>NW_024881261.1:38803928-39512428 GCF_018691265.1 Tyto alba | reverse complement strand
GAAAGCTGCTAAATCCTTAACATTTCTTTTCAGCTATTATCTAGCAAGAAAACCACAGGTAGTTTAACAGTGAAACCCAGTGCTAGAGCAAATGGGAAGACTTGCGTTTGTTTGTTGGAAGGGTACACAGATCCAATGGCATCCTGTTGCTTGGTTCATTGACTTGATCTTTCTGCAGCATAATCCAAACTCCTAGGTAAGCGCAAGCCTTAGACAGGTTTTGTGTGTTTTTTTCCCAATTGCAGCTGGCCTGCAGTACACCAGGGTCTGTCCGATACTCCAAAAACCAGTAGTATCCTCTGTGGTACGTATTTCTGTACCTCTATTTTCTCTTTCTGGTATAGTAATTGCTGTGATGAGCTGTGGCTAGCAAACCCAGGTCATTCAGCAGACTTCTTCCCAAGTCTGAGCCAGCTGAATTCCTTGAGGGTTTGGAAACTACTCCTTGAATGTTAATGACAAATTCAGGGCAACCATAAAGAAACTGCAGTTTATACCATGAGAAAAATAAAACAGCATTAACTCTGAACCTTGGGAAACCATCTCATCACAGAGGAACCAAAAAGCCACTCCAACCTTATTGTTAAAATATAATGTCTTGACCAACCAAAGGAAGCAACTTTATGGGCTGGAGGAGTCAAGCTCAAGTTTAACCAATCACAGGTTTATGATATCACAGAGCAGGGCTTTCAGTGCAAATGTAGGGAACTTCTTCAGTCCCAAACCACTCCTGAGTAGTTACACACCATCAAACTTTCCATCAGCTGATCAAAGTCTACCTAAAAGCCAGCTTTGGACCCAACCACTTTCTATTAGAAAGCCACTTCAGCCCTCAGTGCTGCTGCACTAATTCATCATTAGTTTTTGTGTCTCTTTTTTTGTGGGTTTGTTGGGTTGGGAACTTTTGGTTTGGGTTTTCCGAGATCTGATTGTTATCAAGAGTAAATGTAAAGTAAGCCTTAGCCCTGCATTAGGTTTTTGCCTGCAATACCAGTTATCGACCATGTTCTGGGAAGGAAACAGCTGACTTCTTGGGGCAACTGCAGTGGTTTCTTGTGTTTTGCTCTTTCCTGAGAGTTACTCAAAATGTTTTGTATTTCATATTATCTGATTTTATAAAAGGATAATAAAAGTGAAAGTTGGTTCATGCTGAACAATAATCTAGATAAAAATAAGCTAGAACTCTGAAGTTTTGAAAAAGTCAAGGCTTTTTATGTATTCCAATGCCATACTAAAATAGATAAAGACTTTACTGCTGACATTTACTCCATACTCTTCTCCAATTTAAGTAACCCAAAATATATAAATGCTCATTTAATCACATTTCCTTGAAATACTGCATGGAAAACCTGAAACAATGGTACAATGATAGATTTATGGTTTATCAAGCATTATTTTCCTGTGGAGAAGAGAAATATTTCAATCTATTAACTCCTAAAGTCAGTGTGGACAGAAAAGACTAAGGTCCATTGCTTCAGATACAATTACATCAAAATATAGACATATCACAAATGGACACAAATTCTCATTCTATACAGATATACATACCTACACATGGACTTATCTAGATATCTCTGAATGTAATGTGTGTGTGTGTGTGTGTGTGTGTGTGTATGTATTTTAAATATAAAAAAATGCGTCCATAAAGCCAGAGACTGTTTTCTGGATTATTATTCATGCAGCTAAGCAAGGATGTCAGAATCTCCATGAGCAAATCAAAGCAAGACCCAACGTTGATGGATGTGTAAGGGAGGGGATTTTGATAGCCAACGTTGCAATGTCACGTAGGAATAACAACTGCCTTCAAACTGAAGGGCTGTCAAACATCAGTATGTCTCATCTCCCTTTCCTTTGTCAGCCTAAAGAAGCAAGATTAAAAAAAATATGCAGTTATGCAGGCTGTGGATGATTAAGATGCTCCAAGTGGGACAAAAATCTAAAAGAAAAAAATCCATTTGTACAAATTTACCTGTAGGCTCTGTTGTCAGAAGTTGAACTATTTCTTCCTAAGCCAATTTTAATTCATCCAAATATGCAAACCTTATTAAAAGTACATAGGACACAGACTCTGAGGTCATGTCACTACTTTTATCTAGTGTATTATATGATGACCTAATCCAGGAATCAATCAAAAATCACTCAATTACTGCAAATTCTTACATTTCTTATTCTTTGCCAGGAACTGAGTCTCTTTTTGAATTGATATCAAACTCTTGTCAGTTGTAATCTAGCCTGAAATCTGAAAGGCCTACAGTACTTAACTCCAGAACAAGAAATATATCCTGACAGTTTCAGAACAAGAAATATATCCTGACAGTTTCTTTCACAGAAATCCCTCATTTGCATCATTTGTACCGAGATCCCAAGGCTCAGCACAGGCTAAAAGGTCTTTCATGAATGTTGACAACAAATACAACTCTTAAGATGAAAACAAAGACTAAAATGTCAGAGTAGAACTGTTCTGCTACTTGTAAGACTCTATTTCATTACTCATTGATCCAAGTTAGGCTTATTAATTCATGCTTTCATCAAAAGAGCAAGGCAAAAATGATGTGTTGAGTATAAGCAATATTCACACAGCATTTCTGAACCGCTGGAGGTTAGAATGCTTGAAAGTAATTGCATCCTGGATTTTAGCTTAAAACCATATGATTTGCATTTTTTGGTCACTCTCAGTCTTTGGGAAGCATTTAATAACACTTACTTTAGACATGGCAGTATCTAAGGGAGCAGCGGGATGGAAGGATAAGACAGAGCTGTGGGGCTTCTTTAGCTTCCTTCTTATTTGATGCCAAGCTTACATGACAGCACCTCCTCCTGAACTCCTAAAGATACTCATCAACAGTGGTTTGTACTGAAAACAGGACTGCTACCTACTGAATGACTTTGATTATGAGCAGAAGCAATCATCAAATTGGTAAACTTTGGCTATTGGTAAACTTTGGCTAAAGCATTTAAATCAACTTTCAAACCTTTGCTGAGTATTTCGGAAAGCCTGTAAGAAAAGGTTAAAATCCATCTAATTGACTTAGGCACCAAAGTCTCATTTTCCAATGCTCATTATAAAAGAAGAAGCCAAAGTCCCATTGATTTATTTTAAATGGTGCTTCAGTTTCAAAATGTCTGGTGCTTCTGAAAATGGGAGCCAAGAACATTAGCAGATCCCACATCTTAAGCGTTTAGTGCTTAGTACAGACTGCATTACCTTTACTTTCTCCCTTTCTCATCAAAGGAAAAGTTGTAAAACACTGAAATCATAGGAAAACAACCATGGGACATGACATTGCATTTTAGAGACAGCTCAGCTACAACTAGACCAATTACCATGGCTTCTGACACAGGTTTTATGTCCAAAACCTCCAGGACATCATCAGTTATTCTCAAATTACAATTTACCCCAAGGTGCTCATGCTCATACTCATCAGTGAAACTTCAAGGTTGTTTCTGCATTTGATATGACTTTTTGCTCAAGTACAGGATACCAGAGACCCCGTAATCTCATCCGCTCAGGCTTTCTCACCGCAGTCCTCCTCTTTGATAAGCAAGGTAAATTTGGGAAAGTGGGGGTTTTGTTCATGCTTCTGCCTTGCTTTGCTCTCTTGAGACATAACACACAAATTCCCCGACCTTACTGACTACTAGCAAGCAAACACCCTTCTCTTGATTTTCTAAGTAGTCTGTGGTTGACAGCATCTTTTTATTATTATCCAAATATCATGCGCTCTCATATTGGGAAAGTCTCTACCTCCTTAATTCACAAGGCAGCCCTTCCTTGGATCACCTCTTCTCAAAAAGCTGCATACTTCTCTATCAATCTTCCAAGAATGTAAATTATCTCAGCAAGCCTCAGTATTGTAATTAAGTCATAGTATTGATTACCTATTCAGCCTTCCAGTATCTTGTTTATTCTTCATTATTAGCACACAAATATCCAAGATATTAATTCTCCATCTAGCAAATGTTCAAGGTTATTCTTATTTCAAGGCAAAATACAGGCACATCTGAAATAGTTTGTTAAACTGAAAAAAAAAAAAAAATGTTGGTCTGCACATATGTGGGAAATACTGATGACTTATAAAGCAATCCACACTTCACTGCTTATCAAAACCAAACTTAACCTGTACTCCGGTTACTTGCTGCTGAAGAAACTCTGCAATGGTAGTCTAAAAAGTAAGGATTTTTACTATAATATGTTTGACATGGTGAAAAAAAAAAAAAAAAAAAAAAAAAAAAGCAATTTTTAAAAGGTTTTATTCCTCCCAGAATCTTTGTCTGATAAAGTAAATCAAATAAAGAACTTCGAAAAAAGTGATCATACCCAGGGTACAATCCTGTGATGTTCTGAACATCTCTTAATGCTTTCTGAGGTCAGCTGAGGTAGAAGATGCTCAGCCTCAACCCTAATGAATTCAGCCACTGTCAGTCTGGAGTTCTTGTTGTGAGGGTAAGTTATTACAAGTCTTACTATGACCGTGTGTGTATATTTATATCTATCCATGGATGGTACATACACACACACACACAAAAAACACAAGCCTTCCTGGAGTAGCAAGATCTATAGCCTATCCAACAGGCTGGCACAATCTTCCATGACAGAAATGCTACTTGCAGCAAAAATAAACACAATTGCAAACTAATACAGAAGGTTTTAAGATACTGTAACATGAATGGTTAATATTTTGAATATTATTTGTTGGGCATGTGCACAGGATTAATTTTATGACCAAAAATGCTAGCGCTCAGCTCTTTTCTAAAGGAAAAAGTTACAGTCTTAAGAAGGAACCCTAAACTTCTCATTAGATACCAGTGCTTGATTTTCAGCTCTGTATAATTTCGGATAAAGAAAACAACAGGATCTGACATTTAAAATGGCAAGTAGTTTAGGCAAATATTTAACTGATTGGAATTCTGTAATAATTCACAAACTTGTTGAAAACTTCAGAAAAATTCTACATTTGCTGAGCATAGCACATGGTTTACATCATAGTTCTATCATTAAAAGCTCATCTCTCTTTCCAAAACATATATTCATACTTCATTACATTGCAGTAAGGTAATAATAATGAAATTAATTTACATTCAGTTCTGCTTTCTCTTTGCCCTGCCTTGCCAAAAGTCCCCTAAGCAAGGCAGGAGGTCTCCTAGGTAGGAAAGAACCCGACGTTGCACAAGCCTTTGCTGTCAATGTTAATGGGGTCTCAACGATGCTGTCAACATGCTGTGACTAAAATTATCTCTGCACTAGAGATGATGATTTCGCTCGTGTTTATTGAAAAGTAATTAGCCATGTTTGCCCATCAACACACTATATTGCTTCATTTCAGAGGGTTTAAATTAGCTTCCATTTAAATTGTTTTATAAGAGCTTAGAGTTTTGTTTGTGTGGCACTGGATTAAGGCAGAAGCATCGAACAAAGTAAATAATCTCTTTCTGGATGGTTGGATGGATGGATGGATGATGGATGGACCCATTCCGGTCTTATGTAAAGTGTATTTCTTAATTGTATTATTTCCTGGTGTCTGGTACATAATATGTACCAATTTTAATAATTTGGATAGATACCTGACACTTCCAACCTCATTGGAAACTTTCCCAAGGCCAAGAAATATTGAGTTCAAATTTCCTTAGACTTGATTTACGAAGTATTAAAGGCAATTCATGTTCACATTTGTGGTCTATAGATGCAATTCTTTTCCTACTTGAGTGTATTTTCACTGAAGAGTGAGATCAGGTTAACAACAGAGGTCACGAGGATGCAGAACATCTAGAAAATACAAAGTACCAGCAGGGCTTTACATTGGCAAAAAAAGCAAGCAAACCCACCCACTGGCATCTATGAAGTGAGGGATTCCCAACATACTGGACCAAAATCTACCTTCATTTAAACCAGAGTAATATATCTCTTTTGTGATGGATGGTGTTCCAGATAATCATGGTTCTTGCATTGGAGTCAAAACTGTATGGTATTACAAAACTGCTGTTTAACTTTGGGTGTGGGGGGGTATGTTTTAAAAAATATATAGACTTTGAGAAAATCATTAATTGGTGAGAAGGAAAGGTGGCTGGTTACACAAACAGTATTTTAGATTTAAATGTTGTATATTTCCAGGAATAAAATCTTAGATTTCATCTGCCACGATACAAGATCAGAGAGAGATTACAATTCATATAAAAGGCTATCAACTGCCTTATGGAGGAATTAAAAGATAAGAAGACTGGACAATGGCTAAGAATGTGTCATAAGCATACAGGAGAACATGTAAGCTTCAGTTGGTGATCAGCATCACAACACAAATACCTTATTCTAACTATAAACAATAGTCTCCTTTGGTATTCACATAACTACTTGCTTTTTAGTCTTAAAATATGCATGACATTATGAGATGTACTAATAACTGGTACACTACATTTTCTCTTCATTCACATCTAGAGAAATTCTCATTTCACACGTATAGAAATAGATACGATATTTGTGAAGCGGTTCATCTGACTTTTCTTAATTTCACTAGTTTGTAATTTCTCACAGCTCATAAACTCTCTTGCAGTAGAGTTATTCTCAATTAACATTTTCTAAGTGAGAGGGTAGATTGTCTATTAAAATGTCTATTACTGAGAAGAAAAGAGGAAGAAAAAGAGGAAACTTCTTTTGTTGCCAACAGGTGAGATAAACTGATGTGCATCTCAGGGATTGCAATTATGCCAGAAGGATATTTCTTGACACATTGAGAGTACTTTAGGGACTAAATCCAACTAAGGACTTCAGTTATCTTTTGAGATTCATTTTACTCAAGTATTTCCCAATGTTTGCACTACTAAGAGCTGTACTCCAGGCTAGATGTCCTCCTGCTCAGCTATTAAACTGGCAGAGCCAGCAGATTTCCACAAGCATCACTCAAGAGAATTAAATATATGTTTTATATATGTATGCTGAAATATATATGCTGTGTAACATATATAAATATTTTATTTCTATATATAGACTTCTATGTATTTATATAAATATAATATAAAGCATATATATTTATATATAAGTATGAATATATATTCAGTGTGTGTGTATAGATGTTGAAATATCGGCATTTTGCTAAACTCCCAAAAATAAACCAACTCAGGGCTCATATCCTCCTGTTAAGGCAAACCCACCAATTTCAATCATCACCTTAATTCTGGACTTTCCTGATTTTATTAGTTTAAATGGAACTGGTAATCCAATTGCACCACAGACTCCTTTAAATCTGATCACATGCTCCACCTAGAGCCTAAACCACTCTCAATAAATTTGTACTGTACCTACTCACTTAATCAGCCCATTCAAACCTCAGAACTGCCTACCCCACCCTGGCATACTTTCTAAAAAAAAAGGCAATTGCAAAGATTGAAACAAACATGGGCTCTGTCAAATCTTCACTTCATGGCTTATAAAAATGTAGTCTGAGTGCAGGTCCAGCCTTGTGCTTTGGCATTTAAAGCAAATCCAGACAAGATATTATCTCCTCTGGTGAAACACTTCTTAGACATAACAAAGAAGCCTCTATATCTGGGACTGACCAAGGCTATGTTACCAGTAATTAAAAAAAAAAAAAAAAAAAAACAAACCAAAACAAAACCAACTATGACTATTAAACTTTGTGTCTTGTTTCTAAAATTGGTCCATAATGTGCTAAATCCTTGACTGTGAACTATCCAAGGGACAATTTCTGAACATAACATGCACAGAGCTTAATTCAAATCTGTAGGTAACATCACAGCAACAGAAACAATTTATTATATAATAGGAATAATAATAAAAAAATACAATATATAGGACTCTTGTGTTCATTTTAAAGAAGAGATTTGTGTTTAATAGCCAAACAAATCAGGAAATACAAAGTAATTAATTTTTTATGTTTTCCCCTATTATGCATTTGAAGGTATGACCAAAACTGTATGAATGAATTTTTACACATTGTTAAATATATTTTATTTTTCATTCTGTATCACCCTTTTCTCTAGTCCTGTGTATATATTTCAATTCTGTTTAAGTTTTTTTTATTAAATGAATGCCTACAGAGTATGCAAAATTGTTTTCCTCATTAATTCCCGATGACCTGATCACTCTAATACCAAATGTCTCATTTGCCACAGCATAAAAGAATAGGTCACACTGAGCTGTATAACCCTGTAAGAGCAACTCAAAAATTCATCCATGCAAAATATTCATGACTCACATTTTCCTGACTCAAGATAATGATTTTGTTCGTCACTGTCCCCTTCATGTGACTTGTACAGATCATAAATAGATTTTTGAGCACCCTTCTGTATATCAATTCCCAGGCCATCTATGAACACAAAAAATATCTGCTCTTCACCCCACATCGCATTCAAGCAATGCCCATCCCATATCTTCTGATGTTGCACTGACAGCACACATCAAAAGGAGACCAAACTAATCCCTTTCCATTTTGTTTGTGCTACCACCAAATATCTCAATTTTCTTATCCCTTTGCTTTTAGGATATCATACCAACTTGACATTTCCTAATCTGAGCCTGTTTTCCAGGTCAATGATTCAATTTCTCAAAGCTTTGGCTTAGTTGTCCGAGATTAACGTCTCACCCACTGATGTTTCTCTGGGAGTCTTTCAAGTCTGTGGTTCCCAAAGTATTTAAAAAAAAACAAAACAAAACAAAACAAAACTACTGTGCAAATAGCAGGTACTGAGTTGCATTGAGACTTTCATGGGGATCCTCTGATGGAAGTCAAATGCAGTTTGACACATCAAATCCATATCTCCTCCTGATGTGGAATAGAAAGCAATCAGATCTGTCTCATGGTAACAAAAGATGCATAATATTTAGGGCATAGAAGTTATTGGAGCGACATTTCCCCACCCTGAGGCAATGCAGAGGACTCGGTCTCACAGCTTGATTCCGCCATCCGTTTAGCACTGTGCCCATGTTTCCCTGCCCCTGGCAACCACCAAGGACTCCAAAACCTTCTCTTTAGGGCATTTCTTTCTTCCAAAGAATGCATTTGAGAAAAACTCAATGAAGGCCCATTCTGTACTGATCCTTTTGTGGACTTTTCCCAAAGATGGCACAAATGAGCCATGGAAACATGACAGCCCAACACCAAACCTTCAAGAGTAAGAGTCAATCTATGGACATCAGAAGCTTGTTAGAGTGGTATTTGGACTTTAGTGATCTTTGTGGTCCTCCAAGGGTTGATCCTGAGCCCCACTCTGTTCAACATCTTCATAAATGGTCTGGATGATGGGACTGAAAGCACCCTCACCAAGTTTGTTGATTACACTAAACTGGACGGTGAGGTGGACACATCAGAAGGGGAAGCCATCTTACAGAGACACCTGGGCAGGCTAGAAGTACGGGATAGCAAGAACTGTATGAAATTTAACAAAGCCAAGTGCAAAGTCCTCAACCTGGGATGACATAACCCAAGAGTCCAGTACAGGCTGGGTTCTGTGTGGCTGGGGAGCAGCCTTGCTGGGAGGGATCTAGGGGCCTGGTGGACAACAACCTGAACACAAGTCAGCAATGTGCTGCCGCAGCAATGAAAGCAGATCAGATCCTGGGCTGCATCTGCAGGGACATTACTATCAGAGACACAAGGTGTGATCATCCCACTCTACTCATCACTTGTCAGGCTGCCCCTGGAGTACTGTGCCCAATTCCAGTACCCACAAGTCAAGAAAGAAAAGGACAGACTAGAGAGGGCCCAATGGAGGGCCTTGAAGATGATCAAAGGGTTGGAGAACCTGTCCTGTGAGGCAAGGCTGAAGGAATTAGGTCTCTTTTCCATGGAGAATGCTCAGGGGAACCTCAGTAAGACAGAACTTAGATGGTTACAAAGATGACAGAGGCAGAACTTAGATGGCTACAAAGATGACAGAGGCTGTCTCTTCACAAGGAGCCACATGGAGAACACGTGGGGAAATGGCACAAGTTGCACCAGGAGAGGTTTCATCAAGACCTAAGAAACCTTTTTTACAGTGAGAACAAACATTAATTGGCACAAGCTCCCCAGGGATGTGGTAGAGTCCCCAACACTAAAGGTTTTCAAGATGCGACTGGACCTGGTGTGAAATAAGTTCACTCAAGCTCCCTCTCCCATGAAAGGATGAACCAGATAATTTTTTGAGGCCCCTTCTACCCTGGACTGTTTTGCTAGTCCATGATTTGGCAACACACATAGCCTTTACATATAAATTTGTTGCTTCTCAGCCCTATCTTACCTCCTTTTTAAAAAATATAGATGTTATTCCCCTAGGTTTATGATGGAATAAATTGCCCACCCTTTCCCACAGAGTTCAAGAGTGCATTGCAAGACTCATGGGTTGGCTCAGCCCATTTTGGAGGGGAAATGCTGAGAGCAACGGCATACCCAAAACCAAAATCCAAACACAGTCACTGAATCCACAGACTCTGGGTCTTCTGAGAAAAAGGTCAACATGATCTAGAAGCAGAATTTGAGAATTTAAGTTTCTAATTTAGGTTTAGCCAAAAGTTTATTTCTCTTTTTAAATCAAAAGACAACACTGATTGAAATAAGAATTCTTCTTAACAGAGCAGAAAAAAAGCCTGAGTGATGGCAGGAAATGATATTTATTACAGGTTACAGCCTGGTGCCTTTGCATATTATTTGGCACCTCTCCCCACAAGGTCAATAGCTTAATTTTTATGATAAAGATACTAGTCCCATCAGCAAGGGGCAGCAGTTGAGGACTCCATTCAATCTTTCTCAGCAGAGCAGCTCTGATCATCACCTTAATAAACAAACATCAGATATAATCTGCTCTGCAGTTTCAGATAGGAAAAATCACAGTGAAGTGTATTACTGGAGGACATCACCAAGTGAAACTTAAGTTTCCCTTTCTGCTCCTCAAGATGCCTGTTATTACTCTGGTTTTCAGATAAGCATTTCTAAAGGATGCCAGAAGTGTATACTGCTTTTCCTTAATGAATTCTCCTATTATTCATGAGCGACAACAAAATTCTCCAGGAGACAATCTCAAAGAATCGTAGAGAAGGGTAACTAATAAAACCAAGCGATTCTCCAAAGTGTATACACACACAAAAAAATCTCACAGTCTATGCAAATTTATGCTCCCCATCTTAGAGTATTTGGGAGTCCGGTAGCCTAAAGCCAGTGGGATGCTCAAAAACTGGGTTATGGGGTTTCAACAAATCAACAGTAAAATTTGTAAAATGTTGTTTGAATAGAAGTTTTATACCAAACCAATGTAACAAGATAATGGAGAGACTATCTGAAAGAAAGATACCGCTGTACTGCTGTAGTTTCAAGTGAAACTATTTCAGGGAATTATGGCATTTTGATATTCAACAGGAGCCTGAAGGATTTGCTGTCTTCTAAAAATAGCTCAGACATGTGGCCACTGAAATTACTGGATTCCCTTGCCCAGAAGTCTGATTCATTACAGCGTTGCTGAGATGTTCTCCTACTTCTTTCACCATTAAAGCATCTCGCCCTGTTGAGTTGAACACACGTGGTTTAGGCTGCAGTGGTGAACAATCCTAGGAAAAGAGGACAAAACCATTCTATAGGGTTCGACACAGCTGCAGGCAAGATTTGCTAAAGGGAAATTGCCTGGGAATAATCCTGACAGTTTCTATTTTCAAACATGAAAAGTTTACGATTTTAGTCTGATTTATCTTACCAAATCCCATTTTACATCGATAATTTAGAAATAATTACAAGGCCGAGGCTTTATCTAGGACATTGTTTCATTACAACATTGTTTTAAGACAAAAATGTATTAATCAACTTTGATTATAGAAGTATATCTGAAGGTTTTCTTTTCTTATGTGGTGATTCATTTCTGATGTGATAATGGCAGCTCTGTGAAAACAAGAGAACTCCCTTGTGCCAATATCTGAAAACATGGGAGTATGAGAAAATACACATTCACCCCAGTATTTTTCTGAGACAAAATGGCCTGGATATAGCTGTTCATGTAAAAATGTTTATACGCTGGGATTTTTTAAAATATGTATTTATACAGATAGATGTGCAGAGGAATCAAGTTAAGAAAATACAGCCCCGGCTTATTCTATCATTTTAACAAATGTCAAATGAATGAGAACACATGTGCCAGAGAAGAGTAAATCCACAATAGTGAGAATTAGCAAAAGAGATTTTTATTCTGAACATTTTTGTATGCAACCCCGGGCATTATCTGCCCAAATGACTTCTATTTGCCATCTAATGAGCTCCATTATCATCCTCTAAAAGACAGCACCACCACTGTTTTACTTGCAGAGGAGCAAGAGGGGAAGCAACGAAGCAGAAATGTTGCGTTACTAATGCTCACTTAGACGTGGAGGTAAAAGATATTGAAATGATTATGCTAATGCAACTGTAATGCAAAAGACATACTGAACATAACCTCCACCTTGGATTGAAATCTCTGTCATGGCTTTTGCTTCACAGCACGGGCTCTGCGGAGCTGTATCCCTCTGGCTATGACAGCACCAGGTAGTTCAGAGGTAGCAGGGATCACCAGTGGGTCTGAGACACGACGGTTTATGAGTTAAAGCACACACAAATGCAGTGGAAGACATTTAAAAAGTATTAACTACTTGGAAAAGTTGCAGTTATCAAGGCTTTAGAAACTTGCTGCACTAACCTAAGTTGATTCATTAAAATTCTGCATTGAAAAATAATACATTTTTCAAGATTCCATATTAGTCACAATCTTTCTTGTAAACTATAAATGCATAAATCTGTCCTGAGTTGAGTGAGTGGTGGAGTTTTTTGGTGGCAGGGGAGGGAGCTATCGGGGCGGCCCCCTGTGAGAAGCTTCTCAAAGCTCCCCCAGCTCCCAGCCAGCTCCACTTCTGTTTGGGAAATTGAGCCAATTGGCTGCGCCTCTGCGATAACGTATTTAAGAAGGGACGTGGTGATGGGCAGTGGGACTTGTGAGGAGGAGTTGCTGCAGCTGTGTGAACACCAAGGTCAGTGGAGGAACGGAGGAAGAAAGGAGGGGGGAGGTGTGCCGGAGCAGAGACCCCCCTGTATCCTGTGGGGAGACGGCAGGGCGGCCCCCCCCGCCACCCATGGAGATCTACGGTGGAGCAGACATTGATATATGGCCTTTGGCTTCTGTTTGCCTGATCAAGGTTCTGTGCCCGAAGAAGGCCGGGGTCTCATGGGAAAAGGCAGCCCCGCTGCTGTAATTCAGCGCTGGGAGGATTGCAGCATGCGGGGGAGTCCCACGCCGGAGCAGCTCGGGAAGGGCTGCAGCCGTGGGAGGGAATCCAGTCGGAGGAAGTTAGTGACCCATGACGGAGCAGTGTGGGGAACGCTGTGGCCCATGGGAGGAACTCATGTTGGAGAAAGTTTGTGGAGGACTGTCTCCTGTGAGAGGGGGACCACAATGGAGCAGGGGGAAGAAGTTCCAGCAGCTCCCCCCACCGCAGATGGCAGAAGCAGCAGCACTGACTGCACCCCCCATTCCCTGCCCCTGCGCCACTGGGGGAGGAGGTAGAGATATCGGGAGCAGAGCTGAGCCCGGGAAGAAGGGAGGGGTGGGGGGAAGGTGTTCTCAAGATGTGGCAATGCTTCTCACTGTCCTACTCTGTTATGTGTTGTTAGTGTCTGTAATAAATGTATGTTCTTTTTTTTCCTCCCCTAACGAGTCTGCCTTTTGCTCGTGATCATAAAGGGGAATTTTTCCCCCATCCCAGTCCTATCTCGAACCCCAAGCCTGGCTCTCTGTCCCTTCTCATTGCTGGAGGGGAAGGGAGAGAGAGTGGCTGCGTGGTGGTTGGCTGCCAACCAGGCCTAAACCACGACAAATCCCTGAAAGGACATAAGGTAAATACAATTTAGCTGTATTTGTACTAATGTCAACACTGAACAGTTTCTCTTGTCTTAGTTCTTTATTTTCAGTTTTTCGTCAAATAAGGATCTTCCTACCCCAAAGCATTTAAATTAATATGGAATTTCTAGATTTCTAGACCATATGGGATGAAATCATTCATTAAACCCCAGACATAGTATACATATACTGACATACAGAAGTACACACAATCTTTTCTAAGGAAAAAAAAAAAAAAAAAAAAAACCACCAGACTATTTTGACTTAATTTTTGCATCAGCACTTTTGCCTGCCTGCTAACAACATATCTAAAAATAGAAATAAATCAGAGGTACAACTGCTGCACAACCCAAGTTGTACTTATTGGAAGTTTCCTCTCAGTCCCGGAGGAGCTAGCGCTGCCCCAGCATGTCTAATGCTTGCCTGGGTGCATTTACAGGCATTGCCGCCTCATTTTTGGTGGCTTTTTGGCAGATCCAAGAGATTCACAGAGCCCTGTGGCTGGGGTTAGAAAGCAGATGGTGTCCTCTGTCATGGTCCAGCTCAAACACATGGGTGCTGGAAGAAGGGGTGCAAAGGGATCCCTAATTAACACTGCACTGAAAACACGCCATGAGCATCCAGCTCGGTGCGCACCCTAGGAGTGGGAAACTGGCAGGCGGTAATAAATCGACGTTCTTCTTTCCTTTATTCCCTTTGGATAGCATTAATCCATTCCGCCTTCAACAAAATAATTCTCTCCTTATCTCTCCTCTGCAAACCTCCATCAGTCAAGTCTTCACTTGTTTAGCCATCTTTGCCTTTGCTAGGCAGGTTCCCAGCAGCTACCAGACCAGAGACCCCTCCTGGATCTCCCTCCGCAGAAGGACTGAGTTTGCAGAAGGTTGCTGGGAGTCAGTGCTCCCAGTTCTGAAGGGGTTTCCCAGTTACACCACCCTCCTCTGACACGAGTGCTTGCTGCCTGGATATATGCTCACCGCAAGCTGTGATTTTTTTAGTTGATAAGTCTAAAGGAAAACATATAATGCAATAAATTCTAAAGTAGAAACACTTTGCTGGAGATAAAAGAAATCATAGAATTATGCACTTCCTACATTGCTCATCTGCATTCTAACACCATTAATATACTGGGATATAAAATGTCAAAATACTTCATTTGATGCTAATATGCTCAGAGCTCTCAGGGCATCTTTGCCTTGGATTTGGGGAAAATGCCATGACGTGGAGACAAACACAGGACTGTGACAGACGTGCAAGAAGATACCCACCCCTTGGTCTTGCACCACATACTGTGTACCACAAAATCCTTTCTGTTACAATAAACTGCCCTGGGCTGCTCTTCCCAGCAAAATAATTTCAAAAATTATTTAAATTCCCAACTAGTAACAGCTGGGCTTACTTCACCCTTAGTATCAACCCAATTTTGTCCTGGAGCCAGCATGGTTAGGCTGGGTTCAGGAAAGGTTTGGCACTGATTTGAAGAGGCACCTTTGCAGGTGGAGAAGAAGAGTGGGTTAGGAAAGGGAATTTTTAAGCCATACCAAAACCTCCAGGATCTGGATGGCAGAAGCAGCTCGTATTTGGGATTCAGCATAACCACATGTGGCTTATCTGCACCTTCTCCTTCACACCTCTGTTTGGAAAGGCAGTGCTACTAGATTTTCCAATAACCAATAGAAGATGGGGGGTTTGTGCTTGGGAAAGACCCTTCAAACTCTTGGCTGTTCATTTCCAAACACCCGAGATGGCCATTTGATCACTGCATAGTCAACACCACAGCGATGTCCCAGTATGGCCACCGCAGCAAGACTGGAACAGGAATCAACTAATCTGGTCTAAAAATATCTAATTCACAGTCCGTGAACTTCAGTGTGGTCTGAATCTTCACCATAAGACACCCAGGTGAAAAAAAATTACTTCACAAAGATGGGAGATTTATCCCACTTGCTAACAGCAGGGCAATTTAGTTCGTTCCTCTAAAGGTCATCATCTTCCACCAATATAAAGAGTATTTGAGGTCCTAGCTCAAATTAACAGAAAATGAAGTGTTATATGTTAGAGAGTCCCTAACAAATACAAGTATTGCAAGCAAAACCAATTTAAAGCAGATCAAGTCTGGTATATGCCCAACCCTTCTGTATATGTGTTATACGCAACCACAACATTGAGCATCAGGGAGCACCCTGATCATTTCGGAGACCTCATAAAAAAACGCTCCCACCAAAGATTTTTTGGGGAAATGATACAGTTGGCAGAACTGAATTCAACCTATTGATATGGAAAAGAACTAATAGGGCTGGCTGGCAAGGAGCTTCCCAGCTGAGTGCTCAGATTAATAAAAACTGTTTTGGGGGTTCAAGTAATGCTCTGGCATATCTAAAAGCTATGGACATAGCATTTGCCTTTTACAGTCTCTCAGCCTAAAGTACATCAGGCCAGTCTCTTTGCTTTCATAATTTATGAGGAGTTGTCAACAGGCTTTCAAGACTCTTTCAGAGGCCAGAAGAACGATTAGCATGGGAACAATGTGGACAAATCCAATTTATTTGGAAGAGCTAGATCTTCCAAACAGAGTGAGGGAGAAGGGCAATGGAAAAAAGTCATACAGAAAACAATAGGAATTATTTCCTGTACGTACTGTATGGGATTTGTTATCTTTTTGGCATCAGAACAGAGCTCTATAAGATTCTTGTTATGTCATTAAAGAAAAAAGTCAGCTATTTTAACATTGGACCAGAAATATAGGATGCTTTCACTACTTCTGGAATAGTCAAGGAATCTTCCTTCACTAGGGTTTCATCTCCATGAGGAATATACAATATCATTGTAATACAAACGCATTAGAGGTGGATAAGACTTACTTTTATTTCTCTACAGTAAATTCTAGTATTTGAAAAAACTAAGTAAAAAAGTTTAATTTTGAAATCTTTGAAAATATTTAAAGACTGTTCAAATTTACCTTCATTTTTAACTTCCATTATTTCTGGTTTATAACATATAATACATAGAAAAAAAAATCAAATAAAATATTTATTTTTAAAAGAAAAACAGCTTGATCT
Organism: Tyto alba; assembly: GCF_018691265.1. NCBI lineage: Eukaryota > Metazoa > Chordata > Aves > Strigiformes > Tytonidae > Tyto > Tyto alba. The sequence goes on along the minus strand of NW_024881261.1, from coordinate 39,495,533 downwards.
CAAATTAAAAATGTGACCCTTTCTTAGTGATTCATTTACTTTTTTTTGCAACCAAAGCTAAATGCAATTAAAATCAACATGCTCCTGTACAGAAGTCTTGGCATAATATAGTATTAAGAAAACACAACAACCTTCTAATGAGCATTAAATGTCACTCTAACAGTTGATATAAAAGCTCCAAAGTAGATGGTATTGAATTATTAAATGTAATATGGGTTGTTTTTCAGCAATGATGACTCCAGAATCACCAGGGAGTTGCAAGTAACTGTAACTGGAAATCTGACATCTATAATTTTAAATAATTAATGCTACCTAGCAATGCTTTACATTCAAGTTTTTATATGGTTTAGATTAAAATTAACCACTGTGGGGGAAAAATGAGCATCTGCTGACAACCGCTAGCACAAAGTGTAGATGTTGACAAGCATCTGTTTCCATCAGCCTGGGAAGGGCCTTTGGTTTTCAAAATTCATAGCAATAAATAATCCCCACCTTCCAGATCCGGCGGGTGGGATTTGCCACCTCCCTTCAATGGCAGGATGGGCAACCTTCTCAAAGGAAGCTGCCATGATACTCAGCTGTATTTAACGCCACATTTTCAATGAGTATTTCCACTAAAATTTCTTCTAAAGCTTTGAACACTTTTGATCTCAGGCTACTACTACGAGTTACTACATCATTTCTTTTGGTAAACCTTTCTTAATTCAAGGTTCTATAGTCACTGTTCTTTGATTACAGGGTGCAATCTTTGATGAGAGAGAAATGTGTTTAATGTTCAAGTATCAATTCTCCAAAACTCCTGTCACAGAGACATCCCTTCTCACATGAAGGCATCAAAAACATTATTTTATCGTTCACATTTCCCTACACCAGAAAACTCTCACTGACCTTTCTCTTGCTATTCTTGTTGAACTGGTTTATACTACTGTAAAGAACAAACCACATGTTTGGTAAGTTCAGTTCTCTAGGAGGCCTTTGACCAGTAATTTCTCAGTAATTATCCCAGTAGCAGAATATGTATATATCAAAGACTCCTATATACTTAGTTTTGCTTCTGGACCAGCTTGCACTATGTGGCGGTTACACAGAATATTCATACATATCCTGGACGCATACATCCTCAATTTCCATTTAAAAAATTTATTTTTCTTTCCCGCTTCCAAATAGTGACTTTGGGGGAAAAAAAAAAAAAAAAGAAAAAAAAAAAAAGAAAAGATAAGATCCAGGAAGGACTTCTACAAATATTCCCTCTGAAGTGCAGTTTAGCATTACTGTTCCTTAAGCTGGAAAATAAATGCACGTGTTGATGCCCCTCGCCCTACCTCTCTGCAGCTCATTGTCACCTACAACATAGGAGGAAGTATTTTTCTTCGAAATTAAGTATTTTAGTACATTCTTTGTAATGACACCATTAGCAGATGCTGGTTCACCGCTTTACCTATGCTTGCCTGCATCCTTGCAATTGGAAAAAGTATTATCTGTTACAACCTTACTGCCACTCTCTTTCCAGGCACTGTGTCTTTATATGATTCAGAAGTTGCTTCTGAAGATGGCGGATCAAGAAGTCTTTAAATTACACAAATACATATATAAAAAATTTATATGGCAAGATGTTTTTAAGTGTCTGGATCCTGTTTTATCTAACATCTGAGACCAAGGCTATTCAGATCCCCTTGGGAACACCATAAACTATTGCTTTTCTCTATCAGCCCAGAGCTAATCTCACCTGCGGCCAGCCAGCAGCAAGAGCTCTGCATCACTTCTACTACCCCGAGGTTACCAGTAAAGCAACGCTTTATGATACCTTTCAAATAACGTTTAATAGAATATATTCACTGTGCTGTACATGACTTCCAAGATGAATTTAACAAAATAATAAATCAAAAAAGGTCTATAATGTGTCCTGGGTTGAGTGAGTGGTGGAGTTTTTTGGTGGCAGGGGAGGGGGCTATCGGGGCGGCCCCCTGTGAGAAGCTTCTCGAAGCTCCCCCAGCTCCCAGCCAGCTCCACCTCTGCACAAAAACTGAGCCCATCAGCTGCGCCTCTGTGATAACGTATTTAAGAAGGGACGTGGTGACGGGCAGTGGGACTGGTGAGGAGGAGTTGCTGCAGCTGCATGAACACCAAGGTCAGTGGAGGAATGGAGGAATAAAGGAGGGGGGAGGTGTGCCGGAGCAGAGACCCCCCTGTATCCTGTGGGGACACGGCAGGGCGGCCCCCCCCACCACCCATGGAGATCTATGGTGGAGCAGACATTGATATATGGCCTTTGGCTTCTGTTTGCATGATCAAGGTGCTGTGCCCGAAGAAGGCCGGGGTCTCATGGGAAAAGGCAGCCCCACTGCTGTAATTCAGCACTGGGAGGATTGCAGCATGCGGGGGAGTCCCACGCCGGAGCAGCTCGGGAAGGGCTGCAGCCGTGGGAGGGAATCCAGTCGGAGGAAGTTAGTGACCCATGACGGAGCAGTGTGGGGAACGCTGTGGCCCATGGGAGGAACTCATGTTGGAGAAAGTTTGTGGAGGACTGTCTGCTGTGAGAGGGGGACCACGATGGAGCAGGGGGAAGAAGTTTCAGAAGCTCCCCCCACCGCAGATGGCAGAAGCAGCAGCACTGACTGCACCCCCCATTCCCTGCCCCTGCGCCACTGGGGGAGGAGGTAGAGATATCGGGAGCAGAGCTGAGCCCGTGAAGAAGGGAGGGGTGAGGGGAAGGTGTTCTCAAGATGTAGCAATGCTTCTCACTGTCCTACTCTGTTATGTGTTGTTAGTGTCTGTAATAAATGTATGTTCTTTTTTTTCTTCCCCTAACGAGTCTGCCTTTTGCTCATGATCATAAAGGGGGATTTTCCCCCATCCCAGTCCTATCTCAAACCCCAAGCCTGGCTCTCTGTCCCTTCTCATTGCCGGAGGGGAAGGGAGAGAGAGATGCTGCATTGTGGTTGGCTGCCAACCAGGCTCAAACCACAACAAATGAAACGGTAAAGCCTGAGCTTCAAACTTCAATGCTAATATTTGCATTAAAACTAGTAATTTCTGGTCAAGAGCAACATGATCTATCTCATCTGGTGGGGAATATAATGGCTTATAAGCATTTTATCCTGATTGCCATGAGTTCTGTGTGGATTCATTTATTTTTTACTTTGCGGTACTGGGCACATTACTTGCTTCTGAGAACAACATCCCTTTGCTTTCTTCAGCGATGGAGGACACAGGCTAATGCAGAGCTATGCAAAGAGCTTCAGGCTTGGGCTGAAGAGCTTGGAAGAGGAATAGACAGCTGTACTGCCAGCAAGGGAGAAACAGGTTATGTTTTGCTTGTCCCTTATTTACATTCATGCCAAGACATGCATATTAAGTGCAGTTTGGTTTAAAATAGAAAGATGTCTTAACCTCCAAATGGAGCTTTAAGAGAGTTGTAAAGTATCTTGAACATGCAGAACAACAGCATGTTTTGAGAATCTTTGCCTAAAGTGAATGAAACAGAGTAGAAATTTCTTCTGTGATATTAATTACAAAACTATCTGTTCAGCAACTCAATGCACTGGCAAATTTGTAAGTTTTTCCTACTGCAAAGAAAATTTACTATTTTCCACTTCCACTCGTGCAGAAGGAATTATTACGTGAACCTAATGAAACATCCCAACTGGAGAAGGCGTTGCATTCAGACTGACCTTCTCTTTCTGTTCAGAATGCTAAAACTACATTAAACAGCAGCTGCAGGTCAAGAGGTTTATACACAACATCAGTCCCATGATGGTTTTTGGTACAGGTCTACAATAGGATAGCAACCGTGTATCATGGAAAGCCGTTCCTTGGGGGACAGACCACTGAACGGGATGCTGGAATTATTAAAAAGTGCATCTTCTCAACTATGGGAGAAATGAAGTAAATCTCAGGACAAAACTCCTGCTACCAAAAAGAAAAACACAAACCCAGCCCTGTCCATCACAACCTCTCTTTCTTCATCCTTATTCTCCATCTCCTTAAGTGGCCATAAGGACCAATGTGTTGACACAGCGTTTGCTTTTAGATCTGAATTTATGAGTGCTGAAGTGTGGCAAGATAATTATAAAAGCAGGTAAAGCTTGTTGAGAGATTCCCAGGGCACTTTTTTAAGCTGTCCTTATGATAAAGCTGCTGCAGGTCAGTCCTCTCAAATTCAGTCTCTCTCAAAGTGTCCCAGCTCTATCAATAACCCAAAAAGAGTTACAGAGGTATGGCCAGACTGTCTTCTAGGTGAGGAAATAAAGCTTTTTTGGGTGGAAAAAAGTGCAGCAGGTTGCCATAGAGACTGTGCTCCAACCCCAGGTGTTCCCAGGACCCAACTGGATGAAGTCCTGAGCAGCCTGGCTCGACTCCAGAGCTGCCCTTCTTTGAGGAGCTTGGACCAGACACCTCCTGAGGCCTTTCTGACCTGGATTATCCTATGGACAATCAACTTTGCTATTTCGTTTGGATGAATTGTTATTTTCAAAATTCAAAATAAATTGCAAGATTAGTACCTGTTTTGTCTGTAGCATGGGAAGACTGCACTGGATGTGCAATGAAAAGTCAACGAGTCAGATGGGAAAGTTGAGAGTAAAGCAGTTCATGGGACTGGAGTGGGCTACATACATGCTAGGTAATGAGAGCCATCAACCCTTCTCCTTAGGCAGCCTCAAAAGCTTTGGTACGTGAATCCTGGACTAAGTTACTAGAGCAGACTCCATAAAACGTTCCCCATAACCTCACTGGCAGCACTTCTACAGCATGTCGCACTGCAACAACTTCCTCCTCCCCTGATTCCTTTGCAAATCATATATACTCTCCTATTTTAGATACCTACATTTTTTTTTTGTTTAGTTTTCCATGATAGACCATAAGTATTTTAATCAGCAAGCACTTTTTTATGAGAAAACATTCCCTTTCTGAATAACAAAGGGTAAATAGGAATTTCTTGTTCAAGTAAGTATGTATTCAATGTAAGTACCTACAAAATGTAAAAACTACCCAAAACTCTAACTCAAAAAAAAACCCAAACACTCTTTATTAGTATCACATTTGCATCTATGCAGAGAATCCTGGGATACCCAGTAAAGGAGATCTGAACATTTTCCCAGGAAAATATACTTTCAGGTCAGGAATGAAATCAACTTGCTCTCCAGAAACAATGCTCCCAGCCGTGCTTGCACCAAAACGGTGGAGATGGCTATGTGTTGGGTTGATCCATGTAAAATTTCCACGGAAAACACGCTACATTCCTTAAATGTACAGGACTGATACAGACTTAAAGATGACCTTGTGTTCAATATCACCCGAGCAACCTACCCACCCTTGTGAACCTTGATTATGGAGTCCTGGTTGGCGTCAAGGCTCCCAGCGTTGTACACCCAACATCGCTCCAAACAAGTAGAAAGGCAACTTTCAGGTCTACTGAGCAGCACATTTTATCGATACATCATAATCACAGAAACACCTGTGCTAAATAACTCTGTATTTATTCAAATCCACAACATGGATAATTTCTCATTGCTCATCTGCAATGCCTTGTGGGCCAGGATGTGACGAATGCAAGGAAACAGGGCTGGCTTTTCTTGCTGACACTCTAGATCTTGAGACTTTAATCATATGTCCATGACATTTATTCCAGATTTTTAACATTTGTGCATCACAAATGCTATAAAGTCCCAAAGAAACATATGTGACTATCCTATGTGGCTCTATTCCTATCAAAGATGTTAGCAATGAACATAACAGCTATTAGGATCGTGATGAAGGGGACAGAAAATAAGAATTATGACTAGGGGATGACTTGGTTACACCTATATTATAGACTGATCTAATGAAAACACAGAGCAGGGACAGAGAGTTTGTTGGCTGGGAGCTGGATGGAAATAATCATGCCTAATCTCACCAAATAAAACATGTTACAGTGAAAAATTGTTGCAAGTGAACTTCCCCGCCCCCCCTCCCCCCCCCCCCCCCCCCCCCTCGGGAAATGTTCTTTAAACAGCCTGGGAACCAGCCAGGTTGCAATTCAACAAAATCCATACATATTGGTAAAATATTTTACTGTCAGGATAATGTAACACTATTTACATGGGAAAAACTGTTTTCTTGTAAACAGCTCCTACGGTTAGCTGGAGAGGAAATACTAAAAAAAGAAAGCCTAAAATAAATTGTACTATGCAGTAAATCTCTGAAACAGACTCTGCTACATAATTGCAATACAGCTAAAGATAATTTTATGGAGCCAAAAAAAAAAATTCTGAAGCCCGTAATACACCCAGCTGCAAATATAGAGAGCTCCGTTATTTTTATCTATAATTTATATCAGAAAATACTACCTAAAAACTCACACCTGAGAAGGAAAGGAGACACGATACAAGCACTTACCTGCATACCTCGTTTCTCCTTGCTCTACAGAAGTAGCGTTAAATTTTGGTAAAGACTGGGCTGGGACTTTGGAAATTTAATTTCAGGATAAATTCTGGTTTGGTTTTGAACATCTCAAATGTGCTTCTCCTATCATATCTCTCCCTTGGATCCCATCGCTGCTTTAATAAAATGTAACAACATAATAAATTAGCAGGAAATAAAATGGAAAAAGAAAAAAAGATGGAGGAGATTGAGGCAACTAAGTTTAGGTAGTAAGCATGAATCACAAACACTAAGCTAATGAGCACAGTGTTTTTACATGGCACCTCGTAATTAAAGATATTAATTTAAAAATGGTTACGCCATGTGCCATTTCCCAGCTTTTCTTACTTCTGTGCTGTAGAAAAGGATGAGAAGGGGTATTGGAGTACTCCTGCTGGCATCCATCACTACACTCTTGGAGGATATGACATACCTTTCCCGCCCTGAATTCATCAAAAATAATCATGTTTGTAGTAAGAGATAGTGATATTCTTCATGCTCAATAGCCAAACGACGTTTATACACATGCTGGAAATGCTCAGAAATACCAAAGAGCATGTTATCTAAATCCTGCAGGCTCTCTCTTCAGGGCTACCCAAGCTGATACAGAATAATGATGCCACAACCTTCTCTTCCTTGAATTCTCTCTTTAAAATGCTCCCCACTAGCTAAAAATGGGGCTGGATTTGGCAAGACCCCTGAGTCAGTGCTGCAGAAAGCTGTTTTCATCCCTCTGATGCTCCCGGCCATATGTGCACATCAAAAATATTCTCTCTTTTTTTGCTCCTGAGTTGTGCCGTTTGAGTTTTGCTTCTGCTGGGGATGGGAGCCTGGCAAGGGGAAGCACCAGGCAAGCAGAGACGGTGGCTCTCTGCAAATTAGTAACATCAGCAACAAAAGTTCATGGTTGTGGGTATTTTTTAATCCAGATGCTGCCTGGAAAACTGTAATTGGTGCTGGGGAAGGGGCTATTCCCTTTATTTTAATCTATCTCCACTAATTACATGGCTTTATTTGAAAAGCATATTTTGCAGACGTGTGTTGACTATGGGAAGGTAAATCAGGACCAAAAAGTAATACTAGATTACTGGTATAAACACCTTCTCTAAAACCAAAGCATAAAGACAGATATTCTTTGCTGTCATTTCCAAAAATTAGATTTCATAAAAGTGACCTCAGGCAGCAAAGTTAACTTGTCTACATCCTCAATCCTGCACCTGCCTCTTCTTCGAGATGAAAATTTAATAAAATGGTAACAACTCTCCCAGACTTGCATCTGTTGAACATAACTGCAGGCTATGGAGGTCTGCCCCATTCTGCTATAGAAGAGAGGAGATCCGAACTGAAGGATTTTTAGTCTTTAACCAAAATTACCAGATCGGTCCTAGCCAATCTTTACCTTCTAATCCTCAGTAAAAGCTGGGGGCAGCATGTTTAAATTGCACGCAGTGCTGTCATGAATCTCAATTTGAGAAGTGAGGCATTTCTGAGAGACTTGTTAGGGGTTTTATTCGTAACCAAACTGCATTTACAGAAACCTTTTGGCAGTCAGAAAGTCCTGGGTGTCAAAGGCATGTGTTTAGACCTTCAATTTATTTTTTAATTCTTTAGGCATATACAGATACAATCAAACTCCTCCCTTCTCATCCAAGAGGAAAAGGGATAAGGAAAAATGGGAAGGAATAAAGCCAGACTCTTTGGGAATCACATCACTCTCATCCTCTGCTATTCTGAAGGGGAAAAAATGCAGCAGAAAAGGTACTGAGTTCATGAGAAAAGGCAGAGGGGATTTCTACCCCTCTCAGCCCAAATTTCCTCCCAGGCTTTCCCATGGAGGCTCAACCCCACAATACCAACGCAACATATCTGTGCTCTGTACTAGCTCCATCATTTACAGCAGAACTATTCATACATACTCATAGAAATCTTTATATATTTCTTTAAACAATTTTTGGGGGTCAATCTCATTTTCTTAGTAATTCATTTCAAATTCCAGCTGGTTTTCCACTCAAAATGAGAAGGTTTCCAGAAATGGCTGAAATTCCAGGATGAGCGTCAACACCTGCACTAACCACCCATTGAGAAAAAACACCCAGCCCCAACACTGGTCCCACACCCTTCTTCTATTTCCCAGCAAACAGTGATAAAATACGACAGCCCATTAAGCCGAAAGCCTGAGCACCCGTCCCTGTGCGATACAGCAGTCCTGCTGCCTGGCTTGATCTGGTGTCGTGTAAATGAGAAATGGCAGAGAGAAGGGAGGGGATGCAAACATGACGAAAAATTCCACCCAAGCCAAGGATGTGTCATATTGGGGGGTTAAACAAAAGCAATTGGAAAAGATAATTTACTTGGTCTTATTTGTTTGCTGCAGGTTTCTCTGGATAGCTTGGAAAAAGCTGTCACATGCTGATGTGAACGCAGTTTTTCTACAGCACTGAGTGTTTCCCCATGATCTGCTTTTTGCCTTTTCTTATTCTCAACTAGCCTGTGACTGTCTTAACTCTTTTTTAAAGTACAGACAACCCATACTAGCACTTTGCCCAGATGCAAGTAATTCCCTGGAGGAAAATGTGGGTCTTTAAAATAAAGTATTTACCAACCTGGCATTTTCTCCCTGGCAAATAACTTCTTGCAAATGTAGCATGGATTGATATAATTTCAAAATAACAGATTTCAGCAAATAGGAGGTCTTATAGCAAGAATCGATATGGTATGGAAAAAGGAGAGATATCAAAATGTGTTGCTGCTTCTGTACATAAAAGACAGAGCTAATACACCTAATAATAGAAGTAGGTTTGAGAATATATTAATACTCTGACAATGTTGCATCTTCTTGAATAGCAATCAAATTATTTAGGAGGAAATCATCTGACGGATAACATACACGCATGCAGGAAACTGGGCTGTGAAGCGGTTCATTTTCTATAAAGGCTCAAAAAGGGCCGAGATAAGCATTTAGCAACCTCCGACACAATATCGTGGTGCCAGCAGTCCTTGTTTTAGCGGGAGCAGGCAAGCGGCAACACGTAACGGCCCGAGCGCAATAACCACTCGCTTTGGCACAGCAGCTCCAGTGACCTCCAGCCTCACCTCTCCGCACGCGTGCCACAGCTTCCCCAGCACGGCAGGTACGGGGTCAACTGAGTAACACTGAATATCTCGAAGAATCAAAGCCTTTCTCCTCCAAGACCCCAAGAAGTTTCTGTGCTCCTCGTAGCTATTAAAAGCCAAATTTAATGTACCAAGATACAAACCTACAGAGATCAACGGGTTCATTCCTACGCACTCCCATGCAATAGCTCAACACTAATCACCTCCTGTTGCATACTTACATATGTTAAATATTTCATACACAAAAAACCACAATACAGGCTGCTTCTACAAGCATAGGGTAAAAAGCAAAAGTATCAGCTACTGAAAATACAAATGTATTCTGTTGTTATGGCAACTAAACTTTTTAACAACATTAAGGAAATGATAGCTCATCAAGAGCTGTATCTTGTTGTTATAGCAACAAAAATGTTCAAAGTAATTGCCTTTAAAGATTTCTCTCTTTTCCTTTGCATTTTTAAAAACACCCCAATATAATAATACGTTCTTATTAAAAGGACGGAATATTTTGCAAAACAAGCAACATGCATAGTGATTTAATGAAACAATTACTTCTGGTACTCATTTTGGGCTAGACTGTGAACTGTGGATCACAAGGAAAGGGGATGCTTATTGCACCAACTCCAAAGCACAGCTCTAAGACTCGTAACTAATTATGATATTGAGATTGCAAAAAGTTTGATGCCGGGAGCAACATTTCTCATGGAGAACAATTAGTTATAATGAGTATTTTGCTTTGCTAAATGCAGCCTTAATCCAAGATGCACCGTGCAATTTGTATAAAACCATTAATCTTCACGCAGTGTTTAGAAACAGCAGGTTTTGCCAGATTTTGAAAACCAGGAAAGAAGTAAACAAGAGGTATTTTTAAGAGCCAGATGTAATGGATCAAGGAACACACCTCCTCAAGGTACTTGACAGATTTTCTAAGATTTAACTGCTGATGACAACAGTACTTCTCAATCTCAGTGAGATCTTAAATTAGCATATTGCATAAATACAATTCAGTACTGGTAGCAGAAAACTTCATGCCAGCACATAGCAGTAGTGCGTTGTATAGACTGACAATAAACCACCTTTATTTATGATGAAATTAGGGCAGTGGATACATTTTGTTCAGTTGTGTGTCTACAGAGAATAGAAAAATGTAGCAATTTTGTAAAAATACAGAACCCTAAAGGAAAGTCTCCAAACCACTGAAATATTGCATTGTAAGGAATATAATAGTGCCCCAAAGTCCTATGTATCTGGTTTCAAAAAGTGCAGAAAATAACCTTTCCTCACTTGTTAGCATAATCCTGTCAAATAACAACCACTTTTTAATCCGAGATTATGGATTAATCAGTAATACAAATAAACAGGGCAGTGCAGCTGATACAGATGTGTAGGAAAACACAACGGCAGAGATTTATCGCAGGCATTGGGTAACTCTTACAAACGAAGCATTTAATGTCCCGACTGAGAGCATGCTGCTAACGATGCCTGCCAAGGACCAACCCTCAACACTTCTAGCATCTTTGCAACATCACTTTCTCCTTCCTCAAAATTCACCTGAATCTGCATTAAAACTTTAGTCTTAACTAGAAAAGTTTCCAGGATGTGGATCTCGGCACGCTGCCTGCTGCGGTCCAGGTTTTTCATTTACGGACGGTTCTGAAATAAGGAAAGCTTTATACATCATTTTTTCTTCTTTTTTTTTTTTTTTTTTTTTTTTTTTTTTTTTCCCAAATATATTTCTTCTAATGCATTTTCATGTCTTCATTTGTGTCTAAGCATCATCATACTCCACAAAACTGTCAATGTGCCTGTCTGTATAGAAGAACAAAAAAAAAGATATTTAACTTCATGAACTGATGGATATTTTAAAATTAGCACAACTGCCTCTAGCTGTTTGAACTATAAATTCTATTTTTGGTCTTTTTTTTTGAAGGAATCCCAGCCATGCAGGCACAGAGCCTGCCTCCATCTCTCCCAAATATCCAGTGACCTTTTGACCAATTTTACTCAGATATGATGGGGGTATAATTAAGCTAGGCTCAAAAGCAATTAATCATACAAGCCTTCTGCCAACCTGTGACTGTGTTTGAAGAGGAGATCGTATGATATTGTGAGTGCCAGAAAATAGATCAAACGTTAATAGACTCCGTGAAAACCCCTAAATGCCCCAAATAGGAGAAAAGATTCAATCTGAATATATGTTTTCCCAGACGCACATTTTCCTAGTACAATCAGGAGAAAATCAGGCAGTGTGGGTTCAGGATTGCAAAAATGTCATATTAATTTTTGTGATGCTCTGCAGAAAAACTACTCTGTTAGGTGGCAGCAGGGTCAAATGCCACGTGGCCTCTGCTTCCCCTAAGTGAGAAACAAGAATACCTGCATCGGGGAAAAGTTACAGTACAGATATTAATCCTGACAGTCAGGCGTGCACTTTCATCCTAAACACAAAGCAAATGAGATTTGGTTTTCCACCCGGTTTCCCTAGCAACTGCATTGTCTTTTCTGAGTAATAAACCAGGGATTGTGCAATATTACCTAACGAGCAAACCTCTGGCATCCATACAGAAGCTACCTGCCAGCATGAGGCTGCTGCCAAAGCAGACCCTGAAACTGCAGAGGAGTCTGTATGGTCCTCCACCAGGCAGGGACCTCGGCTTTAAGAGTGTGATATCCCTCGAAGAAAGGTGTTTTGTCACTGGCCGTGGCTACCCGCGCTCGCTTGGATGCTCACCGGGAGGGCAGGAGACACCCTGTCTTGGTTTGGGCTGAAATAGAATTAATATTTCTTATCAGGGACTAGATGGGTGCTGTGTTTTGGATTTAGCTTTGGGTTTGGTATGGGAAGAATGCTGATAGCACACTGATGTTTTCAGCTGCTACCGAGACTTCAAGGACTCTCCGACTCTCCATGTCCTGCCCGTGCGCCAGGGCACAGGGAGCAGGGAGGGAGCACGGCCACAGCACCTGACCCAAACTGGCCAGTGAAATATTCCATATCATGGAACGTCATGCTCACTATAGAGAGGAGGGGTGGTTGGGAAGGAGTTCTCTCTCTCTCGCTTCTGGGATTGTGATTGTGGGATCTTGGTATCTCAGGGTCGCTGGCCGGGAACGGGCTGGGGATTGGTCAGCAGGCGGGGAGCAATTACGCTGTACATTGCCTGGTTATACATTTCTTCTCTTTTTCCCCCAATCATCGTCATTGTTCTCGTTTTATTGCTGTTATTAAACCGTTCCTCTCTCAGCCTGTGAGTCTCCCTTCCCCCCTCTAATCCCCTCCCCATTCCCAGGCGGGGAGGGGGAAGGGAGGGTGACCAGCTGCGGGGTTTGGTTGCTGACCAGGCTCAAACCACGACACACCCGCACCAGCACAGACCGGGGAGCGGCATTGAACAGGCAGCTACGAACTTACTTACAATTCTGCACCCTTCAGATGGCTTACTCTGCCTCAGGGGCACACTAATGGGTATTTACTACACACGGAATATCCCTTCCTAAAAGTTTTCTGTTTTAGAGCTGGCGACCCTAAAATCTTGCATGTACATCGCTCCTTCTTTTCTACCCTTTCTCAGCCAACTCCACCCAACGCGTGGTGAACACACTGATGTGAGGCTAAGACAGAGGATTGTTGTGTCAGCAGAGGATCCCCTCTTCTGCGTTGCCACCTCTTCAAGTGCCTTGTGAACTCTCCACAAGGGCCACCCTATTATTTCTGTTGCAGCCCATTACGTTCAGCTGATAAGAACCGCTACTGACACATTTCCTTCTCTATAAAACTGCATTAAAAACTACCACCACCACCACCAAACCCAACTGTTACTCCCCTCAGGAAGCATTAACAAATCTGCTTTTACAAGTTGCAAGTACTGGCTGTGTTTGCTGGCCTTTAATTTTAAAGGTTTGAGAAACCCCAGGAGATCAGTACTGCCCTTCTGATGACTTACTGCTAAGGTATCCCTTCCAGCAAGGCTACTCCACACAAGTTTAAACACAAAAATTTCAAGAACTCCTTGATGTAGGACCTTTTTTGAAATTTAAGGATAATGTGCAATATCCAAAATGTTTGCTTTCATATGTTTAAAAGGCACAGAAGCAAATATATGTTAATTTTACTATTTGGGCATTTAATTTTCTCTTTACTCCTCCAAAGTAAAAAATTCACCATTGAATTAACAGCACTTAATATATGTCTTAAAGCAACAGAGAACACTTGCATTTGGATCATCAAATTCTGTGGGAAGAGGAAAGCCCTTCCTGAGGCTTAACTCAAAACCTACAGCAGTAAGAGATTTTATTGAGATTCAATTACTGTTTACTATGTTCAGTTTGTGTCTGGGCCATCTTCTGGAAGACTCGTGTATTCTCAGCCTCTGTAAAAAGCAGAGGATGTTCAAACACTTCAGGTACACTAGAAAATATTAGACAGTATTGCTGGATGTGAAAGGGAAAGCAAGGACCTCAGTGTCCCAGAGTGGGGAAATGTGGCTAGAGGTTCTTATTCTAAGTTATAACACAACGGCCATGGCCAAGCTGCACTGGATGCTGTTCGAGAGTACCTGAAGACACAGCACTTTACATTGAATAAACTCATAGTGGTTTGCTGAAATGCTTATAGAAACACAGCCTAAACTCTATGAGAAACCAGCTAATTGTCATTTGCTATAAAATTCAAGATTACCTATGAGTGAAAGATATAGCATACAAGGGGTTTTAAAACTTATTTTAAAAACCAATTCCATGATCGTACTTACAGGTAAAGATCAAGTAGAGTATATAAGATTGCATTTTGTTCAAAACTGCTTTTGGCAGATCCTAGTAAACTCCAGAAGCAGAATTAGCTCAACTGGCTTAATAATACAGCAACCAAAAGCATCTCTGGGTGCTCAATATGTCTGGGGTGAACTGGGTGGCAGCAAGTCCCTGAGCTTACGTACCGCCACTTTATCTGGTTACCTGAAGGAAGTCCTGGTCAAAAGCACGTTGGAGAGGCACACGTAGGTTACCCTTGCAAACATACAGCCAATGCCCTGTTAGTAGGTTTTCCTTACACAGAGGATGATCAGCTTTGGACTTGATGGAGAAGGAAAGGGTGAAATAATTTGATGTGATTCCATAACAGAACACAATTCCCTCCATCTTTACCTCCCTGACACTAACTGCTAGACTGATCATTGAAGGAGGAGGATGTAGACCTTCCTCCTCTAAAACATCTTCTTTAGTGATTTGGTGCTGCCTAGTATCTTGTAGATTCTAAAATAATTGATTGAACAAAAAACAAAAAAAAACAAACAAACAAACAAACAAACAAAAAAAAAAAAAAAAAAAAAAAAAACAACAAAAAACCTCTCGGTGCTCCTTTCATCACTGCTACCGTACAGTTTCATACAGTTTCCAGGGAAGCAGGAAGAATGACACAGGCTTTATCCTTTATCAAGGACATGACCTCATTCTTAAAAACAAAATAAAACACACAAAACCCAATATATTTTTGTTCAAATAAAGATATATTGTATCTGAATACAGTCCATCCTATACTTATACTGATTTACTAATACACTTCAAAAGCACGCACTGTCCTTGTCCAAGGGTGAATATCCCTCCTTTTGGGGCACTTTCTTGTCCTTTAGATGCTCTCCTCTTAATACTTTTTTTTTTTTTTTTTTAAAGTAGCAGAAGAGAAGAAACATGATTGTAACTGGCCTAATTTGCTGTGATTTCAAGAAATCTAAATGAGATCAGGAGCTGCCCGAGCCCCACCTTGTCATTCGTGAGTCTGCTTGATGACACTGTGAACCTACAATTTTCATCATCATGGAAACAGACACTGTAAATCCAGATCAATAGCACTGTCTAAACCTCTAATAGATAATACCTGCAAAGATGATCTGAATATGCCACGAGGAACAACCAGAGCTCTCATCTCCTCCAGTTTTCCCAGGGAACGGTATGAAAAGTACATTTTTGGAATAGGGAAGGAAACTGGATGTCATTTGCTACCACAGATGAACACAAAATAATCATTGTCCTGACACTGTTCTGCAATATTTGTATTGGTGCTCTGAGTTACGCTGACAAGTTAATTGATGCAATGTCAGGATGTTGCCGTGATTATTTTCTGTTTTGCTGCATGTCTCCTCGATGACTAATTGGCTGTTCAGCCATTCAGGGTTGAACAACAATGATGTAAACGTTCAAGCAACTGCACGTATTATTATAGTCAATGGTATTTTTAATTACACGGAAGCAGCCAACGCTGCTGATCATTAACAACAATGTCATTCATTTATACCATAAAGTGTGCTTAGCAAGCTGTTCCTCTGTAAGGGAATATCCTTAAATGCTGATTTAAAATAGTGAATAGTAACAATTCTTCTGATGATACTGAGGCATTAAAAAGCTGCCTTCGCCTCCACTGCGTTTTGGTATTATAGATATTAAGCTGTCACAGGCATCATGCTTGGAGAACAGTAAAATGAGCAACTTCAGAAATAAACATTACACCATTAAAGAAACTGGGAGAAAATTCCAAATCCATCCAGTAAATGATAAACTTTGAGGCATTTTGTGGAAACTTATTAAGGAATGTGGATATGTAGTTTTAGAATTCAAAATAAATAAAAAAGAAGTCACAAGTAGCACTTGAGTCCAAGAGGTCGCATCCTGCACCTAAGCCATCAGGCTGGTACAGAGATGATTTTGATCTAAAGAAATTAACTTTCTTGCCCAACATTAAAAAAAAAATGCTGGGAACATAAGATAGAGAAAAGACATACTGTATTGAAAGGCCTTCCTCTTTGCTGTTTTTGAAAAGGCTCTTCAGCCCTTGAAAAAAAAAAATAAATTCTGCTTCAAACTACCCTATAGATAAGTCTATAAATATTACTTATTGCCATGATCACTCTACAGTCTAAGAAGACTAATCATCATAAGGAAATAGCTCGTTGCAGACCTTGGTTGCTTACCACTCAAGAGGGCCTGAATGACCCTGAATGTAGTACTCTCATGATGCTAAGAGTTTACGACAGTAACAATTTTACCAGTAATATAGACTTTGTGGCCAAAAACTCCAAAGGATGGGGGATGAAAGTTCAAGGAGCAATCCACTGGCCTGCCATACAGCGGGAAGGATGCAGGCTGTTTTCTACAGCCCATTGAAAACCCAGTTATTCTGCTCTTAACTAAGTCTCAGAATTGCTTACAGGAAAGCACGTGAGTGATAAAATTATGAAAGTTTTCCACATTTCAATACGTGATCATGAATAGCACTAAAAATCATCAGAAAACTTGTACATGTAAAAGGGTACTAGAGCTGGATGACAAGTAAAACATGTATTTACCAATTCTGGAGAAAAGGGGGATAAACCAGCAGAGTAGAACACCTTAGGGAATTAGTTCTGTGGGTGCTGGTCACAGTTTTGGAAAGAAAGGACAAAAAGCAGACCTGCTACAGTAAATCAAAAAAGAAACCCAACAGGCTGCAGCTTCAATAAACAGTATTTGAGCTATACAAAATAAAAATGAAATGTTAGCAGGTAGCAGGTAAGAAGAGTTTTGTGGATTCCGGAGATGTTAAAATCAAGCAAGAGGCTAAGAAACAGGGTAAAATGAAGCCAAAAGAAATACCAAGGGACTGGTGAGACAAAGCAAAATTGAGTTCTTGCACACTTTGCTAGAAGATCTGGAGCTGGGAGACAAACAAAAGCTGCAGATGTGCTTTACAAGACTGCGAGCAGTGGGATAGATTTGTGAATCTGGTAAAGAGGCGAACAGAAATCTGTAAGGTATGAACCACAGAAAATACTGAAAGGTGGAGGAATGGATTAACTGCTTGTTTGTGCTGAGATCAACACTCCTGAAATACTTGTGAATGAAGTAAAAATTGAGGAGCCCAAGGTGAACAAGAACACCAAATAAAAACGTTGGCAATGTTCCTGCTGAATTGCCAGAAGACTGTGTTAAACAAAAGGTTTTGAAAACAAATTACAAAGCATTATAAGTCTGAAAAAAATTCTCAGAGGAAGGAAGGAGGCAGTCCCATGTGCAGCAGGGAACCTAAGACACAACTAAGGGGAAATTTAGCTTGGAAATGACTCATAACCCAATGACTACTTGAGAAATGAAAAGACAAAACTGAATTGGGCCCAAGAATATTTTTGTTCACTCTATGCTGTGATGTTTTATCCTGAACTCTGAAGAAATTCTCAATCATTTAGAAAATTTCTTTGATGTTTAAGAAAAATATTCCCTGAAGATTATAGATTCCTAACCTCTTCTTCATCCATGTTCTGGTTTTCTTTCAACACAGCAGAACCTGAAGTAAAAATTAGGATACCACTGAATTGATTAGGGATCATTTAGCAAAATGCTTTCCATTGCATTTTCTGCAAGCCAAAAAGTAAATTTTGCATTTCAATATCTATTTCAAAATCCGTTTTTCCCTGAACTTTAGATTCCACAAAAGGATTTTGCTATAGATAGCACCCATCAGACAAAGCAGCTATTGTAGGTGCCAAGAGAGAGGGCTGAGCCTGTGTGCTGGTTGTATCCAATCAAACAAATGGATCAACTGGTGCTGCCAAACTGTGCTGGAGAGATCTGATGTTAGAATAGTGCTGTAGGTGCTATTTCTGAATGCACACTACTCACTTATCCTCACTGCCAACCTGCCCTGGGTGGCTTGTTATTTGTAAGACACAACAGAGAGGAACGCAGGGGTTTTACATACTTGCCTCACCCGTGGAGCCATGGTTTTTATTTCTACAACACTGTTTCCCCGCTCATTATTTTTGATGGATTAGCTGACATGCGACTGGGAGAGGTAGGGGTTTGCTGCCTGGATCTGAAGAGAGATGGGAGGGAAGGAAGGGGGCTGTGCCAGCAGCAGGAGCAGTTATATGTCCCAGATAACCCGTACTCCTCACCTCAGTTCATCCTGTCCTTCCCATCCCATAGTCTTCTTGCAGTTTGTGAAGGTCCATGGCTGCCTAGCACAGGTTGCCCACTCACCTTCTGCCCCAAATCATCATAAAACACGCTCTCTCCATCACCTTTGCAATCCAGAGAGCTAAACCATCAGTGCTGCTCTTTAATCCAAGGTTCTTCCTCGGCATCACAAAAAAGTATCCTTCGTGGTTGGTATTCTGAAGTATATTTAATAGGTACGAAATGAGACGTTCCTGTTATTTCCCTGAAAATATTACAAAACTGATAAAATAAATGTTTATTGGGGGGGGTGGGGGGTGGAATTTTTCAGGAGAGCTTACATATATCCCTGCAGAAAACATCCATCTGAGTTAGAGGACAAACAGGAGCCCGTCCATGCCAGTGGGTTCACTTGAGGCAGGGGAAAGCATTTTTCCGGAATTTATTATAATGACAAATTTTCTTCTGTGAAACTGCATGCTGAGTTTTTCATACACATCAAAGGACCAGCTATTTAACCATTACACTGTGCCAAGTATCAAGTCATCATTCTGCCTTATTGCTGGCTTCACAACAAACCTGAGCAGGATATTTATATAATGACTTTTGAGAACAATTTGGGGACAGATGTGAACTAAAAAAGCACAGGGACCTCCAGGTATATTGGTTCAAAACCAACACGCATATATAAGAACTTAAAGTTTCTCTGTTCTTCTATATATAACTCATAATATTCAGGTGGTCCCATATCTTTCAGCACACCAATAGACACCAGTATCAGACAGAGGGCTTTGCTGCTGCCTTGATCTGTGTCCTACAGAAGTCACTTTGTTTCTCTGCTTTTCATTACTTTGATTAAAACAGAAATATTAGCACATCTTAAACACACAGGAGAGCTGCAGGTATTATCAGAGTGGTGGTAATGCACTTGATGAAACAGAAAAGGATCATGTAAATGAAAAACATTATTATGCACGGCTAGAAAAACTTGTTAGAATAAAGGAACTTGGAAAAACAAGCAAACTTAACTTTTCCTCATGGTCCAAATCATTTAAAGCCCCAGTTCACTGCAAATATTGTCAAAGCATTTCTAAAGTTGTTAAAATTACGGGAAACAACATAGGACAGAATGATGTTTCCATCGTTCCAGTCTGAGTTTTACGATGTGGAATCTCAGCCAGCCCGATTTGCTACTTCTCAATATTGATAACCAGTTTAGGGGTTTGTAAAAATTCGGTCAGCTCCTAAATTTCAGCTCATGGAGCTTTGATTACTATCAACTCTGCTGCACAATGCTCATTTTCATCCCCTCAGCCATCCCAAAAGACAGAGGTGCATGGGGAAGTATTCACATGGAGGGTGAGAGCTAAATTATTTTGGCATAACAGCAGGAGGAAGTGTGCAGGTGGGTCTGTCACTGGGATGGATGAACAGTGGATTTAGCTCTCAAATTTCTTCTCTTGCACGTTCACACCCACCACATTCATGCTATCGATCTACTCCAAGCAGCAGCATGCTGATGCTCAGGGTATAGCCATAAAGAGCCCTTAGCTTTGGTGTCAGCCCCTCTGAATTCAAACCACAGGGAAAGGCTTCCCTGGCCCCCCTGCTCCCCCCTGGCACAGGCTTCCCATTGTATTCGAGTGCACTTGGCTGTTTAAATGGACAAAACCCAGCAGATTCAAGTGACGCAGAAGTTATGAAATGCCACTTTAAAGTAGTTCTTTGCAGCACCAAAGAGCACCGAGAAGAAACAGAGATAACATTAATACCGACTGTAATGCATTAGTAATTGCTACGATGACTTCAGCAACAACAACGCATTTTCTTGCCTGAACTCATTCTAACTGCCTTCTTGAAAGAAGCAGTCTTTATTTATCGCTATTTCTGGATAAACACCATCAGAAGGGTAAATAACCCGTTTCTATCACTGTAAGAGGAGAAACCCAAAATAGATGTCCTCTTGAGTATTCACAGCAGGCTGCGGGCTAACCGCAGGAGCCCTGCCACTTAATTGCTCATCAATCACTCACAGCTCTGGCCAGAGCCACTCTTTAATGAATTCATATCATCCCATTTGCTCTCCCCAGCCCCTCAGACCACAGTGGCCTTCTGTGTCATTTTGAATGTAAATGATGTCCTAATACAAAATCAGATAGTTATGATGTTCCCTCGGCAGCATCATTTGTTTGTAAATGCCCCGTCACTCAGAGCAGGTTGACGGTGCTCATGCATTAAGTCAACTGACTTGACAGATTGTCTCATCTTTGCGTCATCTTGCGTTGACAGATATTTCCTGCTGGTAATTTGTTTTCTCTATGGAAGTTCACACTGGAAAAAGGAAAAATGCTGGACTGATTTGTTTGTGGTGCTCAAGCGTGGTGTTCAACCAAGGCAATTACACGAACCAGGTAAGGTGATCAAAGCCCACCGACATGCAACACAACGTACCGTCTAATGCTTGACTGTAAGTAATTGTCCTGGGTTTGAGTGAGTGGTGGAGTTTTTTGGTGGCAGGGGAGGGGGCTATCGGGGCGGCCCCCTGTGAGAAGCTTCTCAAAGCTCCCCCAGCTCCACGTCAGCTCCACTTCTGTTTGGGAAATTGAGCCAATCGGCTGCGCCTCTGCGATAACGTATTTAAGAAGGGACGTGGTGACGGGCAGTGGGACTTGTGAGGAGGACTTGCTGCAGCTGCGTGAACACCAAGGTCAGTGGAGGAACAGAGGAAGAAAGGAGGGGGGAGGTGTGCCAGAGCAGAGACCCCCCTGTATCCTGTGGGGAGACGGCAGGGCGGCCCCCCCTGCCACCCATGGAGATCTACGGTGGAGCAGACACTGATTTATGGCCTGTGGCTCCTGCTCAGATGGTCAAGGTTCTGTGCCCGAAGAAGGCCGGGGTCTCATGGGAAAAGGCAGCCCCACTGCTGTAATTCAGCACTGGGAGGATTGCAGCATGCGGGGGTGTCCCACGCCGGAGCAGCTCGGGAAGGGCTGCAGCCGTGGGAGAGAATCCAGTCGGAGGAAGTTAGTGACCCATGACGGAGCAGTGTGGGGAACGCTGCGGCCCGTGGGAGGAATTCATGTTGGAGAAAGTTTGTGGAGGACTGTCTCCTGTGAGAGGGGGACCACGATGGAGCAGGAGGAACAAGTTCCGGACACTCCCCTCACCGAAGATGAAGGAAGTGGCAGCGCTGACTGCACCCCCCATTCCCTGCCCCTGCGCCCCTGGGGGAGGAGGTAGAGATATCGGGAGCAGAGCTGAGCCCGGGAAGAAGGGAGGGGTGGGGGGAAGGTGTTCTCAAGATGTGGCAATGCTTCTCACTGTCTCACTCTGTTATGTGTTGTTAGTGTCTGTAATAAATGTATGTTTTTGTTTTCCTTCCCCTAACGAGTCTGCCTTTTGTTCGTGATCATAAAGGGGAATTTTCCCCCATCCCAGTCCTATCTCGAACCCCAAGCCTGGCTCTCTGTCCCTTCTCATTGCCGGAGGGGAAGGGAGAGAGAGCTGCTGCATTGTGGTTGGCTGCCAACCAGGCCTCAACCACAACAGTAATATACACTGAGGTTTGGTGTATGGATTTGAGGTGGCCATTTCCAATGTTACAATCAATGTATCCTTTGCCAGATGAAATCTAAAAAATGTATCCTGTAATTTCCTTAGTTCTGTGTTAAGTTCATGTGGTTGTTGCCTCTGTATCAAAATTATCTCAAAGTAGTGGGTTGCGGTGCGTTTCTTTGACATTTCAAATACTGTTCAAGAAAATAAAATGTTATCATTCGGAGATAAAAAAACATACAAAATATCTCCATGTTCTAGCACAATCTAGAAACAGGGGGTGCATTTTTCTTCTCTAACTGTTAAAGCTCTGATGTGATGCCATTTGGGATTTCACCCTCTGATCTCAAATTTCACACTACTGGTACAGCAAAATGATTGTGGCACAGTCCAAGGTTTGAAAGGCCACCTTTGTCCTAAGGTTTACTCTATGGGTCTTCCTTCAAGCAGCCCGAGTCCTCTTCCATCTTTCTGCTGCTTTCATCTGCCACCTGAAAATCACACTTCAAAGTGCGGGGCTTAATCAGCGTGTTCAGAAGAAGGTAAAAATCCCACGCAGAAATACCTAAGGAGAATGCTGCTTTGCCAGAGAAACTTGCACCAAACCAAGATGGCAAAAATCAGAGAAGAAGGGTCTATCTGCAAAGACTGCAAGGAGAAGTGTACTCTGACCACTCAGGCACACGGAGATTCATCTGTCAGCTAAGCCAAGGGACACAAATTAAAGCACCGCTACATTCATCTGCAGTGGCTCTTACGCAGGAGTTAAATTGCTTTAGGTGCACTGTAACTTAAACCTCTTCAGGATTAAGACCACTTCATTCCTGAACGAGAGCTTTGACACAGAGCTCTAGTGCTGCTTGAACTTCTGGTGAGGGCAAGGGAAAAGCAAAGCCAGAGTAGGAGCACTCCAGGACTGGAAATGAGAGAGCAGATGGGCAAGTGAGGAGGATGTTCATGGTGATACATCAAGGTTGAAAAGTTAAGTTTTAGCCCTTTCGTATTCCACCATCACAAAAAAAAAAAAATCCAACAAGGCAGCTCATGTACAGAGATTGCCATTAAAATGCCTATTCACAGCAGTATTTGAAGCAGACTGACATTAGATTTTATTAAAATATTGGGACTGGAGGAGAGAAAGCTGATTTACGGCTGGCCTACAGAAGCAGTATTCCCACCAGCTCCCATTCCCTACTTGCACAGGTGAGAAGCAACTAAAGTTATTATTTCCTCCGCTTTTGCCCAAGTTGATACTAAAATACACTTTCCGGGTCTGAAGCACAGGACTCCTAAAGATGAAAACATGAGCTCCAGATCCTGGCAGAGGTCTGGCTGCAACGTGCTGTGCCTGCCCACGGATGCTGTCTCCTGAGCAGTGAGGAAGAGACAGCAGGAGAAAGGGTCCTACTGTTTAGCTACAGGCTATTGCAGAGATAACGGGAAAAACTTGTTCCTCAGTTATGTCACTTCTGCCCTAAAAAGGACACTGTTTTCCCAGGGTTAAAAGGATTAGCATATTTCTCTTTCATTTAATCCTTGCTTTCTTCTCTGAATAATAAAAAAACTGACCTGAAATGTCAGCCCAGACTATGACACAGGATTTAGAGGAGCCAGACCCATCTCTGCAAAGCAGGGATGGTACAGCCTGATAAGACACTCAAAGAGGAAACTTTATATTAAAAACCCAGAAGGTTAAAAACACCTGTGTGCCAAAACAAGAAAGGAAAGAATAATGGGGAAAAACTGTGCCACATGGAGAAAAGCTGGACAATCTAAAATGTACAACAATGCTACCATAAACATGTGTATTTACAATTTTAACATTTATATAAAATTATTTTCGTATTTCATTCCACTACGAGTTAAGTTATAAATATTATCAGTTAATTGGGTGAAGATACTCTTCTTTTACAGGAAAAATTTATTTACAAGAAGATATCATTTTGTCTATTTTCACAATTAATATGCTTTAGTCTATCATATAACTGAGAGCTATGAAACTGGACCATATTATTTGTAATCCTAACACAAAAGGGACATGAATTTTCAAATATGCATTCACATGCTTTATACTCCTTTAATAAATTAATCAGTAAATTTCACATGGCACTCAGTTAGAAAACTGCACCCAGTTCTCAGAAATGGTACACTTTACCAAACCCGTGGGAAATCCAGAAACAGCAAATAAGAGACAAAGTTTGATAATATCACAGGAAAATTAAAAGTCCCACTGGCACATGCTTCTTTCCCTATAAATGTCAAGTAATCTTCAGTGTCAGAGTGAGTGTCACTTTACTGTTAGCAGTTCTAAGAAGCAGGATAACTCTGAAGTATTATTTTCCAGGAACAATGATGCTGAAATAATGTTAACAACGTGACAGAGTATTCACTTATAAACTAAAATAGTTCATCACCTTGTTTGCTAATGCTCTCATAGCTTGTGGTTAATCAGATTCAGATGAATTAATTTGGAGGTGGAAGGTCTTTGGGGGCACAGATGAGACAAGATGTTTTGATGACTCCATGAATAACATTTTTCTTTGGCTACATACTTAAGTTCCTCACCACCTGGTGGGGGTGATCAGTGCTGCATGATCAATTGTTACATGATAGACCAGAAAAAATGGATTTCCTAACTAAATCTGATTGTTGAATTTCAAAGGTGGCACCTCCCTGAGCCAAGGGCTTGCTTTCATGTAGGAATTTAACCAAGTATTGTGGCTCAAATTTAAAACTCTTCCTATACTCACTATTTGCAGGCAAGTATTCACTACCTAGACTAGCTGGATTCAGTATTTACTCCTTATTCAAAATTCCTTTTGTTAATTTACTATGCTCTGTTAATCAGACATTATGTTTCACGCTAGGTTCATCTGGGAAAAAAAATAAAAATCACTATTTTAGAGATGCATACTTTCCAAAGCCTTAAACAATACCGTCTGCCAAGTCTCTTCTTCCAGATGCATAAGAATTTCTAAGCATCATTAAACTGTCCCCACAAAGGTCTCACCAGCTGTTGCAACTTATTTCCATATTTATTCCATATTTGTCTCAATTTAAAACAGCTACTTTCATCTGAAGACATTCTGAATTTTGCAACCCAGTTAATGTACTGAAATTAGGAAATCATAAGAAAATGCTGACAGACCATTATCTATGTGCTGGATAATACTACCAGACCATGGTGACTTCACCTAACAACTTCTTGTCTCCACTCCAGAAATTAATTTTCATGCCTGGTGTGTACCCTCTGTTCTTCTGCTAAACATTAACACGCACATCAAAGCAAGGTGAGATTTTAAAACGGGGTTAGTCAGCACCAGAGACTTAACAACCAATGGGTGTTTTGCATTTACAGCAGAAGAAAGCAAAATCCTTCATTAGCTTGGAAAATCATCAAATTAATGAATGTTGGTGTTTTTATAAACGAAAGGTTTGACACTGATGACAGTTTTAGATGGTTATCTAAAGGTAGGTGATTTATTATAGACAATGCTCATGAAAACAATCTTTCTCAAGTGGTTTCAGAGTCCTACTGCCCTGACAAAGCAGGCACAAGTCCCAGTGTAGAGTTATTCCTTTTTAAAGCTTTACGTAAATATAAATTAATATTGCTAAAATATTACCACAGAGACACTCTGAGCATTAAATGACACAGGACCAAATGCATTCCCACAGCTTCTGCAGCTGTTAAGCAGCCGCTGTTGCATTCGCTCCCCTCCGCACAGCGGTCCATAGCCCCGGAGGAACCATCTGCAAATCCATGTTTGCTGGACAACTCCGAACAACACACCTTCCTAGTTGGCCAAATGTTGTTCATCTGGTTTTGAGGGCATGGCTCATTAAGATAAACACACAAAAAAACCCCTCAGAGGGATACATGCCCCCCAGCTTGACAGGAGGCACCATCTCGGTCCCTCTGCGTGGTGGGAGTGGAGTGGAGGAGGAATGAAAGGTGGGGCTTTAGGAGATGAGAGAAAGCAGAAGGAAAAAGTCTGCATGAACTTGCTCCTCTTGTGTATCAACATTTCTGGTGCTAGAACAAACCACAGACTTGCTGGTGCCAACGTCTCCTCTTACACAGGTTAGTGTCCCCCAGTACCACGGCGTGGGGGATCTTCTGCTGTGCTGAGCACAAGGGGGGGATACACCAATAGAAAAAATTTGTATGCGTGCTTCCAGCAAAATGACAAGCTCTCAAACAAATAAGATATATCAGGAGACCTGTTAAGTTTGATGGGTTTTCAACCATAGCTTGTGATTTTTCAAGGAGGTCCTGTCTGAAGTGAGTACTCCACACACCTCAGCTTCTCTCACTCCCTTTGCCATGGTAGGAATATTGGATTGACTTTGAAACTTATTTAAAAAACCAAAGCAAAACACAAATACAAGGAATAAGAGATTTTCAAATGTTGTAAAATCAAAGTACTGGTACTTGAAATAAGTCAATGCTTAAGGACAACAGCTAAAAAGTTTTTAAAAATCAAAAATAAACCCCAGAAGAAGAGCATTATAAGCTAATTACTTGCCAAGCCTTTTTAAATTGTTTTTTACATGCTATGACTTTGAGGAGATTATTTCTCAATCAAGATAAAAATGGCTAGTGTTTGTCGGTACACTGGCATTTTAGACATTTCCACTTTGCAGGAAGGTTTATGAACTCTTATGGTCAGACCTCAGTCTGTTAGGCATACGGACATCACAACCTGCTTAACTGGGATAAATAAGCATGGCAGCTGATTTATGTGCTTATTTTTTACATGTTGGATAGCTTGTCTAAGCACCTCCAATTATCCACGGTGAAAGATCTCCTGGAATTAACTTCACCATCAGGAGGGTAAAATGCTCAGATAAGCTGACAGACTTGTCGACACTATGAAAACAGGAATTTGTAATGCTAGCTCCTGAGGGCATGTGAAATTGTGTTGACATAATTAAAGAATAGGGATAATTAGGTTTCTCCACTGGGGAAACCAGAAAAACATTTTACATGGACCACATTAGTGACCAACGGTGATGCCAATGCAGTTTTCTCTAATCATACAAAACCAGCTATTTGCACCATAGAGAAAATGGTGTCTTTTACAGATTATAGCAAGTGTGTGGGTTAGAAATTTACTGCTTTAGAGGCAATGTATTTACCAACATAATTTCTTAAGCAAAATCCTATTATTTACAGATTTTGAAAACTGCTAAGAATATGCTCATAGGATGCTGCTTCTGTATTTTTTGGTAACAGAATGGTAACCAAATCTGTTAGATACCTAACTGCAAGGGATCAGCTGTGCCTAAGAGAAAATCATTTACCATGTAACAAGAGTTATCACGTGAGTAGGAAATGGATGAAAACCTTGTTCTAGGTAGAAATAAACTGGGAGAGACTTCACCTGATGGTATGTATAATAGCAATGTGATTAATACTCCTCTTGGCAGGGATTTTCTCCTCCTTTTCCCTATTCGGTGGCTGGAAGCTGCTCTGACATCTTACATCCTGGTTTGATTTTAAAGATGGACAATAAATAGCAATGACCGGAATCACAATAAACACATATGCTATCTTGACCTTCAACACCAATGTCTAAACATGACCACTGAGAAACCATTTTGGACTTTCTGTAATGTCCAAGCTTGGGTCTGTGAAATGCAGTGAACTATTGAAGTGTAGAACTGTGGTATCACCAAGAGTTTAATTTCTGACCCTCTGTTTTACAACAGCTATTGCTGTTGGAGGAGACTCACGCAGGCAACCATAATCATATGTACCCCAAACTTAATATTTAGCATAGGTTTCAAATGAAGGCAGCAAAAAACTACATCTGCTTAAATAACCATCTCTATATGTAACATCAAAAAATATACATTTATAGAAAGATGCTGGGATGAAGGTAGGGTGAGGATTTTCTTGTTGCTTAGAGGGGATGGTAATTTTATTTCTGCCTTTTGAATCTAACCATATGGCTGAACATTAAAACAGGGTTTTGAAGGATTTATGTTGTGAACTATTCAAAAAGTAATTGTGTTAAGCTGCTTTCCTTGCCTGCCCCCACCCCCCACCCCCCCACCCCCCTTTCTTTTTTCATTTGAGAAGCTTTCCAGTTTGGCTTTCAGATGCTGAATCAACTGCAGCCCTAACCGATACCGTTACAGTTCCAGGACAAAACTGCCTGTGAAGCATTACACCCAGTTATGTAAGTCCATCTACTTAAGGCTGTTACTCATAAAAAGAGTCTTTTCAGCCTTTACTCTGTTATTTTGTTTCTGGTTTGTTTGTTTTTTCCCCTTATCATGAAGAATAAATTGCTACTTCCATTTAAGAGGAAGTACAAATCATGACATTATTACAACAGAGCCTGTACTGTAATGCTAAATGCTAAAACATACAAAATTTTATGCTACAATGAAGCATCACAGCACTTAGCAGAGTCCCTGGGAATTGAAAACTGGGGAGCTGAAAATCATCTCACTCTATATTTTTAATAAAGAATTCTTACCTACCCTCTTCTCTCTTCAAGGTAATTATATGGGCAACTGTGATCAACTTATATAAACTCACTCAATAAAAAAGCAGTATGGTTTCATGGAGCCATAATGTTCCCCGTATTTCCTTCAAGTCTTCAAAATTCATGCAGGTGGATGCTCAGATCAGAAGTGCCTCCGCCATTTGCCATGAGAAAGCATTGCACATACTCTCGACTCGACACCTCCTCGAACAACCATCGCTCTTGATTTTGCTTGCACATGTCCCTGGGCTTTGTCAGGCCCCCAGACAACAACCCCCAGCCATGTCTGTGTAGCTACATGCCAGGCACTGACATGGTCCACGCTACTGCCTGATGGAGCCCTGCCCCATGTTCACCCCACGTCTGCTGCTTTGGCAGGACTGAGATGGGAGATCTCTGTGTCAGTTTTACAGACAGAGATCTAAGAAGCAGAAAAGCTGAACTATTTATTTCATTGAAGGGGGAGTCTGCGGCATAGCAGGTATCAGAGCTACGTACTTCAAGTTTCAGTTTACTGCCCAATCCTTTCCAAAAAAAAGCCCACAAACTCTTCTGAAAAGCTCTACGCCCTTTAAATATGCCTTTGAACACAAAAGTAACAAATCACACTTCCAATATTCCCCCCTCAGCTTGCAGAACCAAGTGCATCATCTTTTCTGTCCACAACCACAGATGGGAGTGATTTAAGATGCTCTTTAGTCCATCAATCTATACCTTTTCGCCTCTAACTCTTGCACAAAGAAGAGCAAGTACAGAGTTAGCAACACCACTGTCCTATCCTTAACCACAGACTTTGACCGCAGAACCACAAGATTATAACTTTATTGTAGACTGTGGTAATAGAAGAGTCTGAGATGAGGGGTGAGATACCTGCTGTAAAAGAAATAATAACAACCAATACAGAACATGACTGGAAAGCTAACTAGCTTTGTGCACATGCCTTCCCTTAACATTTGTTCAAGTGTGAAAAGGCTGTGATGATAACATAATTATTAATACTTACAATACCCACTTTTCTTACAGGTAATCCCTTTTATTATCTCTCATGAGCCATTTATGTATGGCCACAAGCACTTCAAATTAGTAGTAATTGGGAACAAAATAGAGGCAGGTGCTTTAAAAATATTTCTAATAGATTATTGGCTACAGATTCTGAAAACCAGTTAATGGTTAAACAAAACCAAAACAAAACAAAACAAAAAAAAAAAAAAAAAAAAAAAAACACATAAAAAAAAAAAAAAAAAGATAAACTTTGCCCCATTTATGGAAAATCACCATTTACATACTAAACCTGCGTGTTACTGCCTGATGCAAATGGGAAAATGGAGCTCTACAAATCTGTTGGCTTTCAGGAGCAGCCCACAAAAAACAAAATCAGCCTGGGACCAGACTGATTTTGCAGCCCCTTTTCTGTGTTCACTGTAGCGTGAAGAATGAGAAAAGCTGATATTGGAAATTGCTTTATTATGGCTGGCCAGCCTCAAGCACCTTTTTGGTCAACAACAGAAAGGCAGGGGGTGAGACCATGCCCCTGGTAAAGCAAAAGAGCCACTGGCTTTGGGGGAGCGCAGCCACCATGCCCTTCCACCACTGTGTGGGCAAAGTAGCATCGCTGGAAAAAATGGCTGTGACCATTAAAAAATGACTTTTCAAACTTTGCCCATGGCAAACAAATTACTTCTCAGGTGGCGTGGCACAGGGGAATGTAGCAACACGGTACCGCTCTTACTTTTTCAGTAGTATGTAAAGATCCCACTTCCCAGGAGCTGGGCAAACACCGAATGCAGAAAGGATTCCCACTCCATAAAGACGATGACTTTGTTGGGAGACTCAATTCTCTCTGCCTCTCTCTAATCACAAGAAACATTTTTATTATCTCTTCCTCAACCTCAATGCCATCTCTTAACAGCAGAGCTCTCCTGGTAATGTGTCTCTCAATCGTGACTACAGTGACTGATCCAGGACTCATAAAAGTCAATAGGAAACTTCGCCTTTGACTTTAATGGACATTTAATAAAAACAATCTCCCAGAAAGGCACTTGTCCCATTTCTTCCCCATGCAATCTGTGCTCCAGAGCTATCATTCTGTCACTATCAACACGGCATTTTTCAAAGAGACAGCCAGAGACTTAAGTTATGCTCTCCGTGCCATCTTATATCAACACAAGAAACAACAGAGCTCCTGTAACACAGCTCAAAGTCTTGTCAGGAGAACCGTGGGTAAATTAATTTTATACAAAGTTGATGGTATTTCCTCTTTAAGTATTTTGGGGTGGTGATTAGAGTGAACACGCCAAGATGATCGAAAACACGAGCTGTGGACTTTCCAGCATTTCCCTGTCTTAAAATTACTGTGCTCTCCCTCATGCCAGGTCACTGTCATCTTTTTTAGGAAGGTTTTAGACAATGGGACTCTCAACGTTAATTAAAAACTAATTTGTCATCTCACATTCTAGAGATTAATTACTTTAAATGTTTTGGTACACTCGTACTTTATCACAATGACTTGGCATCTTCAAGAGGTAGGCTTCCTCTCTGATACCTGTCTCTCCAAAAGTCAGCCCAAATTACAGTAGTAAGCTTTGAAAAACAGGGATACACTCTTCAGGCTTAGAAGTTTCACATCTAAAAAATACAATTGCATCTGCATTGGCTGGAAGAAAGAAGACTTCCCCATGATGAAAACAGTTGGAAAAGGTTGTAGGCTGGACCAAAAGTGGCTGCTCCATGTCTCTGGTTTTGCAATTCCAATCACAATTTTGTACCCTGAATTTTTATTTGCAAGACAGAAATATTGTTAAAAACATTATATCCTGGCTATTAAGTATTTGCCTGTGTTTGTGCCCAGGTGAAAGCTATTTCCAAGTCACAAAAGCCATCCCCCAAAAAACAGAGAAGGATATTATGTGGAGAAGTGGAAAGATTTCTTCCAGAAACCATGAAGAAAATGGTACTAAAAGGAGGAAAAGTATAATTTCAGAAGCAATTACTGTCATCTATTGTTGATTAGATAAACCTGCAGTTACCAGCATCGTTTTTTAGAAAACAAGAGAAAGGCTGGACTTAATGAGACAAATTTAGTTTAATACTGTTAATATAAACCCACATTTTACTGAAGTCAGGAAGCCTGAAAATTGAAGTCATGAAAGTACTGTCAAACAGTAACAAATTAACTCATCTTTATCAAAACCAAACAACACAGAAAGGAGGGGGTTTGCCAAATGCAACCGTGAGCATGTAGCACAGAGCTAGAAGAAGAGCTTAAGATGCTTATGTTCAGTCCAAAAGATCATCCTTTACTGCTTTGTAAGGAATCATTTCTTGGAAAGCTGTTCCAAACTAAAATAATATCATGCAAAATCTTCCTGCCAGCAGCCTTTACAAACCTGGATACGTAAATGAAGAGATTCACTAAAGGCTACTACATTTCTGGGTAAAACCTGCAATGCGTTCTGTAAAAATATATCCAAGGACTGTAGTTTGGCACCAAAATTCATAGAGAACAAAGGAGTAACAATATAGTCATAGTCTGATTTTCTGAATTTTTCAAAGCTAAATTTATGGGAGATGAACTCATGCATGGAGCCACAGGAGCTTGTCAGAGACCTCTTTGCAATGACGGATTTGGGTGTGGAGCATCTCCACCATCGCGGAGGCTGGCCACAGAGCTAGGTTGGTGTTCAAGTGTTGGTTTCAAGTTATAGTTACGAACATTTTGAGCTCAACCTCTGAAGCCTGCTCAGCAGCTGGGGCACTATGAGAGATAGTCACTGCTGGACCACAGGTGCTGCAGGCACCTTATTAAGATAACATATCCCAAAGCAGAGAGGCAGGCTTCTCCAGGAGGTGATTTACAGCATCTCTTTTAGCCATCTCCACCTCTCTGGTGACTGTACAAGGAGGCTGAAGTTGAATGATATCCCTATCATGTCTACAATTACACTGTACCACTTAATTGCTGTCAGAGATAAAGTATTGATGGAATATGGAAAGCTACACAAAGAGGTAGTGTGGTGGCTATAATGCAATGCGTTTGTTCTTTTTACCAGCAAACAACCCCCTATGAGAAAACAAACAAACAAACAAAAACAAACAAACAACAAAAAAAACCCTTTGGAGATACAAAATAGCTCTTACTGAAGTGCAAAGGAAATAATGATTTTGGTCTACAGCTGGTGATCAAAAAAAGCCAGTAAAGGCATTGAAAGTGCTGCAAAGCTAAAGACCCAAACCTGCTATCTGAGTCCAGCCATGCCTATCAGGATGGGAAAAGATAACAGCAATCAGAAGTGATTTGGAGAAAATACCATTTCAAGGAACAGGAACGCTCTCAATGACACTTACCCTCTTATTTATGACCTCCCACTACTCCAGCATAGATACAGACAAGGAGAGAGGAGAAGAGAGACCAAGACAAAGCCAAGGATTTGGTTTTCAAGTCAGCATGCGAACACAAACCACTGCAAATTTTACCAGAAGACCACACCAGGGAGTCTGCAGAAACAACGCCTTGCAGCTGCAGTACCGCAAAAATAAATAACATTTTGCACGTTGTTCTTCTACAGCATATGTAGGCAGAGGAATAATATGCTGCCAATACGATGCTCACATCTTGGGTAAGTCATAAACCACCTTTGAAATAGCTCCTCTCAAGATGAATAAAAACCACTGAAATCATCAAAGCTCATCAGGATTTTTGACCTATGTAAATCTTAGGCATCAAGCCATGATGCCCTGAATCCTCCAATAAAATTAATGCTTCAAAAATGTGGTTCCACTCTAACAACAGCCAGCATTTACAGAAGCAGCAGTTGATGCCAACTACCTGGCATCTCACTTGGCCAGATAATAAAAAGATGGCAATGCATAAAAACTGGGGTCCACATGAATTGCAGGTATAAAACATGATTTTTACACCTGAAGAAGCGAGTCAGTTGTTGCCACTGAGCAATGTCTGTCTCTTCCAAGATCATTTTGTTCTGTGCCATGTTACCTCAAAGCCAGCTGTTGTCCTATGGGTGTCATCAAAGCCATTTTGGTTTGCAATTGTAAAATCTTTATTAATTTAATTCTGTGACTTGGGAAATTCGGTAGGAAAATTAAAGAGCTTAAAAAAAGACATAAAAATCATATAAAAGTATGGATGGAGAGTCAATCTCCAAAATTAGCTTGTATTTTTCTTAAACTGTGGTAGAAAAAATTGGCCCTTACCCTCAGCAACAACAGGAAATCTTCCATGTACTCTCCAGGCAATTTTATGAAAAATGAACAGCACCAAAAGACATTAAAGCTATAGCTGATTAACATGGATTTTGATTTTTATTTTTAGGATAATGTTCTTTCTATTGCAAGCCATTTGTTTTCTGTAACATATTTACCTTGCAAACAGATGAGGTTTCAGTGTGCTGTTCCAAAAGGCAAATTTTAAATGAACATTAATTTCTAATTGACAGGATGTACTGTGGCTTTTATCAGTACTTTTTATTAGATCTGGGAAATGAAAACGCTGATCACAGTTTCATAAAAAAATCATCACCCTTTTTCCCCACTCCAACCTCTGTTACAGATTCAGTAGATGAGCTTTCAAAAATCACCCACTTTTTCACACCTTTCAGAATGGCATTTCGCATCCCAAATTCATCTGAAAACTTCTATCCACTTTGAGATTTTTAGCCTATCTTCAGAAAACCACAATAGGAAACAAGATAATTAAAAACAAATTCCTTAGACTTTTGGTATGTAGGTTCCCTCCATCCATTTTCAAGTGTTTTTCATAACTCTAACAATTTTTCTAGATTTGGGTCTGTATTTTCTTACCAATATCTATCTTCAGCAAGTTGGGAAGCAACAGCTTGCTGTCACTACACCATTGAGCTGATTGGAAATGTTCAGAAATGGGGCACTTTTTTCATAAGTAAATTATAGTCAATTAAAATTTGAAAGAGAAAGAAGGAGTGGTTAGGGAATTCATTTAGGGATGCAGGAGAAAAGGACTGGTCTCAGTGTCTTGCTAGAAGATTTACCTTGTACAAGCAAAGGCCCTTTCATTCATGCAGTATGCCCACCATATATCCTACATACAACATGAGATAGCTCAGTCCATCACACAGAGAGTAAGACCGCTCACCTGGCACATCTTCCACTTAAAAAATTCTCTCTTTTTTTCCTTAAAGGGTAGCTCTTGGAGTTTGCACTGAAATGCAGTTCTCCTGGTCTATTTTAGAAGAATAAACCCAAAATAATGCATTTCTATTCCATTTGCTTGAGTGATACTGAGAAGCTTAAAGGCATTCATCTTAGAAGTAAAAATAAGCTTGGCTTCATAATAATGAAGTTTCCCGGCTCTTTGTATCCTGGGAGTGATGGTCTTGTTGCCTGCATTTAACTGAGGCTGCCTTTCCAACCAACAGAAAGCTTCATTTAGTGAAATCTGTGATGCATACTAATGCATATGATCCCCTCCAAGCTTTTCTCACCTCTGGGTAACTCCTATCACCTCCAGATGTGGATTCTCAATTGACTAACACATGGCAACAAACATTACCTCTTCTCTCTCCGATGTGGGGCATAGAGGGTTTCTGCCTTCCCTTTGCCAATCTGTTTTCACAAAGCTTGGAAGAATTTCTCCAAGGACTTCGAAAGTGATTTCCAGACTGATGCTGGACAGGCACACAGAGCCACATACTTGCCATGACTCTCTGCAAAGACCACTGCAGGCAAGCATTGCTTTTTACACCTTGACCCTCGTTTTCAAACACTTCAGTCATCAGCAATGCTATCAAGGTCTTCATTCCTACATAATCTACTCCTTCTTATACTTAGAAAGGGCAAAGTATGTGCAAAATACAAATTTCCCTTTCAAAACACTGTGTTATTGTCACAGTTTGAGCTGAGAGGGCAACTGAACACCACACAGCCGCTCACTCCCCCCTTCCCCCTCAGGAATGGGAAGGAGAAAATGAAGCAAAAGAATTGAGAATCAAGATAAGGACAGGGAGTGGTGACTCATTCATTATGGTCATTGACAGAAGACAGTCATTAGGGGAAGAAAAGAACATAATTTTAATACAGACACTAACAACAACACTTGACAGAGTAGGACAGTGAGAAGCATTACCACATCTTGAAAACACCTTCCCCCCATCCCTCCCTTCTTCCTGGGCTCAGCTCTGTTCTCGATTTCTCTACCTCCTCCCCACAGCAGTGGATGGGGCAGGGGATGAGGGGTGCAGTTAGTGCTGCCACTTCTTCCTCCTTGAGGTGGTGGGGAATTCATCACACTCTTCCCTGCTCCAGCGTGGTTCCCCTCTCATGGGAGACAGTCCTCCATGAACCTTCTCCACAGTGAGTCCTCCCCACAGGATGCAGCCACTCTCATGTTGCTCTGGTGTGGGTCATCCCCACATGTTGCAGTCTTTCTAGTGCTGAACTACAAGAAGGGGGGCTGCTTCTCCCCTCAGAGTCCCAGCCTTCTTCAGGTGCAGCCGCCTGCTCCAGCATGGGGTTCTTCACGGGCTGCAGGTGGCATCTGCTCCACTGTGGACCACCACGGGCTGCAGGGCACTGCCTGCTCTCTCACCACAGGCTGAAGGGGGGTCTCTGCTCCAGCACACCTCCCCTTCTTCCTCCTCCTCCCTTCCACTGACCTCGGTGTTCACATAGGTGTCCTCCTTACAACGCCTCCTTACAACTCTAACTCCTCCTCCCAAGTTCCCCTTCTTAAATAGAGTTATCACAGAGTCACATCCACCTTTGCTAATTGTCTCGGCCTTGCCCAGAGGCGGGTCTGACTTGGAGCTGGGGGAGCTTCGAGAAGCTTCTCACAGGGGCCACCGCTGTAGCCCCCTCCACGCTACCAACCCTCCTCCCCGCCCCCCCGCCCCCCAACAAACTCAGCACAATTATAAAGACCAAGCCTTTTCCCACCTGAAAAATATTATTGCCACTTTCATGTTGAAGGATGTTCCCCTTCAACCCTTGGAAACCTCAGCCTGAAGTAGCATGAAATGAACCTGGATAAAAATCCCAACTGCCTCTACTCCTGAGTCGTGCAAGACACCGCCAATGCAAAAAAAAAAAAGAGCAATTTAGGTCAAGGAGTCTTCCTCCCACACTTCAAAATAACTCGTTCATATTCCAGCTAATAGCGGACATCTGTGCATGCAGCAGAGCCTCTCCATCTGGATGTACCCTGTCTTTCAGTGGCTGCCATGACTACTCAATTAAATCCTCAGCTGAGGTGGCAGGTAGTAAAAGGGGTGCAAAATACATGGAAACTTCAACTATGAACAGGCCTTTCCCATGCCTGTTCATAAATAAAGCCACCTGAGCTTGGCAGTTATGCTGCCATACATTGTCCTCTCAGCCCAAAGAATTAACATACAAATTAAGTTAGCTTACCTTCATTCCATGTCTCATAATTTATATAATCTATTATTTAATGTGCTCCTCGTAAAACCACATTAATCACAAACCAGGTGTACAATAAATAATAAGTGAGGGGATTTCTGAAATACTTTATATGTCAGAGCTTGGCCCATGAACTGATGGAGTGGAAATAGAACAGTAAGCGTTTTCTGCAATGCATTTAGAAAGTGGACATTTAATGAAAAAA
Organism: Tyto alba; assembly: GCF_018691265.1. Taxonomy (NCBI): domain Eukaryota; kingdom Metazoa; phylum Chordata; class Aves; order Strigiformes; family Tytonidae; genus Tyto; species Tyto alba. The sequence continues at coordinate 39,458,429 of NW_024881261.1, read as the reverse complement.
AAAAAAACAACCAACCAAACAAGATTTTTTCATAGAGTTTTAGTGACTTAATTTTTTTCTTTTATAGGTTTTCTTTTGGTTTATTTTGAACTTCTGAAACTGTGGATTGACTCCCCACTGTTCTTTCTGCAAAACTAATAACAACAAAAAAGAGTCATAGAGTAGCAATAGAGCAGTGAGGAGCAACAAGAGCAAAATTACTGGAATTAATCAAAAAATAAGCTATCTGGTATTGTAACACAACTGTGTAAAGCAGTGGTTATAATTCAATAATCTAACTAAGACAGGAAAAAAATGGAAAGCTGAGTTGCACAACATCAAAGCATGTAGGGGTTTGAAGTAGTAAATGGGTAGGGTTTGGGGTTTTGGGGGAGCACCAGCCTTTTTAACACTCAGTTTATCACCTGGGAGAAGAAATGCCTGGATTTGTAATTCCCTGTTTCCTCTGGGAGACCTGATCCAAAAAAAAAAAAAAAAAAAGACAACAAAGATCTTGAGAACTGCAGTGCAGTAGCACAGGAGGGAACTGCAGGATATCCCAAAGACAGAGACAAAGATACCTGAGAGATGACACTGAGTCAGCAGCAGACTTCTCCATTCCACTTGTTTTTATCTATTAATCTTCAAATTGAAAATGAACAGTATTATTCTAGGAGTGAAAGGTCTCATATGGATACTGTCACTGTGCCTATCACTGACAGAAAGAATACAGGCTCCCCTCTCGTCTGGTTTCCTTCCAGCATAATTGATTGCTCTCAGTCAAGAGACAATATTGGTCTGCATGTACCAAACTCATTTATGTTTGTGCAAATTACGGATATTTTCCATGCATATGTAAAACAGAAGGTTCCAAATACTGAAAGGTTTCCTGCTGAGATACAACCGCTGTCTTACTGGGTGAGAAAAGGCATGTTATCTCATCGCGGGTTCGTAGTTTGCTCACAGGCACTGGACAAATATTTAATTAAACACTGGGGAAATATTTAATTAACAGACTCTGTTTCTAATTAGGACTGGAGAAGATGTGAAGGCAGTTGACAGTCCAAGAGAGAAGTCACCGAACATCCTGCTACAGAAGTGGTGAATTGATAGCCTTGGTACTGGGGGAGAGCCCTGATGCAGTGCTAGCAGATTACAGATAATTCTTGGGTTTAGATATGTTTTGATATCACGTCATATTAAGCAAATAAAATAACAAAGCACGTAACACACTGGTTGTGTCTGTCTTGCAGACCATAACGATAGAAATCTGGTGTCAACATTGAGCTGATTTCTTCTGCCCACCGAAGGTGGTCAATGATGTCGTGTTGCATACCGTCACAGTGCCTCACGTCTGAACCCCAATGTCACGGGCCGTACAGCGTAATGTGCACGAGGCTCTTACAAAGAGGACACAACTGTGAGGATTACATCACTGAGGGTGTGAGGAAAAAAAAACAAAAAAAACAAAAAAAAACCCACACAGAAAGAAAACACCATCTTAAAATGCCCCAAGAAAGACGCACATTGCGTTTGTGTTCCTGTTGTCAGGAGTCTAAGACTGCTGTAGCCATGATCTCTGAGAAACCCAAAAGCAGCCTGGAAAATCTCTCTTTCAACCAAAAAATATCAGTTTTCAGATTAATCATGCTAAAGTTCTGATAGCCAATCCCACAAACATGTAATTGATCTAGCTGCTTCAATTAAAACCTGATTTCATTAGCTCTGTCAGTTAACCAGATGAAGACACAGCTAAGTTGCCTTACATATAATTCCTTTGCCCCCTTCAAAAGCAAAAAGTGTGTTCTTTAAGGACTGCAATTATAAAAATTCCTATTTAATATGCTTAGTGAGGACATCCCAAGCAAACCAGATATTAACTAAGACAGCATATTGTTTGTTTTTAAAGCGCTACAGATGCATTTAACCCTTAAACTCCTAATAAAGTCCATGAGATCCCTGCTCCTAAATTTCACAAACTATTGCTTTATCCCACTGGTTTTGGCTGTTCTTTTATCAAAATGAAATTATATTAGAAAAACAAAACCATACAAAGACATTTGGAAACCTATTAAGAGAGTCGATACCTCTCTTCAGTTATCAGATATGTAAGGAACTTCCTCGAAGAGCGTGTTCATGCATTTAACCGACATGAACTTCGATGCAGGGAAATAGCTATCCACTTAACTTACTCCTTTCTAATTAGCTTCAAAGAGTGCAATTAATGTAACCAGGAGTTAGGAGGGGAGACAAGGCCAGGAGAGCTGGGTGAGAGTGGCTGTGCAGGAGATGTGGTAAGGGTGGCACAGGAGCAGTTACAAGGGAAGGGAAGGGAAGGGAAGGGAAGGGAAGGGAAGGGAAGGGAAGGGAAGGGAAGGGAAGGGAAGGGAAGGGAAGGGAAGGGAAGGGAAGGGAAGGGAAGGGAAGGGAAGGGAAGGGAAGGGAAGGGAAGGGAAGGGAAGGGAAGGGAAGGGAAGGGAAGGGAAGGGAAGGGAAGGGAAGGGAAGGGAAGGGAAGGGAAGGGAAGGGAAGGGAAGGGAAGGGAAGGGAAGGGAAGGGAAGGGAAGGGAAGGGAAGGGAAGGGAAGGGAAGGGAAGGGAAGGGAAGGGAAGGGAAGGGAAGGGAAGGGAAGGGAAGGGAAGGGAAGGGAAGGGAAGGGAAGGGAAGGGAAGGGAAGGGAAGGGAAGGGAAGGGAAGGGAAGGGAAGGGAAGGGAAGGGAAGGGAAGGGAAGGGAAGGGAAGGGAAGGGAAGGGAAGGGAAGGGAAGGGAAGGGAAGGGAAGGGAAGGGAAGGGAAGGGAAGGGAAGGGAAGGGAAGGGAAGGGAAGGGAAGGGAAGGGAAGGGAAGGGAAGGGAAGGGAAGGGAAGGGAAGGGAAGGGAAGGGAAGGGAAGGGAAGGGAAGGGAAGGGAAGGGAAGGGAAGGGAAGGGAAGGGAAGGGAAGGGAAGGGAAGGGAAGGGAACCATAGAGGCTGCCATCAGTGCATGAGCAGATTTTGGGTTACATCCAAGCAAGGACAGGAGCAATAGTCCTGTACTTCATTGATCTCAGCTGCTACACGGAGGGATTCAGTGTGAGGAAAGCTGGATGGAAAGGGGAGCTCCGTTGGGTATGGAGAGCTGAGGTAAAGTAGTGCTGGAGAGGGGCTTCAGGATCAGCTCATACATAAACCTTCCACTCCTCCTTTTCAATACAGAGGAGAATTGCCACCTACCTACCCATTTATTTTGCCCTCAACATATTATAGCTTGGAGAAAGCTATTCAAATGGTGCTGCATCCCTGTAGGTGTGCTGTATGTTATCCAGCAAACTCTTAGCAAAGATAGAGGTAGGAAAGCTCTCACTGTAGGCACTGCGGTACGGTTCCTCTTTGCAAATAAAATATCTTTCCAGTGGAGATCAATATGTTATAGAGGCTTCTTTATTTCTATGAATTATTCTCCTTCAGGTCAGGAAATCTCATACTCCATATTTTTCATATTGCCACATTTCTTAAAAAAAAAATATATGTTTTATGGGAAAAGTGGGAAAAGTAGGCTCTTAAAAAATTAAATATCTGACAATGCTATTTGAAGAAGTCTTGTGTATTTTTTCTGACTATCCTTCCAATAATATTTTCTAGGCTTCTAAGGCTAGGTAGGGCCTTCCTTTATTCTGGAAAAACTCAATTATTCCCATCCTCTCATGACTTCAGTATTTGGTGCTAATCTGCTAATCCAGTAATCTCTCACACACCCAATCCTCATATTCTTTTACTGCCGGTGGAGGGCCGAGAAACCCGGAATCAGAGACTAGGTTTTGCTCAAGGGTTTGAGCCTCACTCATACAGCTCATAAGAATTAGATAACAAGAATATCAAATGGGAAAATGATAGCATACAGTAAATGTTCTAGAAATTCAAAAGCCATCTGGAAATAAATTAAGAATTTATCAGAATAAAATGTTCACTGTGGAGGCATTTGTAACAGCATCTGTAATGCTACTTGCATAAACTCCCTTTTTTTCCATTAGCTCGGGTAATGTACAATTCACGACTCGTACTGGCACCTCATTATCCAATTAAAATTACTCATTTTTAACAAAGAAATAATGTTGGAAAGGGAATGATTAGGTTAATGATTAATTCTGGCTACTCATATATGAAATAGCTTTGCAATTAATTTGGGGAGGTTTGCATGTTTTAAGCTCCTCAGCATAATTACGACAAGCTGCATCACTGGGTCTTACGGTTCTCCTCTCTAATTAATTTGTTAATATAAGCACAAGAGGAATCGCCCCTAGAAAATACGAGGCACTGCCAGAAGTAACAAGAGAGATTTTTATTATTTAAAAAGCAAACAAACAAACAAAACACAAAACAAACAAACAAAAACAAAAACAAAAACAAAAACAAATGAAATATTAAGGAACAGTTTACTGACAACTTTTCTATGGTCAACAAGAGGGTTTCTTCCTCTTTGGCAGCAGACCTGCCACCTACTTCCATCATACTACTGGAAAGAGTAACACATTGTATCTGATCAGTTAATTAAGTGGTTTGATTTAATAACAACATAATCATCCAGCTTAAGAACCTTCCAGCAAATAATTTCCTAGGTGTTAACCTCTGAAAATTGCATTTTAAGATCAAGGCTCTATTCTTTTAATAAATTCACTGTGAGATCCTTATGAAACACTTGGAGGGAAAGGAGCTGATAATTCAGAGCAGAATGTCTACAGATGTGCTTCTCTGGTTTACTTCCATTATTTTTGTTTAACTCCTTATTTAAAGCCCCTTTCTCTTCCCTTGTGGTAGCATTTTGCACCCTTGGCCAGAATGAGCTGTGATTCCCTCCCTGCTAAATGATCCCCAAGCTTTGCTGTCAAACCCTGAGCATGCACCAGGACCCCCCAAACACGGCCCAGTGGCATGCGATGATGTAAAAACCCTGTTTTTATGGTGCTTGGCATTTCCTGGTGAGCCACAAGTGACCATGAAGTATTGCTTTGGAGCCAAACCCACTGGGGACCCAATGAAATACTTCGTTTTGCTCTGGATTAACTATTTATCATTTGTGTCCCACCTATTTTCCCACCATTTTCAAGAGCCATCTCTTGGTAGCCCATTCTCCCCTCTCAAAAGGGCATTAATTGCAGGGGACAGGCCAGATTTTGTCTCTCGGCTCATAGAGGAAGGATAAAAAGCACTCTGCCACGTGCCTGCCCTGAGGACAGCCTGAGGTTCACCCTTGCTCCACGGAGAGGTGCAGGAGTGGAAAACGGACATGGTCAGTGTTTCCCCAGGCTCGCTGGTCAGCAGGTGGTGTCACCTGCAGGTTGGGTTACTGATAATGTCATCGATAGTCCAGCCAATGCTTGGGCACCTTCAAAATCTGAAGATAAAAGAGAAATTTTCAGCCATTTTTAAGGTTTGACATTTGCTCTTGTTGCCCGTGAGGACAAGACTGGGGTGGTGGAGGAGTTTAATCTTCCTGCAGCAAACTTAAACATCTCAGCAAGCTTCGGTGGAGAAAGGCAGGCTGGATGCCTCCACAGCACTGCCAAGAATTATGACTGCTATGACACACTAGAAATCACATGTATTTTCCTTGGAGACGCTTTGAAAACCAGGCAGCAGAGGTTTTGGAGGGTGAAGGTTCCACATCCATGACTGGGTTGGAAGTGATGTTGTTCTAGGTGTTCCTCCCATCCACGCTTTGTATATTGGTATGGGTCATAGTCACGACAAGAGGCAAAGCTGTGATGCAGAGCCAGCACTAGAGGAGAAGACGCGGCATCTGCCACCTCCACACATGCCTGCCATGTGTCCCCAGAGACACACGGCCACAGCTGCTGCCACACAACTCCGAGAAACTCACCGTGTGTTGGTAAAAAGGGCCGTGATTTATATATCACTGGAGGACACACTTTTCACAGGCAATGATGGATATTGCATGATGCGACATAAAAGCTCTTGCAAGCAACCTAACTGGAGAAGCAAGGCCCTGAATCAATTTTTAGCCTACTGGGAGAAGGTCCTGTTACTGGGACATTTTTCACCGTTACCAAATCTCCATTTGCATGACTCCCAAGTGCTTTAAACAAATAGGAACCGTCTTTAAGGACTCCATGAACTGGTCTGCTAGCTTTTTAGTCTCTAACTTGCTTGTGATGGCCCCTGTCCATTGCTGGTTTGTTCTGCTGAGCCTTTTCCAAGACACTTCACCGTGAATCATCTCCCTTGTCCCATTCCCGCCTTGTGGACCCGTATGCCTTTCTGTTTTAATGAGGGGTCGCACATTTCTTTCCTCCAATTCCTCCATTTCCTCCAAACTAATTTCATCAGACTCTCTCAGATATCCCCATCCCACTCCTCAAGATCTGCAGTTGTAATCAACTTCCGAATCCAGGTAACACTGGGGGGATTTTTTTGCCCTTGCCAGCATGACTTCAATTTTTTGTTCCAATAACCTCCTTCTCTCTCTGTCTCGTGACAATTCTGTCCTCAAGCAATCAATTTCCACTCACTTCTCTAAATTATCTTTCTTCACCACTACAAAATAATCCTGCACTTGAATCAAACAGGCACCTGAAATGGCACACATATTTCCCTTACTTCCGCTATCCCAAAAGCTGCCGTGGCTCTGTTCCAACTTTCTCACAACTGCCACCAGATCAAACCACTTCTCCTTCGCCCATTCTACATCAGAAGGAGAAGGAGCACAACTGTGCCTCTGCAAAAACTCCTCTATCAACATCCTGCTGACTACGCCACTTGTACATTCCGTACAATTAGTCAGTGTGTTTTTCTAAGTGCTGTCTGTTAACAGGATACTGATGTTAACTTTATGGAAATAATCTCTGTGGTTTCTAATTTCTCCATTTTATGGTCCAGATATATCACTTACCATGAATTTCCTCACCAAGCACTCATGTTTTCCACCTCATACTTCATATTAAAATCACGTGAAAAGCAGTAATTTTGGTAAAAGCGTCTCTACCCCCTGACCCCACAGATCTTAGCCTACCTAAAAAGCAGTATGACTTCAATACCAAGGAGGCTGATGCCATATTCACTGCAGTGTAGGTCACCTAATCAAAGCAACTTGTTATCAGAGAAGTGGTACCCAACTCCAAACCTTCCCCTCTGCACAGACATGCTGGTTATTTTCATTAACGCATCTTATTCCAGCACTAACCACGGGGGGAAAAAACCCCAGAACAACACAACAGTCATTTTGTAATGCTGCTTAGCACACAGATACCTTCATTACTTTTTCCTCCAGTGATCACTTCCAACGCAACACTCAGATGCGGATCAGGCTCATCAACTGCCCAGTAGTCTCCCTCCTTGATAAGCCAACCCAAGGGTGTGAAAACACGCATTAGCAGGCTTACCTCTCCCAGAGATGTGTTATACTACAGCTTTGACTACTCAACAAAATCATACTGAAAACAATCCGAGAGCTAATTAAATCAAGTTACGGGCAGAACAGCTACAGTTTACAAGCTCCAGGCTGATGAGGGAGAAGGCTTTACGTTTTCAGAGTAAAATATCCACTGCCCCAACTGTTCTTCATCCATACACAAAGTCAAGCTTGCAGGGATTGCAGGTGCAGAAACACACATGGGAAAAGCAAAGATATTTACTGCTAACCACGCACTGCAGAAGGGAGAGAAGAGCCACAGGAACATCATGTCACAAGCCACCCGCCCTCTTACGATATAGAAATGGTTTGTGGGCTAAGGGGAAATGGCATGTCATCCAGCTGCGGGTTTTACTCAACAACAGCAATCAGCCAGGAACGGGAAAGGCTGATGTGAAGATACAGGACGTGTCACTGTAGAAGTTTCTAACCAACAATTATATTTAGAAAAATTGTAAGCCGATAGCAACCAGGTACTGTTGATATTTCTGACATCCATCATCTATCTTATGCTTTCAGAGCCTGTTTGGTGATGTAAAGCAAAATTACTTTTGCATTCACTTTGTATTTGTGATCACAGCTGTCAAACCCATGATGTATGAACACTGACTTTTTTCAAAGAGGCAACCAATTAGTTTTATTACACCAGTCAAGAAGTTTGGAGATGGAGTTACAAAGCATTTAATGATCCAAGAAAATAGTGAATAATATAAATGGAGATGTCCTCCCATTCCCCATTACTCTATTCACAGGCTTTGTAATAAAACAGTCTCAGGACTTCCCCGTGAATTATGCCCCATGAATTGTGCTTTGGAAAAGCACAAATACTACCTTTATTGTAAGCAGTGACTGAAACAGAGTGGCAGGGAGAGGAGCTGCCTCCATGCAAGCACTGCTAAAAAACCCTTCTCATCAAAAAGAGGAGATGGGGTTTTCTCACACTAATTCTTCCATCGCTCAATTTCTATCATTTCTTTTTTGACTTAACCTTGTGGTCATAATAACATCGCTTGGCAAAACAGCGGGCAAAAAAATCAAGTTGCACGGTTAGAGAGCACTTGGCTTGTTCCCTTCAGCTTCCTACAAGAACGGCTGAGGTGCTGCGCGGCGGATGGGACCGCCGGCAAGCTGCTGCCCACTGCTCCCTGACCGCGGGCACCATCGCCGGCTGCTCATACAGCAAAAGAGGGGAGAAAGGGTGGCACCTCTTGCTCAGGGAGGCTAGCACTGTCAGCATCACCAATTAAAAGTGATGTGCGAGTCTGATGACAGAATTCAATTTCTTTGCAAATACTACTTCTCTTGAACAAACGCAGGACTGTAAACAAAAACATAATCTAAGCTTTTTATTTCCTGCTGCAAATCTTGATTTATTAATATTGCTCTGCAAAATAATTACTAGAATGGCATAGAAGTAGTAAAGCAGTGGTGCATTTAGTTTGCTCTGTTCATTATGTATTTTTTCTTTTGGAATTATTTTGTTACAGGAAAAAAAAAAAAAAAAAAAAAAAAAGTGATGTTTCCTTCAAGGGTAATATTCCCATGGCAGAGTTGTCTTTCCATTTTATAGCTTGTCTTTGCCATACAGGGTTGACTGATCCATACCTCTCCACAGCATTTGAGTGAATGGCACCCAAGAGATATTTGCCCAAAAATGTATGTATCGATTCTCCTATTGCACCTCTTTCATTTTAAAAAGTTCTTCTTTCATGTATAGGAAATATCTTACCCATCTGCTTCATGGGAGATAAGAAATCAAAGACCCATCCCCACCCCTGACTTCCAACAGGGTACAAGGCAGCTTTCCCTAAAAATAAGTAGCACGATTGTAAAACTCTTTCTCAAGACTTCTTTCAGAACAGTGAAGTTACAGCGTCAAATTTGGAAAAGCTAAGAAAACCTTACACTGTAGTTTGCCTGTGAAAATCATCAGTTCCCTTCATATGCAGATGGAGCAGAACCACCAACTTCAGGATTGTGAGTGGTTTCCATTCCCTGGAGTGCTGCACATAAATGAAAGCCTGTCCCAGGAGGATATGCCTGCAATTTGAAGACTGTGGGAGGGGAAAAGCAAGTTGGGAGCAGTTTTTGAAATTTGTATTAAGTAACAAAAGTTTTATGGGGCTTTCCACCCTCTCATCCATCTCCTTTACAACATAAAACACAAATTACTTTTGTTATTTGATATGTAAGATAGCAAAAGGAACACATGTCTGTATTTTGACTGCTTTAGGCTTTGGGTTTTGGTACTTATCACAGTAGAAGGGATTATACATTTTTCTATTATGTGATACTCCACTGTGATTTACATGATAACATGCTAAATATTCCAAATGAGACTTCTGAAGCTTCTAAAGATATTTGAACAACCAGCTGCTACTAAAGCTGAAATTATTTGCAAATATGCAGCTTGCGAGTGACTTTTAATAGCTGTCCTTAGTGAAATAACTCTGCACACCATAACAAAATCAAAGCTGCAGTGTCCTAAAGCATGCCAAAGCAGAAAGCTCTCATCCTCTCTTGCCTTCTCCCCCCAAAATAAGATGGCTCCTCACTTCGAAGACAAACAAGAGATGAAAGCTGTTCATTAATTCATAGTACATCCACTCATTTATCAGCATCTTCCAAAACACAGTAACACATCAGAAATCTGCATTTCTGTTGTTACCTGTCTGCAATGGAAATACTTTGAGCAACATAAAGTCTCCTCACAAAAAGCTTATTGCATCTCCAAACCCTATTATTGCTGGAAACAAATATTTGGGGAATTCTTTTCTTGTAATTAAGAGTTTTCTTTAACTTTCATCTCCCGTGGCTGTAGATTATACAATATAATATATTATAGTGATGGTTGGCTGTAAGAATATGTCTGAATTTTATAACACGTATCAGAAAGAGTATACAGATTATTAAAAGTGAGAAAACCTCACTAATAAAATTAATATTTTAAAACCTTTTTCAAATTAAGCTTTTTTGGATTTGTTTGTTTGTTTTGTTCTGTTTAACAACCCCTGCATATATCTCCCAAGTTTTGAACATCTCTGAATACAACTGTATTTCTCAGCAAAACAGGGATGGAACATCAAAACCATTCCATATATGCTTTATCTTCCCAAGATGCCCACAGACACCAAAACAAAACAACAAAAAAGCATCCTGTTTTCTACCAGCACATTTATTCACACTATTTGAAAATAATTCACTTGGGTGAACAATATTTTAAATCTCATGTCAATGGAGGAATATTCTCAGTCTAATTATAAAAACTATTCAAAAATAATAGAAGCAAAACACAACATTGCCATGGGGTTTTATCTATCTATAGGTGGGTTGTGAAGTTAAGTTAAATTCAATTATCTTTTTTTGAGCAGCACAGATTAATCAAGGGATTAGTGTAACTAATGAACTACTTAATGATCAGGATTAAGAACGATGAGGTACAAAATGACAGCATCCATTAAAAGAGAAAAAGTCAGGTGAACTAAGGCCATTGGAGATGTACTGAACTGGAATATAAATTTGGGCTTATTTTCCCAGTGACTTTGAATTCATGGACTGAAGCGCAGGTGAAGAGAGCATGCTGGGCTTTTTCAACAGGTGAGATGTCGGATCTACTGGCAGGTGCCCCCAAAATCTCATTCCTCTGCCACATACCTTTGATGGATCGAAGTTTTGAAAAACCACCGTGGCTTGGATTGGCATGGATCATTATCAGGTTTCACCAGAGCACGAGCAGGATCTGGCCCAGGGACCCAGTAAGAGGCTGATTCTCCACTGCCAGCCCATGGTGGACCTATTGTCCTGGTCCTCAGGACCATAACCTGGCCACATCATCACTGGAGCCGAATGTGAGACCCAAGCACTCGCTACTGTCTTTGGCTAAGAAAAGGTCAGGAGAGACCACGCTGAAACTGCTGAACACAAGGCAGTAGCTGCGGAGAAACTCATGGGTGGCCAGGGAGCAAAGAGCTGCAACATTCAGCTGGGACACAAGGACAACACGAACTCCAAACAAGAATTCTGCTCCATCTCATCTGTTGTTTGTGGTAATTCTACTGTAACTTCCCACTGGAGATACTTACCTGCAGCTGATAAATGACATTTCCATACATGCCAGTAAGTGCACTGGGGACTGCACCAGGCAGTGGTGGGCCCTCTAGGTCCACACATCTCACTTCAAGAATTCATTGGGGGAATGCTGATCTTCAAAGGGGGTTCAGAGCCACACTCCTATTCAGGATTTGAGTTTCTTATCTGCTGTGTACTAAAAAGGCACATACTTCAGGTCTGCTTCAAAAATAATGTCCTCTTGCCCTCCTTTGTCCCTACGTGCTTGGCCTCCTGGGAAGGAGCCATGTTATGTGGCTACAGGTCTAGGTAGCCCAGTGACCTTTCCTTCCTTCACACCTCTAAGAGGAGGACAGATAAAAGTAATAATAAAAGTCAAGAAAATAAGCAGATGACAGAATAAACTGAACTTTACACCATGTGAAAAATCAGCCGCAGACCTCCAGATGCTCTGGCAAACAAAGAATCTGCAAAAATTATCTGTAAAAGATGTAAGTAAATAAAGACAGGCATGCTGTCAAACTAGAATATCTGTTGTGCTCAAGCTCCCAAGTTAGCCCTGTCTCACTGGTCTCATTTTACAGCTTATCTGTTAGCAACATAAAATCATCAAAATTACTTTGGGGTCTGAAAGTCAGGCTGGGTTCTTGCTCCATTATGCATCATTGTCTGCAGCCTATTCTGCTCACAGCAGTTATTCCAGCAGTTTCTAAAATTATCTAGTTTGCTATCCCAAAATGAATCACTTTAATAATTTTTTAAAATACTAAACAAAATGCTAAAAATTTAAGCAAGCCATCAAAGCAAGCACAGGAGTTTGCATGTATGCAGAGAAAGCTAACCTGTTAAGAAGGCATGTTTCCAACCTTAATATAAAGCATGGAGAAAATTAATACTCCCTTTAATGGAACCATTTACATTATTATCTCCATTTCTTTTTTTGGTCTCACATCTTCATCTCTTAGCCTGTTTTCTCACAGCATACCATTTCCATTACTGCAAATAAATGGCATGGGCGTATTTACAAAATGGTAACCAATTGTGCTTGTACTTTAATATATTTTCTTTTGAATCAATAAGATACATTTTAGCATGAGGAAACACGTTAGCCAATGTATGTGCACGCTGAAATCAAACTAAAAGATGTTTTCCATTGATTTAACCCATGGAATGGAATCAGATTCATAAAATAATTTAGGTTGGAAAGGACCTTCGGTGATCCCTGGCCACCCACTCCCCAAAGCAAGTCCATGTTGCTCAGGGCTTTGGTCAGTCCAGTTTTTAGTATCTCCAAGGATGGAGATCCCACCACCTCTCTGAGCCCTGTGCAAGCACAGCACCACTCTTTATCATATATATATGCACACAGAACATAGTTATTAGCAAGAAAAGATAGAAACATAAAGGCACAGTTGCGTAATCTAAACAGTGTTTTCAAAAGACCAAAAGGTTTCAGTGAACTCAAGCCAAAACCTATCACACCACTTCAGTCAGACAAACGACAGCAAAAGGTCTACAGCATAAGTAGGCAAAAATCTATAAAGACTTAAAAAACTTTGAAAGGTGCAAAATACATTTGTTTCTGGCTGTCTACCTCTGCTTGTGTAATTAAGTAGGACCAAAGCATCTTCACCCTGAAAAGCATTTCCTTCAATCACTGTAGAGGACATGCAGGAAGTTCTTGTGTGGCAGCACACTAGGACATTTGGGACGTTAAATCTTCCTTCAGTGATATTTAATTTGCTTTCTATAGAGTTTCTGTTTCTATTATATTCTTCCTTGACCTTATCGGATCCAGCTTTCATACCTGATGGTGCCATTTGCCATTTCTAACTCTTTGTTCCAAGCTTTGATCAGATGTTACTCCATTCATCGTTTATTTAGATCCTACATCAGAATAACTAACTGGGAAGTTTTATTTTCAGAGTTCAACATGGGCTATACTTGAGCACATTTCCTTGTTTAAAAGTTATTATATGCTAACATCTAATTTTAAATCAATTATAATTTATTATATATTATTGATTATAAATTTGTGTAGTAATCCCCAGTAAATGCTGCTATAGCATAGGAAGTTGGTATACCTATAAAATAATTTTATTAAAATTGTGGATTAATCAGTGTGTGCAGTCATATAAACAAATTCTGATCTGTATTCTCATGATTTATTATATTTTAAATGTATGGCACTCAAGCAGTGTAATTGGTCGTGGTATATTTTGCATTATGAGCACAACAAATTTGCTTTTGGGAAGCTGTTTCAAGCAGCTATTCAAAACAAAAAAGTAATTAGTGAAAGCAGTATTTAGTAAGAAACTGAATGGAAAAAAATGGTTTTAACCAAATCTACTGTAAAATCTTCACCACACTACTTTATGCAGGTCTCAGATTACAGTCCCGTTCTCAGTATTTGAGTGCATTTCTATTACATATTACATTCTATTCAATTACATTCACAGACCAGTGTGTGTAAACAACAGTTTAAAGAGCAGAATAAAAATACTTCCATGGGAATTGAGAGTGTTGACTTTGTGATCAGACAATTTTCAGGCCACTGTAATATCCATTTTAGAAACACAGTATTTTGAGATAGTTAGGAAAAGCAACTGAGATTGGAACAGAAAAAATTATCAAACAAACAAACAAACAAACCAAAAAACCAAACAGATTAACAGATTTGCATTGGCAAAAAAAGGTATGGTCTTACATTATAGCCTGTATAACTCTCTATATATAGATACACGCACATATACATGTATCAACAAAAAATATAAAATTGCATAAAATATAAGCTCCCCCAAGCCAAAATAGTAATACCTGGGTGTGTATTTAGATTCTGCCTCCTGCAAGCTGAATTAACAATAACTGTGCATGCTCTGGCCCCAGCATAAGGCCAAGATAAGCAGGAAAACACAAAATGGGCCCTGGGAGAAAATGTTCTGTGATAGAGTCTGCAGGAGGGACCTACCACCACCACAACCATGGGCAGACACTAGTTTAAGCACCTTATATACGTAGCTTTGCCCTTTTGCTTGACAGAAAGCAGACTCTGCCCAGTGAAATAAAGGCACGTTTTAAAATGTGACCATCAGCTGTCTGCCAAGATACACAACCTAGAAGATTTTATCAGCCTTCTTCTGTATTAGAGCATGTCAGGTTAAGAAGGCAACAGAGTGAAAATCAATCCAGATTTCTCTTGGGGAGGAAAGGAGGATTTCTGCAATACACACGCCGTGGCTTGGGATCCCACCTCTGCCAACGTGGGGCAACTCTTCTGTGCAAACCAGAAACCGCGACATGCCAGCTGGGGGGGCTCGGTGGCGATGCACAGAGCAGCCGGGGGAGGCAACGGCTGCCTCCCCCTCAGGACAGTGGGAAAGGAGATGGCAGGGTGGAGGCAGCCCACGGAGACGCTTGAGACAGTCAAAGTGCAAGGAATTATTTGCACTGATAATTACAACCTGGAAATGCGCCTCGTCTTACAGTGTTACAGTCTTACCTCATTAGTCTACATATACCTGGTTTTACCTCTGCCTGAACAGAACCTTTGCAGAAACGTACTCTTTTAACATTAAATCTCCCGGTGACCCGATAAACACAGGGCTCTCCACGCCTCAGCAGTCACAAAGCACTCTTAAATAACATAACTCTCTAATCTATATGCTCTAGTTAAATTTCTAAGTTCCCCAGAGCCTGCAGAGCACGCCCCAGCCATTACACAAGGATGAGGCTGTAAGCAGGTAATAGAAAATGCAACATCTGGGGAGAAAAAAAAAACTACCCTTGGTGAGTTCTGGCCAGAAATCTCTTTGCTGAGCTGCAGAAGATCAGGAAGCTGCCAGCCAACCCCAACATCTCACACCAATATGATTTGACTTCAGAGGAGAGGAAATATTCCCATGCCAGTAGGATACAAAAATCAGAAGTGGATGTGACCAGCTGAATCATATGTTTTTCCCCCAACATGCATCACTTCTGTTTACAATGTCAATTTTAGGCAGGCTTGGGTACTAGTAAAAAAGAAATGGTGAGAAATGTTGTCACTTAAAACTGGATGCAAAACGGAAGGGTATTTAGCAATTATCCATC
Source organism: Tyto alba (assembly GCF_018691265.1). Taxonomy (NCBI): domain Eukaryota; kingdom Metazoa; phylum Chordata; class Aves; order Strigiformes; family Tytonidae; genus Tyto; species Tyto alba. The sequence goes on along the minus strand of NW_024881261.1, from coordinate 39,442,888 downwards.
GTTCTGAGATGATTAATTGCACGCACATTATGTTCAGCTTTTAATGCCAGTCAGAATAGGTTTCACAAAGCGACCAAACAGAACCTGAACAAGCCTCTCCCAATGGATCTTTTCCTACAGCTTCACCTGGAAATTGCACCCCTGTTACTCAAGGCACAAACTTTTAAGAAGTGGCCAGGATTACCTTCAGCAGCATATATATCCAAGAAGGAAAGACTGATCTCACCCAAGCCACTTTGCTTGGCGCTGCAATTCAGAGTTACAGTGTTGGTATAATTATAGGAGGAGTTAGTATATCCAGCCGTCCTCTTTCTCCCAGCTTGTGGTATCTTTTCCATTAAACACGTACGTCTTAGGACATGAAAATAATAGCGTTGTTAGAGAGCTGCAGTCAGGCTATGAGACTTTTGCTAAACCAACTGCAGTATTATTCATGAGTATGGGTGTCTTCTAGCCAGTTGGACTAGAAAGATTGAATTTACAGCAGTGTTTCACATAATGTTTTTCTGTACAGTGAGAAAAGCTAATTACTACTTCACTGAAATTCATCATTGTCATAAAAATTAATGGACTTTGAGTAAGACTGAACTTAGCTCAAGATGTGGCCCTAATTATCACGTTAGTCTTTAAGCAGTTACAGTCTCTGCAGTGGTTAATAAAAGTTAATTCCTCTATTATTTTAGAAATATTATATGCAACGTGACAAATATTTGGTGGGAAGTAAGGTAGAGAGGCTGAGAACTCCATATTATAACAAAATTCATCTAGTGAAAGGTCTTCTAGACAGGCCATCTTCCTCGTGAGGATTCAGAGAGGCTGACTCTTCATGTTGTTAACCCTTCTGTCCTAAAATTCAAAATTTTAGAAAACGTTGAGTAAAGCAAATGCTAGCTTCAGCCCCAGCCTCAGTCTTCAGGATTTCTGTGGCATTTCCAACAGACCGTGTAATATATATAATGCGTAAGAAGAAGCTGGAACTGCTAAATGGCATTAGGCAGCAGAAGTGAGTTTAGGGTATAATGTGATCAGCACATCCTTCAACTCTTAAAACCAGAGCAGAACCCTTTGAGATTAGGAATATCCCCCCCTTTTTACACACCGTTAAGCAAACCTCGTGAAGACAGAGGTCCCAATGACACCGGAGGCTCTGGTGAGCCAAGAAGCTGGCGGGCTGCACCTCCTGAGCTTTCATTGCAGGCAGAAAGTGGCTGCTCTTCCAGCTCCTGCTGCCCTTGCTGACATGGAAATGTGTGTCCGTGCTGGTCCCTCACCGCCTCCTAAGACATACCAGCGTCTCTTGGACGTATTATTGCAGATACAACATCAGCCTCAAACCTAAGCAGCTTGCAGAAAATAATTAAGTTTCTATAAAGAACTAAATTCCATCTGGACTGGGTTTGTACATACAGATAGTATCTTTTATTGGACTCAGCAGTGTAACATATACAACTAATCACACTCCAGGCAATTTTTTCTCAACCTTGCCTTAGTTTCAAGGTTTGCTGCTTGATTTCAAGCCCGAAGGAAGACTTATAAAACAGGATCATGCCTGTGGTCTCAGACAGCCTTGGCTGCACCAACATTACCACTGCTGCACAGCCAAGCAATAGTCCAAAGAGCCTTTATGCAGTTCTGCTACATAAATCGATGTACCCAAGTAGGTCTGTATTTTATAGTGCAGGGAAATAACTTAATTCCCTTCTTTATCAGATGCCTTCAGTACTATCTATGATGACGGCGATGTTCCAACTGGATGGAGACACTCTTTAAAGCCAGCGTGTAATTTGATAGTGTTCAGGTAATGAAGGACTTTTACAAATAGCACACTCACAGTGAGTCATGGGGAGCTCTCGTCACTGGGCTTACGACGAGTTGGTCAGTCACGGAGGAACTGTGGAGGAGAGGGCAGGCTCACGTGCATTGCACCTCGCCAACAGCGCCTGAGCCATTCAGTGTTATTCCCTACAAGAGGACAGACCTTCCCCAAAGGAGGCTGTCAGGACCGGACAGAGCAGACTACGGATGACAAAGATTAAAAGACTAACGTTGGGTCCTCCTTGTCTCCAGACCCAAAATCTCCTACAGACCCCCAGAGGGGCCCTTTTTTTTTTAATTTCCTTCTCTTTTTAGATGGAGATGCAGCTCGGAGGCACTTCCAACAGAGGACCTCACAGCACTCCCAGCTTGGAAATACAAATACAAGCTACCTAAGCTACTAACATCCGCTCCTGTCCCAGCTCCTAAGCACTGTGGACTCAAGAATTAGAGAAAGAAGGGAAATTTAGCAGAACATTATTTGCGCCTAACAGCGAGCCTCAAAAAAGCCTTGTGAAAATGCAGTGACCTTTTCTACTCTGCAGGTTGCTCCGCTGGAAGTCATACTAAAGCTGGACACTAGGTAAAGGATACATATACAGTTCTGTAGCATTTGCATCCCTCCCTTTGTAAGTAAAAACAACAGCTGTTTTTTATTTGGCTCACATAACCCAAAGCCAGAAAATACTGTTTGCAAAAGGTGGTTTGTGGAAAGGCACATCTCCTCGAACAGCCTGGAACATTTTGGTTTGGAAAGATTCACGCTAGTCTGCATCAGGTTTTCATTTCAAACACACCAGAGAGCTGTAACACTTCATTGGAGTAAGAATTACAATAGTAATTAAAAGACATTTACGTTGTTCCACTTTTAACGTGATGGCTGAGATCAGACACACGATGAATTCAGAATCTGTGTGTTAATCACCCATACAAATCCATTGCAGTTAATTAGCTAAGCCTATAACATAAAAAAAAAAAAAAAAAAAAAAAAAGAAGCAATATGGAAATGAGCATTCCTTTTCACGACGAATCATTTTTTTACCAGGTTCTGCTCCTATGCTGTTCAAGGATAAACTGATATTAAGAGGACAAAGCTGGTAACACTTTCCCTTTATCAGACTAAAAGCAAATAAGGACTTTTTTTAAACATGGTTTCACAACATTATTTTTCTTCTTTCAGAGCACAGTATATATAACAAACACATTGAGAAAAGATTGCATATGCAAAAACAGTTGGAAAAGTAAGATCATTTCCTCCAAACCTCCCACCCTCCAAAAAAATCTCAACATCTGGGAAACTGTTCACAGTCTTTCTGGGTGGTGTGAGCTGTAAACCTTCTCTACAGGAATTAAAAAGCGTGCATTTTCTGCACCTCTACCACCTCTCTGATTTCTGGCCAGGAATACACCTTTGGGCCAGACTTCCACCTCCCTTCTGGATGCTCTCGATCATCCTCCCAGTGAGCCATGACACTGTCAGGTCAGCTGCAGCTGCAGTCAAGGGAGCTTCATTCAGGGAGGTATTTCAGAGATTTTCGGGCAAACTGCCCATCACAGGAAGATCAGTCGCTTCTAACGCTGGCACAGAGCACGTGGAGGGACACGGTGGCTTGTGACAGGGGAGGAGTGGGGCCAGCCCTTTCCCAGCTGAGGGCTTTTTCAAATATAATCCTTTTTCTCTATAGAGGGAGGATCCAACTCTCACGCAAAGACATGCAACAACTGGCTGAAAATGCCTTCTCACCTGAAAACCCGACCAACTTTGAAATGCAGTGTCGAAGACGGAGAGATTTGAGCCTACTCATTGGGACTGAAGCAGGGTAGGATAACAAAAAATGCGATGACAAAGAATCGTGAAACACCGGGAATTTGTTAAATCTTTATCCAACCCTACAGAAACAGCAGAGCAGAGTTTAAAATGAAATCATACCCACTTCATTCACAAGATCATTCTACACAAAGCTGCAAATTACTACAAATGGAAATGGTCTGCTTTAGCTGTTAGGGTAGTTCAGGAAAACCACTTAGCTTGTCAAATGCTCCGCCGTGAGACTGTAATCTGCAATGAGCAGGATACACCGACGGCACAAGGTTGGAGGCGAATCTCGCCCGACGTTCACGATGCTGCAGTGCCCCTGGAAACTGAGGTTAATGCTAATGCGCCGTGTAAACCCGGGGCAACGGTCAAATCCAGAGTCACGCTCACACACAGCAATACTTGTTTGTACATCTTTAAGTATGAATATGTTGGGGTTTGTATTCTTATTTACTGAAAATGAAGCAGCATTTTCAGCTGCTTTTGCGCTATTTTATTAATAAAATATAAGGATGCTTGGGGACAGAAAAATCTTATGAATCCTGTCTAGTTGTTGGTATGAGCTAGAATGCCAGCACTGCAAAACCAATCTGTTTTCAAGACTTTTCTTTCAGGCCCAGCAGAATTCAGAAAGATTCTTGGCACATTAATTTTCATTATAAAATCCCTATAAATTTATTAATAGAGATTAGTAAATATGGCCAAAAAATTACTCAGGGTATAATCTTAAATCCTGTGAAGTGAAAGAAAACCTTGCAATCTCTAATGGATTTGAGGCCCTAATCTTTTAACTGATTTATATATTCAGCTCTGGTCCAGCACTGAACCAGATATGTAATTTTCACCCTTAAATTCAGGATTGTCCTTACTGCCTTCACAGTGTGTATCACTACAGCAAGTCAAGGATATTCTGAAAATCTTCCAACCGTTTCACGGGCTTAAAAATGGAAAAAAAAAAAAAAGCCACAGCCATCCTAAAAACAGCTGAAGTGTGTTACTGGCATATACTGACACCACAGCATCACTGTCATACATACATCAACATGATATAAGATGCATCAGTGTATTTGGGGTATTTGGAAGGGGGAATGGGACAGGGGTACGGGGTTCGGTAGCACCCACCACTAATCCAGCAAGGATGGAACAACTATTTATAGATGCTAATGTCAAAGTCTTTAAAACATGCATTAAAACAACGCCACGGGGCCATGCGGTAATGAGTCTTCTTGATATGATGCTTCGCTATACATGTATTTTTAATATATTCCCGTTACGGAGACAGTGCAACACATCCATGCTTTTCTCCAGTCAAAATACTGTGCTCTGAAACCTGCTGACCACTCACCACTGCAACTACAGCCACTCCTGGGGCTGTAGATTATCATTACCTGGGAGAAGCAGCAATAGCAATGCGCTCTGCGTCGTGTGCCCCATCCCAGCCCTGCCCACAAGCTAATTCCAGGCAAGTATTTACAGGAATCCTGGGAGCAAATACATTCACATATGTCCAACTGGAGAAAAATACTATTTCACTGACGTCCTTCCATGCTTCTTTTAAGAGCCAGAAAGAAACAAAGGCCCAGCAACACTTGGGAGTCTCCCAGTTTCTTGGTAACATCACTTACTGTAGCTGACATACTGATGTAGCCTTTTGTTTGCCTGCAGTTGAGGGAAGATTATTATATCAATGAAGCAGAAGTTGAATGCCCGCTGTTGAATGCAACCATCATCATCTTCCTCTACTCAGAAGGGAAGGAAGAAGGATTTCTTTTAAACTGCAAAAATGTCTACAGTAGCAGCAGCCAAAACTAGGTTAGCTTGTTTCCCACTGCTTCATAATGCTTGGGTATTTGTGAGTCTTTTTAGTTGTTTGTCAAGCAACAATTAAAAATGCAACAATGCTTAAGCAAATATCATAAACCTTTTGTAATTAATTTGAAGCAGTCAAATAATTGCACAGTGTAAACAGCAGCAAAAAAATTCCAAATCAATCTTGAAGTGTAATATTATTTGTTCCTCTGAAGATTCAAAATATTTAATTCTAAAAATGTATTTTAAAAACGTCCATTTAACGGGCTGTATACATTTCCTTATAATGAATATATAGAAATGCAAACACTATTGGACAGATATAACTACCTAATTACAATCTACCTGGATTACATATTACTGCTAGTAACATTTGCTAATGCTTCAGTGTCTACAGTTTCCAGGGGAAGTTAACGGCTGGTTAAAACCCCACTTCTAGTAAATGAAGATGACAATAACTACTGAAGGATCTAAACTTGTCAGTAACTAAATTATATGATGCAATTATAATTGTTTGGTGTACAACAGGAATATACTAATGAGATTCAACGTCACATCACAAGGCTATGCAAGGTTTTTGTTCAGTAATACGCTGTCATCAGCAAGTGCATACAACTAATTATTACTTATATAAGAATACAGCCTAGAAACCCCACACAAGATTGGTGCCAGCTGTATTGTAGAAACCAGCCCTGTCCCAGCAAGTTTACTTACATCACAGGCAATGCTGCAGATCCCTGCAAGTCATATTATCCCAGTTTTATGTCCACCTGCACCAAAGGACAGGCAGGATTATCCAAAACCACATCACATTTCTGGGACAAAGCAGAAATCTCAACTCATTCTTAAACTCTGTGCTTCACTCCAGGTATATTTATTTTCTCTCAAACAAAAGAAAATGCCATCCTACATGAAACACGGTACAACTAAGTATAAACCCTGTAGGCCCCCTTATGCCCTCACATTCTCCCTGTATAAACTGGGCCATCTCAGGATACGTTCAAACAGCTCGTAGTCTGAAGCAAGAGAGCACTTTAAAGCCTCTCAAATCTTACCCAAACATTATAACGCAGAGTAAAGAGGATTTACGCACTTTTAACTTTTTTTCACTGCTACCAAGAGCAGTCCTGACTGCACTCCTCCTCTCCCACACTTCTCATTCCCACGCACTCCCCCTTCCTCCTGCCAGCAAACTGTTTATGCAGCTGCAGTGAAAAGTGCACATTTAGGCTAAAAATAACCTAAAGGGCTATTTTTTGCATGTTAGGGGGGTGATAATATTTAACCCAGATTGCTTCCCAGTTCAGTTCCTGTGTCACTGGACACAGAGGTGTGCAACTGAGTAATGGGTGTTGGACAGCACAGAAATAGCTGCATCTCCTTGAGCTTTGCTCCTGCCAAGGGGACAGCCTGAGCAGAGGCTTTGAGCCCTGACTGATCCTACACCCCCTCGGAAAGCAGTTACAACGACGATGTTACCAAACTTTCATACCTATGGACAACGCTCAGAAAATGCAGAGTTTGAGAGGATCAAGTTGGACATGAAAGAAATTTTTTCCCCCAAGAGGGTGTCCTTGTGGGACAGGGCACTGCAGCGGTGGGGGATCTCCTTCCTTTGGGGTTTCAAGACCCATCTAAACAAAGCCATGGCTGCCCTGGTAGTCCCTTTTCATGCAGAAGGTTGGAGAAGTCTTGCTGAGGTCCTTTCCAACTAACACGAGCCTAGGACCAATACGGAGGTATCTGGTCGTCATGGAGAGACCACTTTAGTTTCTCCAACAGAGTTTTTACACCCATGACAGCCTTCAACTGCTTCACTAATTCAGCTAAATTTTCCTAAATTCCCCCTATAACACCTTTGCACTATTCCATACAATGAGAAATGGGGGTTATTACCTGCAGTGTAAACAGAATGTGGCCTTACACATACTACTGCTCACCATGTTAATAGCATGCATCGTTTTCAGTAGGTTTTGGTATCTGGCATACAAGTAAACTCCCTCCTGCCAGGAATAGATAACACTATGTAATCTCTTCCATTAAATATAATCAGCTTCCCGCATTGCACTTTTAAAAGTGGAAAGTCAGAACTGCCCGTCAACAAGGGCAAAGCGGAAAGCATGCAGCATCCCCACGGGAATACTTTCTGTTTCAGCCAACAGAATTTTTAATACGAGAGCATCAACCTTGGTGCATGCCACAGCCAGTGTCAGAAATGTAAGCGACTGTAATGCAAATCGACAAGTGCCGGTGTGATCAAAAAGGGAAAAAATGAATAAAGTTCCCTGTAGGATGACATAAAAGCCAAGCTAATGGTTTGTAACGGTGCAGTGATGATCTCTGTGCATCAAACAAGGCCTCCTCAGAACCAGCAGTTAAGATGCAATGAAAATAGGGCACTAAATAGTTGCTGTGCAAGCTGCTTAGAGCAAGGGATTAGAATAAACTGGTTTAGATCAATCACCTGAATATCTTTATCCTTTTAAAACACCTTCAAGTTCTGATTTATTATCCTCTTTCTTAGCGCTGTGCACTTTTCTGGATGCCCATGAGTCATCCTGGCTATGAATGTGGCCAGCTCGATTGATGTTTTTCAGCAGTTGGTAGCATTTTATGAGTCTATAGACCAAATATGTCACATAGACATCGAGGCTATAAAATGTCCCTCTTGCTTATCTCCACTCTCAGCAAAGGGGAGATAATCAGCTCCCTCCTCTTAAGAGAATGAGGTGGGATTTTTCTTATTTTGCATTATTATTGGCTAAGCCACTATCCATCATATTTGAGGAGTCATGGCAGTCCAATGAAGTTCCCACTGACTGGAAAAGGGGAAACATAACCCCCATTTTTAAAAAGGGAAACAAAGAAGACTCAGGGAACGACAGGGAAGTCAATCTTACCTCTGTGCCCAGCAAGATCGTGCAGTGGATCCTCCTGGATCTATGCTAGGGCACGTGGAAAATAAGGAGGTGACTGGTGACAGCCAACAGGGCTTCACTAAGGGCAAATCGGGCCTGAGGAATCTGGTGGCTTTCTGTGACGGGGTTACAGAGTTGGTGGGCAAGGGAAGAACAACTGACGTCATCTACCCGGACTTGTGCAAAGCATTTAACACTGTCCCACACGACATCCTTGTCTCTTAATTTGTAGAGACACGGGTTTGACCACTGGTGGATAAGAAAATGGCTGGATGATCACAAGTTGTTGCAGTCAATGCCTCAATATCCAAGTGGAGAGCTGTGCCGAGTGGCGTTCCTCAGGGATCAGGGTTGGGACCGACATGGTGACACGGACAGTGGGATCGATGCACCCTCAGCGAGTTCACTGACGACCCCGAGCTGTGTGGTGTGGGGACAGGCTGGAGGGCAGGGGTGGCACCCAGAGGGGCCTGGGCAGGCTGGAGAGGGGGGCCCGGGCAAACCTCATGGAGTTCAACAAGGCCAAGGGCAAGGGCCTGCCCGTGGGTCGGGGCAATCCCCAGCACAAACCCAGGCTGGGCCCTCGAGGAGTGGCTGGAGAGCAGCCCCAAGGAGAGGGACTGGGGGGGTTGGTGGGGGGAAAACTGCCCGTGAGGCAGCCCCGTGCGCTCGCAGCCCAGAACCCACCCGTGCCCTGGGCTGCAGCCAGAGCAGGGGGGGCAGCAGGGCCAGGGGGGGGATTCTCCCCCTCTGCTCCGCTCTGGGGAGACCCCCCTGCAGTGCTGGGGCCAGCTCGGGGGCCCCCAACAGCAGAAGGACCCGGAGCTGCTCGAGCGGGGCCAGAGGAGGCCACGGAGATGCTGGGGGGGCTGGAGCAGCTCCCCTGGGGGGCTGGGCTGAGAGAGTTGGGGGGGTTCAGCCTGGAGAAGAGAAGGCTCCGGGGGGACCTTCGAGCGGCCTCCCAGGGCTTAAAGGGGGGGCAGGAGAGGGGGGGGGGGGACTCTGGGTCAGGGGGTGGGGATGGGATGGGGGTGATGATTTTAAACTGAGAGAGGGTAGATTTAGATGAGATGTAAGGCAGAAATTGTTCCCTGTGCAGGGGGTGAGGCGCTGGCCCAGGGTGCCCAGAGCAGCTGTGGCTGCCCCCTCCCTGGAAGGGTTCAAGGCCAGGTTGGACGGGGCTGGGAGCACCCTGGGCTGGGGGAAGGGGGCCCTGCCCGGGGCAGGGGGGGGCACTGGGGGGGCTTTAAGGGCCCTTCCAAACCAAACCAGTCTGTGATTACATGGTTCTATGATTCTATGATTGTGGTGCTGCCTGAGGCTCCTGGCTAATATCGTGGTCATTTGTGTGCATCTATTATATATATATATGTATGTATGTACGTATATGTATATACGAGCGTGTGCATATATACAACATAAAATCAATGGATTTTAGGCAAAATTTGCTTCCCACTTAGAGGGTTGAGCAAATATATGGAGGCTTTAAACTGCCTGAGTGGGCACAGAGGGATAAATGAGACAGGTAACAATTTTCTGAAATTGGACCAATGGATTTGATAGGCAGCAAAAGGCAAAATAATACTCATCCCTCACCCGAATAACCAAAATAAAGTTTAGCACAACTAGCCGTAAGAGGAGGCAACTAGAAAGAAAACTTGAAAACAAGCTTCCTTCAAGGCATGAAGGTTTCCACTATTCATATTCCTCTCCAGGACTGGATTCCTGCCCCAGCAGTTTGATATCCCCATCTCAGCCCGACGACCTAGGAAAGTCCCAGGTACAAAGCTGCTGAGCCCCAACTACTACTGAACGTGTTTTAAATACCTACACACAAACATGCACACTGGAAGGTGGATGTGGGCAGAGGGATGAAGAGAAATCACACAGCTCTGCCGTCATTGTTTAAGCAAGAAAGACATCGTTTGTTAAGCAATAAACCACTTTGAAGTAGAGACAGCAGTGGGACCATGGTTTCTCCTAATTATTCCCTTCCAGCAAAAATCATCTTTCTGTGATTCCAATCAGGCTCTGATTACCATGTCGGGATGTGTGGTGCAAGGAGCACGTGTGCGGTCTGTGAGTGATGCAGCACATCCTCAGGTGCCTCAACCGCTGGTAGCTCCAGCAACACTAAACTGATCCGCGGCCACTGTCGCTCTTGCTCAACACCTATAAAACTATCAGTGTTTATACTTCTGCCGTGGCATGAAAAGATGTGACAGGCTTTGATATCAACTCAGGTTTGATATCTGTGAGCAGGGATGTTATAAAAACACAGAACAAAGCAAACTTTGCTCTTTTGCAGAGTGTATCTGACAACAATAAACCTACATTTGGGATCTCTTGCAGTGACTGTGAAAAGAATCACAGAAGTGTGTGAAAATGATTAAGGACTCTAAAAGCACAGGGGAAAATGCAGAGAAGAAATTAAAAGCAAAAAAAAAAAAAAAAAAAAAAAAGACCTCTGAAGTGGTTCAAGAGACTAATCAAACAGAGAATATGGTATCTAATCAGATACTAAACAGTTATTAAGTGAAGAATGTGTTTTATCTGGGAGAGGATGGGTCAGGAAGGCAGGAGAGCCACATCCCATCACTGTCTCTGCTGCCAGCACTCAGAGGTGTATCCAGGCAGGTGCTCAGCCCTTCTGAAATGGGGCTGGTAACACTGATGCACCCACCACAGGATATTTGCACGTCCCAGGACGACGAGCTCAGCCAGTTCAGCCCACTTCTTAAGCAGCTCCTGTCCCCCACTCTGACTCCCCACCCTGCAAGCGCTCCTCCCTCCAGCTCGCTCCCGTCTCCTCTAAGGATGAGCCCAGCCAGAAAGCTTTGGGCATCCTCCTGAGATCCCAGCACGAGACCCTTGAGAACACTCTGACACTTGCTCTTTGCTCACTGGATTTTCTTATTGTCTTCTGGCACAAGCAGTTAGGAACATGGTCCTCTCCCAATGACCTTCATAGACACTTCTACACAAAGCCCCCCCAGTAACTCTACGTGTACTTTTATGGCAATGCTCAAATTATTCCTGTAAGAGATTTTGGTTTCACAAGTGTTATCCTATGCTTACACACTGGGGATGTAATTTCTATAGAGCTTTGCCTAGGAGATCTCTTTAAGGAAATAACATTTGCTCTGAGTGGCTCCATGTCTGACAGCATTACAAGCATCACAGTTCGATGGCCTGGCATGCCAGAAACCACTTACCCTCTAATTTTGGTAAAATCCCAAACGCTGCCTTCCTCAATACTGACACTGTGCCACAAATAAATTCTTCCCTTTGCCTTGCCCGTGAAAGAAAATCTAAGTTAAAAAGACAGACTCCGATCTGGGTGTGCTGTGTGAATTTAATCACTCATTACTCCTGCCATCTACTACAGGTAAGGTCAGCAGAGTAACCTGAAAGTTGAAAAACAAACAGAAGAAATAAAGACAATTCTACTTCTTCAAAGCTAGCAGGGATTTTTCCATGTGCAGATCTCTGTATTTCATTTTCAATGCTATCTGAGGTGCTCATCTGGCTTCAAATGTCTTGAGCTCAACTCAATTCCCATCAAAACAACAATTTAGGGCATCCAGGACATGTCATGGGAAAGTCAAACACAGCTTTGCGGTGGCACCTGCACTTGATGTTGTTTAGAGAGGCTGCCTGAAAAACCTATGAACTAAAAAAATATGGTCGAGCCTCTTTACACACTCCTTTTTCCTCAGGTTAATTAAAAATGATACACTATTTAAATCTCATTTTCTTCTACTGGGTGTCAGGCAGAGGCTGAAAAGAGCAGACCTTCACCAAACCCATTTCAAACGTTGATTACTTTTAAATTCAGAGGTAAAGGTTTTTGCAAATAACTTAGGATGAGTGAATCCAGTTGTCAAGAGTCTTGTTGTCTGGTTGTTTTTTATTGCAGCCTACAGACAAATAAAAATACTCCTGTTCTGATTACATTCAGAGAGAAGATGCAATTCATGAAGTGTAATGAGTTTTTCAGACCTGTAATACAGAAAACTTGTTTGGTTGTTTTTTTTTTTTTTTAATTAAAAAACCTATCTGCCATTTTGTCGATTTATTTGGTATCCAAGTGCTTTTAAACACTGGCACTTAAATAATATGAAATCTATCTTTGCCAGAAACCTTTAGAGCAGATAAGTGCAAGTAAACTACAGCATCACAAACTTGAGTAAATATTGGTCATTAGAGACTCCATCTAAGGTATCACATCACACTGGAAGCCTACCATTTTTTTCCCTGACTTAACCAAGTTGCCACTAGAAAATGGATTTATGGTTAGAAGATTTAGATAACAGAGAAGGTTTCATTTGTTTTGTCACTGAGTATCTGCAGAAGAAAAAGGCCAGTTTGATGAGACAGTATACAGTCCCCAAAAATACAGGGGTATTTTTCAGCTCCTATCAAGAATTTTATTTCTTTTAGGAACTATACCTGATGTGTAGCATTAATCACTATTTTAAATTGACATATCACGGCAAGAATATAAAGCCATGGCAGACAAAGGCTTCACTAGGAACACAGAAATTGTCTGCAAAACATCTACAACTGGAGGGCTGCTTCTTGCTCCCTTTGACCTGAATTTCCCCCTTGACAGCAAATGAGGGAGATGAAGCCCTTGCACACTAAGCCATGTCCGTGCCATTAAAAACCTCAGAGGGACCTTCATGCCTGCAGAACACATGGTCCTCTCCCAACAATCTTCAACAACCTTGGTGATCCGAGGAAGGTCTGCCTGGAAAACCATCCTCCATGGTGGCGACGCATTTGTTTCAGAAACTGCTTCCTGGCAAGAGGCCCCACAATGATACCGAGCAGTATTGTCTCTTCACATTGAACAGCTTTATAAACCAAGAAAAACTGCCTCTTTATGCACAGGCATTAAAAGAACACAGAGAATACAGCCCACGTGAGCCAGGTACAAACCTGAAGCCCAGGCTCTGGTCTCAGACCCCTGACAGAGCTGATCACAAGATCCCAAGAGAAAAAACTAGAGGTTGTGATTTTGTTCAATGCACCATCAGGTGCCTCTTCCATTAATGCCTTCTACCATATGTCCACCACAGGGAAGGGGAACACTTTCCTCTTAGTCCTCTCTCTGTTTGATAAATTAATGCCCTACTACTATCAGTCAGGTGAAAATTTGGCTAAGCTTAAAACAAAGAAGAAACAAAAAAAAAAAAAAAATTGCAGTTGTTCTTACCTGTTTATTAGTACTGGTTCAACAATTCAGTTTTGTGGGGATTATACTCCCTGAATAGGAGGTGGCAAATTATTTGCCTGCTGCTGACCCAGCCAATTATTTTGGGAAATGCTGAGAAGCTATGTGTCAGCCCCAAAACCAAGCATGGTCAAGTATAGGAGGACACTGAGCCTCCTCAAAGGAATTCGCAATTTCTAAAGGTAAATCAGCCATCACAGATGGTGAAAAGCTGAAAGAAACCCTACTAACAAAGTCAGCAGTGTAGCAGATAGACATGTTTTCTTCCGTCTCAATTTTGGTTTTCCATATATTAAATATAACCTCAAACACTATGTAATACAGCACATGGCATACCCATCTGCTACACCAACACCTCTTACTCTGAAAATACCCCTGCCACGAAAACAAGAGCGGAGACCGCTTTCAGAAAGAGCCACCTACTTCCCACCAGCAACTCCCAGCAGCTTTGTCAGTCACAACAAACTCCACAGGCCCTCCTGATTTTCCACAAAAGCCATCCCCTCCTGTGCAATCCCACACGGGTTTCCCCACTGTCCCCTCTCCTGCTGCCAAGAGCTCTGCTCCTCCAGGGATGTCCACAGATACAACGGGAAGATGCCCTCCGCTGATCCAACACTGTTACAGGGGTGCCCTGCCTTTTTTTGACCCATAGCTAAAAAAGCATGAAAAATAAGGATACAATAATTAGCATTATACTTGGGGTGGGGGGGTGATATTTAAGAGAATAATGCTTTTCGTTTTGCTGTTGGCACACATACTTCTTCACTGCGCTAAAAGCAGGAGTTCTGCTCTAGATCTCCAGACTGAACTTGGACGCGCTCCTGGTCTCTGTTTTGCTCTCTGTAAAACAATATAGGACAACAAACAGTGTCGGTCTGTCAACAAAAGCACTTTGGGCATCCTTTACGTGCTCTTTAAACATCTGTGGAGATCTATCGATGACCTTTAACTGTGGGAAGAATAAATCTTACTGATCATGTTGTGCTGCATGCTAATGCTGCTCTGTGGAGGCACTGCCCTGGGAAGGAGAATATCCTTTACAAAGGGATGAAGCACCTTGGTTGAAGATTCAAAAGTAGAGCTAGAGAGACAGTATGATGAGTAAGGGGAAGGAAGAAGAAAAACTTACTGCTAAATAGCTTTCCAGAGAAGCATGAAAACAGGTTTCAAGCTAATTTCAAGCTACCTGTCTATGGAGACAAACTGCTTTCCTACAAACACCCAGGGAAAAAAGGACTGTTCACATCACTGAGTGCATCATTACCCAAGGAGCAGGCACTGTACAGGGGATATTGCTTGCCTTTACAATGGCCCTAGAACCTTCCATATTTTTATTTACAAGTTTGCTTGCATGAACTACTCTAATAGATATTCCACCCTGAGGCATCCTGATGCTAAAATATTTCCTTAGTTTTTAACATGGACAAAATATTGGAAACTGTGTGTGCTTCTAAAGTTACTCTAATTAGCCAGTCAGAAATCCCACAGAAGCTAAAGAATTTACCATAAACTTCTTAGGGGCAAATTTTAAAGATTAAATAAGGGAGAAAGAGTTCATAAATTAACGTACCAAAACACAACAGATACAATTATCCTTTGTTGATCTCTTACTTGTCAAAAAAGGAAAATAAAGGTCTTTTCATACAGAAAAAGAAAATCCTTCCAATTCACTCTTTTTTCATTCTTGATATTATTTGGGAGGCACAATGGGAATAGTGCAATTCATTATTGTTTTTTTCTAGAGGAACTAATAGCTAGTAAGTCTGAACACAAGTTCACAGAGCTACAGTGTAAAATTTGAAAAAAAAAGTGTGATAAATTAAGAAATGTTGGAGTCCTTATTCGTAAGGTAAAGGTTATAAATGACAGCATTATACATTCCTTAGATTTTGGAAGTCTGACTTGGACATCAGAAACTCCCAACACAAAAGCACACTGGTGGGAGCAGGTGAGCACAGGGCACAAATCCTCTGCCGGGGGCTGCAGCCTCATCGACTGTGGACCCCCACACAGGCACAGCCCCCCAGCATGTGCCCACCACCGGGTTCACCCCCCGTCCCCGTCCCCTCCCTGCTGTACAGCTCCCTCTGACACGGCCCACGGTCCAGGCTTCAGCCCATTTCCTTCAATGGTCTAGAGAGAAAAACCTCCCTGTTTAAAAACCTCCACCGGTAGGTTTTTAGCAACGTCTGTGTTTCCTTAAACAAGAGCAGACACAAAGACCTGAAGCAGATATTGAAGGTCATGCAACCAGCAAGACTGAGGGTATCATCTGCTGCTAAATAACCCCTTGGCACTCCCCTATCTCTCATGCTGCGAGGCAGTTTCACTCAGTGAGGACTCAGTGAAGCTTCAGAAAGTCCAAAGGAGGCAACAACATTTTCCTGGGAAGAAGCATCTGCCTTACAGGGAGAGTCTGAACAGGTTGGCAATCTGCAACCCAGAGAAGAGAAGATTAAGGCTTCGTGTCATCAAGGTGGTGAATTAAACAAATGCAGAACTGTTGTCACCAAACCCCACAATATTGCAAATGGCGGGGGGCGGGGAATGAAGGAGGAGAAAAAATAATAATAAAAAATAATCAGTGAAACTTGTAGCAGATAGGTTTAACATTGGAAAAAATACTGTTCTTCCCTGTGGGTTGGGAAGATCTGGAGCCCGTTGCTACCAGAGATGATGGAGGCAGCAGGTTAGCACAGTCCAAAGGGACCAAACACATCAGTCAGTGATGATGATGCTACAGCCTGGCTGAAAACAATATAAATTGCAATAACATTTACTGACTAGTTACGTATTTGAGCTTGTTGTTGGGACATCTTCTTTTAAGATTACCTTAATGGAGGTTTATTGAAAGTGATGGACTTCAAATATAGGGAAGCACAGTTCCTCCAATACAGAAAGGTATTATCAAATAATTAAAATTAATCCACTGTAACTCAGAAAGAAACCTTGAATTACGAAGGGTAAAAATATCTTTTAAAACTATGCTTTTATGGACACTAGGAAAGGCAGCTTTGGGTGATTTCACTTCATCAAGAATCTTCTAAAGTGGCTTTAGAGAACAAAAAGGGATGGTTGCTTTTGTTCTGAAACACAAATTGATCAGTTCTGTGTCCATCTTAGTAACAAGCAGCTTTTTCTTCCCCAATTAGTACGAGGAAATAGCCTAGAAGAAGAAACTTTTATAAATTGTTGAGTCAAAACAAGACTTTGTACAGTCTGTTGCATTCCAATCTGAGAAAAGACCATGTCTTGTTGAGCCCATAAATTAACAGCAATTGCAGATACTATTATTGCTTTCTCTTGTTATCAAACTCCGGTCAAAGCGAAGGTTTACAATCGTTAGCTAAGTTAAAAAAAAAAAAAAAAAACAAAAAAAACCCAAAAAACTGCTCTAGCCATATTTCATGCATCAGTAACATTTTTGGAGACATGAATAAAAGGGGATGAAAAGGAACTCTTGTGAAGTAATTATTTTACAGCTGTTGTTAATATTAACTACTTCTTCAAGGGCTGCATTATGGAGAAAGTCTTAATCTACCTATAAATGTGTTTAACTGTGATGATTTCTCAGATTATCCAACTCTGCAATTAAAACAACATGAAAAATATCAACAAAATTATTTTCAGGAGTATTAAAAAAAAAAATCTCAAGTGCTTCATTTCCCCTGCATGATGATCATACTTCTATGTCAGACACAACCAGTATTACTTTATTCTGAGCTCTGGCAAATAGGTCTATAGAAAGCTTTTTCCTATAATAAAATTATTTCATACTATTGAGTTTTAAATAACATCATATATCTGAAGGAGAGGAAAGTTACTTTCTGCAACAGGAACACGAATGGAGACATAATCCAGGGATGAGCAGATACAGCTCAGGATCTACACAGCTTTCCAGGATACTGAGTAAGCACTGTGACAAAGCTGATCTAGAATAATTTTCATAGGAAAAATAAAATACAAACAAACATTCAGTTTAAAATAAAAAATGTATAAAAAAGAAAAAACCTCACAATTCTAGTCAAATGAGCCACAGAAAACCGAGCCCCTAAACTGCAACACTTTTCATCCTGAAAAGACTAGCAAAATGCTGAAGAGGCCAAAGGCAGGCAAACTAAGCAAACTGTATTGTTCATAATAAAACAATCAAACAAAATCCAAAGAAAAGGAAAAAAGAAAAAAGTTTACTTTAATCAAAAGCACTAATTAAAGACATTGAGAGACAAGGCAGATTTTCTCAAGAACAAAGGCAACACAAACACCCCAACTACGAGAGCGTTTAAAGAAGCAGCAAGCAAGTGCTAGGGATTTCTTGGTTTTAATAACAGTTAATATCAAAGAAAGAAAAATCCACACTGACAATTTCTGGAGACAGGGCCAGTGCTTTATAACCCAGCCAAGCCATGTAGCAGCAGCACCCATCCCTCACTTCTTTTTCAGCTCAAATTTCAGGTGCTCCTAACCCAGAAATTGAAACACAGTAGCCTTCAAATTAATACGTTGATCCAATAAAATGGGAAAGATAAAGCACTTTTTCAGAGAATCAAATAAAATCTTGCCAGAGCTTGCACCTTCCTTATTTATAAGTAATTTTTTATTTCTGTCTCATGATTCTTAGGAACTTGATATATCTGACTTTCTTTTCTTTCAGACTGTTAGTGTTATAAACACTGAAAGGGGAAACAAAAAGAACAAAGAATGAAACCCAAATTTGGGGTCACAGTGTTTAGGTTAGAATAAAATGCTACATCTCCTTCTGTGTTACCAGGGGTAGAAAATGCAATGTATATCAGAAAGCATTTATTTCCCAGATAGGATTGGTTGCTTTCTATACTAAAGACTTTTCAGTGATGAAAGCTGAGTCAGAGACACTTCAGTGGATAATGTTCATCAGGTGGTAAGGATCAAACCCAAAGAATCCTGAAATAATAATCAAACCCAAAGAATCCTGAAATAATAATCAAAAGTCAGTATGTACACAGTTGGAGGATAAAAAGGTCACACACAGAAATGGGAAACAACAAAGCATATGCAACGCAGTTCTGCAAGCTCATGGCCTCTTGAACATGCAAAGCAGCATAGTGCTGCTTACAAACAGACCACCACCAAGTAGCCCCATATCTGCTTCTCCACAGCCTCATCACTCCCTGAATCGGCTTTCTCCATAAAAGACCATCAGCACCATTCTCACTCATCATTAGAAAACATAGTTCTTTCCCCTGCCAGTTATTTTTGATTGTAACTTGCCCGCAATATTTTGCTCAGCTTTGCAGCACTCCTAGAAACCAGCTGAAGTTCACATGATTTAAAATAATAAGTCAAAACAAAGGTCAGAATAAGTAATAACCCTATAGCTTCTGTACAGACAGTCAGCTGGTACATTTTGGAAATGTTAAAGCTGCCACAACTCTCAAAATTGATGTGGTAATTTGAATCTTGAGGCACCAGAACTGCATCAAGCCAAAAAAAAAAAATCACCGTATTGGAAGGAAACCAGTTTAAGCACTGACTTGATACTTAACCACAACCAAAATCAAATACAAATTGATTTTCTTTTGCTCAGTCATTTTATTTCCATTACCCATAATAAAAGTGTGGTTCAAAGAAATGAGCTGCCTTGGCTGGTTTCTACAGTCAACAGCAAGCTACAGCACCTGAAATGTCCCAAACCATGCCAGAATTTGTCCATCAAGCACGTATCCTGGCTTCTGACCCTTCTTACTTTCACTCAGAGAAGGCATATGTGTAAAAGGGAACGACAGCGTACCGCTTCACACCAGGGTTTTGTCAGGTGGGTGCTACTCACATGCCACAAAAGCACGCCCAACCTCGGACTGAAACTTCTCACGGTTGGTCATTCCTGTCTACACCACATCACTGTACTCCTTACTATTTAAGAAAAACTAATAATCCAGTAAGTATCAATACATCCCAAGATGAACCATTCCATATTTCCTCTTTTTTGCCCGGCTTCCTTAACCAGCTCTTATTTTTGTTATGAGTTTGACAAGCTTGTTGAGGTTTCAGGTACACAATGAACCCAGGTGTTGTACGAATTTTTCATTTTGCTCTTCCCATCTCAGACTATTCTCTCTTTGATTAGACTGTCCCTTGGTTAAAATTTCACTGCCCCATGTTGCAGGGTCGGGACCACCCGTTCCTACGCTTGCATCTCCTGAGCTGCAGAGATGCCATACCGGCGATGCTCCTGCCTACAGAACAAGAAGAGTGGAAAAAAAGCTCTGCTACATCTTGTCCATTGTCCCCAACAACATTTTCACTTGTCTTTCCCTTGAAGGAATAATCCAATTCCACTTTGTCACATTCGCTGGCAAAAAAACGTAAAGGTCAGAGAAAAATATAGCCAGTGCAAGAGAGGGTTTAAATTACTTTCTCCGAGGATATATCCATTTATCTCCTACCAGTCACACCAGACTGTTCTGTAACCTGTTCATCTCTGGCTTTGCCAACCTGGGTTTCATATCTATAAGCAATATCAGAAAGATTTTCATCAAATGGCTGAATATCTAAAGCCAACTTCTTTCCAACATAAATGATTGTTTTAAGAAGATATGAGCAAACTTTACACTAGCTCCCAGAATTGTTAGAAGATACGAAGGCAACATCCTTCTCAAAGGCTTTTAATGAGTCTTTGCAGTTTTAATTGGCGACTGACTGTTGCCTTATTTTTCCTTGAAAATTATTCACGTTACCAAGCTCCTTGTAAAGTTAGGGTAATTTCTGGGGCTGCAGCTATCAAACTAAGGAAGTATTTCCACATTACAAAAAACAGTGGTGGAATTCAAACTCATCCAAGCTTGGCAACAAATTGATAAACTACTGCCTTAATCACACTGTGCAGCACTGAGTTTTGTACAATTAGCACTGCTGATAAACAGAGAAGCTTGAGAAACTTGTGCTGGCTTTTGAGGAGACACCCTTAATTTCACCAGAAAAAAAAAAAAAAAAAAAGATTTACATAATTTACAGTTTAACAACTTCAGCTTGTGCTTTCTTTTTTTCCACTAATACTGTTTTCCTAAAAACATGGACAGGTGTTGAGTATAACTTCACTGAAACGAGCAGCCTTGCACTGAGATGTTTTTGTGGGAAGTTTTTATTCAAATTTTGCTCCCAAGAGAATATAATTTCAGATGAAAAGGCCACCTCTCCAATAAATATAATATCCTTAGTGCATGAAGAATCCACACCTTTCAAAAAAACAGAGCTCCCCAAAACTGCCTGCAAAAATACTAATTAACTCCACTCGTCAGATTATTTTTTAAAAGGAATGAGAACTACTGCACAACACTAACAGCAAATAAATTTCCACTTACTAAGAAGATCTTCTGTGCTGTCAAATGAAGAGTTACAAAGTTTTATATACAACCTGAATTCAGGTGGTGGGTTTTTTGTCTTTTTTTTTTTTTTTTTTCCCTGACATCTCATAATTTCTTCTACCACCCATGTCACTAATAAACAAAACCACATTTAAATTTTAATACATTTTTGCTCCTTTCAGACTCTTGCAGTAACACACTTAGAAATCCTGTTTGCTTGATAAGGAGGAAGACAAAATCCTTTCTCAGTGTACAGGAAGGATTCCTAAATAACAGAACCTAATATTGAGCTGGGTGGCTTGGGTACAGCCGAGGTGCATCTGCACACCTCTTGTCCTGCCTCCTTTACTGGGAAGAGAAGGGCAGCAAGTCACACACGCGCCGATGCTTGCCCTGGTGTTCAGAGGCAGCCAACGCAGAGATTTCAGGCATTCAACCTGTTACTAATCTACGTAGGTGGTGGTGAGTTACAGGGAGAAAGTAGCCAGACAAAGCAGAGGTAAGCAAAACCAACAACACAACCCAGCATGTTTTTAATATACAGACTGCATGCTGAGTCAACAATGTTGTTTCGGAGAGATCTGAAAACAGAGCTTACTCCCTTTACTATTTGAAGACGTTCAACCAGCACCCTCAAAAAGACAACAACAACAGTTTGAGATATATAGGTAAACAGGTGTATTTGGAGAATACCACTCTCCCAGGGAATCGGAGACATCATTTTAGGTGTGGGATAATTTATCCATAATGAGTGGAGTTTTCTTTTCCTTACTCTAATGCACTGAATTTAATTATTTGTTGGAAACCAGGAGGAAAGTCTGTGATTCTGCTTTAAATTGCAAATAGCATCAAGTTTTGCATGTAAGTATTTGAGAACTCTGGATAATCAATACAGGTAGAGGAAGAAATTAGCTGCAGATTTGGATTTTGCTGTATATGTAGTGGAAGCCAATCTGTAAACACTAGTGCTTTAGAAAGCCATGACAATGACATAATTGGAGCATCAGACTGAACAGTCTCCACCAGAAAAAAAACAGCAACAATTTTTCTGTAATATCTGGAAACATAAAGCAAAAACTTCAGAATAATAATAAAAAAAAAAATCAGATGTCAAAAAACTGTAAGCAGCTATCTTAAAGATGAGACCACATGTCATGAAATGTGGCCTGACCTTCCTCAGTGCTTCTGAACACCCAAGGATTTGGTCACTCTTTCTTGCCAGGCCCTGCTTAGACTTTTATTTAAGACTGCAAAAATATTGAAAAAAATATATAAGAATTCTCCTGGGGCAGGCTTTCAAAAGACCTGGGTCATCTTATTAAAGAGCTCATAATGAAATAGAAGTCAGAGCAGAATAATTAAATTTTAAAGTCTTCTGAATTATTTTTTAAAAGACAAAGTCTTTCCTACAGTGATTTATCCCTTTAAGTTTGCAATCTCCTGCAGAGTGAGCACCAGCTGAAGAGCCCATGTAGACTAATGCAGTGAGTAATGACACTAAAAACTTTATTATTTACAAAGCCAAAGCAAGAGTACACATACAAATGAGTTACAGCAAGAGATGTCAACACAGCTGACACATCGTTATGGCCCAAAGGCAATGCTCAGCTTCACACTACCATAATGCATCCTTCATTCAGTCTTTGCTGCAACTTCATTTTTCAAAAAGAAATACTTAACATCCTTGTAATGAAATACTGACAGGCACATCAAAAAACACTTCTGACACTCTGGAGGTAATGGAAATCTATCCCCTGAAAAGTGGGAAGCCCTGACTTGAAGTGTTTCTCTAAACAAAAGTTGGATGATGCCCTCTGACACATTTTCACCATCTCCAGCATCAAAGCTGGCTGGGTGTCTATTCTCATTACAATCATCAGTTGATCATTTCTCCTGAAATAAACCTCGTAATAATCAAAGTTATCACGCCTTAACGGAATATTTACCAGTGTTCACCTTTCTAGAGATTTATGACATTTATTTATCATTTAGCCAAAAGAATGAACATATGTTTGAAGTTATTAGCAGCAGCGGCAACAATTCAAGTCAATAATATGCCCTAAATTGATCTGCACACCTCCAAGACCTTGGTTCAGTTAGGTCTAGTTGAAACAGTTCCCCAAAGGCAAGATGTGGCCTTGTGTGCCACCACACTTGAAAGGATATAAAGCTAATTACAATCACAACTTCTACTTACTTGTGCAATAATGAGAGAGAAAATACCTAAAAGTCACTTGCTGGCACTGGAAACGAGATTACATGCCTGACAGCTGCCGGCAGAAGAAGGTGCATAATTATCATAATTTTACGATGCCAGTGGGAAAGGAACAGACTACAGCAACAAATGCAGACACCTCTTTCTTGAACAAAGATCTCTCTGAGGACAACTATAGTAGTGACTGTACTACTGCCCCCAATTTAACCAAGAAAAAAGGATTCTGTAAAACTAAGTGCCAAGTGGCAATCTGGAAGTTTACTCAAGAGAGGAGACTCAGTACATGAAGAAGCAAGTAATGGTGAAAAAGACAGTAAAAACTGTTGCCAGCATTATTTCCTGTTGGAGGCACTTGTACAAACAGGTTGAAAATGGACAGAGGAACAGTGTGACTATGCAAGATTGAATGATGTAGTGCTCATGGTACTAGAGGATCAGGTGCCTTTCAGCTCTGCACTTCTAAGGGGAACTGAACAATAACCATCCTCTAGTTTCCTTTTCTAGGATTCAACCATGTCTCCTCTTTCTCTGTTCTTTTCAACTTTCTATAACTGCATTTATCACATCAGCCTGCAGCTTATCTGAATTCATTGCCATCATCAAACTCCCCCAACCTTTAATTGGACAGAAAACCAGGCTGTACATGGATAATGCTCCTAAAGGGCGGAAAGAGGAGAGGGTGGGTTTACACCTGCTTCCCATTCACACCCATGTTCCTCTTGGTTCTTTGGGGGACCTGGGGAAAGGAGATAAAGCAGCTCATAGAAGAGCAGCCCAACACGGTGTCTAAAGTAGCCTGGAGGTCGCTGGGGCTGGGGCTGTCCCCATTGAGCTAGGCATGACTTGTGCAATAGGCACATTTGCTACATCATTTGGAATTGGTCCGAAGCATTTGCTAATGGTTTGGATTACTCTGAAGCATAAACTGTGGCACTGATGAACTGAGTATATTGTAGCTGAAGATTTACCTGTAATAAACAGTACTTGTAAAAAGGCAAGGTTTGTGCAGATGAAAATAGAGTACATCAACCAAGCTCTTTAGAATTATGGAGAACAGCATGTTCTTCACAAAAAAACTGTAGTTATCTTTTCCTGTTTTTTCATTTCTTCCCATTTGTTCTCTTTCTTTCTCTTTTTGAAGCAAAATTAGGTATTTCTAAAAGGCCTTGTTTTGAACAGGGACTCACATGCCTCATTATTTTGGTACCACTTGTTTGTCTATTACTCGATCCCATCTGTACCCTTCTAACTTCTCCCCTACGGCATCTTTAAACCACATAATTATTTGTCATTTCATATAAAACCTCTCTGCTTAAGATGTCACCCTAAACTCTTACCTTCAAAATCAAGGAGGACTATGATAGCATATATCCCAATTCTCAACTATCAATCTGAATTTAAATGAAAACATATTTACGTTGTGCATAGCAATATGATTTTTCCTCTATTCACTGTGCAACCCAGGCTTTTGCCCAGAACATTCATAAAAGAAATCAGTTTGCAGTAGAAGCGTTGAAGACTTGGAGCAGGGGATCAGTGCCACCCAGGTTTTCTTCCTGATTTTGTTTAGTCAGTTTAGGGGGCAAACAATGACTTGTCCTGAAAAAGTACATAAGCTTAACTTACTGAGTTTCCCTTGAAGACTTAGACTTACAAGGGTCAGGTATGCTCTCGGAAACAACAGCCATATATATCATGAGATTCAGCAGGAATTGTGAGGAAAGATATGGTATTAGCTACAGCCCATTCTGCATAACATAAGCATACTGTATCGACGTAGGAAGTTCCCTACATGAACAAACCTGAGCGGAAGAATTGGGTGAAGTACTTCTTTTGCATATTCTGGTTCACAGTGGCTAAATTCAACACTGCAGTCCATGCCCTAAAGAGTTCAATTAATTAAGAAAGTGGAACATCTAACAGAGGCTCCACCTCCAAAGAAGAGATGAGAAGAACCCTACTTCCCAATGAAATCCCAAGTCATTCAACATCAAAGTTCAAAAATGATCTTACTTTTGACAGTTGCTGTTCGGGTGCAATTGTAGAGGATGGCTAACTCCCCAAATACTTTGCCAGGTCCCATGGTGCATAGCTTCACACCTTCTTTTGTCACTTCAACCTTCCCATCTGTGAGGAAAAAAGTAAAAAAAGACCATTTTCAAAGGGAAACCAAGTTCTTTCAGACTTAAATTTTAAAATGTATTTGATTGTACTGTGAATAAAAACACCAGAGACCTACAACTGGAAAACCAGTTATATGTATTATGAAGAAGAGCACGTAAACTCAGAAAAAGGTTAAAAACAATCATTGCATATATAAGCTTACTACACTGGGGTTCTTTTAGTGGAGTATCTGTACAGTCAGGAAATACTAGTACACTAAGCTCAACGTGAACTCTGTTTCATGTATTACACTTTCAGGTGAAATTTTCTCCAATTTTTGTGTTAAAAAAGGAGAAGATTTAGGTCTTCAACACCACACATGAAAACCACCGGGTAATTTTGCTCATTTTCACTAAGAAACTAATACCCAAGAAAACTCATCCATGAATAACAATGCTATTATCAAAAGGAAAATTACTTTGACCCCTGGCCATTATTTAATTCCCATCTCACCGCACCTTTCCTTTTTGAGAATTTCACCTTACAAGAGCAGGTCCGCTTTACCTGCTTACCAATACCATGTTGAGAGGAGACATGGGGGGGGAGGGATTTAAAAGCAATGGAAGGAAAGCAGCTCAGTGCCAGTTTGGGGGTTTCAAAGGACATCTGAGGAACAAGAGCCAGGAGAAGGGAAGGAACTGAAGACAGCCCCACCATCTTGTGCACACCCAAGTGATGCCACAACGAGAAGCAGAGTACACTGATGGGGGGAACACGGGGTTATCCCGCCTACAACCACCATTTAGGCTGTAACAAATGAAGTGCAAGACAGAAAAGTGAGAATTTCAAATGTTACTACTGACTAAAAAGCTTCCTCCCACCCCAAACTGGGAAACAGATTGTTAAGGGATCCTGCTCCACCAGCCCTCAGGTCGTCACTGACTTGCTCTCTGTGGGTGTATACATGGCAAGAGGGAAAGTCGGTATTTATTGCCTCTCACCTGCCTCATGGCTCTCTGCATTTGTACGTTAGAATGCTGGACCCCGAATGCTTGCAAAAACAGATTAACTCCAATTAATTTGATAAGAGACTATACAACCCTACCTCCTGCAGAGGTAATCCAGAGGTGCTCACCACAAAGCAAGACCACCATCAGAAAAAGAAAATTCTCCTACATAAAATATATCCTCTGAAATACAGGCCTCTCAGCCCGATGCATCTGTATGTAAATCTACACCACTCTACCCATGATACCCCACAAAGCAAGAGCGACTCCAGCCTAGCCGTGCTACTCTACCAAAACAACACACCAACGAGAACAGGCAAACTTTGAGGACTCTGAAACAAGTTTAGACATCATATCCCTACTAGACACATAATAAGGTAATTCAAACTGGACAGAAAACTTCAACTATTTCCATAGCAGAATAAAGACAGAGGTAATGGTACATAGAGCTGAACGGAAGAAGGTACTGTATTATGGCAGGGCAAACCTTAAAGGGTATCTTTAAAGGGTACTGTATATTTTGGAGGGAGAGTGGTCTTACAGTGTCTGGTGCAATAGATCCCAAGATCTATCACTCATTAAAAAAAATTAACAAAAAAAAAAAATCTTGTTATTTATGAAACTAAAAGTTGGTGTTGATAAATATCATGACCTAAAGGTTACCTGGCCTGTGAGAGTGTAAAGATTGCAGAAGTATAGTCTGTAATACAGAATCACAGAGAGTTGGGGAGGGGGGGGTGTTTATTAAAATTTATTTATTACAAATTATTACTAATAAGTATACATATATATAATGCTACTATGAAATCACTACCAGAAATCAAGTCTACATTTCAATACTAAGAGCAAGTCTCTAACATTATCAATAGTAAAGCAGGAAATATACTTATGATTGGTTACCTATATACGCATATATACACACACACACACAATCATTTTCTTTGGGAGATGCTGGCCAGTTACAGTTACGGTTCTCCAGCTCCTGTCAAGGCAGGGAAAAATACATAGGATGGCAATGTGTAAAGACAAATGGGAATATAAGGATACAGCATCCATCATGTTGAGTATTAATACTGCACAGTTAGCACCTGTTCAGGGTCTGCCAAGAACACACTCACCTATAGTCACACAGTAAAGCAATCACAGAAATACTAAAATATGCAGTGTAATACTTTGGGGCTAATAAATAACCCTGAGAATTAAATTCTGAGGTTGATGCTTTATTGTTAGCTTCAGTAGACCCCAATTCCATTCCATGTATTGGCTAACTTCCCTTTAAAAGTCTATTTATTTTTATCATTATTTTTTAGAAATGTTTGATTTATTTGTTCATATTAAGTATCAATCTAATATGAGGCACAAAAATATTTATCTTGAGTATGAGCAAAATCAACCTTTAATGGTGCCTCACACACTTCAGAGACTTCTAAATGATTTTGAAGAATACATTTATTTTTTTTTAATAGAACTGAGGTTCAGCAGAGCTGAAATGGGGATATTTCTGCAAAAAGCTCTACAACAAACACCTGCAAAGGGAATGAGTTTACCTCACTTTTAGTTCATGGAGTCATAACCACTTCCAGAGAAAAAACAGCCAAATCTGAGCAGTAATGCACAAATAGATCACATTATTCAAAAGCATTTTGAGATCTGTCCCACTGCTCAAGATGTCATCTGTTGCTTCCCAAAGCAATCCATGCCCATCATTCATCTTTGTAAGAAGCTACATCTATTCCCATACCCCATATATTTTCTTATAAAGGACTTAAAAATAAGAAACTGGGTTCTTATTCTTAGAGCTCAGTGGGGTTTTTTTGGGGGGGAAGCATTTCACACTGCATTAAAAAATTATGCAGTTCACTCATGATCACGCATGATTACAAGTCAATGCTTCAACATCCACAGATGCTCTCCAAGGACTGGGAGGAAGAGGAGATGAAAATCCCCATGGGGGGAGTGACGATGCTGAAAAGGACCACCTTGGGGTTGGAAAGAGCTCAGTGGAGTAATACACAGAACTAATAGCTCAGCTCCCATCAATTTACAGCCTATTTTTCACATGTAGAAAATTGAGCTCTCACTGCCATACCTTGATGACAAATTTCTGCCTGATTATGGCAAAGGACTTTGAGATTTGAGATGGAGAGCACAATATTGCACAGATTGTTTTTACTACAGTCTTCATGACCCTTTTACTGCATCAACCATCTGGCCCCAGTACACAAAAAACATATTGATGAAATTAAAATACTGATTTAAAAATCACAGAGAAGACTTCCTGGCAAAAATATGTGGACACAGGCAAGAATACATAAGACGATGCTCTACAAAAACAAAACCAAAGTAAAGTTATTTCACTTACAGAACAGGGGGACAGCTTCCAAAGGCAGAAGTTATTTAGATTTGAATGTAATTACCATACCCACTGTCACCTTTGAGTTTCAAGCAGCAGCTATAGAGTTCAGCAGAAAACCGTACGCTTCAGGAAACCCTCAGGCAAGCACAAATTGCTCAAATTCAATATAGTTTCGGATTCATGGCAAACCCCAAAAGTCACTGACATTAAGCAAAAGATTATCGTTAAAATTTCTCATGATCCAAGATGGTGTAGGGTTTGGATATTAGCTAGAAAAAAAGACAACAAACATTTGTTTTTATTAGATTGATAAGGATTTTCTGTATGAGAACTGCTCAAATTTGGAGGCAGTTACCAACAACTACTTTTAACTGCCTAGCAATTTAGAAGTGCTTTGTTTATAAAAACACAAAAATTATTTAAATGCTCATTTAACATTTGCATTCAAACTAGTTTTATTCCTGAAAAAGATGTTTGAAGTGTAGATTGTGGAGAAGACACACAAGACTGCAGGTGCATTTCTTGCTACAAAACCTGGTTCTTCTAGAAGTATGTGACCTGACATGATGCACAGGTCTTGTTTATCAAAACAAAACTAAACTTGCTCTTTGAAAGCTAAAGAATATGAGGCTCATAGGCAGTCATTTAAAAGCATTTTCTACCAGTTCTGCTAATGAAAGTGGTGCTTTGATTCCAGCACCTGTTTCTTATTTTGCAAATTTGAATATAAAGTTACTACATGCAGATGAAATTGCTATTATAAAATTTCTCCTGTTTCTACTTGGAACAATCAGGTGTGCAAGAACGCGACGATGATGGAAATGATGTCGCTTCAGAAAAGCCCTCCCTAGATCACTTTGAACACAAAAGCAACCTCTGCTCCTGCAAAGCATCACTGAGTGCCCTCCCCCAGCCCCCCCCCCCCCCCCCCCGCGCTCTCCAAAGGAAAGGCTTCGCTTGTAGGAACACAAGCAACACCTTAGCGAGGCTGTATTTTATATTTGCATCTCAGGTTGCGAACCGGCTCTTGGTTAGTCGCCAGTGACCTTCCCGCCTGCCAAAAGGCAGCGCCTGGGCACTGGGGATGCGCCACCGTTGCGCACAGCCGCTCGCGGTGACACCCGCTTCTGCGCCGCTCTAAACCCCGGGCACAAAGCCCACCGCAGCCTGCTCCACCTCTGCACCACTAGTAACACAAGTTAAAGGTACTGGCTTAAAGTAACCGGGTTAAAGGACGGTGACTTCTCCCATCACCCCTCGTGGTTTTTAGCAGGGTGCCGTGGGGTTGTCCTCATCGGGTTCCCTGCAAGGGCAAGCTGCTCCTCACTCTCAAGCTTCGCAACCTCTGGACACAGCCGAATCCAGGCTCTAAGAGATCTTTAGGAGTGAGCTAAAGAGAAGTGGTCAGAGCACAAGAATCCATTTGAGTAACCTTCGCCGTGGCCCACCACCCCCAGTGACAAGACTGATGGGGGTTTATGGCTCCTAGACCACCTCTGCTGCTCCTTCTCCCCTTTTCCAAAGCTCTGCCATGCTTCTGAAGCCAGAGCCAAGCAGCTCCCCAGTCCTCCTCAGACAGCTGCATTCTTCTATCACGCCACAAAACAGTCCACAAGAGACTTCATTAGACAAACTCAGCTGCTGCAGGAGAAAATAGATCTATTTTTTTTCATAGTACATACGAGAAAGATTGAACAGGATAGTAGCCTGAGGAAGGTGGGAATTAAAAGGCAAAGGCATTCGATCTTTGACACTACAGCAAGAGAACAGATATGGGTAGGCTGCTTCTTTTTCAGTATGGTTTAGTAATAAATGTGCTGTTTAATTAAAATTTATTATACTGGAGAAAGTCTCCCATTCTCTTGTTGTGTAATTAAGCAATCTGGAACATTAAACACCTAACAATAAACTCCCCAGACCGTGACCAAAATTCACCTCTCATGGAAATAAAGGGTCTAGTACAGCTATAAACAGAAGGAATTTTAGTCAATTTCTTTTCCTAGCTGGCAGCCTACGCAGTGCAGTTTTCCTTGTAGGAAATAAATTGCTTTCTCTGATGTATCAACCAGATAAAGAAACCAAAAGAAATGCAATACAATATTGATCAATGAATGGAGATAAATTTGCAACTTCCTTTGACATCTCTGTAAAGCAAATACTAAATAATGCAAGTGATGCTTCACTAAAGACAAGAAGAAAAGATTGAAAACTGCCGTGTTTCTGCCAAAATATTGAGCATTACTGAATTCAACACTGATATTTAATTTACAGTTGAGCTCATT
This sequence comes from Tyto alba, assembly GCF_018691265.1. Taxonomy (NCBI): domain Eukaryota; kingdom Metazoa; phylum Chordata; class Aves; order Strigiformes; family Tytonidae; genus Tyto; species Tyto alba. Next base: position 39,411,982 of record NW_024881261.1, on the reverse strand, counting down.
TTGTGGAGCTTTAGCTTGCATCCAAGCTATGCATTTTTATCCCAGCTGTAAGAAACTATTCCATATTGATGGAAGACAATGCAAGTTGTTTTTCATGCAGATAGAGCATAAAATAAAATAAAAGTCTCCGTGTCTTCACTGGCATGGAGGATTTACCAAGAGTAAAAGCTGGCAGCTGTATTTTGGTGGCTATACTTTGGATTCTTCTCAAGTCCCTATTCTTCTTCATTCCCACACTGACAAAATATGTCCTGATATCATCCAACCGATGAGTCACTTCATTAATGGTCCTGCAAGCAGTGAAATGGGCCTTTGTCCATCACGTCAATGTTTCTGACGCACGCTTTCAGCAAGGCAAGTTTTATGAACCAATTCTCTAGCTCAAAGGGTGCCATCCGTTTGGCTTTCTCACAATGAACATGAGAAGGTGACCAGTGTGAGGATACAGAAGAGAACAACACCTTCAGAAGCCACCAGCCTGCTCCCAACAGAAATAGCTGCCAGAAATCACTTTAGCCATGCATAATTCAAAATATTTTGGGTTTGGCAGATGCTCAGAAGTCTCAATTATATGGGAGGCTTTTTGGTACTTTTTCCAGGCTCTGTTATTTGAATCACATCCCACCTTTGGCAAAAGAAATTTTTATGCTGGAAATCTTCAATCCTCATTCCTTGGATTCAAAGACCAGTGACCTTCCTCTTCTACCTTCATATATTTTTTTCCTAGTGATCCTCATGGACAACAAGAGAGAAAGCCTTATCGTCATTCTTCTGCACAGATTTTTATGTATGTGACATTCACCTATGCTTAAAATTTCCACATTGCCAAATGCTTTCCCTTCTTTCCCATACATTTTTTCACTTGTCAATCAGAACTCAAAACTTTTCTTAGCACCTTGTAAATTAGCTGAGGAAATGGAAGATTATTTGTGGTAGGTGCAGCTAAATTCACCCATTCTTGCTGCCTCCTAATATGTTCATGAAATATTACTTGTATTTAAATAGACTGTTCAACTCCAACAGATACAAGCCCTCTGAACAATGAACAGAAGCCTTGTAGTAAGCACAATGCTCCTCTCCAGCAGTGTCATGGTTTGAGCCCAGTGGGCAACTAAGCACCACACAGCCACTCCCTCACTCCTTCCCCCTCAGGGATGGTGAGGAGAATACACAACAAAAAGCTCAGGGATAGAGACAAGGACAGGGAGGGATGACTCATCCATTACGGTCACAGGCAAAAGACAGACTCCACTGGGGAAGAAAGAACATCAATTGAATTTCAACACCAGCACCATCACTTAATTTCCCAATCAAACAGAGTGGGACAGTGAGAAATACAACCACATCTTAAAAACACCTTTCCTCCAGCAATCCCTTCTTCCTGGGCTCAGCTTTGCTCCCAATTTCTCTCCCTCCTCCCTTCCAGCGGTGCAGAGAGACAGGGAATGGGGATTATGGTCAGTCCATCACCCCTTGTTTCTGCTGCTTCTTTCTCCTCAGGAGGAGCACTTCTCACACTCTTCCCCTGCTCCAGCATGGGCTCCCTCCCACAGGAGACAGTCCTCCACGAACTTATCTGACATGAGTCCTTCCCACGGGCTGCAGCTCTTCCCATGCTGCTCCAGCGTGGGTCACCCCTGCATGTTGCAGCCCTCCCAGCAACAGGCTGCTCCAGCACGGGCTGCCCTCAGAGTCCCGGCCTTCTTCGGGCACAGCCCACTGCTCCACCGTGGGCTCCTCCACGGGCTGCAGGTGGCATCTGCTCCACTGTGGGCTCCTCCCTGGGCTGCAGGTGGCATCTGCTCCACCGTGGGCTCCTCCACGGGCTGCAGGTGGCATCTGCTCCACCGTGGGCTCCTCCACGGGCTGCAGGTGGCATCTGCTCCACCGTGGGCTCCTCCACGGGCTGCAGGTGGCATCTGCTCCACCGTGGGCTCCTCCACGGGCTGCAGGTGGCATCTGCTCCACCGTGGACCTCCACGGGCTGGAGGGGGGTCTCTGCTCCGACCAACCTCCCGCATACTCCTCCTCCATTCTTCCACTGACCTCAGTGTTTGCAGAGGTATTTCCCTCATCATTTCCCTCCTTCCAGGTTCCCCTTCGACCCTGGCCAGAGGTGGGTCCAACCTGGAGCCAGAGGAGCTTCAAGAAGATTCTCCCAGGGGCCACTGCTGTAGCCCCCTCCCCTGCTACCAAAAACTCTGCCACACACAAACTTAACACAGGCAGCTACAAGCAAGTTCAGGTGGCTACCAGTGAAGCATTGCTTTGAAGAAAGGGAGCTTGTTATAAAAATATCAGCCTCAAAACACCAGGATGATCTTGCACCCCGCTGCCAAGGACTGCTTTGTGAAAGCTCTGAAGCAGCCAGTTTTGCAGGTTCATACATAACGGCTTTTGGCTGTACGTCAAGGCAGTTTGAAAACCAGAGTTGGGTTACAAGATTTCAAGGAGATGCACTAAGACTTCATGAAACGAAGCTTTTCCTGTGAAATCCAAGAGGGAACTTCTTCCCTTACTGCCCTGGTCCCCACCAAGTGTTTCCCCAGGCTCTGTGCATCTTGGCCAGAGACGCGCTTTTGCAAATTAAACTCTGTGTGCTAATTACATTGTAGTTGCAAATTTAATTGCAGAGCAATTAAAACTTTAATTGCCAAGTGGCTAGTTGACATCAGAGCCAGTCCGATTAAGATTTGTTAATATTTCTGTTTCAAAACACAGACTGATAATGGTCTGCATTATGCATGGGGTTGTGCCCAAGCCACTGTATGTCTTAACTGCGGTGGCTGTAGAGTATTACATTTCATAATGATGAATATCAACAATAGTAAATCCATGATTTTTTTCTTCAAGCCCTTCTTAAAATACGCTGGCACTGAATTGCTCCCATCTTGCCCCCATTTGTGGCGCCCACCCAGATTACAGCATCTCTATCCTGTGTTCAGGCCATGAAGTGAAAATAAAACTACGGGTGTCAGTGGGCACGGCTCACACGTTGAGGCTGCATTTCAGGAATGATGGAAATAGTTCCTGGGAAATAATCTATACATGGAAAATGCTGTTATAAGCATTTTCTCTGACAAGTTATTGCTCTTAGAAGTTACTGTATAACTTTCCCAGGATACAGAGTTAAATATGGGTCATTGTAAGCATAGAAAAGTAAAAATCACAGATGATTGAAGCATGTATGAACACAAAGCAGGATCAATTTTGTCCTGTATAACAACACCAGCAAAGTACACAGACTGGTTTTGCTTTGATGAGGAAATTTGGTGCTTTGTCACTTTGAGTCCATCCAATTAAACATTAAATAACATCTTTGGCTGAACTGCATCCATGTTCCTCAACTAAATCGAACGATAAACTAAATTGCACTAATGTGACTCTCTCAATTAGTAGGATAATTTTTTTCTCCCAATAATTAAATGGTCATTTACTCTTTCCGGGCGCAGAAGAAAACAGATTAAGTTGACTTGAGCATTTGTCAGCCTGCGTGTAATTTATATAATGGGCAAAATTCTTGCAGTGCGTTACTGGCTATCCCTTTCTTTTCCTTTTTCTAGAGGCACGGGTGGAAAGCCACTCACTGTTTCAAGTCAAAGTCTTCCATGACTCACGAGCCCAAACCAGCCCCTTAGTTTCTTAATTTTAAAGATACAAGAATATATGAGAGGTTATTTAAGAATCCAAAGTGCATTTATATTGTATAGAAGAATAACATACACTTTCTTCTGTCATCCAGTAAAGCCGCTAATGTCAGGAATGGCAGTGACATTTCTAGCGGGTATTTCTCTATTTCTCCGCCTGGGTACAAGTAGGAGACATCTGGAAGGCCTAATTCTTTATTTTCAATTGTATATTCTTGTATATTTTTACATACCTATACTTGTATATCATTGTATATTATTATATTCAATTGTATATATTATATAATTGTATATAATTGAATCGGTTTTGTCATCATTCACATTATTGGTCCCTTTTCAGATCCTAAACCCTTTAAAAAAAAAACACAGGTTCTCCTGGGAGGACACTAATTATTCATTACAATTCCATGCAAGGTTTAAAAATAAAAACACTTTATATTGCAGAAATTAGGGAAATAAAAAATCAAGGTTCTGTGTGAGCTTACATGTTCATTAGGATATACATTTTATCACACGACTTCAAAATGACAGGAGGGGTGGCAGGGGAATTCCCACAATTCAGTGCAGAATTCATGAATGACTATTTAGTATTTTATTTTGTCCGTGCTGTTTCACACTTGGACTGCAGTTTTATTTGTTGGATGCTATTCAAGCTCCGCTCTGAAAACAGAATAATAATTATTTGTAATCAGTTTTCTTTACGAAATACCACTATGGATCTGCAGGTTTTCCTGAACAATATCGAATATATTTAAGAAATTGTGCCTGAGATGAAGCATAAGTTATCCCATCACAGAGTGACAAGGGCCGTTAGGGCAGAAGCACCCACTTTGGCATGGCCAATAGAAAAGACTCAATTTTGAGTTTAATTTAATTTATTTTAACAATACTTATCATATACATTTCGTATTCTGAAAGCTCAACTCCATCAACTTTAAATACAGCTTTCAAATATTCAGCACACTGGCAAATCAAAGTTTCAGCTCAGAAAATGAGGAAATCTATTAAACCCAAAATTTTCACAACCAGCTGGCCTCAACCTTACTGTCATTCACCTACAGCACATGCAAAATGGAAACTGGTTGTCCGTGGAAGCAACTGGCAGCTCTGAGCAGTGCCTTGCTTTGGCTTTCCCTGCTATCTAATGTCTCCTCTGGAAAATTTATTTTCCCCAGGGTTTTACTGATGACAGCCTGCTGCTTTAGTCACAGCTCCACGAACTACTCACAAACACGGGCCATGCAGAGAAAGTAATACATCTTCAGGTGGGGGAAAGAGGAGAACTAAGAAAACTAAGGGTTAAAGCTGAAGCGATGCTCTTGCACTCCTTGCTTGTTCCAGAGCTGTCTAATGAGAGGGATTTCCAGTCTGTTGTTTCAAAGTCCGGAGATGCACGCTTATAATCTGCTTTAATGGGATGCCATTAATACCACTAGGTCAATGATTATCAAGTTACAAAAATGCGATGCAGCATTTCAGCTGGTCATCAGCAACAGTAGGCTTTTTATAACCAAACCTTGGACCCAGCAGCTCCTGCCAACAGCAGCAGGCTGCTTCATTCCCTGTCCCAGTTTCCATCGCTTTCCCAGCAAGCTGCAAAGACGTCTTCCAGTTCCTGTGCTCTGTGTCCCGTTCCATCCCCAGTATCCCTTCCCCAGCATCCCCCGCCCTCACCAAGCCAGAGCTCACCCTGAGCCCGTGATGCTCCTCAGCACACGCACGTGTTGGAACTGTAAGCCCTGATGCATTTATCCCTTACCCAAATCAGGGTAAGTTTTGACAGAAGAAGGGAGAGGGAAAAAAACAAAAAAACAAAACAAAACAAAACAAAACAAAAAAAAAAAAAAAACACAAAACAAAACAAAGAAAAAAAAAAACAAAAAAAAAAAAAACACCACATTTTTGCCATATTTTAAGTTGTGTTCCAAAACATGGCAGCATTGCAAATTGTTGCAAGAGTATTTTGAATATGGAGAAATATATCATTTTTCCTTAGACGCTGCCCTGGAAAAGACGAAACACCCCCTGACAACATTTTCCAGAACAATTCTTTTTTAAGCTGTCATCCGCACCAGAAGTTTAAAGCTCAACATTTCAAAGTTTTGCAAATGACAGGGAACTGGAAGCGGGTCTTCACAACACTCAGCATCTAGTCAGTCTTGAGTTTAATAACACTGCAGAATCTCATCTGTAACATACTAAAAGCTCTAAAGTAAGCTTTTTACCTGTTAGATGAAAGGTAACAAGAGGAAGGTAAATGAATCTTGAAGAGTTTCAACTCTCAAGCCTGCTGGTGTAACCAGTGAAAATATGACAAGTCCCTTCACGTGCTTGAGTAAACCCTTTTTTGATTGACCTAACTTATTTCACCTCCTGTAAAACACTCTTGGAGAGACAGTCTGAATTCAGTGGACCACTGGGACAGTCTCTCCCAAGACTGAACATCACCAACTGCTTTAGAGCAGTGGAGAAGAGGGAGTCCCTGGGGTCTCTGACCCAATAACGTTGTTTAGGGGGATTTCCAGTGCCCAAGTCTATTTAGGAGAGTTAAGCAGATGGAACATACACCGGCCACTCCGACATCAGCAGAAACCCATGCTGAGATGTCCAAAAACCAGTTGGTATCTACCAACCCACGCTGCCCCACCTCACCACGCAGGTTGGGACCTGCTAGCAACGTGGGGGGAGTTTCATTGTGCCTTTTCAAAAATGACATGCTATGACTGATTTTTAATGTTTGCTTTTAAGAAATGGTTTGGAAACTGGGCTCGTAACTGTGAATCAACCTGTACAATCTTGGCGGCCCAAAGCAGTGAATAGCAGTAACACTTCTTGGATTGAAATCAAGACTTACTCTAGAGAAAGGATTACTAGAGATAAGAGCAATCTGCATCCGAGTTTCTACTTCGTCTGCAGAAACATTTTAAAAAATAGGGAATGGAAATAAGGAAAGTGATCAACAAAAGCTGTAACAGTAGCCTAGGGGCAGAGAGGAGCTTGGAGGATTGAGACCATCTGAAAAAAAGGATAAATAAACTTCCCCTCGGCTTTAAAGGTAGGAACTAAAACCTAGATGAGAAGAAGGCAGGAAAGTGAAGCCAAGCCTAAAGAACACAAGGCGTACCCAGCAGAGCAGGGAATAAGTATGCAGAGCAATGAGAGACATAAAAGTGTGGCAGGGCAGAGAGAAAATAACCCAGGTAAAACATACTGAGTTGGTTGGTGGAAGAGAACTTGGGAAGCAAAGCTGTCCCACAGGTCAGCCCATCTTGGACACCACCACAGCAACCTAGCCTGTGGACATGCACAAATAAAGCAGCAAACAAGAGTGTTGGGACAGAAAAGCCATGCTGGAGACTGCCTAACAGAATGAAAGCTTTGCCCAAAGCAATTCAAAGCAAGATTTTACCTTCAGAGAAGTAAAAGAGATAGACTGATGCTGTTTTAACACTTCAGATTTAGCTCAAGTGCCTCTATGGGTTATTGTTAAACTTCCTTTAACATCCCCACGTGAAACAACCCTCTTGCAAAGCACACTGCTAACATTACCCTTGAAAGGAGAAGCAAACAGTTACTGTCTGGCTTGCTAATGAATTATCCCAGAAGAAATACTCTGCCTGTGCAAAGATGTTAATTCTCAACTATTTTCTTCTGTGACCTTCACAAGTAAAATCTGCAGCTGAAGCAAATTTAATGGCTATCTTCCACTTCCAACCAAGTGGCTTCTGTCTGAGAGGATCTAAAACTTGGGGGTTTTTTGCTGTCAGTATGATTTTTATTATTATAAGGATTTTGTTAATGGTGGAACCTAGAGGACCCACTCCTAAGTGAAAATGCACATCCTCAAATACCATATAATACATTCAAATATACATACATATATATATATATATATAAACATATATTATCTTTCCAAGCTTAAATTCTAAGATCTTTACAGCTGTAATATATATGTTCAGGGGGATGGATAGAAGATCTCCAGAACTCCCTTCTAATCTCAATTATTCTGTGACTCCATAAATTACTTCTGATGTAAGGTTTGTTTCAGGCTAAAGGTGTGGACATAGGATTTTGCAATTTGCATTGGCAAGCACTGTATAACAAGTTTGTTTGCAGTAAGGCTGTAAGACCATGTTAAAATCTGTAAGATGGTGAACAAAGCTGCTAAAAAAACCTCTTAAAATAGGGTGTGAGTTGGCAAACAAAGATAACAAGGACTCAAGATAGCTAGCTAGCAAGCAGGCAGAGAATATGAAAAAATGCAATTAAAGTAAAATAAAATGTTGTCAAAACACAAAACCCAAACAAAGCAAAACAAAAACAACGAAGAAACAAGAAGCCAGTTAGCACAGGTAGGAAATGTTTGTCCATGACAGATTTATTACAGTCAGCATGGAGAGTACTAATGAAGTATGGAGTCACACAAGTGCCTTGCAAGGCCACACACCTCTTCCCTTGGCCATAACTCATTACCAGACACTTTTTGTCTGACAGCACCATTAAAGATCAGCATGAATTTCTTGTCTACACTGCACTGATTCTAGTTTCTCCCCCTCAGCTGGAGCCTCCCAAAAAGTTAACAAGTCTGCCTGATTCACTGAAGACGCTCAAAAAATGATGGGCTGGGGTGCAGATGGAGAGATATGCAAGCTTCTGAGTGGGATTCAACGTGGCAGACTACGCTATTAGTCATGTAACAACAGCAAGAATAGACCACATTCATTGCATGACTATTGAAACCTTATTATCCAAAGGATCAGCTGAAGGGTTGCAGAAAACCTGTCTGATTCAGTTTGGGAAAAATTGAGAAAGCAATATATAGTCCTTCCTTCAACACTAAAGAATTCTTCACTGTCCCCACACTGCACCAATAGTTACCTGCTGTAGGGCACCCACATAGAAGCAACTTCAACCTAAGAAGGTTTATAGCTGCTAAGTCTACACTTTCTCAGTTTTCTAGTAGATAGAAGAGTGTGCCAAAGGAAATTTCAATTGTGATTTACATGTTGGGAGATTGCTCAGTTTGAGTTTGATTTCTGAAGAACTCAAACAGTTAAGGTGAAATTCAAGAGAACATGCTTTCCTGTGGCCAGTGGGAGATGCACACAGGTCATCTTGGTGGTTCATCCTCTCACACACTTACCCCATTCCTTCTGATACCTATATATGAAAAAAAAAAAAAAAAAAAAAAAAAAAAAGTGATCCAAGAAAATAATTGAGTTTCATATTTATCCTAGATAAAATATTTAAAAGCCCGAACACTTTTCAGGGAACACTGTGTTTGCTTCTCTAATTTGACTCAGTCTTAGCTCAATAAATAATACGTTTCAATCTCTGAACCAAACAAACCCACAACCCCAAATACAAATTGCTTTTCCCCCAAGCAGTGTTTTTGTGGAAGAAAGCAGTCTATCTTGCTAAGCTGCAATGTTTATCTCAAATTCCCATCTTGGCTGAGCAGATCTTAACCTGGAATTGTGACTGCAGTGCCACAACTGCAAATTACTCCTTTTTGGTACTCAGAGCCTCCTGTGAGCATGACCAGTGCATCTGTATGCTGATGGGTATAATGGACAGGACTCTGCTGCAGTGGGAGGTCTGCAGGAACTAGATTGCACTTAAAAAATAAATTCAACCCATGAGTAATTTATTACCCTGGCTCACAGCAAACCCGTATGGTGTGAGAATGCATCGCGAGCAAGCTCACTCTCGGGTACGGGTGCTTTCACATCAGGGTATTCAGAGATCCCTTTGGATAAATCCACACTTGAATATTTCCCTACGAGATCTTGTTTCCTTGTTTCTTCAATCTGTGCACACAGTCTTTAGTAAATGGGCCACAGCAGCCCCTCAGGCAACCTCAAGTTAGGGTGGGAAGTGTGAACAGGCTCCAGCTGTATTTTGAAACTCTTTGATAAATGACACACCACCTTTCAAAATAGGAAGAAACCAGTTTTATGATTTATATAGAGGGAAGATAGAGAAGGTAGGTTTGTAACATGGTAGCTAGGCTGGGAGTTGGATTAAGGAGATGGATGGAGAGCACTGACCCCAAGGCCACCTCTGCTCCCAGCGGTATGAGCATCTCTGCTTTATGACTGCACAGACTGAGTTCTCCAAAAAACAAAGCAACAGACAAGAAACTCTATACTCATCTTCAGGGTTTCCATAACAACGCTTTTGTTACTGACATATTTCAAACGCTGAGAAACCCTGATTTATTTATTTTTTCTCAGGGCCTCTAAGACACTTATTTAACTTCATCTCTCACAACACTAAGGTGTTTTCTGTTGAATATACTGAGAAAAGATATACTTTGTTCACCTGCCCTAAACAGCTGTTAGATTATTGTCCTGGGTTTGAATCAGCGGTGGGGGGTTTGGTAGCAGGGGAGGGGAGTTATTACAGTGGTGGTCCCCTGTATGCCTGGTATTTCCATTATTACTGTCTTCAAAAATGTGGCACCTTATCACACAGTGCCAAGTAGCAGTAAGTTTACATATACGGCACCAGATCTCATGTTCACAAAGCACAACTCTTCTCTCCCCTATTTTCCACGTTTTACTGGTAAACAAACACCTGGGATGAGATTGAACTATGGTCCCCTTCGTGGGCCCGGCAGCTGGAAGGAAAACTCAGATGACAGCCTGAGCCAACAGGCAAAGTTCTTGGTTGAGTGACTCAGACGAAGCAGGAAAAGGTCTTGAGTAAATCAATATTTTCAGTTGACATCTGCAATGAGCCCAGGTTTCTGAGTTACAGGTGTTTCCATTTCTTGTCCAGACACAAGACTTTTTGAATAGTTGCTCAATAAAACTTAGTGGCATTTTTGACAGCAAAGTGTTACTGATAAAATACGCACTGCAAAATTTTACTCTTTTTTTTTCCCCCCCTCTAAGGCAAAAAGTGAACAATTTCTTCTGAAAACAAATCCTTTTCTATTTAACAAAAACAATTTTCCACCGAGAGTGGCACTGCTGGATTCCCAACTACCTTCCAACCAAACTGAAGAACTTACGTTAGTTACTTTGAGCTTCTAAACCTGGAAACCAGCTGACCAACACGCTGGGGTCATTCCTCTTTTTAGCCAGTTGCCAGCCCTTCCTAATTATCAGATACATGCTCAGCCTTCCCCCAAGTCATGCTCTGCATCAAGACCCGTGAGACAAGGAGATGGGTGATTAAGCTGTTTTCATCTGCCAGGGCACACCGTGCTGGCGTCGTGGTGGGCTCCTGTCAAACAGATGACATCCTTGCAGGTACCACAACGGGACTTCTCATCCCACATCAGCAGCAGCCTCCAGGAGAGGCACACACAGCAGTAACTCTGTGCTCCTCAAGCTTTACGCATAAAGCTTCTCTGTCAGCACTATGAGTGAATATGGTAATGAATGGAGCTGTTTTAAATCTTGGCAGGTGAGAATATCCTTGCTACACCTCTGGCTGGTATTTAATCACTTTACAGAAAGGAGTGAAATAATCTCGAGACTCTCCACTGATCTGAGGCAGAAACATCTGCTGGAAACAAAAGCATCTGATTCACTGAATAGAGCAAGGTTAGCAGGAGGAGAGAGCTGCAGCCAGCCACGCATCCAAGAAAGGCTATCACTGGTATTGCAAAGCAGGGAAATATGCTATCAGAGCAAATCAAGATGGCAGAGGGGGTTTTTTGCTATGAACCTGAACACCTCTCAGCTCTGTAAACAGGGAAAGACATGTGCAGCAAGGAGACTCGGGAGCTGCTCCCCTTCCAGTTTCTACACTGCAGCCTCACAGGGAGACGAATGCCTGTTATTTACTTATTTTAGCCTGTTATTTAGTCTACTTTGCACTAAGATTCCTATCTCTGATCTAAGACCTCAAAAGCACCCTGTGGGTGAAGAAAGGACAGTTTATAGCTTTTATCTGCTTGGGAGAGAGGGGAAAATAGCATCACTGTCTTAGCACAAATTTTATAAAAAATGTCAAGTGTGTCGGAAGCCATCCAGAACAGTCAAGAGGAGAACTGGGAATATGAAAAAAATGACAGTAGCAACCAAACCACTAAACTCCTCAGAAACACTCACATGCCTGAAGGGTTCAGGTTTCAAAATAAATTTCTGGAGGGCACATACCTAATAATGACTTCATTTGTTTAACAGATTTTGCTCGCGTATTGCCCAGCACCTCTTCCTAAATTCACTCTCTGTTCATACCACGAATGAGTGTAGCTCTCAAATCTCCATGGCTATCCAGAGCTTTTCAGCTGACACAGGATGTTTCCTGTTGCAGTATACAAGCACAGATTTAAAAATCAAGAGTTCAATGAGCAACAGGAAAAGGATGCAAGACTTACAGGTTAGATTAAACAGTCATTCTGCTTTGCCTGTGCCTAAAAAGACATAACAAGCAAAGCAAGGATGCTTTGAGAAAGTGAGATATTTTAGACTTTACTTTCTTCTTTTCTCTCAGCTAAAGTCAATCCTGTCTCTGCTTTCTCCAAGGGGATATGAAATCACTACAGAAAAAATCAAAAGAGAGAGCAATGAGCAGAAACGGTTTGCATACAACGAAGTTGCATTCAGTTCAACGAAGGCTGAACTGAATGTATTCTCTGCCAGCCAGAAAGGACCATCTGGATTTCCTTGCTGCAGATCGGGCAGTCTCACCGCCAGTACAAGGATTACAAGGCTGAAAAAAATCAGCTAAAATACAGAGCTGTGTTTCTCTAAAGGCCACGAATGGATGCCTCACTCCAGATGGCAGCTGACACCTGAGAAAGAGAATGGGGGAGCTGTTCTGAAGAACATTAAGGAGTTAATAATTTGGAAAAAATACATGTGCTATGAACTTTAGGAGGTCATTTGGTTCAAAAAATAAAAAGCAGGAAGAAAGTGAGAGAAACTAAATATGTAAAATATGGTCATTACTCTGAGACAGAGAAAAGGCAAATTTTCATCTAGGAGCTACTTCTTTAAATGATCAAAAGTCATCACCTAAGAATCAAGGTGGCAGGTCTGAGGCAAGAAACCAGGGCTTAGTCTAAACCGTTTCATTCTTCTTCCTCTCTTCTTGCAGATCTGCATATTTACATTATATAGCATTTGTTCCTACAGCATCAAAGACAGACACACAGCTAAAGGATGTCATGAAAGTTGTAAAATTGCACATTTATGTGTTTGGTAGGTTCAGGCTAGAGCTGCATGAGTCCAAAAAGACACTTTCCATATACAGAAACTAGAGCACAGGCATGTCTCACTCAGCTCTAGCCTCTTCTTTCTAAAATAAGACTAGAACTAGCTCAGGCTTACACTTTTCTTAAAAGAAGGGCCAGTCTGCTTGTCTGTTATCTTGGGAAAGCCCAGCAGAGTGGGCCTTTTTTTCAGCAGATGTACCAGGCCTGCTGCAAGCACTTAGAACTCCTTCTTTCAATCTTATTTTTACCAGACCTGCTTTTCACTTGTGTTTTCCTCTAGAAAATCCAACATCTCTGTATTGGTGTGGGTTCAGCAAGCATGCACCAGAAAAGCCTGCCCTGTAGAAGGCAGCTCTGAAGTTATCAGAGACGTATCAGCTCACAAGGTAGCTGAGGATTTCTGAACCGTACCAATGAATGGGAAGAAATGTGCATATATAAAAACTAGACTGTACTTTGGAAAAGAAAACTTAAGGTAGAGGGTAGCAGCAATTCTGGGAATAGATATTTTAGGGGCTGGAGACTAACATGGGCTGCTCATGTTGTACAAACATGATAATGCTCCCCCTCCTCCATAGACAAGACAACCTAAAAGGGCTGTAAGGATGGAGACATTTCATACAATATTGAATACCATCCACTTGAAATATCAAGGTAGGAATCATTATTTATTCTTATGAAGCTTGCTGGGTGACCACTGCTAGAGAAAAAGATTGCTTTGCAGTACGAGTTCTTATTTAAAATCAAAGTTGACAAATGGGAAAATTACAAGATTGGAAACACCTTGTAATAGAGAGATACGATTTCTCCATCAAATGCATTTGAAGTCGCTTCTGAAAACATGAGTAAATTGAGTTTTAATTAGTTTTGCATACATAAAGTATACACTGAACTTTCAAGTCATAAAGCTTCACTCACTGCAGCTGCAATTTGCACTGCTTCAAGTTAATCCAATATCTACTCTTTAAAAATCTGATATGAATACTTTTATTAGATGATATTTCATGCTTGCAAAACAGCACGTTGCCTTGGCTTGGTCAAATGTGATTTATTACTGTCTGTAGATATCAGAGAGAAGCAAAAATCAGCGTACTGACATTAAGTGATGGAGGTAATATAGACTGGCAAGTCCCATTTTGCTTCTGTGTTATGTCACCAGTCTCTTGACTGTGGAAGAAGGAAAAAAAAAAAAAAAAAAAAACCTGATATTGGTCTCTCTGGACATGCAATTTCAGAAAACAAAGCAGACAGATCTGATGATCTGCCTAAAAACAATTTTTCAGCTCACAGTCAGCAGCTTTGTGCTGCATGGTGTGATGAAGCAAGTTTTCCTCAGGAAGTCTGAAGAAAGTTTTAGTATTCCTATGCAAATGAATAGCACATGAAAAGCATCAGGGCCAAACATTAAAGCCCAAACCTCTCAAATACTAGCGCACAGTCCAACAAAATCAGACTAGGAGTTTTGATTTTGAATGGGAAACAGGCTTGGCATGTTTGAAATTATTTTCACACAGTAAAAGGCTTGCTTTCATGTCCATACCCCAGGGCAACAGCCTGCAGATGCTAACAGGTATTTCAATATGCAGAAGCCCAGAGCGTGAGCACCTGGCGCTAAACATTGGCAATCCACTTCTTTCATTACCACCACAAGGATGGCAATTATAATCCTTTTTCTCTGCTTAGCCTCACATTTCTTCCTGCCTGGAAGCTTCCTAACTCCTAATATATCTACAGTCAATGCTTCCTCGTGTCACAGCGAGAAGCTGTATGCTTGTTTGGAATACTGCAGCATTTACTGTAAGGACACATCCCAGAGAGCCATCCTGTCATTTCACTGAAATGCAAAATGATGCACCACTTATTTTCCCGTGAAGCCTTCTGTATGGAATAAAGCCCCTTCCCCTGGGGTCATTCCTGGAGCAGAACCCGGGGGCTCTGATGGGTAACAACCAGGACCAAGTATTTTTGTTGTCCTTTGTGCAGGATAAAAGGCTGCAGGTTTTTCTCCCCAGCATGGATATAAACACTCACACCTAGGCTTTTTTTCACCTCTGCATTCAAAACAGCACTTTAAACCGTCTATACTCAGATGACAGTGCACGGAATGCCTTCTGCTTACTTCCAAAACTGCTTCTTTCCTCCGCTGCAAGCAAAGCAGCAGCTTTTATCAGTCCAGGTTTCACCACGAGGCAGCCTATTTGCTCATCCGCATCAGATGCCGAAGATTTGAAGTGTCTCTCAGCCCCTCATGCTGCAAGGGCCATTTGTTCCCTGGGCCTCTTCCCGGGGAAGGGGAAGGACATGAGGAACAGAGCTCAGAGACTGCTTGGGGTCTGAAATTCAGAAGACTTGGAAGAATCGAGCCCTAATTAATATATAGAAGACACACCAGTGCCAAGAGCTCTGGGTGAATACACAGGACAGTATCAATCAGAAAGTTCACACTACGTTTGTGGACGAAGATTAAATTGCAGAAGGGAGCATTAGTTAAGGAAGAACATGTACAAAAAACTGGAAAGGTTATGAACAAGAGCATGTGAAAAGAAGCAAAAAAACCCCACAGAACCACCCACAAATCTCATTTGCCTTGTTTTATTTCTCTGTGAGTACTGAGGGAGATGAGAGAAAGATAAAAAGCCAAAGAGGGTCCCAATGCTGAACTTTCACACAGATATTTCCTCTGAGGGAGGTTATTTACTCCTATTCATAGGAACATTATTGTATTTTCAAGAATTAACTCCCATCCATTTCCCAAGAGGATATACTAATTTCTCTTCCATTGAGCAGTTTGAATAAAGCTTTTTTTCTACTTCTCAGAGTGGCTGCCTTCCTCCTACAACCTATAATTGCCCTGACACTTCTCGAGGCTTTCAATAGCAAGCATATATTGTTATATTGAACACTAGTGGATAGAAAACTGTACCTTGCACAACACTGCAGAGCCATAAATACAGATGATGATTATGGGTTTCTCTAGTGCATTGTGTCTGTCACCAAAGTGATGCAAACTATCTCACAGAGAAACACAGCGAGGATACGTCAAATCCACCCAGGGGAGGAGGCTGTGCTCCCTAAAAATCAATCTATTAAGCTCTGGAAGGGCAAGCCCTTTCCATCTGATAATCTCATGATTGAACACTGCCACCGCTAGCATGATTTGGAAACAGAAAACAGTATCGTTGTTGATAAACTGCTGATCCACCTTTGAGTTTCAGCCTTTGCAAATTTAATTGTATAAAATAAGGCGTATAAAACTGCCTCAAAGCAACTACTTCTGCTGAGTAAAACAGGTTATAAGGAATAGGAATGGGAAACCCTACTCACTTTCTGCGATATGAATTAGCAAAGGATTCATCTCTAATGCAGCTGTTGCTGCTTCCTAAAGCCAAGAGAGCCCCCCCTGCTCTACATCCCAAGGGAAGAGCTTATCGCTTGACACAGCAATATTCAGCACCCACAACACCACACTGCTGGGGGCTACCGAAGTCCAGAAAGGACAAGCTAAAGGGGGGTGAAAAGAGGATACCGG
The DNA here is from genome assembly GCF_018691265.1 of Tyto alba. Classification (NCBI taxonomy): domain Eukaryota; kingdom Metazoa; phylum Chordata; class Aves; order Strigiformes; family Tytonidae; genus Tyto; species Tyto alba. The sequence continues at coordinate 39,395,631 of NW_024881261.1, read as the reverse complement.
TGTAGGCAGGGAAGTAACAGAGCCGCTTGTTGCAAACTCTGGGTGACACCTGGCCTCCAGAAGACCTGATCCAATCACGGTGGTTTATACTGATGTGCACCTTCAGACAACAGGGCCACAGAAAGTGGTACTCCCACCACAGGAGAAGCCCTCTACGTGGGTACCGAGATGGAGAAATAGGGTGTGGACATCTTCAGTGAGCAGATGAAGCTATGCTCATCTGATAAAGTAGCCCATTGCCAAAACTCCGCGGATAAGGGCATGCCTCAGAGTACGAAAAGCAGAGCAAAACCAAATGGCAGCGCCAAGCTGAAGACACTGACTGATGACCACAAGACTGTGCACCAGCAGAGCACATTGACATTTCTCTCCACTGCCAAAACATCCTCAAACCTGCTGCTGTCTCAGTGCGGGAGATGTGCAAGGGTGCAGGAGAGATTTTTTGAGGTTTTTCACAGCGAAGCGACGACAACGATGCTGCACTTGTTCCAGGACACAAGACTAAATGGCTCCTACTCACACTTTCTGGCTGTCAATAAGGACAGGATCACCGCCAACTGAACTGCAGGGAGGTAGTTCACTGTGCTGCCAGCTGAAACACGAGGTCTGAAACCGAATAAGCAACATCATGCTGAGCCATTAATAAGGAGAGTGAGCTGGCTGACAAAAGCAAAACCACTTTCAGCTACACTTAAGGACAACCCACCCCCCCTCATCCTCCCTCCTTGCCTTCCCCACTGCCAAGAGCAACACAGCCGCGACTGGGAAATACATGACACGAGCAGTTCAGAGATTTAGGAGGGATTTACACCTCTTAAATAGCTATTTAATCTCACTTGCAAGACTGCCACTTTTCAGATGACTTAACTGTGCCGGGAACTACCTGAAGATCTACCAGGTACCTGAGCCTAAATCACCTCTCTGAAGGATGCTGGCTGCCTACCTCCTGCTGAAGAAGCTGTAATATCACACAGGCTGAAGGCTGGTTAATTATTCCTTGGCATGTAATCCATTTCAGTGATAAGGATTAATGAGAGGGTCACCTGGAGAACGCTCTCACAACACACAGATCCCACAGCCTGTCGATCCGAGTGCCCACGGTGTATGACACAGAGAACGCATTAATTAGGCTGCTTAATGGCCACTTTGGCAACGGTGGAAAGCAACAGGATTCTCCTCCCTTGTCCCTTACAGAAAGCCAGGGAACAGTTAATGATGGCTTTGGCAACAGACATAATGTCCCATGAGCATACCAAAGATCTGGGATTAGGCATCAAAGATTTAAATCCAGATCTTGGCCTATGCAGAAGGCAAACTGTTTTCTTGCATTCCTGACCCCTTTTTCTCCCTCTTTTCCCTTCATACTCTTAAAGCCTTTCTCCTGCTGTTTTAAAAGCATGAGATACCAAAGTACACTTCATTTTTGTATTGTTATTGCAGAATGTGGATTTAGCATATATAACCTTGAGATGTGCCAGCATTTTTGCTGCTGGCCCTGATCCCATCTCCATGGAGTGCAGGTGGGACAGGGTGGGGGCACAGGGCTATTCACTTGCAGCAGTTATTTGCCTAACTTTCATCCGGGCAGCGGGGAGAGGGTTAAAAAAAAAAAAAAAAAAAAAAAACACACCCTCAGGAGGTATCCAGCTCAGGACCAAGCCTGGGATACTTTTCCCATCCCCTTAATACAGTGTGCAGCTTCAGGATCTTGCCTTGCATGCCAGACCCCTTTTTGGGGAAGGGAGAGCTGACCTTCTGGAGACAGCATTCATCCATCAGGCACTTCAAGGGAATTCAAAAGTTAGGCAGAGCCTTATATATTTTAGGGCTACAAATTTAAGAAAGGGAAGATACCTTCTCCCTTCTGCCAGCACTTTGCTTGCCTTTTGGTTTTATATTTATCTATTTGTGTGGTGTTGATGCATTTTTGTAAATGAATCTCCAAAACAACGAGGAAATTAGGATTTCCCAAACAAACTAAAAGCAAAAAGTTACTTGAGTAGTGTTCATCATTTTCAGAACGCTTTAAAACCCAAATTAACATTTTCAGCCAACACTTTTCCACTTTTGTGATTGGATGATACTGAAGCAGGCTGATATGAGAAGAAATATTACTTTAGATACCTTGAGATGACAAGATTCAAAAAGGAAATAAAAGCACCGTGAAAAAAATAAGCACATATGAATGGTCTACCTAGCACATGTCTCAGGAGGAGGCATGCAAACCTCAGTCATACCCATAGAAATGTCAGTCCAAGTATTCTGGCATGTTAAATGCCACCTAGCAATTTACATGGACACAACTTTAAAAAGTCCTTTTTCAGCACCTGCTGACTTTTTTGGTGGCAGGGACATGTTTGTTGTGTTTTGTGCAGGGGGTCTGTGTGCCAGTTTAGGAGGAGAGGAAAAGCAGGGAGGAGGAGAAGGTGGCACAGCCTCGCTTTGTCACCAGAGCAACTGCTGGAATAGGCTGGAGGCAGAAGCCATGGGGGAAGAAGCATTCTTCTCGAACTGGAAACCAGAGCAAACATTAATAGTCAAAGTGACACTTCTGAATTTCACTGCTCAAGATCACACCATGATGCAGTTATTAATTTCTACCATCAAACACAACCTAAGCATTACACCCTTCTGCCATTTCCCCACCCAGCCGAGCTCCAAGACCACACATAGCACCCTATGAAACCATGTGAACCAAATACCTGTGCCAAAAAGTCACGCCTGGCAATACCATTGCTTCCACAAGTCACCCCTGCAGTCAAAGCCCTTCAAACAAGCAAACAACCCCTTTCAAGAAGAAAAGAAAGGAGCCCGATTCCTGGGAGAGGCAGACAGGCCTGGCTTCGTTCTTCTCATGGGAGGGAGGATCAGAGCTGCTCCCACCGGCTCCTTTTCAGGTGTTTGGAGGGGAGGGAAGCTCTTCGCAGACAAAACCAGAGGATTTTGCTTCCCTGCACCCCTCTACTCAGAAACAACGGGTACGATGTGACCCCTTTTCTTTCATCTCTGCCTGTTCCCGCAAAGCAGTTTATTTTGGAAACTTTAAGATGGGAGAAAGGAATTCATTAAATCCCGAGGAGCCCAGAAGGCATTTAATTGGAAAGACAACCGCCTGCAAGAGCTGCTATATATAGAGAACACATTAATTTATTCCTGTTGTCATACGTACAGCCAGTCTAGCCAAGGCAGGATGCATTCAGGTCTCTCGCCCATACAACCCTGCAGCTGTAAAAGCAAACCTTGGACCACAGACGGTAGCGAGTTAGCATTGCCATCAATTCATTAATTCCTGGCTCCTTTCGTCAAGACAAATGGCAATATATACCAGCGCATTCATGCTCGGATCCCAAGCTGGTGTCCAGTGAACCCTGGCTTCTAGCAAACTATGCTGGATATATTGATTAACAAAAAGTAAGATGCAAACAACTGCTCAAATGTCCAATTAACACAAATAAGATGATAAATGGATCCCTGCAGTTCAAAAAGGGAAAAGAAGCAGAAATATTCCTTTATAGCTTCTTTACTTGGTTAACTTCAGGTCACAGAGAAATGCATCTTTCTCTCTCTCTCTTCCTCCTCCCTCTCTCTAGAAGCACAATTTGGGAGGCAGAAGTAATGGGAGAAATTTCACTGCAAGCTGAAGGATCCTTCCCCGACTCAGGAGATCGGAGGCTCTGTAATTTTGCTATGTTCTCTGTTTTGCATTTGAAGTGTTTGATGTGCCCGCAGCACTGGACAGGTGAAACTGGAAAAAAGCAGGGATATGCTGCGAAGTACAACAGGTCTCAGGAAATGTGGAAATTGAAATCTCACCCTCAATCTTAAGCATATTCTAATGATAAATGTCACTGTTTTGCAGATAAGTAACTTGAAACAACTACAGTTACTTCACAATAAAATCACCATTTTTTAACTGAAAATCATTTCCTCATTCCACTTACTAAATTTCATGTTTTCCTTTATAGGTGTAAAGCATGATAATGAAGGACAAAACCTTTAAGCACTCATTATATGCTTACCTAAATTAAATCTTAGTACTATTATTACTTGCATTTACCTTACTTGGATAATTGTGTTTATAGGCAATTTAGAAAACAGGAACATTATAAAATAAAGGCATGTTGTATGTGCTTCATTTCATGTACCTGTTTCATACCTATTTCTCAAAGAAAAGAGAGACGGAAAGGCCTCCCCTTGCTGCACCCCTAAAGGGATTTCAGTGGTACATGGTCCATTGTTCCCACAATCAATTGCTATTTACTCTGTGCAATTACATCCATTAATAGCCACACACAATTATAGCCAATTCCATTCAAGGGAAGAATAGACAAAAGCCAAGAGCAAAAGGCAAAGCACGTTCTCCAAAAGGTTTAATAATGAAAATAAGCTTGCATTAAAATTTTAAACCTGTTGCATACCAAACATTGGAAGAGTTCGTTACAAGTCCTCCCATTAGCCCTTTTTCAGAGCAATCTGGTAGTGAAAGGAAGTCATGGAAGATTTACTGCTCTTACTTCATCAACTCTTATCTTCCCCACACACTTACAGAAAAAGCACTGTGCTGCAATTCAGAAGATAATTAAAACTATATTACAAAACAAGGTCTACAGACTCATGATCAGCATCAAGAACATGTACTCCATTGACGGTGAAAAATTGCAAATATTTTCAGACTAGTAGGCGCGGTTTGCAGCACAGTTTGTTTTACCTCTCTTGAAAGCTTAGCTCTTGATCATAGAGCTGGCTCAGCCAATATTTTCTTAATATCAGTGCATTTAAAGGAGCTCAATTTAATCACGTACCACTCTAATTTTTCTAATTTTTATTGGTGTTGAACACATACCTCTATGGACACGTAAGAGTTAACGAATCAAGATCTGTATCACCACTGCACTCCTCATTATGACTTAAAATACCCAGCAAGTCAGGGCTGATTATTTCCTTACATTTAGGAACCAATTATGAGCAATTTATTAGGAATAATTTCTGAGGATTGCCACAAAGCTGCTGACAGGGTAGCAAATTAACAGAGAAGCCATATTTGCATACTATTTACAAACAGTTTGTCCCTGTATATACTCTCTAAAAGTATCTATTCAGTGAAGCTGAACTTGTTGGAATAACATACTGCACAATTTTAACCTATAATTGATTCTTTTTACTTAACCCACTTCTTATTGGAATAGTTGTCTTGGAAAGCATACCTGCTTTTTCTCCTGAGGCTCAGAAGAGGTTTTCTGATTCCCTTCCCAGTAGCTAGGGGTTTCTATCATCTAAGAGATACAACCCACAGATTGGACATATAACCCATAAGCATGTATTATCTCAGTTTTGAGGACATTGTAGTTTTGAGGCACAACTCCTAGGAAGGACTGGAACAATTAAGTTCACAGAAGATGGGGAACCACTGGAAACCAAGTCCCATGTTCTGGAGGGTCAGACCCACAAGGGCAGGGGAGGTGATGGATCTGCTCAGGGAGTTAAACACTAGTCAGCCCTGCTGAGGGTGTTAATCCTCCTGCAGTGGGAAAGGATGGAAAATTGCAGATGTTAGCAACAAGCCCCAATGGACTTGGACTGGGTAGGCAGAGATCAACAGGGAGATTTGGGAAGGTAAGTCTGGGAGTTGGATAGACCTGCCAGATCTACCTCAGGCTGTGTCTCTCCCACCCTGGCTGGTGGTGTTGTGGGGGACTGTCCTTTGTGGGAAGCCACAAGACATGTATCCTAACCCATAACCCAACCTGAAACCTGGACCTTTCAGGTCTAACTCGGACACAGTGATCCTGGAACTCAGCACTGGCCAGAGGCAGCAACACGCCAGAGGACATTTGCCATTAATGTTTGTATGTTTGACTTCTACCAATATAATAGTGCTCTCTTAACAGTTTGCTGTGGTAATTTAATTGAGCACAAGGACTTAATATTTACTTTTCACAGGCAATTGAGAAAGAAAACTCAGTCCTATATTCGCATAAACTCAGAAGATAGAAATACAACCAGCCAACCATGATTTAACGGGAACAACTACAAATCAAACGCTGTTATTCCACCATCCAGAAAGTACAAGGAGTTTTGTTTCCTCGCTCAAAAGCATACGAGAGAACACAGGACAGCCCCCACAGCTATAATTTTTCATACAATGCAATACTGTGAGCAAATCCTTTGGCTTATTCCCAAGTAGCATTATACTTCATCTCCATATGAATCTTCATTAATATGCTTAGAACATGAAACAGCAAATACTGAGACGAGGTTCCCTCTCCTGGACCAACACCGCCCAGTCACAAGAACAGCTACACCAGCCTCTCACTGAAGACAAAGTTTGGGGGAAATACAGCCAGCAGCACACGTTTGGAGCTCTAGGTACCTTCTACAGTTTCAGGGTCAGCAGTGATGCTCTCTAGCCCAAGCCCAGGATGGTATCACTCAGGCATACCAGTACATGCTCTGCTATGATGGTGCCTTTCGTCCTTTCTATGACATGACCAAGTACCATCCTGAGACTGATTTTTTTTTTTTTTTTTTTTTTTTTTTTAATCTTATTGGTGACTCTTCCTGAACCACCATGCTCTGGTAACGACACGTCTGATCGAGTTTCCACTTCACGCTGGTGGTGATTCCAGAGCCAGTATCATCCTTTTGCTTATTTAGCTTTTATCGAGTCTTACTCTGAACATAATGGATCTAATCACATCAGCTCTTATTTTTTAAGGGTAATAATGCCAAACTCGAACTCCCGTCCAGAGACAAGCCTTTTTCCTTGGTTATCCTGAGTCTATTCCCTTGGTTATCCTGAGATTCGTTCTCAACTTCTGGAAACAATCTGAGGTGGAGGAGAATAAAGGAAATTGGAAGGGAACACGTGGCTACATAGGTACCTGCTTTCACAGATCACTTCAAATCACTCACAAGGCAGCAGGTTAATGCAGCACTTTATAACAGCTTGTTCTGAGGTAGCCCCTTATTAGCACTGGTATAATATAGTCGTTAGGAAACACTCTAATTTGACATGACTGAGCTAACACTTACAGAGTAACTGATCCCTGATGCTAATGTTATATTACAGACCAGTCGTGTAGTATACAGACCTGCAAGACAACTGGAGGAAACCACTGCTTTAGCCAGTTGTTAGCGGGGTGCGAAAATAGAAGCATAATTGTTAGATTCATGCATAGTTCAGTTTTTTTCTGGTTAAAAGCTCTTCTTAAGAAAGGATCCCTACAGGTTTTGCACTTCCTTATTCAGGGAACGCCAGAAAAAATTAAGTTTGGCTTGCAGATCAATCTCTTCGCAAACATTTTCCTGTCCAAAGGCACTGATAACAAGTGGGCTGATGAGATGCCGGTCCCCGATGGGGCAGGAGAGGCAGGACGGGCTGAGCTGTCAGGAGAATTGCTGGGGGGGACAGCCCTGCAGAGCACCGCCTGCCGCACAGGGATCCCGAGGAGCCACTGTTCGGAGCCCAGGCAGCCCGTAATCCTTCCGGATGACAACTGAGAGCTGTGAAACCTTATCAGCTTGGACCTTCATACTTTACCGCAGAAGACTTTTGAAAGCAGATTACACACTGAAGGAGGCTGTGTCACCACCGTGGCTGACACCGGCAGAATAGAGAACTACTATTCATCAATACAGCAGCTACGTTCGCTGTAGAATTAAGGTATCTGAAAGATTGAGATCCTTCTCCCGTGTTTGAACCCTGCCCAGGGACAACATTTCACCACTGACACAGTGCTACAACCACATCTGTGTTCTTTTTTCCACCCTTCACCTTCCACCGCTGCTCATATGTAGCTGCCAGTGGCAAACATCAGCTCTTAATTTTCCAAGAGGAATAGGTATAAACAGCTGTAGGTCTACCAAGCGTTACAGCTGCACAGCTTTTCCTCTGCTTTGGAAAGAAAGAGACCATTTTATGGATATGCAACTCTTCCTATTGAAACACAAAGATGGAAACTGTGTGTCCATAACAGGCCTGAAACCTCTATGACTGTACCACACAGAAATAAGGGACAATGCATCAGGATGAGAACGGGATTTCCAAAATACCTGCTGCGGATTTTGGCTCCACCAAATTCAAACCACAGAAAAATCAACCACAATGAACATTTTATATGATTATTTTCTTTACATGAGTCTGAAAGGCAGAACTTATGCCTAGAAAGAAAGCTTATAGAAATACGAGGAGCAAAATGAGACACAAGCAGCCACTTCACACAGAACAATTTCCAAATAGCGTGAGCTCTGCCCATTTCATCTCATGACAATTTGTGTTCATGTTTTGCAGCTCTGATTTATAGAGAAGCAGGTAGTTACATTTCAACCAGTCACTAATTCCGTGTAATTGCTCTTGCTGACAGGAAAAAAAAAAAAAAAAAAAAAAAAGGGGGGGGGGGGTGTCGTATGTGCAAATTGTGCAATCACTCAACATCTAAATGCCATATTAAGCAACCACAATTACCAGTTCATCTTTTCCAATTTGCTAGTATAAATTCTTAAAAATCACAGCTCAAGCTTCACGGCAGCATCCTTCACTGAAAGAAAACAAAGAAATACTGTTCATGCAGCCCTTAAAGGGGGTGGGTGGGTGGGTGTGTTGGTTTTGCACCATTATACATGAAACAGGAATTCTAAACCCTCGCGTTTTAGTTATTTTACTACATTCTTCCGTTGCCAAAACTCCTGTTGGGTATACCAGTGTGAAACAGAGTAATTACTGAACTGAGCAAGTTCCCACTTTGCAGTGGAGCCTATGTGGAGGAGAACCCAGGTTTAGCTCCTCCAATTAGAGGTTTCACCAGCACTCTAATACTCCACGTACATCACCAGGTCTTTTGGGTACAAGTGTCATGATGCTTTTCAGTGCAGTAAACCAAGTCACAGAGAGGAATGAGAATTCAGGGGATGAGCTGGTTAAGAGTCCAAGCTACTGCTGCAGTCAGTACATATACATTGAATTACTTAGGGTATACAACAGTGTCAGGTACAATAGGGCAACAGGTCTCCCATCACTTGCTGAGATTAATTTAAAGTATTTCTGATAGCTAAGAGAGATTTTCCTCCCAAGAAGTTTGCGCTGTTACTAAAATAAAACTACATGCTTTACAAAATGAGCACTTACTATGGCAGAAAGCAATAAACTTTATAGATTGGGATGGTTTTCCCCAGCAAATACTACTTCTGTTTGCCAATCAAGTGTATTTTAGTCAACACAAAAGCTAAAAGATATTTTTCATTTTTGTGGTTTTCTCATTTGGAGAATTTTCCAAAGACCCGTTTGGAGAAACTGCCAGTTAGGTAAATATTTTGTGTTCAGAGCATATGTTATAACAGATACAAACAAAAATATACACCAAAATAGAACTGACATTAATAGCTAGTTAGTTATTTTGCTGTCTGAAGTGGTGTTTCATCTACTGTAATGTCAAAATTTCTGCACACACCTCCAGTGGTGAAAGGTTTTGGGTGCCATCTTAGCGTGCAGAAGGGTGCAAAAGATACCACTGCAGATCACCACAGCTACTTTTCTAACTAAGCAAGGCTATTTTGCATAAGTTTGTTCCAAAACATGATTACAAGAAAGGATTGTTGATAAACCTTAGTATTTGTGCTTAATTTTGTAAAGCAGACTATGTAAAATAATAGTTTACACATCCCAACTCCCCAATTAATTGCCCTACATAAGACTGACTGTCCTCTGTAATTCACAGCTAGAACTGTAGTTTTAAAAATTGTGTATTAAGTACTCTTAAAAACTTCACATAGGTCTCCTACCAAGAGGAGGAAGGGACTGAACACAGCAGCAGACCTAAACCTTAGCCAAACCTCCCAGAGTGGCTCAGACAGAAGAACTTGTGATGTTTAAAAAGCTCACATAAAAACTGCATACTTATATATTAGGAAAGGGCATATACATACTCTCACACTTCAACAATATTCCTTGCCTAGGCAAATTGTCCCCATCTCAGTTTTTCCTAAATAAAATCATGAGGGACATTTGTGAGAAACAGAAGGATATTTGTTTTGAGCCTGCTCTGAATTTGAGCCTTGCTTCTTTCTCTCCCACTTTTCATTGAGTCCTTGTCTTTATTCCTATGTGAACACCAGTGACTCCCACTGTAGCAGCAACTGGAGCCCCACTTCTAAGGTGCTTCAAAAGCCGACTCCTCCTCCAGCACAACAAGGAAAAAGAAGAACAGATATGAACAAAACTCTGGCACGTTTCTTGGCATATTACTGACAGGCATGTTCTCAAGAGAAATAAAAAAAAAAAAAAATATCAAGATATTGGAATAACATGGTCCTTGTTTTTGTATTTGTGCTAGCAGAGAAAACCACCACTGAACCGCTCTCCATTGCTTCCAATCTCATTAGAAAAAGGGAGTTCAAAACTCCTCCCAAGCACCTTGCTGCCCATAACTAACATCATGGCAAAGACCTTCCAGTCTTCTTGTGAAGCCATGCTGACCGTGGGCAACATTTAGGTTGTTCATGATGAAACAGAGTAGAAGGGGAGAACTAATCTGAGGTCCCTAAAGTCTTCTGCTCTCTCAGTCGCACCATGAGGATCAGTCTCATGACTGCTTTGGTTTCATGGGGAAGTTCTCACTTGTCCTTTTAAAAAATACCACAACAAAATAAAGCAAGGTTACCTACTAAAGGGCAGATGGTACTGGCATGGCATCCACGTGCCAAAGAGAAACCCCAGATTTCAGTAAACAGACACACCAGAGGCCAGAATTTCAGAGGATATGTGGGATCCCAGCAAAGCCATGCTTATGTTTTTTTTCCATTTGGACCCATTCAGTTTATCATTTTGGTTTTATCTTCAAATACTAAACTGGATCGGGCACGGATTACATTTGCTGGATTTTAACATCAATTTGCACAGCATACAGCTAAGAGAGTAACAGAAAATTTCCACATTGTTGTTTCTCACACCCAAAACAAGGACTCTGGGCATGAGCACTAATTAAAGAAAACATCTTTCATCTTCCTGAAGAAATTTGTGAGCACTGTAACTGCCTCAGGCTTGCTAACTTGGATGATCACTGCACCATAAAACAATATTTTCACATGCCTCCCCATTCTCTTGCTTTTCTGCAGTAATGAAACCAGTGGGAATTCAGGTAGGGATGCACCCACAAATCAAGTCCTGACATTTCTTCTTCTGTTTGGTGACAAACAGCCCCACAAAAAGATGACAAAGTATCTGTCAAGAAAACCAAGACAGCTTTTCTTTCTGTAAGGTTATTTGTCACTCTTCAGTGCATTCGAGGAATTTATTAGTAAGCTCAAGTTATTTAACAAAAATTGCTAATTCAGTTGATCCAACCATATTCCACTACCAGCATACAGCACCCGCAGATGCAAACGCGAGAGCCTGAGAAGTCTGTCTTTTCTCCTCTCTTAAACAGAAGCAATAGTTGGCCTTTTAAGAGGAGGTGTTTTAAATTGCAGCTCCTAATTTTTTTCATGGTTTCAGCAGATAGGAGCCGGTGGAGCACAGCTCCTGCCGAAGATCACTGCTGCCACGAGCCTTCTACATGCTACCCTGCCAGGTGCTAAAAGCATGGTATGAGAAAGGGCAAATTTACCATGTAAGAAGTCTGGTTGGTGTTTCTTGCTCCTAATTTGCAGTTTTGCAGGGCTGGGAAGTCGGTGGCCTAGAGCCTCAACTCCAGTCGGTAGGGAAGATGACAGGATCACGGGTGGTAAAAGCTTTTCTTGTTGAAACAGGTTTTTCTGCTAACCACCACTGTCTTTGCCATACAAGGCTCTCTCTATAGAGTAGTTTCCATGCAGTCTCATATAGAGTTTTTCATTGGTCTCACTACAGCCACCCAGATTTAATGCTCATGGTGAAAGACCCTGTGGGAGTGGGTGGGAAACAAAGGTGGTCGCCTGTGTCGAAAACATACTTACGCCCAGATCTCATTCAGGGAAAATAAAATAAATTTTAAAGAGAGAGAATATGTCCTCTGAGATAAAATGGATGATTGTACTTCCAGAGATTGATGAGACTTGTAAAGAGAGAAAGCTCAGTGTATGAGGCAGGTGCCATAAATAAAGGGACAGATAAAAGTTTACTGTGACAGTGGAACAGTACAGAAATGAATACAATTTTGCAGCTCCCCAGTCCACAATTCCTCAGGGAATCACTCACTGGAAGGTGACCGAGAAAAGCAAGCCTGCTGTGGACAGGCTAAGGTCAGAATAAAAGGTCTGCACTTCTAATAGAAAACACTTAGGTGTCTGCAAATCAAAAAAAGTTGAAAGCGATGACAGTAGCTAACCTAAATCCAGGTCTGCTGTGCATGGGTCTGCCAAAACCAACAAGATTTCGTGTCAATAAACTCATATTTGCTGGTACCTCGTGAGGCATTTTTGCAAAGGGAAAGGCAGAATGAACCCAGGGGGAAAAAAAAAAAAAAAAAAAAAAGAAATAATCACAGCTCTGTCCAGGGGATGGAGGTGGTGTCAGTCAAATTCAATAGCTCAGTCTCAACTTCAGCCACAGTATTGCTCAATATTTGGACAGAACTCAGACAAGGAGATTGGTTATGAAGCTAGAAGGAAGGAACCCATAGAATACTTCTCTTGATGAGGCGCACAGTGACCTAGCAAGGCACTTTTAGAGCACTACAAAGGAGACGCCCAGGCTGAAGCCAAGACCACACGTACAAAAGTACAGAACAAAACGTTAACCATCAGATCTTGAAGAGGACAAAAAATGTGGTCACCCCTGCATTGCCTGGGCCTGCTGTCAGAAAAACCAGTCACACAGGAGAAGGATTTTTTTCATGGATAAGGAAGAGCAGGTGATTGCAGACTGGAGGAGCCCAGAACAGGAAGGATTTGGGTTTGGTCAGTGCCACTCTCCTCCCTGTAGACTAAATAACATAGAAGAGGGAGAGCTCAACTTAAATTAAGAGGCAGAAGATAACGCAGATGCTGAAAAGAGTAACAAAGGGTTTTATTTCTAAGAATATCCTTTTTTAATGCATTGCTTAAGCTTATCTTTTTGCACTGCTTATTACAATTCTATTTTTTTAAGCAGCCATATTATTTTTTTAATAAAAACGAGCAATAAAGCCAACTTGGAGCAACGTGATACACATCAAGGGCTTCGTTTAGAGCAACCCTACCTGCTTTCCTTGCTCTTTGAAGAGAAGTGGAAAATAAAAATGCTAAACTTCCAAAAAGATTTTACTTGATGGATATATTGATGGGTTGATCAAACAGGATAATGGTTTTTTGTAATAAAAGCTGCTTTAACTCAGCACTTCATTAGCAATTCTTTGATTTTTCTTTACCTCCAACAAACATTCTTACTGCTGGTGGTGGTGATAACTGAGATCTTTCCAAAACACTCAAACAGAAGACACGAGGAAGCAATTTTCAAAGCAAAAATCAAAGCAATCTGAACAGATAAGTAAATGTATCTGACAATAATTCTCTCAATAAAGACATCTGAAATGTGGTATGCAAACAGCAATGGCTCACTGCTAGAGATGGCAAGAACTTCTCTGCACTGAGAAGTTACATGCACCGTGTACACAGAAGCTTGCTAGGTTTTCACAGACACATCCTCTGATCTCCCACTGCTCCATCTTTATTTATACAATCTTTCACTCGTGCATTTCTGCAAACCATCAAGGCTACGAAGACACTGCCACCACAATACACTTCAAACAAGGCTAAAAGGGAATTCCACAATAATGAGCTCATACAACCTCTTTGTGTTTTACGACACCATAACATACTGTTCCAGTGACAAAATAATGCTTTGATGGGTCTTTATATTTAGATTATCAATCTTTTAAGACTTTTAAGTACCAATCTGCTATGTTGTGCTTAAAACCAGTGTTAACACTGCAGTGCCTGTGAAGACATCTGCCTTAGAAAACAAGAGGTAGGCAAAAATAAGGTAAAAGCAATTTTATTTTTTTTTTTTTACCACTGATAAATTAGACTACCACCACATCACTCCTGTGTTTTAGAGGCGACAGCAGCAGCCTGACACTTCACATAAAGGCTCTGTCAGTGATGCCTAGCGCTCTGAACAGGCCTGGGTACTCCAACCTCAAAACATGTAAAGGGTAAAGAAAATTAAAGTAGTCTTCAGATTACCTGAAAAATACTACTTCTCTCTCTGACTGGAGTAATTCCTCACCAGTTTCTTTTATTACTGTAGAGCAAACACTGGCTTTTTCAGATGTTCCCATTACACAGCAATACTTATGACCCAAATGTCCTTATAACCACAAGTCTTAAAACCAACAGATTCAGTCAAAGGTGAGAGAAGCAACATCCTTCAGCTATTTTTTTTTTCCTCTACAACTAAAGCTGGCGATATATCAAACATTTTAACCTGACTACATCAAACAAAATGTTTTAAGCGATGTTCTGTATGTCTTAATGACCTTCTGATTTGAAGCAGGCCACACTGGAAAGACTAGTTTTACTCAAAATACAGATGGGCTTCACACAGTGAACAAGGTCACGGACTAAAGAGAGACTACAAATTCAGAAGAAAAAAATATAAAATTTTATTTTCTATAATAGAGCTTAGGGAAATGGAGCCAGAAAATAAGCTCTTCACTTCAAAATTGAATTTTATTGTCACTGGTGCAGTAAAAGTGGCTATTACACCAGGTACCACTGCCACATGACTCTGCAAATACAGACAACAGAATAATACATCCTCTTTCCAGCAGCCACACCAACCAGTTTACGAAAAGCTGAAGCCAGCTCCCTTCCTGAAATGTACTCATTGGTTCAATGTTTTGAAAATGCAAAACCTCATATAGAAATTAGCCCCTTATTTAGGACTCAGGCTCCTGGTTAGTGTTGCTGTCTGTTCAGCTGGGAGTTTTGGTTCTGTTCTGAAAGTCCTCTGCCAGTAAGCAATACCTCTACCAGTCATCATTAGCCTATATTTATGTACCATTGTGTTTCTGTGCATCATTTAAATATTGATAATAAACAATCAGGTGTTCTTTTGATTATCCTGCTTGTTCACAAAGAATAAACCACTGTTTCCAGGGATACAAGTAGAATGGCATGGAAGCGATGCCTGTTCCCTTACACTACAAAGTTGCTTTTCTCATGTCTTCAAGAGCCCTTTCTGCCATGATTTTAACTAAAAGCTTTTGCTGTCTTTTCCTTGGACAGGCTCCATGTTTTTGATTTTTATATTCAGGTCACCCCATTTCTTTGCTGGTTTTCACAGTTCCCAGCTCTAATTTAATATCTTATTTCTTGCGCTTTGATCCAGACCCTAGCAAAACCTCCTCAGCCATGACTCCAAGCAAATCTGATTTGGACACTGTTGTTCCTTCAGGTACCTCACTGCAGACAACCCCCAGTCCATCCCAATGCCGTTTGCTGTTACCACCATCAAGTTCAGCAAAGTCTCATCCAAACTTAAACCCAGCAGTAGATAGGCATCTTCTCACATGTCTTGGGCTTCATCAGCTCCTTAATTCATTGCCAACCACTTTTGAACCTGCGAGGTAGCTGAGGAAAACCCTTTCATTTCAGTGCACAGCTCTTCCATTATTGCTGTCATGACTTATTCATCACCTGTTTGATACCTCTTCGGGAAAATATGGTATTTAGATCAACCAGAACTGAAGACTAAAACATAGTCCTGCATGACACATGTAGTCTGCAGTTAGACCTAACACTGGCTTTTAATGGACGTGGAGTGTACTCAGAGTTATGCAGGGCCACAGGCCAGCAGTGGCAGACAGGTTAAACTAAAGTAAAAACAGCAAGAGCAATGGAAATGCAATTTATTGACCACTTTCTCTTCTATATCCCAAGATTCACCCAAGACCATATTAGAAAGTTCCTTGCCATTTTGACAAGGGCTCTCAAGTTACCACATCAATAAGTCATTTGTATCCAAGTGTCTAATTTGGCACGACAACACTTTCATTTAGTCTCATATATACTACAGGTATTGCACTCAATAGACTTATAACTTAGGCAAAAAAGGTTACCAAGAAATAGGTGACATTCCTTTAGGACATATGGAATAAGTTGTCAGAGTACTCCTCATTAAATGTATGCATCCTATATTCACAGGACTTTATAGTATGCACAACTCCCACTCATTTCTTTGAACTTAAATTGCACTTGAACCAGACTCTCTCATCTAAAACCTTTGATTTTTGCAAGGCTCAGAACGAAAGCATTCCGATTCAAACCCAAATCCCTAAGGTTAAGTTGCCTCTCTAATTTTTGATTGGATGCAAGAACAAGATTTGAAGTCTCTCCAGTCCCAGAGATCTGTCACCTACCTTGTCAGCTTCTCAACTTAAAAACAACAAAACAAAATAACACAACGCCCTACCACAACATATAATCAAGCCAGCAGCAACTGAAGATTCAACGGGCATGTGGTACATACAAATACCTCTCTGCTAATCCCATTCCTTTACAAGGATGCTATAGAGCAAAGAGAGAACTCAAAACTTGGAATGATTGGACAAAAATGAAAAGGTCAGATCTACATGGTACTACCCAACTCCTGTCCTGGTCCCTGGTGATCCCTGGTACAGCAACAAAGAGATCATGTTCCAGCATATAAAGCCCATGCTCTTTCCTAGCAGTGTTTTACACGACTCATCTGTACAAATGATAATGAAGCTAATTGCTCCAAAAGTATTCTGCAGCATGTAATAACAGTAGGTAAGTACCTGAAAAACTACCCACTGTTTCAAAACAACCACTTCACACTCAAATTGGAAGAAATCTAAAATACCCGGTGTTGCTTGCAGCAGGAAGGTCTCTTCAGCTGAGCCATGACAGCTGGCACATTACATGCTTTGAGATGGTGCAGGATCCCCCTCGCCTGAATGTGCGGGGCTGAAAAGGAGGAGACACGTACCTCAAACTCTTTTTGGGGGGTGGGAAGGGCGTCGAGCATCCCCTTTACTGACCGCTGTATGACGACGGCTGAGGGGCCATTACAGAATAGGGTAACAGGGAAGGTGCAGACGACATTGATTGGAAAAGCAATTTTAAAATCCTTACAATTTTCAATTCTCACCCACTAAGTCAGTTATCTCACATACTCTATTGTAAGGTTAATTGCCTGCCAAATGGCCACTGTGAAGACTTAGGGAGCAGAAATAATTTACCTAGAAACTTATGTTCGTGTTCTTCAGCTGGCACCAGGGTCCTTTGCATTTATAAAAGCATTCTTAAAACACAATAGCTACCCTTCAGCTTTGAGAAAATAAACACGTCAGTCCTTGCCATTAAGCCAAACCAAGCTTTCAAGGACATAGCAAGCAAAGATCTCATGCTCTGAGGTAGACACAGGGTTTGGTGGGACGCTGACTTCAGCTTTCCAAATGAAAGCCTGTACCACCGCCTGCCAGATAATGCAGAAAAGGATGGCAAGAGCCAGCCAGAGAATTGTGCAACCGGATCCAAAAGCCGGGGAAGCTTGAGGAAAATGCCAACAAATCCTTAAAGTGAAATTGGAAATGAAAATGTTACACTAAGCAAACAAAAATGCCGGTGCCTGCATTCCCCTCCTTGCTTCACTAGAAGACCACTTTAATTTTGGTTCTTGAGATCCTGTAGTCATTTTTCCTCTTGAATCTGTTCCCCAAATCACATATCTGCTACTTAAACTTGTCCTAAGGCTGATTTACCACTGGGTGAGGCTGAATGAAATGGCAAATCTATATAGGAGAGACATCCTGCATGACTAATCCTCCCCCATGTCCCTGGCCTCTGGTTCACCAAGGAGGGAACAAACACAGCCCTTCCATTGCCAAAAGGCTGCAGGGTCGTCGTGTACTTGGGGAACCCCCAGGGATGGGCACACCTGAAGAGTGAGAGGGTCAAGCTTGGAATATCATCACTCTGAAATGGCATCTTCCCTGCTGGGGACAAGAAGCAGGAGACTACAGATTCAACCTAATGCAGACATTCATACCTGGGGAGAACAACTGTCTCAGAAGTTTTATATGAATTCTACAGCAAATAAGTGCATGTTACTCCATATTATTTTCTGGGGAAAAAAAAAAAAAAAAAAAAAAAAAAGGTAAAAATTGATTCTTGCCCTCCCATCTGCACCCTTCTCTGAAAATAAAACAAATTCTTCCAGTCTTGACAGATGCTGTCTGAAGGAAACATCTCTGACTTCCACTGCTTTTATCCCTGTCCACCTCACAGCCAGACAGCACTGGGACATAGGCAGGAATCTCCATTCTTCACCTTCTCACCCACACTGACAAACTTGTGAGCATGTAGCTATAGCCAAGAACATTATGACCCTCTTAAGTAGGCTAATAGAAAGTCTGGGGAAAGCTAATGGAAGGACAGTACACATTCTTTAATGTAGGAAAGCAGGATAATAAATATCAGAGATGGTAATACAGGCATTAGGCCACCACGAACCAACAAACCTCAGAAAGCACTACTATTTGCTGTTTAAAGCAGAAAACACACAAGAAATTTTTGTCAAGAGGAGCTATGAATAAAGGTTTTCCAAAACCACTTGCTACTCTTATTTTAATAACAGAATATGATTTGACTGACAAAAAATAAAGAAGGTACTGTCAAGGAGGTTACTTAAATTGATTGATCATCTGTTTAAAGGCAATCCACCCCCTGCTGCCAAGTAGAAAGCTCAGACATACAAAAAGTAGCAGTTACGAAGCTCAAAGGCTCACTGTTTGCCTTCATATATGCTTTGGGTAAGCATTATCCTCAGCAGATTTTGTTAGACCTCTCGACGAGAAAATCTATATAAAAACCTGGCTTGGTACAAGCCTTCACACAATCCACCTCCTCTGGGACCTCTTCTCGAGTGTTTCTCCTCTCAGGTGGAGCTGAGCAAGCCTTTACTCCAGAGAAACAGAAAAGCTAGCAATGGGAAAAGCCAACAGTCCTGAGAAGTTGGACTTTACCAAGTATCCACCACCCCAAATTCTTCTGCCAGCACTGTCTTCTCCCAAGTCACAAGCACGACTGTTGAAAAACACTGTTTTTCATCTCTGTCACACTCGCAGGTCTGGCACATATAAATTCCCCGTGCTGTAATCAATCTGACCTGCAGTACATTTTCTGCTACCACCACGCCGTCCTCCTTCCTTGTCACTTCATTAGCTGCATGGTGGCCTGCAAAAACCACGCAGCAATAAGGGGCACACAGGTTTCCGGCTGTCAGTGGCCGTGGATAAATGACTGTTATATTCACTATGGTGGGAGGCAGAGGCGTTCAGCCGACATGCACTAACGTCCCTCAGATGCTGCTCACACTGAAATGATTCATCAGCCTTACTGCCCAGATCGTCAAGACAGGACCTTGCCCTGTGACAAAGATAAAGAGCCTGTGAGATGAGGCTTAATTTGCTCACGGAAGAAATGTTACCTTCCAAACAAGGGAGGTATTTCTAACATCCACAGCTACCGCAGAAATAAAATCCAAAAGGAAACATGAAAACAAGAGCCAGCTCCTTCTTCCCCATAAGGGTAAGACCTGACGGCCCAAACTCAAGATGCCGCTATTAGGTCTACACTTGCCATCCCAAACTCATGCAGCTGGCTCGGCAAGGAGTGCCAGAGGAAGGAGGCTAAGGAGAAATGTCCCCTTCCAAGCTGTGGGCATGGAAACAACACTCCTACGTGAAAAAGCCCTCAGCATAAGCTGCTGTTTGTACTAGCCATTTTGCCAGAGCCATGAAGTAAGACCCCAAAAAAGCTATTACCATCTGTTGTACCTCCAACTTCTACACTGTTCAAGACTCATTTTTTCTTTATCTTAAATATATATGAATATACACACACGAACACTCTCTTCTTATCTAGTGAAAACAACTCAGCAAAACACAAACATGCCCACCACGACAGACCCGTGTGCTCTCATCGCACAGCTGGCGTCCCGCCCCTTACCCGAACAGCAAAGGGACATCGGCTGCACACGCGTCGCAACTCCTCCCAGCCGGGTGAGTCAGAGGAGCCCATCTGCCTAATAAACTATTTATGCTATAGCATTTCTCACATACGTTTGTGTCTTATTTTATAATATTTTTAGGATTTCAAGGAGGGACAGGGTGCAGGTATTTTGCCGTTTATTGCTGTAGCTGTGTGCTGGTTGCCTGGGAAACGGCTGGAGGGGGGAATTGTATCAGCTACACTGGCCAGAGTTTGCAAGGGAGAAAAAAAATCCTCTCCTCACTCTACTTACTACGCCAGTATATTAAGAGACCATTGTATGCATGCACGCATGTGTGAGATGATACACGCCACATCACCTGTTACAGTTAAGAGTTGGGTTGAGTCCATACATTGCCCCCATTAGCACTATTCTCAGAGTAGGTCTGGCCAAAAATAATAAAATTTGTAGCCCTTACATATCATTTTTATGCCAAAAGTTACAGAGCAAACAAGTTTTATATTCATGTTCTCGCCTGACTGCTGTCTTGCTGCAAGGCACTCAGTGTCGGGCTGCCTGCAGGTGAACAATAAGGCATCTTCTCTATTGTTTTTGACTTAATATATGTGATTAATAACAATAAAAGCCACTGATATTTTCAGTTCTTGCCTTTTTTAAGAGGAATCAGAGCAAAACATAGTGACAGATGGCAAATATTAAAAGCCAGAGGTGAAGAACGCACTGCATCAGCATTGAAATTCATGAGACTCGTTTGTTAGAGCCGTTGTACTCCAGAGAGTAGACAAGTTTGAGATGTGTAATGAGGACTGAGAAATCCTGTTCTATACTAAAATCAAACCAGGTGAGGAAGAACTCCAAACGGGCTCTTTACCTAAGACCTATGCTTTCCCATGTGCCATTTTACTGAAAGATTTTCCATGCAGTTTCACTCTGTTAAAGCAAACAAAAACATTATTCACTGAAGCTCAGTGATCTTTTTTTCCCCAGATATTTATAAGCCTTACAGTGCAGACCGAAGCATACCTTTCAACATCTGGCTTACCTAGTTCCTTAGAAGGCTATGATTCAATAAAGCCCCAAATTGGATTATATAGTAATTTACTGAGGGACAGTGGAGAAAAGGGAAAAAAGGAAAGTGTATCAGTCACCTCTGAGCAGAAAACGGGAGAAGATACTAAAACCTGGCAGGTTCTTCCGTATCTTATTTATCACATGCTGGTAACAAACTGTTTTTAAAAGGAAACATAGCGGTTGAAATTTGAACAAAAAGTAGTGTCCCTGCAGGTCATGGCAAAAATTGCTCAACTGCTAAAACCAGAGCAAAACACCCACTGTATGTTAACGTTACACACGCAAGAACAACAACAGGAAACGACAGAATTACAAGCACATGTATCTTCACAATTTGAAGTATACCAAAAGCATATCTATGTTTCATAAAGAAGCCCATCTCTACCAACCAACCAGTAGTCTAGCAGTATGAATTTAAGGCATCTTTAATGCAGAAGAGATGTTTCTCTTTAGCAGATGTTAGTAATGGATTAAAATGTAATTAATTTGTGTCAGTAGGCTACTATCAATTTAAGCATGGACTAAATAGTAACTCAAAACAAGAGCTGTCCTTCTGTTGTGGAGAACCTCCGTGGAAAAATTTTCAAAAGTTAATGAAAGAAAAAACTGTCATCAAGAATGTTGAAAAAACAGTTCTTCATGTGATTATTTTAATAATAGTTATCTACTTTTCCAGTGCTCTAGATACTTGCATAAAAGCTCAGCAACACCCAAGCCATCTCTCCTTTTCAGATCTCTTCTAGCATCTTCCCTTTAGTTTACTCCATCAGATCATTTGACTTTACCTGTCCTCCCCATGGATATATACAGCCTTTGTGAGCTTTATGTAGATTATTCAGTACTTAGAACACACACTTCCTTAATTTTATGCAATAACTCCTACAACACTCGATGAGAATTTTACTCAGTGCTTTTTCCAGAGGCTTGTGAAGAAGCCTTCAACTATCTCTTCTTTTTGAGGTGGTGCCAGGCAATTATCCTTATGTATTTGATATATTTTAAGGGTGAAACCTTCCCATGAACTATCAGACATTAATCCTGGAGTAGTATCCTTAAAAGGAACATTCAGTCTTGTTTTGCATTTGGGTGCCCACAGCACAGGCAGTTCTCCCCGCTCCTGTTCCCCCTCCCCAAAACACAACAGCCTAGACACAACCATTTACACCACACAAAACACCACTGCCTATTCTAAAGGTCTCATGTTCAGGTGAACAAAATGACCTTTCCTTCATGCTTGCTGCTCCTTCACTTTTTGCAAGAACATCTGTCAGTGGGTTTTGATTCAACATAGAAACAAACTAGGGATGGTTCATGCAAACCATATAATAATCCTGGGCTGTCCACTAAATTTAAAGCCTTGAGATTTCATCGGAATGAATCCTGCAAGAACAATACTGCAGTAGTACACAAGTTTTCTTTAAAATACTTGTAACTTGTCAAGTTTCTTCCAAAATTTCTGTATGACTGCTGGAAGTTATTGCAAACTTGAAACACATGTATGCTAGAGAAGGTGAATCAAAGACCATGTATCATGGCTTCTTCTATTGCATCTGGGAGTTTTTGCCTGTTTTCAGCCACTATTTTATCATAATGCCTAACTCTTAGACAGCCAGAGGAAGCAAACACTCCAGGCTTCATCAGAAGGCTTTATATTAATCTACTTCAATTCTAACCTAAAATTAAATTAATTATGACTGAGAGTATCCATTTGCTCTTTGAAAAAGGAAAAAAAAAAAAATCATCACATTAAAGGGAAAAACCTGCCTACAATACCGTTGGTTTTGGCTATCAAGTATCAGTCCCAGGCTTTGATGTGCCCTGCAGCCAGTGACAAGGTATCTTAGCAAAAAAAAAAAAAAAAAAAAAAAAAAAAACACAACCACACAAAACTAAGCAATAAACTGATAGATATCACACAAAAGCCAGAACATTATTATCTTCTATATTCTCAATCTTTTAGAAGTTGTGCTATCAAACCTTGGATTTCCTCTGTGATACTTTGATCCTGCAGCATGTGCCAGGCACACCAAAGCTTACACTTGGTCTGTGACAAACTCCTCTGGCGTACGGGTCAGAGGGAAAATCACATCTGTTCTTCCCCATTCACCAATAGCGAAAATTATTACGATGGCAAAAAGTGACCAAAAAAAAAAAAAAAAGAGAAAAGAGCAGTGGCACCTGCAACATACCTCCAAGAGCGTAAGTACTATTAAAAATTAATTTTCCCCTTATATCTCTCCTGAGATCCTACAGCAGGGCTGGAAAGGCATTAAATCAGCCATGCTGAAGGCTTGGGAACTGAAGATATTTGAACCCACCCCCGTGAGTAAGAAATGGACAGTCTTTACCTTGTGCTTTTATATCAGATTCCAGATCAACGGACAGTGGGAAGCCTGGACATTACCATAAAAACCTCCAGCTAATGCTGATGCCTGCAAGAGCAGGCAAGCCTGCCTAACTTTCACATCAAATGCTGCTTTAAAAAACGACGATGTTACTGCTAAGCTTAATGTAACTTACAGCCACATCTGAAACCCATCAGGTTCAAAGAGCACAGCTTTTTCTGCCGAAATGGGTTACCTACAAAATGTTTTGTTAACGCAACAAATAACCCAGACAGCCCAATATTACGCTTTTTGCGGAGGGACTATCGGTATTTCCCACTGTCGATTTATCTTCCACCTATACTAGCCACCGCAAACCGAAGAGTTGACAAATACAATTCATCACACGAGCTAAGGAGATGGTGCCTTCCAAACACCTCATGTTTTGCAGGGCATGGTATTTGTAAATCAGCAAATTGGATTTGTTCCTTTGAATTTGCCCCAGCAGCAGCTGGGAACCAGGAGCACTGCTGGGAAGAGCTGTTCACAGGATGAGAGAAGAGTCTAATGTCTCATTAAAGGTCCCTTGGTATTTTTTGAAATATAGGTGGTGCTAACTCTCATTTCTTGGCCGATTCAGAACTGGTAATTGCTAAAGCTGTTCAGCATTTCCTACTGCATTTCTGCCAGCAGCTGTTAGGGACTAACTACTGTCCCCAGTGGTAGATATTGTAGAAATGTCCTCCTCCGCTACAGGTGCCCAAGAAAGTGGGAGAAATTTTTGCATAGAAATTAAAACTTCCTTGGTTTCTCTTAGAAGATCTATGTAGGAAAAAAAGCCCTCCTGGAGTAGCACTGCTAATTAAAGTCTGTGTAATTGAAGTTGCAGACTGCAGACAGCTATTTGCCTCGACTCCTAGACATCCATGCACAAGAATATTGCGCTTCCTCATAGCCAGGAAGGCTGGAACAACCGAATTACCCCAAAACACAGACTTGTAAAGAAGAGCTAAGCTTATTTTAACGACCTAATTACCCAGTCATTTTAATGATGGAGCTGCCAGAGCGCACTGCACCAAAAGCCTTTCAACACTGTGAAGAAGTCGACCATCACAACCACGGGGCAAACTGCATCTGCTACCAGTGCATGGTTAACCAGCAACGTGCCACATATGTTCAAACCAGCTAAAGTGCTGTGCATTTGTTCTTGCTGGGGTCCTAACAATCTAAAAGAGAAAGGAAAGGAAATCTTTCAGAAAGAGAAGCTGCCCTGTCTAATGGGGTTTAGAACAAAGAAAAACAAAGCAGTTAAAAATGTCTACCCTGTCTATCATTTTTATGGAGTATTCCACTGTGCTTCAAGCTGAAATTTCCCATCAAATGCTTTTTACTTGCTGCAATTATCTCTCTTCTCATAGAAAAAAATATATTGGTATCTTTTTGATACTGAACATTTGGAAAGCTGTCTCAAAATACTATCTTGCCTTGCCAGGATGTCATATTTCAGACTGTGAAGTGACTTAAAGACATTGCCTTGAGATGTCATTACATGACTTTATTCTCCTATGTGCTAACCTACCATAGCTTTACAAACAAAACACAAACTAACAATCTCACAGCTCTATAATGTCTGTCGCTTTAGAGCCCAAACTGGGGTCCAAACCTGCAAATTCTTGGGTCTCCATCTCTGTCCTCTCACACTTTACAGCCAGACCCGCTCAGCTCAGGTGTCTCAAACACATTTACCCCATTACTGCTCTCTGGCTCACGCTCACGCACTAGGGAGCGGATTCCTAAATTTAATCTTTGGGGGGGGTGGTCTTCTGTAAGGTAAGGGAGGTCTACAAGGAGAAGGGAACACCGCAAGTTTTGGACGAATTTAAGTGACAGCTGGGAAGCCCATGGTTTAGAAGCACACCTGCGGAACAGAAGTAGAGTACAAGCTGTGGAGGTGGCATCACTCTGCAATGACTGCTTTCTGCCAGTACAGACAGGGAGAGGGGAAAGGAAGATCAAAGCAAGACCCTTTACTCGCTATTATAAATAAGTGTTACTGCCTTTTTATTTCTAAACCAGAAAAAAAAAAAGTCTTGGTGCAGCTGATAAGATGGAATAGGGTTGTCGGTTTTTTTTTTTTTTTTTTTTCCTCCTTTCAAAGAGCTGTGTCTGATTTACCTCCACGGCTCCCAGGAGCATTGATAGCACCCACACAGCTTAATCCCAAGAGATGCCCGAGGAACGTCAGCAGTACAGCGGGATCCTGCAAGGTAAACCACCCAGTGCCTTCAGAAGAGAAGGAAAGGGGTATCCTGCTACCAAAACTGTTCACCCTATCATCCCAATTAATTAGCCTAAACTCCTTGTATTTTAATCAGATCTACAAACAAATCACAGCAGAATTGCCAGCCACAAGGAAATGGAGTCTTTATGCATAGGTATAAAATACATACTTACACAGAAAAGCAAAGGCACTGTATTTTATAATACCTCTGAGAGGTTACATTGCATTAGGTAGTGAGCATTTCCAGTATCAACTATGACAGAAAGAAATTATGGGAGAAGGGAAAAAAAAAAAAAAAAAAAAAAAAAAGGAGCATTTTAAGCAAAATGAAGCTCACACTTTGGGGAAATAGATGCCTAACACTTTTACCAGAAGCACAGCTTCCAAGCCTTTCTTGGAGAGACCCACACACATTTAGAAACCACTAGTTTTCTTCACAGCAAATGCAGAGTGTTTTCAAGCATCGTGCAGCCTCTCACAGAAGAGGAAATAAGAGAAGCGACTACGCAACATCCCCTTTTTTATACAGGATACTCATGATGTAACAAACCCAGGAAAAATTCAAAGATGCAGCAGTGGCTGTTACAAACCAACCCCACTGCTAACACTGAAACATCTCTGCCTCAGACCATGCCTGATCTCTTTGACAGAGCAGCTGGAAAAAGACCCAAACATTTCCAATATTGCATTTACTCCAAAGCAAGTAAAAATAGCATCATTATTTTCTCAAAAGAACGATATCTTGAAATAACAAGCCTATTGTATACTTCTTGCCAGAAATAATCATTTCATTCTTCTTCAATTAATTACATATTTAAGTCCAGACTCTTTTCCACCTACACTGAGACAAACGCATAACCATGAAAGCTTTCCAAGAGGTTTGCGTTGTGGGGTTCTTTTAGCAAATGAATTGTATAAGCGCTGCTATGTATATACATAAATAAGCTTTAATGAAAGCAAACAGGACTAAAGGTCATTTCTGCAATTTGCTTTGTTTATTTTACAGCAAGTCAGTAAGGTTTTTATTCAAGTTCGCTAGGAGGCTGCTGCAACCTTTCCTGAGCAAGCATTGGGGACAGCTGATTCAGCAGCCAGAAATATATTTTAACACTGCAGCTATTGTAGGACCTTGCAACCAAAACTCTTTTCAACGTCCCAGGGTGCTGTAGCTATTGCATACAGTGAAAATGAGCAGGACCTCCTGTAGATGGATGTCCATGTGGCAGAAGCCCAAAACACCCCAGTCATCTTTGGGAAAAAATAAGTATTCCCACGGCAAAGGAAGCAAAAAGTTGCTCCAGCGATTCCTGACCACAGAAGGGATACACGGTTTGCATTGACAGTTGCCAAAGATGCAGGAAGAGAAAGCGATCTGATTTCTTTTCCTCATGTGTGTCAATAAAGAAATACATTAGCAGCAACTGGCAGCAAAAGTCTTCAGTGCTCTTGTACAAACAAGGCAAAGCTGTGGCCAGCCAGCTGGGCTGAGTACACTGGTTCTCAGAGGATTCAGGACTTGGATATTAATGAAATGGTCACCTCAAACAGCTGAACTTACCTGGTTTGAAAAGGAAGAATGTGCCTTCATCCGTGTTTAATTTCTGCAAAGCAAACTGCCGCAAAATTTCAAGCTCGCCATGGCATCTGGATTGACATTTAGTTGTAATGAGAACAGCTTGTCACAGCACAAAGCTGAGGCCTTATGTAAACCCTGACGTCAGTTTTATTTAGTGGAACGTCACCATATTTGATGTGTAAGTGACATTTTAAAGGTAAAAATCAAATAAATTCTTAACTGCTCAGATTCTCCTGTGAAGAGGCAGCCCAAAAACATGTGGGTATTTCAGCATATTTTCAGGACTCAGCAGAATTAAGAACTTCTCTCTGCATTTGACCGTCTGAAAAAAAGTGCCACAATAGGAGTTGACCTCTAATTTTCAGTTCCACTCCCTGAACTTAAAACAATGTTTGATCCCGATTTCAATCACAGCAGCATACATCAGAATAATTCCATTATGTAAAACCAGCATGTGATTTTGCTCTGTAGCTTTACCTTCAAGTAGTAACTCTAAATTCCCATTTTGCAATAAACTAACAATTTCTATGCTTCTTAGTGGAAGAAAGGAGGTGTTTAACAAGGAACATACTTGGACTAAAATTAACACCAGTGCTTTGGCCGTATCAAACAATCTGGAAACAGTTGCTATGTGTTACTACCTACAAAGCTATAATCCTTTCTCATATGTCAAGGACGAGCATGAAGACTTCCCAAAGAAACCCAGAAGGAATAGGGAGGGGGGGGGAAAGAGTATCTAAGCATAAGTGAAAGGTTTTGGAAAGCCCAATCAAACACAACATGCTTCAAAATGATGGCTAAGTACCAGATTTTGGGTTGAGCACACTGCTGGCTTGGCTTTTGCCAAGGGCAGGAAAGGCTGGATAGCCATTTTCACCAGACAGTGAAAGTAAACCACAGGAGCAGAATGTTTGAGCTATTTTTCCTGCACTAAAGTACCACCTCAGCTCACCTGCGATTCTTGTTTCACTGTATTAGCCCAACACCTGCTGATATGCTCAGTGCAAACAGAATGAACCCAATTTGTCAGAGACTTTACTCTTAAAGGGCTGAAACAGAAGTTTATCATAGTTTCTACCTTGATGACACCAGACCGCCAAAAAAATTATTTCACTGAATATCAAACTTCCAAGGCAGATCTGCCCCCTGCTCTCTGCACAGCCCTCAAATGATTTAAGAAAACAGAAAATATTATTTGTATTTTATGCCTGTTTTCCATCACACAACCACAACAGAACAGCCAGCAAGAGTGATGTTAGGAAAACACAGTGGTAATCTAATTCATGCCCACAAAATCACAGGCTGTTAAAAATAAATCACAGACACCTTAAGAGTTGAGCAAAATGATCTGCCTCTGTAAATGAAGGTGGAAAAGACATCTTTCAAACCCACTTAGCAGTAATGGGTAAAAGCAGTGAGGGTCATCCAAAAGCAAAATGAAGGGGAAAAAAGTCATAATTAAGAACCTAATCATGTTTTAGCTCTCAGCAAAAATTCTGACTTCCAATTAATTCCTAAATGTTCTCCTTGAGCAAAAGAAGGAAAAAGAAAAAAAAAAAAAAAACAACAAAAAAAAACAACGCACACACAAGGGAAACTCTGCAGAATTTGTTGCTTACACAAAATTTCACCTCTCACGCAGAGGGGCAAATTCAGGTTTTCTTTTTGTGTTTGTGCAGATAGCAAATGATATACTGGCAACAAACAACTTTCCCGTAACGCTCCATCAAATGTCAGCTCTGAAGAACACAGAGATAAAGACCTGTTTCGTTTAAAAAAGAAATATTATTATTTGTGCTTCTTGCTCTGCTGCTTTGTTTTATTAAGAAATGATGTTGTTGTGATAACTTGGCATGCTTGGACTCGCTGCAAGTTTGTCACACTTTGGATTCAACACTGGGTGAAACTATGCTCTGCTTAACCACAGGGGGAGGTACGACAACATTTACTATTTGTTTTGGGGTGGGTTGTTTATTTTTTTAGTGGGAGATGCCAATACCCTCCTGACAGGCTACAGTACCTTTTTCTTTTACCATCTGGATCACCTGCTGAATACAAACAGCAACTCCAGTATAGGGGTCTACGCTGAAATAAAACATCTAATTTCAATAGATCACCCAGAAGAACACTAACAACATTTCAGAGTGAGGCAAGTTTTAGCAATGGTTACAAAGTGCCACTGAAAATTCATTTTATTTCTCTCTGTTCACAGAATATTCAGATATACTGAACCTCATATGGTCCAGCTAAAAAGCATCTAGAGAATATTGATTGCCAAGATACAGCCATGAAAAACTGAGGAAATTCAAGTTTCGGTACCCATTATTTACACAACTGGAAAGAAAAATACTTTCTTTCATTGTCATGCGTATCAATTGTTTCAAAATAATGCTCTCATTTTCTCCCTGAAAAACTGGTTATTCACACTGTCAGGGTTGATCTGGAAGTTATAATTAGTTTCCTTCAGAAACTTTTACATTAAATTCTAAAATATAAAGCAGAAACTCTACCAAACATATTATTTCCTATCAAATTCTAGCTTCTGTGCTTCCACAAGCCTTTCGCTACAGGTACCACTTCATACACACATCTAGATCGTTCAATTTGTATCGCTAAGCTGCTTTTTAAAAAACGACAGTTTAATGAATACTGTTAACAAATAAACAATGAAAAAAAGCAACTGATAAGAAAATTAGGCTCCTCGGGATCTGAGTAAGGTGTAGACTTCTTCTATTGAGACATACTACCGTTATTACCTGCTTCGTTCCTAGAGAACCCGTGAAGAGCTATTCATAACAATGCAGTTTCTTCCGGAAACTTGCAGAATACACAGAATTCAACAACAACAACAAAAAAGCCTGCATGCAGCCAGCTCACCTACTTCTTCACCTCACTTCATTAAGCCAAAATCCTCTTGCAGTCTCACTGACACCTCCCTGACCTGAAAGATGCTTAGATGCTTCCAGCAACAGCCGGGATACTTCCTGGGGCCTTCTGCCTCCATCCCTCCCACAGACCCCGGATTACATCTTCCCGAGGTAAGATGCGCTATGCCCTTACAAATGGAAAAATCATTTTCAAAATTCAGGATTTCTGCCCCAGGACAGTAGGGCAGGCCCAGATTTTCATCAACGGTGGTGTGGGGAGAAAGAAAGGCAATTAGCTGAAAAGATTCTCAGAGAAAATGAATTCCAGATCAAAACAAAAAGGTAAAAACTTCAAATTTTCTGTCAGGAAAATAAAATAGAAGCTTTTATTTTAACAATAAGGTCAATATGCTTCTTTTCAAGGAATAAAAAGTGCTTTGATTTGATAGTTTCGTTTAATGTTTAATAGCATACTAGAATTATACCATAAAAGTTTGAGGGCTGCTTTTGAATATAAGATACTATTGAAGCAAAGAAAGATAAAACAAAGAATACAAATTTCTGTGCTCTTTACTGTCCATAATCAGAGTATTTCAACAACAGCAAGTCAATACAAGCTGTTCTTTTAAAAACACTTGGACTCCTCCTGTTCCACATATCACTTGGACTCTTCCTGTTCCAAGAAAAAAAAAAAAAAACTATGTAAAAAAGTATACACCCCAACTATCTTCTTCTGGTGCAAACTGTGTTGATGACTCCAAGCTATTTATTATATACAAGGTTGATGGTCTTGATACGAATGCAGCAATAACTCATGTAATAAGAAAACTTTCCATCTGTGTCTAGCAAGTCTCACAGGGGAAAAAAAAATTATGATTCTTACAGTCTTCAAACGTTCAGTGTCCCAACAAGGCAGCGTAAACTTACCTTGCCTGGGACTTCGCCAAATCAGGATCTACTACTAAGGCATAGCAGTGATTTCCCTCATCCACTGGCTACGTCTGAAACCCATCAGATACTGATAGGAGATGCTCTTGCTAGCAGGTACAGTTTCAACTAATTTACCAAAACTCCACAGGAAATACTACACTCTGTGTAAGAGAAGAAAACAAAAGCTGTCCAAGGAAAGACACTTCAAGCACGGCCAAAAATAAAGCTCTTTAACTCCCCGCTGCAGCAGGAAGGAAACTTTTGGGAAGTACGTACTCAGTATGCTCTCAGAGAGTTTGGAAAATGAGATTTCACCAAAATCAATCCTTTCTGTTAAAAATTTATTGACCTTGTTGACATGTTTGGATTTCATTTCTTTAGCTCTTTTTTTTTTTTTTTTTTTTTTTAAATCAAAGCACCGATTTATGAACAAATCACTGGAAAATTTTCCAAGGGCCACAGCAATCCACTATAACTTCTACTCCAATTTAATCACAAATGCCAATGCACTTTCTAGTCTTTTTCATATTATTCTGGGTGAAAACGGAGGGGGGATAAAGCAAACAAAACAAGGCACAAAAACCCCATAAAAACTCTCCAAAACCCTTTCAGAGGCTGCATTTTCTGATTGAATTAACTGCCCACTGGATGCACCAAGTAGCTTCTGGCATCAGAGGACAGAAATGCCTTAACAGCAACCTTAAATGCTAGAGGTGCTAAAAGTGACACCCATATATGTATATATTTATATGAAGGCATTTTAAAAAGGAATAAAAAAATATCCTATGAGCTATTCAAAGATTTATGGTGCTTTTAAAATATTTAAATGCATTCTAGGGCCTTGATTCATTGTATGCAAACTATAAACGATGGAGACACCACAACCCATGTGGGAAGACTAGGTTTAAGGTCTGTGCAAGACTGAAGGCACTTGCCAAATCATCCTTGTGCTTTGCCTGAAAAATTGCATGGCTTGTTTTATTAAGACCAAATTAACACAAATATATTAAGTAACGTCAGAGTTTAAGACAATGAATTAAGCTGACAAAACCCAAAATGCTGAAAGCTGGTTTTCTGTGGGCAGCAAATTCACTCCTGTGACCCTCTTTCTCTCCAACATCACCAAAGAATAAATGTGACCTACCTGATCTGGACACAGCTACAGAAGGGCATAAATGGTTTATACAGGGAACATTCAGCAGAAGCTATTTTTTTCATTAATTGGACATTTTTCTAGTAGTCACTTGGCACTGAATATTAAAAAAAAAAAAAAAAAAAAAAAAAAAAAACACCAAAAAAAACCCACAAACCTGTCAAAAAACAGTAAAGTGATACTGTAGGGCTGATGGTTTAAGACAAGCACATCACTCAGTCATCACAGCAATCTCTGGGAGAGCCTGTGTACAGCAAAAGGTTTAAAATCCCACGCTGATCTGCTTCAATCACCCTCAGTACATGCCAACCCACTCCTGCACCACAGCCACAAGGATTTGAAAGCTAAGCCAGACACGGTTTCAGGGTACAAGAGGTATTTACCTACACACCCATTTCTCCACAGAACATGGACCCTCCTTGGAATAAGGGCACATAATTTCTTAGGATTTCTTAGGATGAAAATATTACATGGTGAAAATGTTCACCTGGAGAACATCTGGGAAGTCTGGCAAAAGCAGACACATGAGCAGCACCTCTAGCTAGAGACAGCCAACCACCACCTTTCTAGGTGTCCTTTCCTCTGGATACAAATTGGATCAGTTTTTTCCCCATGGCATCTAGGTAATATTTCTGGCCTTGTGATTGTTACTATTTCATCCAGCTCACGCTCATGAAAGAGAGATGTTTCACTCTCAATTTGAGAGCCAACGCTGAAAACACCTCAAATTTCTCAATTTCACCCAGTCATGTTACAATAATAATACAGTTAAAAGTGAGATGGGTATTTGTGTATTTTTTACAATATATTTATTAGAAAAGCTTTAACAGCCTTCATTGAATATCAGTTCAATCAAAAGCGTAAGTTACCTTGGAAGTCTCTACTAGTAACACACATTCAATGGAATTTGTCACTTCACGTAATATGAATTAAGAACCTACAAACTGAAAGCTGTAATCATGTTGCTCTTCATATTTTCGTACAGTTTTGGCACTAAATTTGCTAATATGCAAGTGAAATTTATTTCTTTATTTAAAACTAGAAAAAAAAGATACATTATATTAGAAAACTTGCCAGGAACTTTCCTAGAGATACATAAGGAACCTATAGAAACATTCCTTTCTTTTCTAGTTGTTTATTATTTATAGATATGGGGAGATTTTGATATTGGAACAATTCACGTATTGTAGCTATTTTTCATATTGAATTCCTGCTGAGATCTGGCCTTTTCTTGGTTCTTTGACTACAACTGCAGGGAAGGAAATTCAGACAGTTTAAAAAAAAAAACCCAGAGTTACTCTCATTTGCAGACAAACAGAAAAGACGACAAAGGTTTAGCTACCACAGATTTCCAAGAGAACAGATGAAAAGAAGGAAAAAAAAAAAAATCTTTGCACTGACACTTCACGAAATCAGCTTTGTAAAATGAAAGGATCTGAGCTGGCTGGGTTTGTTTTTTTCCAGGCTACACAGCACCTATGACAAAAGCTCACGTAGAAATAAGAGGATGATCCATTTATCTCAAATGAATAGAAAATGCCATATGCTTCCATCTCCACGTGATTTCACAAAGAATATTTTCTTTTGTCAAAAGCATCAAATAACTGTATACTTGCATTAGGCAGTTAATGTATAACTAACTACAATAATTTCACTTTGCAGATGGCTTTTCCTAGGTATACTACAGAAGTATAGATGGTTTTACACAAACTTACAGTCAAAATATTACTTAAGAATATATTACATACAGACACTGCTGATTCAGCTCATTAATAAATTATATATTCCTGTTCCATTTTTAATCCAGCCTGCCATTTCTTTTTATGCATATCATACCTGAATTCATCTATAGCCTACTTATAAAAACACATGCCCGCGCCTGTCTGGCACACATATTTGAAGTTCAAAAGAGGAGTATATTTTAAATAAAGAAATCTGAACATCAAGTCCAGAAATAATCCATCAAACTAAACACAAATAGAGGTAGCAAGAGAAATAGCACGCAAGCCTTAACTTCAAGACTACTTTATTCAAGTGCTCAGCTCTCCTACTTTTCACTTGATTTTGTTTGCTTTGAAAAACTTTAATCTTAGGCATGTGAAAAAGGAACACTTGAAAAGCAGGCAGCTTTTCCTCTAGCTCCCAGTGATGTCATCATGGTCTTTGCCTGATATAAATGGGGACAGTTCCTTAGATTTCAGTGGATCTGTGGCAAATGACCACCCTCAGAAACTGGCCCGCTACCTCGCACACCTTCAGCAGATACTCTGCTCCTGCATGCCCTGGACAAAAGGGATGATTTCTGCTGCTTTAGCCGCAGGCTTTCTCTGAATTGCCATTATCAGCCCCAGACACGTCACCTATTCAGCTTTCAAAAAGGGAATGACAGAGCTACAAAAATATTTTACAGCATAAAAAGTGTATTCACCTCACACTCCTCTTCAGGTTTATTTTTCTTACCTTCACAGAGAAGCTAAGGATGTAATATTCCTGTCTAAAATATTTTATAACAAAAGCAAAAAAAAGCAGAAATGGAAAAATATTTTTCTCTACTGGATCCAGGTGATCAGAAAGAGTGATGTAAACAGATTTCTGCCACTATTGCTATGCGTGCGCTCAGGACTACTTGAAGAAGGAGGGCAGTTAATGTAAAAGCTGTAATTTTTGTTACAGAAACTGCACTTTATACAACTATACAACAGAAACTTTCTTTTTTATAGCTTGTTTCACACTGAATTCATGCACCTGAAAGCAGGCACCCTCTCAGCATGCCCCTGTAACCACAGGGGATGGAGAGAAAGAAAAGGGGAAAACATTGGACATTTTGGTCACCCTCTTTCAACAACACTCAAACTTTTGGGGGGAACGTCATGAGAGGCGGATGCATAAAGAAAAGTTTACAACCAGGAGGACATCCCTAGTCCTGAGTAACATATTATGAGATCCTACCAAGTAAAGATGATGTCCAAATTATCTGGAGGAGTCTTACACATCCAGTGCAAACCCTGCTTCAGGTTCACAGTGCATCTTCTCAGTGGGTTCACAGTGGCCAAAAATTAACCACATTTTGCTTTAAAGGTGATTTTCCAAAACGTGCAGGCTTGCTCAAATAATTAAACA
This sequence comes from Tyto alba, assembly GCF_018691265.1. NCBI lineage: Eukaryota > Metazoa > Chordata > Aves > Strigiformes > Tytonidae > Tyto > Tyto alba. The sequence continues at coordinate 39,360,379 of NW_024881261.1, read as the reverse complement.
GAGCAGAGACAAGCCAGTGGGAACTAGCAAAGTAAAAGATTTTTCTCCCTGTGTTTTTTTGCTGGCAAAAACAAAACAGTGAAAAAAACTCTTTAGAGAACAGTTTAAGTGGGATCAACAAATACCAGCTGCTAATGAAGTGTCTTGCCTTAGCTATCTCATTGCCTTATGTTCAAAGACCAGGATGACTGCAAACATCTCCTGCATGCAGATTGAGAGGAACATTATTGACAGTGGTAGGACAGACACACTGAGATGACAGCAGCTTCCTCGAGCATAGGCACAACAGCATAAAGATATTACTAAAAACAAAACAGATTAATTAAGCATAAAGTACATTTATGCAGATTAAACATCACAAGGAAATGTCTGTGGTAACCTGTCTTTTTACAGTAAGGACAGAGCAAATCCTGCTGCCTTTGATTCCTTTGAACTTAAAAGATCAAGTTGACAGGTCTGAAAGAAGATGGCAAGTCCAGGGGGGAAACCAGAGGGCAGTCAGTAACTGCTGAAAAAAAAAAAAAAAAAAAAAAAAAAAACAAAAACAAAAACAGAAGGGAAAAGATAGAGTCACATGTAAATGTTACAGGGATTATGAGAAAACAGTATTTTATTTTCTCTGAAACATCAGCTTCTCCACTCCTTTCTTTCTGCTAGCTTGGGCCGCCTTTGGAGGAAAAGACGAAGAGCGAGCATGGAGTATAGGGACACACTGAATGGCCCCAATGTGAAGAGACCACAGTTTCCCTACAGCCTCAGCCCAACAGTTCAGAGACAAGAAAAACACTCCCCCTTCACCCGGACCCATTTCTCCTTTGAGCAGTAGAGAAAAGCAACCAGCTTCTGCATGATGCAATTTGGTTTCCACTCTCCTCCAAGAAGAAAAGGGAAGCAACATTTTTTTTCTCCAGAACCTAGGGAAAATGAATAATATATTTGACTTTTGTGTCTAATCCCTTGTTGGCTCACCTTCCTCAAGTATACCAGAAGCTGAGATGCCTTGAGCTGCAAAACAATCCTGAACTAGAAATCCAGATGGTTTAAAAAAACCTGGTGGGAAAAAGGTTCATAGGTCCTCTGAGATGTGCAGCTAGGAGCCATCTACAACCATAAACCACTTAATACCTCTGGAAATGTGATGTCAGGAAAACCTGAAGGCACAGTGCTCACTCTGCAGACCCAGGGATGCTCGCTGATGGCAAATACCTAAACTCCTGCCCCAGCCTTTGCTTAAGCAAACTAGTTTTGTTGGCTCCTTTTTCAATAGCCTTTTCAAAACATCATTCTTCTCATGTTATGTCATTTAATCAGTCCTTTAAATGGACAAAAGGAGTATTATAACAACAAGGAACACAAACTTTGCTTTTCCACACAGAGCTGGTGCGAATACAAGCACAGCTAATCATACATGAGCCACAGAAGGGTCTTTGCCTGAGAGGCCAACAAAGCCACGAAGACATTGCCCTGTTTTTTTTTTTAATTAAAGAAAAAAAAAAAAAAAAAGAAAAAAAGCATCACATGACAATGTGTACAAAGCTACAGAAACGATTACTAGTTTCTATTACTGAAAAAAGCAACTTTTTACTGGAGGGGTTTGCTTTGTTTCTTTAAGTAACAAAAAATCTATTGTTTCTATTCAAAAACAGAAAATCTGGTGCTAAAGTAAGATCAACGTTTCTGAAGGCTTTCTCTGGATTTCCGTGGAATAAACGCTTCACCTATTCATATAAAGAGCTTAATTTTTTTCTTTTTAATCTGCCTCAAACATACATTACTGTTCTACTCCTTGGCACAACACAAACAGACTTGCTAAAGTGATAGATTCCTGTGCAAGCACTTGATTATTGTACGGGCAGCAGATTTGATTACATTCGCCCTGAGGATGCATTGTATATTTAGATACCTTTCTATGGTTAAGAATTGGCTTATTTAATTTCCTAGGTGAATAAATGTATTTAATACAGGTGGAAGTAAACATCCCCAAACCAGAACCCTGCTGTGAGGATATACATGCATAGGGGTACTCGCCCACTGATCTGCTTTGGGAAACAGGGAAAGGGATGGGGAAGGACTTACACAAACCTCTGCTGGAACACGAATGGGAAAGCATCAGCAACGATGAACTTTACAAAGTCATGTTTGCTTATTCAAAAATTAAGCAGGCAATCTCCAAAACTGAGAATATATCATGTAAACACCACTGTCCGGGATCCACAATGTGTTTTATGCAGTTTCTTCATTTCTCTAAAGCGGTTTTCAAGCAACTCCACAGCAGCAGAACTAATCAAGTTGCATTACAATATCAGTATTTCATGCCAGAGGCTGCCCAACAGGCAGCAAGAGAGAGGCAGTTGCGTGGGTAAGGAGGAGCTTGGCAGTAGATCTGGACATGCCACTGCGTGGGGACATTTAGTCCTTAGAAAAAGCAAAGAAACCCCCTTACATCAACAATTGCATTAAATATACCCCCTCACTAGAGCAAAGCCCAGGCAGGTGAAGCTACTCATCCTTCCCTCTCAGGGCAAGGAGACAGGGCAACAGCTACAGAAGCCTCCTCTGGGTTTTTGTAGGAACAGATGTGTGTCAATCCACATACACACCCAAATTTACACATATAGACTACAGCCAAATACCAAACTAAGACTGTTCCTCACCACCAAACCTATTGGTATTGTCCAATTTATTGACAAACAATCCCAGTAAAGGTCTGTCCCTGAACACATACACACAGCACAGCAACATTGCTTTAAGGCAAACAAACAGCTCACAGCAAAATCAAGACAATTTTGCCTGTCTGAATTTGCAGCATTAAAATGGCACATTAAAGCATGTTTTCTTAGGAACATCTCTGAATTTTTGCACGGCAATGTCACACGGTATTTATCGCCTGCAGCGTTGTATACGTACTGGAAAAGAGCAGACATTCTTCACAGAAGATGGGAACTTTCAGTAGAAATCCAAGGTCCAGCGTGATGTAAGGATTGTAGGGGGGCTAATACCCTCCTCCCACATATCACAACCCTCTGAGCTAGATCAAATTGTATCAGTGAACAAAATTTATAAACAGTGTAAGAAAGGAACAGACCTAGAGATTTTAAGCCAAATTAGTGTACAGATGCACACAAACACTGTAGTATATAGCTTGTGTATCTAAGTAAATGAGCCACCAGCAAAGATGTAACTCTGCACCATACAGAGGCCAAAGCAAGAAGTATTTTTGGAAAAAGTGAGAGAGACTCTAGACAAGAGCCCTGACATCCCCATCTTCTCTGTGTTGAAGCAGGTGGGCGGGTGCAAAGTTACACAAGATGACAAGTTATGTTCCCTCTGTATATCCACAAAATGCTTAATGCTTCATGGGCACAAGTTAAATCTCTTTTCTGCTTGCAATTATTGTGCAAGCACCTCGCATTCAACAGCTTGCTTGGATCCCTGTAAGTCTTCCTAATATTCAAGTGCCTGAGCTAATACATTTGATATTTGAAGAGCAGGTGGGCAGCAAAGCAGTCTGAAAGAGTGAGAAAGCCATACTGTCATGCAATGACAAAGGGACAAGAAGAATAACAGCAGCTCATTTCTCTTCAAAGATGAGGCCACATGAAGCAGAAGATGAAAATAAGTGTTTTATAACAGCAGTCACTATTATTACTACCCAATGGATTTTTATCTTGTGAGCCCATGTAAAAAAATAAGAAGATTCCCAAACAATAGAAAACTATATCTTTTAGGTGAGCTTTTCCTTCCTCCTATTACTGAATGTGGATTTCCCATGATATAGAAAAGCTGTTTCCTCCACCCAGCGAAGCAACACGGACGAGTGACAGAGTAGCTGGCGCGATGACAGATGATACCAACATCTCCATCCTGCCACGAAGGGGCCAAGCACACACGGGGAAAAGGGTGCTGAAGAGCCCATTAGCAGATGGCATCTTAACAGGTGGAGCAAGAGGCATCTAAATTAGACCCAGACTAGAATCAAAACCACATCACATTACCAACAGTAGCAGCACCGGGGGAAAATACTTCTGTTATGATTTCCAGCGAAAGAAGCATGTTCCCACCTGCAAGTGCCACCCAAAAATTACAGGACAGCTTCAAGCCGTGCCATCAACCCATCCACCTGATGGAGCAGCCAAAACACACACCCTGTGCAGGGAGCTGAAAACAGGGAAAACTAATTTCTGCTCAAGTAAGAGCACTGAAGAATTTCTTTGGGCGTGTATATATTTGTGCATGTGTGTGTGCACATATAAATATGCTAAGCATTCAGAAGGTTTGAGGCTAAGGTGTCATAAAAGTTTTTCTCCACTGGTTCATCTCTATATACCATACAGCAGTTTTTGGCTCAACTCCAGATTAAATTCAATGCAATATCACTAAAATTCATGTAACATCTCTGCCAGAAGGCTGCTGTGGAAGACTTACCGGCAATAGTATGGCCAAGAAGCAAAAAATATCGGCCTGCTTTTGAAGGATTGTGGTCAACACACAAGCCCCTCACATCCCATGCACTGATGCATGAAGAGCCAATCAAAAATATAACCTGTAGCAGACTATAAACCCTGCCAACACTAGTGCACAGCTGAAGTCAAGATGAGCTTGGGAGCCACAGCCACCCTAGGAATAATAAAGCTCCTCCACTCATCTTGACTGCCCTGACTCCAGAAAAAATATCCCCAGCCTCTAATCCCTACACAGCAATTACAGTTCAAAACACTTTGCTAGATAAATTAAAGCGAGTTCTGGCTGAATAAAACAGACAAGTTAAAGGGCAAAAAACCCCCATATCGGTGATGCAGCTAAGATTTATTTTTTTTTTTAGTATACTCTTATCTCAGTAATCACACTGCAGAAGTACACAGACTTCAGGGATTTAAACCCTTTGGCTAAAACCTCAGCTAAGGTTTCCTACAGGGGAACGCTCGAAAAAATTAATCCAGATTAATATTGAATAGTTATTTATCCTCAAGCCTCTGCACAAGCTCTTCTTCGGAACAGCACAGCTTTCATGCTGTTTGCTTCACTGGCATTGCAGGTGAGTCACACTAAACCGAGCTGGGGAGACTTTAAATCCAGGCAAGAATATCCCTGCAGGGGTGTAATTCATCGCTCACCCCCTTTCCGTCGGGATTGGCCCCCCCTGGATGCTCCCATACAACACGTGTGCAGCTTGGGACTCTGTGCCTGGTGTTGCAAAACACTTAGCCTGTCATTTGGTCACATCATCTGAAACAACGCTGCTGAAATTTAAAATTACATCAGCCTCCGGGTTTTGTCCTCACCAAGCGCTGCGTCTTAGCTCAGCTAAAAGTTTTGCACTCTGTACTTAAAATCATCCCATCGGCTCTGTCCCAGAAAAGGGGTAGGGGCAGAGATGTTTCTATGGAAGGAAGGAAAGGAAAAAGGGGGGGTTATGCCCCAACCACTACAGTTTTAGTAGGGTCAAGTCAGCACTGTCCTCCCTTTGCATTTGGGAAAAGAGAGGATAAGGAGCAAAAGTTAGTGTCAGGCACCTCTTCCTTCACCAAAGGGAAGGCAGAAGAGAGAAACAAGGCTAGAGGAAGGACTTTGTCCTTAGACAATATGAATTAAACAGAAACAAAGAAGGGGGATAAGCATGCCAGGACTGGCAAATCTTATTCAAATGCATTTCTTCAGTCTTTAATTAAGTAAACTTGAAATAAGCATGCCGAGCCACAGGTAGCCCTACCTATAAAATTTTGTCTGACTTGCTGGCCAACAGGGAAACCTGGAGATTGTCACTGTAAAAAGGACTCAGTTCTTCACATGTCTGTGGTTTTCTGTTTGCCCTTTCTTGCACAACCTCCTTTCAGAATTATTACTATTTTCTTTAGCATTATGAAACTGGCTAGGTCCTCCTGCAAAACAAAACAGCTGGGGGAAATGTCCTTTAATGGTTATTTCCAAAGTAAGGTTTGTATTTACATCAAAATTGAGGCTAAAGGCATGTAACGCCCCTAAAATAAGAGTTCAGCATGTGTTAAGCACAGCGTGAACAGTTCTCAGCACATGCAACCTTCACTGCCGAAAACTACTGTGCAGTTTTCTAAGCTGCTGTTTTTCTTCTTCCCTAAAGCAAATTACTGTTACTAGGCAGTAACATTATCTTCCAGCATCTTGACATTTACTCTTTCCTTATTAGCATTCAAGTCCCTATGAGCATGATGAAATTTTTAACAGTGCAGTGTTCTTTGGTCAAACTTTTGCATAGTCAAGGCCAAAATACCAATAGACATAAACTTCTCCCCTCGTGCTCTAGTCCCAGACTAGCAGAACTGCTCCATTATTTTCATTATGAAGAAAATTAAGTCTACAGAGATACTGATCACTAAGTGCTTTAACTACACTGCAGAACCGATACACCAATATAATTCACTCAGTTGTCAAAGTATCCTCATAACACGTTCAAATACAAGAATGGAGGCCATCACAGCCTGGTGACTTTTAACAAACCAAGCTGGCACCTAAAGGCAGAATGTTCAGCATTAAAAATAAAACACACTAAAGGACACCGAGGCTTTCAGTATATCACGGACATATGCAACCAAAGACATTTGCAAGTAAAATTGTATAGTAGATTCCTATGCAACAGCAGAGAAATTATAAACGTTGCTTCAATAAAGTAAATGTTGCAATTCACACAGAGGTCAAATGAATTACAGCAAGTGAAGAAAATACAATGCAACTCTGCATGGGAGTGCAAAATGCACCTACACACGTTTTCCTGGAAATAGCAACACAATAAGCAGGATCACATACTGTAAGTAAAAGAGGCAGCATATTGTACGACAACTTTATGATGCATCCAGAGACAATAGGGTTGAAAACAAACAGACCATGTTTGTGACAGTCTTATGACATAGAGAAGATGATGGATAACTTTCATGGCCACGGTGCAAAAATCTGTTTACTACCCCAAAATATTCCAGTACTGGTCCAGGAGTTGCTGACCACCAACAAGCACAAATGGAAGAAGTACTAAAAGGAAGAAAAAAAAAATATCAAATGTCAAGGACAAACAGAAAAGAACCAAGGGGAGAGGTAGTTTAGCTGAGAAAAAAGGAAAAATAGTGTGTGTGTTGGGCAGAATGGTAAAACAACATGCTGAGAGAGGTCAAGATGATGTTGTTGTTTCTAATCAAAGACAGTGATTAAGTAAAGGAGAGATGTGACTGTTCTGCAGGACATTAGAAAAGGGAGAAAAATCACACAGTGAAAGGAAAATTGAAACCGAGAGAAATATTCATCAAGTAAAAATACGAGATCCTTGAAAGATACTGTCACAAGTTCAGCAACCGGGAGCAAATGTTACTGGGAATATAAAATATTTCCTATCATTTCACATGGACAAGGAGAGAAACAGATGAGGAAGTAAATGATGCTTCTATTACTTTAACATATTCAACAGCACATAAAATGCAAACATACCAGCACTATTTGAGAAGGGAAAAGTGTAAGGCACAGGAGGGCAACTATGTCCACTGTAGGTATTATGGGATCTCCTCACAACAAAACAGGGTTTCATCATGACGGTATGAAACAGAGCTGATTCCCTCTGCTGCTGCTTCATCTTGCTGTGGTCTGAGGAATTCTACGGGTAGAGTAAATCTTGTCCTAGCATAAGCAGGTGGCAAAGCCATGAAGGCTTCATTTGGGCTGATGATACCATGCCAAAGAGAGGGAATATGAACTTCATAGCTGAGCTGAATGCATCTCCGTGGCCGGGAGAGAGGGGTCCCACTCCCCATCTCCTCTGCCAGATTCTGTCCCCAAAACCAAAAAGCTCAGTAGCCCCCCAAGTCTACTATAGCAAAACAACTGTCAGTGAATCCTGGCTGTCAAGTGGTATCAAAGCAGACCATCAAGAAGGCAGAGAGGTTCCTTTCCCAATCCATGCAACGCAGAAACTGAAGCAAATCACAGCAAGGAGAGAGAGGGCAGCCTCTGCTTTTCCCAAACTCAACAGTATCCGAATCTAAGGTGGGCAAAAGGAAGGATTTTCAACACAAATGCAACTTCGTTGCCAGTCATTTGGTTCAGAGAGAGCTCTGCCATGGCGTTAGGTAAATTGACAACTGTGCATCTGCAAAAGATGTGGCCTATTGGATGGGAAGATTCCATCACCACCTGAGAGTTTCAAGAATCCGCCCATCGTCCGTACCTGCAGGAAGCACGGGACATGGCCAGAGCACACACTCTTCATGCCAACACACACAACCCTCTGTCAGGCAACTGGGAACAAGGGATACCCGAGGGAAACCTCGAGAAAGACCTTAGGGAGCAGAGAGCCATCAATCTCAAACACAGCAGGGCACCCAGAGATGGCAGTGCGTGATGGAAGGGACAGCGGTGCCTTCTGTGAGCGGCATCGACAGCACGGGGTGGACATAAAGCAACACAGTTGTGGCCTTTTGGAAAGCTCTCTGCAAAACACTTCAAGGGAGCAAAGGAAGGGACAGCTATCCTCTGCAATCCACAAACTTGGAAAATAAAACTGTCCAACTATTTGACAATCCCAGAGGGCATGACAGTTCAGATAAAACCATGAAAGGGACTGTTTCTTACACTTTACTCTTCTGATTTCACTACTGTAAAGTACTCCTGTGCTTTTCTACATGAAAGTTAGCTTGGCTGTTTCACAGCTGCTCCTCATCTCGGCTAACAGCACCTGCAAACCGATGCAAACACCAGAGCTCAGGAAAGGGAGTGAGAAAGCTCAGGATCCACAGCAGCTCCTGCCACTGGCAGGAACCAACACAGCCGGACCAGCCCACAAGCCCTGCACGGCACCCCATTCCCAGACCAATCTTTAATTTTTACATGACATAACCCTAATCATGAAAAAAAAAAAAAGCACCCCGTGCTGTTGAACCATGTCATAACAAAATATGGGACTTGGTACAATAATCAGAACATTTGTGCATGTGAAGATCGTGAAAAGTAGCTACAACTTTGCTCGATCGGAAACATCTTTGTCCCCAGCCTGGAGTAATCACTGGGCTTGTCAAGATATGCCCTGCTTTGGTTGTTTGGAGTGGTTTTTTCCTGTTACGACTGTTTTCCTACAATCCTAAAACGGATCTCAGGTGACATGAAGAGGAGAACAGGCCCATGCATGGGCAACCAAGGAGGGTGGTGGTGCAGCAGCCAGCAGAGCAGCTTCAGCTGCTGGGGAACCGCAGCCGGAGACCACAGATGGGAAAAATATGCAGCATGTGCCCTTTTTGCTCATTCCCCTCCCTGTATTTAAGCAGCATAGATCATTAGTGAAACAAAGAGATAGGGTTGGCTTCCTTTAAAAAAATTGCTATTATTAGCTGTACCAGCTGGATCTTAGCTACTTTTATTGCAACTAAAAAGCTGTCAAGCTTCTCTCCTTGAACAGCACACAAATCACCATCTCCACTGTTTAAGCTGGAAATATCTCTGTCTTTCTTACATTCCCCACAAATAAAGTTTTCTGAATATGAGAGCTCTTATAAGCTGAATAAAATTTTACACGAAATTAAATTAATTCAACAAATCACAGAAATCAGACATTCCTCCAGCTAAATGGCTAGCTTTAATTCATGGGCTTGTTACAATTCTTTTCTCTACTATAATACAATTATGTATCGCAATTAACCTGACATTTTCTTTGCAGTATCCTTTCTTTTAAACTACCTGAATGAAAAAAGCCTTATACTTGTCTCTGCAATATGTTCGTGATTGTTCTACCCCATATCTTATTCAAGATACAATATGATGCTTTGAAACCAGATGTAGAAAGACTGAGAGCTCTACAGATTGTGGCAGCCGTTTCTACTGTATCTCTTCTAATATTATAAGCAAATTAAATGCTTCTACTTTTTATTGCCTTAGCATTTGTGCATCAGTGCTAATACCATGCAAGCAAAGCAGAACCAGACAGTGTCACAGTGCATCTGCAGTAGCTGCTTTTCAGACTGAAGGAAGTTTTCCATGCAACCTCTGAAAGGAGTTGCCTCCTTCTGTCAGAGCATTTGACCATGGACTCCCATGAAAATTATTAAACATCAGAATGTCTAATTCAACTTGTCAGTTTTGTGAATTTGGAAGATTTAAAATTTTGCTATTTAATTAGTATAACTGCTGCTGTAATTATTTTCATATTGTTTGGCTCTTACTGAACACAGTCACACAAAATGTTTGCCAAATTGACACACCTACTTTGCAGTTTAGCAGCAGCTAAAACTTTAAAATCTTTCACTAGCTCTCAAGAGGGTACTCGGAAGCATTTCAAATACGCTTATATAACTAACATACAGATGAGCCTCTCTTTACTACTTCTGCTGTTAATGACAAGAAGGGTCTGGCAAAGCATGTCCACAGATCCCAATTCGTCCCGAAAAAAGAAATCAAAACCTTGCTCAGTTCTGCTGTGCTGGAAATTAGGAGTTGGGATGCTGCAGCACTGAGCCTATCCCTAATAATCCCAGTCAAACACACCTTGGTTCTTCAAACACTGAGTCATGGGGCTAAAGTAAAAATTAAGCTGTTAGCCTTTGTGGGCAAAGATGTTACAGTGCAAAATCCTGTGCTAGGAAGGGTTTTGTGTGCTTGGTTTTTTTAAAGTGAGCTTTCATGAGAAAGCACAGAAGCACAGAGAAGGCGGAGGGGAAATGGAGCCTGCAAACGCAGAAAAACAGGAGTATATGAAACAGGTAAACTGTTCTTCATTTTAACGAGATGTTAACACCAAAACCTGTTGCACTTCTGCTTGCTGACTTTTAAATAGCCACATGCAGTATTTGTCTGTAGGGTACAGGAGACAGAAACAAGCCTGCAAGTTGCAAATAGCCAAGCCAAACATTTTTTTTTTGAGTTTTCATATAATTATTGCGCTTTCCACTGTCCCCCTTAATTGGTGTTTGCTGAGCTGGATTCCTGCAGTGCAGTCTGTGGAAATAGAGGACCTAACCCAGCAGCAACAAAATGAATTTAATTTAATAAAACACTGCTGCAGCTGCCTTGATTGACAAACATGGAAACAGAGCTCAGGTACCTCCACAGGGAGAAAAAATGCCCACTCAGAAATCACTAGCTACTCCCATATAGGCAAAAGACCAGCAGGCACAATCTGTGTTATGAAGTCCAGTCCCTCAAAACCACAAGCAAAATGTCAATGCTTTTCAAGTCCAAAAAACCCAAAGTGCCCTGCCATCCATCCTACATGCCGTTTCAGAGCTTGGCTAGTATGAAAGATAATCAGCCTACAGAATTACAGAAGGACATACTGATGCTTTAGGTCCCACAAAATGTTCGTTTTTAAAAAAAGGAAATTCCAAACCAGCTAATTTGGGTGGCAGGGTACAGCTTTTCAGGCTGCAAAAGGCTATTTCACTTTCATACCACATAAGACTCATGCAATGCACTCATTTTAAGAAAAAAACAACTAGCTTTGAGTTAGTCCTCAGTAGATGGTTAACAAAATGGTCTTACAGGTTCTGTTATAAAATAATAGTAAATAGAAAACAATAAGGAAATCCATAAGAAAAGTTTCAGTAATCACATATAAAATTTGCCACTTGACAATAAATACAAAACATCGAAAACAAAGCAAAGTACCTGAGAAAAGCCACCCCTCTGAGTGCCTGATGCCCGCAGGGACCTGCACTGGCAATTGTTTCCAGAGGAACAGCTTCATCCTCCCTGTCCTCCTGCCCCAAAGCTCCCACTGCAGCTCAACCCACTGGCTACATTCAACCTACAGATTTATATCTGAACATTACTAAAATCTAATAAATAAGGTCCCAAATCAAGCTCTGAGTATTTCTTTTTACAATTCTAGGTTCACATGAATTTTGCACATATCTCCTCTCTTAAATTTCATCGGGACTGGATGCTTAACTCTCTTAAAACATCTTTAAAAATCAGCTTTAGTCCAAAACCACAGAGAAAACCATCCCAAATAAAACTTTAAAATCAACCATTACCCAGAAAACTCTCTGAATTCAGAGCTGTACTGAAGAACAGAGAAAAAAATCCCAACTGAAAAAAAAGAATAAAAGGAGGACAATATACCCCTGGAAATGCATCTTATGGTCATTCTTAAATGCCACTATGCTTCATCTGACCCAAATTCTTCAGTCCTGTGTGTGAAAATCCACCAATTAGCCCAACATGTACTGCAAGTAGAACTGCACGCAAGTATGCATCTATGTGCTTTATAACACAAATACACTTTCACACAAAATTTCTACATACCAAGACTTTAAATAAAGGAAGGATTTCAGAAAAGGTTGTTTTCAGTCCCAGTGCACAGTTCAGCAGCCCCGCATCGTGCTCGTGAGGTGCCTCGCTGATACCGTGAGTCACACATGGTTTTGCCAGTGGCCAAAAAATATTGGTGAGCCTCATTCAGGCGGATGAGCTGTGGCAGGTCTGACACTAGGAACATGCCTGGGGAGCTCACTTAGTTAAATACTAGCTCTGTTTCAGCAATTACATCCAATACTGCTTACAACCGACAGCACCTTTCCGTACAGTGCCTCAAAATCGAGGCATCTTCACTAATTCTCTCAGGAAGGAAAAAACATGCTGAAGAAAGGATCCACTAGTATCTTGAATTACCCTAGTTTTATCAGCCTGCAGAGAGAGAGATGCCCTGCTCCGTGCACCAAAGCAGTTTTTGGCTTTACTCACTCCAGCCCTCATCAGCAGAAAAAATTTAAGGATGGGTTTCGGTACATCCTACACTTCTTGTAACAGAAGTGAAGCCTCTTGATAGGTTATCTGAGTTGAAAATACAAGGTAAAACGTACAGTTCCTAGTATTCTGGCAGGCTATGTGGGGGTTTGGGGGTATTTTTTAACTAAATAAATCCTGTCCCTGGAACTCCAGACACAAATGCCCTCACTCTGGAAAAGATATTCATTGTTTTAATTGCTAGAAAATGTTTTGTTTGGGTTTTTTTTTCAAAAAAAATACTTTAACTCATCTTAAAGCTGGATTACATGCTAATTATAACAGTGTCATATATTACAAACCTTGAATCCTCAGTAATACAAGTCCTTATACCAAAAAGAGATGCTACTCCACTGTCTGACACAGGATACAAAGCTTACTAATTAGATTTTCTTAACAATTAAAACACATTAATAGAAAAACTATTTTATTACCCTTATTATCCAAGTCATTGGGACTTGCATTTTTAACACACAGTAAGTAAGAAGGCGCATATCTTCATAATGGAGCTCTGGTTTCAGTTTTGCTAGGTTTTTCTCAAGTTCTTAACCTTTAAGACTGGATATGTATTAGAGATTGTTAGAATAACAAAATTCCCTTCAGAAATTGATTTGGCTGAGAATCAATTGAAAGGCAATTTGCATTGCAATAAACTATTTCCTGTGGAGAAAGAGAACAGCTCCGAGAAATATGAAACACAATTCCCAGCTATCACTATTATAGAGCCTATGTGTGCATATACATGCATTTCCACATTGACGCTAGCGGAGGCACGATTAAATATTCATGTTGTCATCTCCTACGCATAGCACGGGTTGTATTGCAGGAGTATTTTGCTCTAATCAACAGCAACACAAGTCAGTTGATATCATGCTCCAATCTGATGCTTAGAGAGCATTGCTGGTGACCTGGCTTCTTCAGGGATGCATAACAGCTACAGATATAATTATTATTCTACTTTGCTGCACTGAGAAATAACACGTCTACATGCAAAGACCTGGAAACTACTCCCACACAGATTGTTCTCTTTTACACGCAATTAGCTGGCACAGTCTCAGCAGCCACTGAACTTCTGTTTGGTCATACATCAGAGAAAGGAAACTGCTCTGCCTTGCTACAGTTCTTCCAAGTATTTACATGTCAAGAGACATTCAGCAATACCTTTTATAATAATAAAAAAAAAAAACAAAAAAAACCAAACAAACAAACAAACAAACAAGCAAACAAACACATTAGAAAGAAAAAAAGTCAGTACACCCTTCCAGGAAACCTGTAACCTGGCAATGATGAGATTGTGTCTGGTGCTGAGCTGGAGTACCTCTGGAGCTGCCACCACGGTGCTGCAGCCAGCCACACCTGCACAGGCTGCTATTGCAGTTACCAGTTGCTAGCAATGCTTCCCAGCTCATCTGACACACGTTTCTCCTACATTGCTGGTAAGGCTTCCAAGTGTAGAAACAAAGCCTTCTGGCACGATATATTTGGGTAGATTTCAAGCTAAGTTAAGAGAATTGCTTTAATGAGCTTGGGAAGTGATGACATGTGGCAAATTGGGAAGCTGTTATGCAATCTGTGGCTCACATCTTCACGTATCTATCAGACAACTGAACTGAATCCAGGCAGTAACAGCGCTGCAAACCTTGGCTTGAACCAGCCATGTAGCTTCTGATACGCAAAGGAATGCAATGGCCAGATCTCACCACTACAGATTAGCACAGTGGCAACACCACAGGGAAGACATGGCAAAAATGGGCAACGGAAGTACAATGGCACAGAAAATGTCATTATCCTTTCAGCAGCTGCATGCTGCGTTTTCTTTGCCATGCCAAGATCTGGGCAAGGGAGTACTCCTTTACTCGGCAACTCCACGGAGCACAGACAGAAACATATAATTCAAGCAGACATACAGACCACGATCTCTGGGGAGCTGCATACAAGTGGACCTCATGACAGAGCTGACTCGATGTCAATACATATTCACAGCAACAGAAAGCTGAATCCGCATAAACAGGCTTCTCCTGGGACACTCTTATCCAGTGTGCATTAATAAGCCTTCAAATGTTTATCATAAGAAAGCCAGATTTGCTCCAAGGGACGCTCCTGGTGTAGTTTTCAAATATTTATTCAATTATATTTGCTTTCGTTTGAGTTATTTGCCATTAGTTTTGTGTTAAGCTTATTCAAAAGGAAGGTTGCTTCAACACTCATTGCTCACTTCATGCCCTACTGTTCGTGCAGCATCTCCACATATTTTTTATCTATGCTTATTTGAGAACCTCTCTATCTTTCCTCTACTGGGAAATAAGGGATGGATCTGTCTAGGTCAATCTAAAGAATCCTTTGTCAAGAAACATCACACATATTCATGCAATTAAACTTGATCTAAATCCTATTGCTCTACTAAGAAACCTATACTAGTTCACAGCTTGGTGTTACCTCACAACCATTTTTAAAAAGCAGAAACACCAATAAGCATAAAACATATTAAGCTCCATGGACAAAATTTTGGATGGACCAACTGCTCACCTCAGTAGTGAAGCTCGTCCAACAAGTGGTTTGAGCCTGAAAAACCTCCACCAATAACTTACAGTATTTAGTCCTGATAGTTGTATCTTGAAAGATAAGCCTAACCTAATCACACACATTAGGCCAGGGTACTGAAAGCCCCCAAGACATGGGTCATCCCAGTGTTGTAATCCAAGATCTCACAAGGTCACGAGGCAGCCAAGCTCAAACATTTCAAAACAAATCATCTTGCATTTTACTGACCATTGAGAAGTCTTCATTACATAAAGAAACCCCAGTGAGCGAACACTAATAGCAAAAGCAAACCTCTGTCCTCTAGCAAGAAAGGATTCACATGTTTTCTAGGCATTAGCAGCTGAGACAAACCCCATGAGAGGCTAGTGCTCACCAACCTAAACAACCTTGAAGATGATTGGCACACATAATCACTTTTTAAAAAGTCCCCCACACTCCCAAACCATTTGTACATTTTTAAAACATTGACCTCAAGCCTTCATCTCCGATATACATAAATACAAACCTGTTTCTAGGTACTGATTTTAAAGGCAAAGCAGAGTTCACCAAACAGAGAAGGGGCTGAGCTACCGCATTTAATACTCCTGTTTCACTTTCCACCAGCTTCCAGCAAACTGCCTTGCGTGAAATTCATATCCTGTTTGATATCTTCAAACCCCTAAGAAGTCCGAGGCCCAGTTTTTGCTTCCGGTTCTTGTTTCTGGGGGAGTAGAAGGGAAATTAAGGATTTCTTGTGTGCAGTTCCCACCGACAGCTTGGATCAAAGGCGCTAGCTGGGGAGCAAACACTCTGCTCTGGAGATGTGCGTGCGGAGGGAGCCACTTCTCTTGAAGGATGCCACGTAAAGGCTGCCAGGTTTGTCACAGGGGCAGAGAATTCACAAGGAGAAATCTAAATCAGATCTAAACACCTTTACATCTCCTGCCTCCGCAAGTTTATAACTTAAGCAGTGTTTCAGAACACAGCTGAGTAGAAGGATCGTATTGCAGGTCCCCAATCAACATTGAAAAAGCCCACAAGAACTTCTACTATTATCCTGGGACTACAGAGCAAAGGACATCCTTATCAGCTGAAAGCTGTAGTGCATCTCCTCTGCTATGCCAGTGAATATCTAGAATTCATGATGCTTCCAAGGGCCAACCACAAACTACAGCATAGTAGTTTGCATATACATATAGTAGCATGCATAGTATATGCATATACATACGCTGTATAGCAGTATCCATATACATAGTAGTATGCCTATACATATAGCAGGGCAAGAGTCAACTTGCTGTTTGCTGTTCTCAGTGCATTTTCAAAGATAACAAGCAAAGGTGGCCACATTTTCACCATCAGTAGCCAACTCCAGTGTACTCTTACTTGTAGAGATCTCATGCAACTCTACACAACTCTGGGTTTTAACAAAGCTTTTAAAGGAAGGAAAAATATGCGTGTAATTGACTTATAAGGTCTCTGTGGGGTTAAAAAGAAGCTGGGATAAACCAAGGAAGTCACGCATTAGTGTGGAAGTCATTTTCATGCCCCACTTTTTCAGATGTGTAACATTTCTTTTGGAAAACAGTCACAATTAAACTCTAGGGGATTTTTTCTTCCCCTTACAACAATAAATATTTCCTGTGAACTAGTGTTTTGAAAATCTTAACAGGTTAAACATTCAGTCTTGTACAGATAAGCATCCAAGAGTTCAAGTGTGTATCAAGGTCCTTTTGATCAACAGACCAGACTGAAAATCCTAGGAGAAAAAATTCACTTGAAAGATTTCCTGTATTCCTAAATTTTTGCCAAGGTGGAAAGAGCTTATTTCTTTTTCACAGCAATTCAGTGTTTTTACTTCCAGCTTAGCTGCAAACAAGAGACGCTAACAATTTAAAGGAAGCAATTCAACGAGGAGATCAGCTTGCATGTACACGAGTACACAGGAAAATATCTTGGGAGGACTGAGGCCTACAAGAGTTTCTCAGAGCTAAAAGAAAGGTGTTGGCTCATTAAAAATGTGAGGTGGTGGGCACTGAACAATGTGTCCATTGTTTTCATGGGACTGCTCTATCTTACAGAAAAAGCTGGCAAAAAAATTGGGTTTAGCATCCCAAGCGAAAGGATCCAACAGTACAGAGATTTTTTTCAGCCCAAACAAAGGACTGTGACCTTGCAGAAGCCCACATCTGCAGATCAGACAGGACTGATCACTAAATATTTAATATCAAGCCCAAAGTACCCTCAGGCCCTTCAATCCTGGATGCTAACCTAGATTCTTCTGTTGCATTTCACTGCCACAATGGGTTAAGCCAAGATTTTGCGGGTCAGTCTCTTTTCCTATACCTTGCAGAGAAGGACTAGAAATTAGAGACCTCTGATACTCACGTTGAAGCACAAGTTCTGCTGCCAAGCCTCTGTCATCACATCCCAATGTGTGCTACCTTAACGAAGGGCTCCCAGTAATGAGCAACAGTGCGAAAGGATGCACGGATTCTCTCTCCAGTGAGACTGCAGCAACCAACCCTCTGAAACTATTGAAAGGGAAAAGTGGGGACCCAAATGCCAAGCCATGTTTTATTAATGTTACTCATGGTCTCAGAAGGCCAGAAACATGCTTTGAGTTGCGGGACTGTCTGCAATACTGCACCGATACTTCTGCTGTGCTTTTTAACAACGGAGAAGCTCCAGGCTGTTTTGAAGCACAGAGGAAATTCGTATCGCAAGTCCTGTTCTCTGGGAAGGGAGAAGGAAGGCAATCCAATTATCTCCCCAGACAGGAGAATGAGCTTTTTATAAGCAATCAGCATATCTGGACAGCTGAGGATATCAGACACCAACCAAACTTGGCCCCTGCTTCATTTACATGCTCAGGCACACCCCACACTGCTCCAGCAATGTACATCACTGAAGTTGTCAGCAACAGGGAAGGGAGGCTGTGGGACTCAGGCCCTGCTTTTAACTTTCACTTACATACAGAAGACTCAGCAATCATCAGGTGTATCTTGAATGATGAAATCCAAACCTGAGCGTGCCAGCAAACAACCCTCTCAGGCTAAGCGCTGTCATGGAGGAATATGAAATTGCAACATAGAGGAAAGGGCTAATTTCATGTGTGTATATATAAAACACACTTTTTATCATCTTGTGGTTTTCTATTACACTTATATGTTCACTGGGGGTTGATGCATGGTAAATGGGAGAAGTCTCAGCTGGTGGATGTTACTGGGCGCCCTCCAGCAAAGGCCACACCAGGGTGAAACAGCCTGGGGAAACGGCTTCCTCACAGAGCGAGCCATCAGGTACCCAAACCTCTCATGTTTATCAAGAAAATATTATCCCTGGTGCTCTTATACAGTGAAAGAGCACTGCCCTTCTTTTAGGCTTCCCAGGACTATGGTTTAATTAGGAAGGTGTTGATAGCAAGGATGCTTAGATGCACCTCAAATAATGACTTTTCAACCTTGCACTGCAGTGCCACCCAGAAAAGTCCACTCTTTGTTTAAAACAACAGTAGAAAGGCACAGTTCAAGGAAACACTGAACCAATGTATGGTTAGAAGAAAAAAACTTGTGGTTTTAGCAGTGACCTCCTACGAGCCAAAATGCTCATTTCGGTGTGTGTCATCGAGCAGCCCGTTCATTTTAATGCATCGACCATATCTCAAGCTCAAGTACGCACACACAAAAGTCACTCGGCCCTCAGAGGAAGAAGCGGGCAGTGGAGGT
Source organism: Tyto alba (assembly GCF_018691265.1). Classification (NCBI taxonomy): domain Eukaryota; kingdom Metazoa; phylum Chordata; class Aves; order Strigiformes; family Tytonidae; genus Tyto; species Tyto alba. The sequence goes on along the minus strand of NW_024881261.1, from coordinate 39,341,408 downwards.
ATCCTTCACCCCAGGGCCCACAGCCCTCCGGCCACAAATCCTCCGCTCCAAGTGCCAGGTGGGCCTCGGTGCTGTGGGCTTTTATAGGCAGCAGCCACGTGCTCTTCGGTGTCACCCTTCTGCACAGCGGGACATTGTGGCTGGCCTGGGTGCCCGCGACCTCTTTAAAGGAGAAGCCGGTGGGTGACCAGCTCGTCAGTGGCTAGTGGCCACCTGCCCCACGGGGTCCCCCTGCTCCCAACCCCCTGGGCACCGTTTTGTGGGGCAGGCAGCACTGGGCTCCAAAATGAGCATTTTAGAGGCCTCCTGGAGAACTCCAAAGGCTTTTTTTTCTTATCTAGATAAAGTCATTTCATAAGGGTTGTATAAACACTGTCCCTTCAGAAGGCCAGTGATTTAATAAAACCCTCATTGCTTTGAAATGTCCTTTTCGCTCCACTGAGAATGCTGGATTTTACCTCATCTTTGGTGCTCTGTGACTGAACTGCATCCCAGGTTCAGGTTGGAAGAAGAAGGAAAAAAAAAAATATGAATTCACCTTATTTTCTCTCAGTATTGGTCATCTGAAGCTGCTTGCTGGCATTGGTACTTGTAACACACAGCTGAGGGAGAGCACCATTTCCCTCCCTAAGTTCCAAGCTGTTATTTCAAACCTTCTTATTTACAGATGAAAGCTTCTGTTGTCCCAAGTTCCCTTAGGCCTGAAGCACTTCAGTGAGTCTAGAAATATATTTGGCCAGCCAGAATATTTAATTAGAAAGGAGCAGAAAGCTACAACTATAATCTCCAGGAGCCCACAAAATCGTGACACTGACCAGGATGGACTTTCTCCCACCTCAGGGCTTGTTTCTTCCATTGCAATCAATGAGACACATCAGCAAAATAAACAGTTCCGCAACTGTACTTAATGTCTTGAGATTTAATGCCGATGTCCAGTCACTAAATAATGCAGTCTGGGATTGAGATCCTGAGGCAAAGAGGGGCAGTGCAAAATCCAGTCCTTAGAGGAATATCCAACCCCTTGAGTTACAACCCAGAAACTTGTGGAGAAGAGATGGAGGGCTGCTCTGCTTCCAGCAAGGATCAATGCCTCTGTATTGAATGTGAACCCTAGGGTCACAAAATGCAATTATGGGAATCATTTAGTAAAATGTAAACTTCAAAAAGTAAATGTTTTTTGCAAGTCTGGTGATTTCTGAATTCCTGGTTATTTTTGCAAGAAAAATGTGGAAACACTTTAGGTTCACAGCTGAAAATACTGTCAACAACTGCAGAGAAGCTACATGGGGAATAAATATGTCCACCTAGTTCATTTATTTAAATACATTAGTAAATTTTGAATGAGTGTAGTAAGTTGAGAAGGAGTTTTAGTGCTTGTACTTTCTTTGGTGGCATTTGTTCTACATCTGTTTATCAAAACTTGCAAGGCTACAGCGGTCAAGAGGTACAGATGCCTTTTGTTTCATTAGCTTGAAAATGGATATTTGACATACTGGTGTAATATTTAAATTATGAAGGCTATTGGTCTATTAGCGTAAGAAGAAAAATCCAGAAATTATGTGATATTCCTGCCTCTTCATAGCCCTTATGCCTAATGTTAGCAGGATTTTGTTAATCCTCTTGGAGCAATTTAAAAAATGTAAACTGAATCTGAATGTAGCATTTACCTGGTGCCTCTTTATGGGTGTGTTAGATTTTGTATTTATTTCATTCTGAGTTGTGACTAATTACTAAGATATTATGCCAGTGCATCCAATCTGTGTGTACAGTGAGGAAGAAAACTCACGTACCTGATCGCTCCGTGGCACCGTGCTGTGGGAGCTGAGTGCAGCTTATTAACTATTGAAGTTGATAAATAACAGAAATCAAACCAAGGCCTGTGGACACAGCAACTATTAGTAGAGAAGAGCCTGCAGAAAAATGCAGAAATGGAAACTCCCTGAGTGTCACAGTTTAAGCCCAGTGGGCAACGGAGCACCACCCAGCCACTCACTCACTCCTTCCCCCTCAGGGATGGCGAGGAGAAAAATAAAACAAAAGGCTCCAGAATAGAGATAAGGACAGGGAGGGATGACTCACCCATTATGGTCACAGGCAAAAGGCAGACTGGTTAGTGGAAGAAAAATTAACATCAATTTAATTTAAACATCACCACCAACAACGCTTAATTTAACAGAGTAGGTCAGTGAGAAGATTTACCACATCTTAAAAACACCGTCCTGCCATCCCTCCCTTCTTCCAGGGCTCAGCTTTGCTCCCAGTTTCTCTCCCTCCTCCCCACAAGCAGCGCAGGGGACAGGGGATGGAGGTTGTGCTCAGTTCATCACTCACTGTCTCTGCTGCTCCTTCCTCTTCAGGGGAGCACTCCTCACACTCTTCCCCTGCTTCAGCATGGGCTCCCTCCCACAGGAGACAGTCCTCCATGAACTTATCTGACATGAGTCCTTCCCACGGGCTGCAGCTCTTCCCATGCTGCTCCAGCGTGGGTCACCCCTGCATGTTGCAGCCCTCCCAGCAACAGGCTGCTCCAGCACGGGCTGCCCTCAGAGTCCCGGCCTTCTTCGGGCACAGCCCACTGCTCCACCGTGGGCTCCTCCGCGGGCTGCAGGTGGCATCTGCTCCACCGTGGGCTCCTCCACGGGCTGCAGGTGGCATCTGCTCCACCGTGGGCTCCTCCCTGGGCTGCAGGTGGCATCTGCTCCACCGTGGGCTCCTCCCTGGGCTGCAGGTGGCATCTGCTCCACCGTGGGCTCCTCCCTGGGCTGCAGGTGGCATCTGCTCCACCGTGGGCTCCTCCACGGGCTGCAGGTGGCATCTGCTCCACCGTGGGCTCCTCCACGGGCTGCAGATGGCATCTGCTCCACCGTGGACCTCCATGGGCTGCAGGGCATGGCCTGCCCTCTCACCATGGGTTGCAGGGGGGTTTCTGCTCTGCTCAACCTCCCACCCTACAACTTTCTTCCACCGACCTCGATGTTTGTAGGTATTTCCCTCACTCCTCCTCCTCCTCTCACATTCCCCTTCTTAAATACATTACCACAGAGGCGCAACAATCGTTGCTGATTGGCTCAGCCTTGGCCAGCAGTGAGTCCAACTTGGAGCCAGGGGAGCTTTGAGCAGCTTCTCACAGGATCCCCCCCCGTAGCTCCTCCCCTGCTACCAAAACCCCACCACAGACAAACCCAACACACTGCAGAAAAGTAATTTATTTACCCACCGCTGTCTGACATCACTGTCTAGGACTCTCTGTAGAGACGTGTCCCAGAAGCAGCATCCACTTTGCACTGACACACACCTCCCAAAAACGGGAAAGAGAAAAACAGGGAAAGCCTAAACCTTTCCAGCATTAGGCAAGCACGGTATGCTTTGCCCCTCAATAAGAGAGATATATTTCCAACTCTTCTTGCAACTGTAACTCTTCTTGAACAGACTGCAATTTCCAGTCCAGGAATGCAGCACAATGTTTAAAGCAAAACAAAGTAATGCCACTTTCCCAGAAAATCATCTGAAATAATCCCAACAACACGTAAACTGGAGAACCGATCTATCATTTTCTTCATTATAAGCCTCACAGGCATTCGGAAGTTGAAAATTCAAGAGGAAGCTGAATTTGATTTTCATTAAGAGTTATCAGCACTCTCCACAGCTTTTTCCGACTGACTACTCATCTATTGTTTATATCAGAAGCTTAGTCCATAGTAACTTAAGCACAATGGGAATGTCTGACACTTAACCAGTACTCACATTTCTCTGTGTGCGAAGGGAAAAAACTTTGGATTGCAATTTCATTCTTTGGGATACCAAATACCATCCTAAAACCTTCTCTTGTGGTTAGAGCGTTTTACTGTTTTTAACTTTAATTCAGTACAGCTACTACAACTCTGGACCACACCCAAAACCTCATCTAATCTTCATTTTAAGATTTATTAACCTTTTAAATTGCTTATTCTTATATTTTAAGTAGGACTTCTACTGGAATTAAAGGCATGTTTTGAATGGAAGAGTTCTCTGCCTGACAAAAGTTCATTTCTCTGTTACAGATCAGATTAATTTTTCCTGTTTCGGCAAGCACATGGTGAGGGCAGAAGACCGTGGCAGCAGCGCTGGCTTATCTGACTTGGAGCATGGGTGCCCAAATCTCAGTTTTCTCCATCTGTAGTTTCATTAATCAAATGGTAGATCAGCACCAAGTATAAGGTCCAAAGCAAAACCAGCCTTTTTGTCCCCAAACTAACAACCTCCACACATCTCCTCCAAACAACATTACTAAATCTCCCCCCCTGCCCCTAAAACCTCCATACTAAAAGCAGCAATGGAAATGTTTCTGGTCGTGAGGAGCAAGGAAGGCAGCACGGGGAGCAGCCTCCTTCGAAGCCCCCAGTCCTCACCCTGCTGTGGGCTTTCATGAGTGAAACTATGTTGGGGAGGCACTGCTGCAGGAGGAGGTGGCAGAGCTGTGCAAAAAATCCTTTGAAGTCACTTGGATTTGGAGCCTAGCAGACAGTTCTGCTGGAAAAAACCCAGAAGTCTAACAAGCCATTTGAAAAGCTGGCTTTAATAGGTTAAATAGATGCCAGCCTTGCCTAAAAATGCAAATGAAACATGTCTCCAGATTTCACAGAGAGCTGCTTCAGCTCTATTGAAAGAGTTAGTTGTCAAGTCAACTTTCTTTATTAGCTACCGCTACGCGTCTACTCCCCAAACACGGCTGGAGCACGGCTGATACTGCAGAAACAATGGGTGAATAAAACACCAGTATTTATAAATCGAAAAATGTGCTTGGCCTACAATGAAGGCATCGCTGTATTAAATATTGCACCCTAGCTGGATTTGAAAATCCAGTGGGGTCACACTGTCTGGAATACTACAAAAACATATTTAATCTTCTGGGAGCTGATGAACATGGAATATAAAGTGCCTCTGTAGATTTTCAATTCAAAAATAACCAGAGTTGGGACCTTTTAAATCTCTCTGGCTGAGGCATCCAATGCTTAAATCTTTGTAAGCTAGAAGCTGATCTGTAGCTCTCACAAATCAGAAAGGATTTTGTCTTGCATAAAACCATCTTGGGGCAAATCCCATCTTGGTTGTGGTGATGCAATCTCACTGACACATCAGGTTAACTAGTGCTTCAGTGTGTCAAGAGCACACGAGTATGCCCCCAGATATCACAAATTCAAAAGATCCTCAACAAATCCCAGTCATGTTATTAGGAAGCTCTAAGAAAACTTATTAGGAAGCTCACAGAAAAGATTGGGAACACTCCTGCAAGGATTATCTTGGCGAATAAAATACAATGCAAAGTGTTGCCCATCATGCACATTGTATCACGGCAAGCACATGAAAGGGAATCTCCACTACTAAAAGCTCCAATTCGCAGCAAAGTGAATAGCTGACACAGGCTACATTTCTAACAAAAGGCTACAATTCAATGAAAAATAAACTTTGTGTAAGCAGCCCTTACTATGAGAGCTATGCAGACATTGACACATTGCAAACTTTCAACAACATGTAGTATGGATCGGTCCTGCCTGAGCAAGCCTTACCAGAGGGACAGACCCCAAGCATGAGCAATAAGATCCCTTCATGCCTCCAGCTCTTGGACCCATTCATCAATCCAAATCAGACAGATCAGCCGCCCTTTCCCTATAATCTGCCTGGCTGAATTTAATCTCATGTAATGTCATTAATGACCCTCAAATGCTTTGTCATAAAAGATAGACGAAAAGGAAAGCAATGTATGTACTATTTCCTACAGGTCATGCTCCTGATAAATGCAACCATATGGTAAATGCAACTGCGATGAGTATCACAACAAATAAACAATGTACTAATTACAGTTAGTCTTACAGAAACACTGAGTAATCACAACCAGTCCTCCCACCTCCAGAAGAAGCAGTAGGAAGCCAGCAGGAGAATCTCATCCAGAGAAACAGGGGACTTAGCAAACTCAACTATGACTGTGGCCAACAAGGGAACAGGAGTCTCAAGAAATCCTCACTACTTAGGAGAAAGCTTGACGAAACAAGGATGAAACAATCTAAAAAGAGGTGGGAAAGACCAGACAAAGCTGCCTGTTTCCAGAGCTGCCAAAGGGAAAACTCTTTTCAGATCGACAGGTCAGGCATCAGGAAGGAACCAGCAAAGGACCATGTCCCAGACAAATGTGCATTATATGTTGAAGGCATCAAGCACATTCATGCCCCAATCAGCTCAAAATGAATGGCTGCAGGCACCCAGGAACACTAGAGACTACACATCCCTTACTGAAATTCAATTGCTGGTTGTAAGAAAAGGATTTTCATTATTTACAAAAAAAAAAAGTGTCTTTTCTTCAGAATGCAGAAAGTATCTGGATAAAACCACAAAAATATCAAAACAGTCTTATTACCTACCCCAAATTCTGCCAAAAAGGTATACCCTGCGTTTAATCAAATGTAGCATTTTAAATACAAACTTCATTTAGCTGGTTTAAAAACAAAATTTGAAGTTAATCACTATAGGCAACTAACCTCTGCCATCTTAAAAAAAAATAAGAAATTGACCTATTATACCTCCAGAAAAGCAGTTAATTGCTTAAAATACGTAGACTGCTGTTCAGGAACAGCTTGAATTTTTTCCATCGCCAATGGAAACCATCTGTTCCGCATGGTAGTTTTCATGACTTTTCAGGTCCATTTCTAAATTGAAATGGATGTTTTAATGATGAAAAATGGGGAGAAGTGATGAATACTTCATTAAAGCACATTATTTCCCTGTCAAACTTCTGTTCTCCTGACTGTAAGCAAAAATAATGTCTGAGCAGAGTTAATGTCTTGGGTTATCAGGACTGTAGATGCCTCTCCGTATTTGGTTGAACAAATAAGATATTTCACAACCTGCAAACAAAAATGATTCAGTAAATTGGAATTTCTTTTCCTTCTAATGAAAGCCAGAGTTTTCAAATTCTTTACATTACCCACATGTAATGCAAAAGACACTAAAGGGATGATATTTCTTCCTGTTTACTTTCAATGCATCATTCTTACAACCAGCAAGGCACATTAAAAGCATCAATAGGTACACAGTATAAACTCAACCAGCGGTTCCTTTTGCAAACTGTATTTAATTATTTTAAGAAGATGAGAGGATATAATTTCCTACCAACGCAAGCACATGATGAGGAACCAGCAACTGTAGAAAACATTCATATCTATCACACAAATAAACACGCACTGTTTTTCTATAACATTTCTCAGTATATTTGCCAATTACCACATATTTTTGGATTGAAGCAAGTGTTTGCTCAAGCATAGAGAAATTATAACATAAATATCCAAATAGAGCTTTCTTTTGCTCCTAGGCAATTTATTAAACCAACAAGACATTTCATCATGGCATGAAATTGAAAAAGAGAAAAAAAAAAAAAAAAAAGCTGGAAGAGAGCGATTGTATTAGAATTCAGAATAAAATACCAAAAGCCTTCAAAACCATCAAGCATCAGAAAAAAACATGCAAGTCCCAAGGTACTCCGCTATCCCACTGGATTGGGTTAACCATGCTCTGCTGCTGCCATGACCTTGCCAAGACTTTCCAAACTAACATCTAACTTTCAATATGTCACCTTCTAAAAAAGCCCAGGAGAAGACTACTTAAAAACATCTAGTATTCAAAGAATTGCTATGGCGCCTTTGATAATCAATTTCCTTTTCAGGCCTCTAAAAGATCAAGAGATGTTTTTGAAAACCTGAGCCTGTGTCACATAGCTTTAAGTTTCTTAGTAAAATCATTGTTTGTTAGAAATTCTCAATGAAATAAAAGCCAAATCCAAAATGCAAGCGGGCTATCTCAAAGCTGACCTCTGAATGTAACGTGCCGAAACATTTGTCCTTTACTTGAAGACTTCCAGGGTGAAGTCTATCCAACCTCCTACCTGAATGGTATCGTGTCCCCTGTCCTCAGACAGGCTTCAACAGAAATACAGTTATATTTGCTTAAATCTTCCTCTTGCTGCCAAAAAAAAAACATTAGAGTCACAGGGACCTTCAGGAAAATGACAGCAAAATAACATCAGACATCTAGATGTGGGGCAGAAGTTAAAACTCTTCTGTTGACCCTTCCCTCCCCCTGGCTTAGGGGAACAGCAATTTATGTTCCTCAGTAGCTGAAAAGGCATCATAAAACTGGCCTTGGCTTTCTTAAAATTTGTGCCATAAAGGCCATGGCCATACCATCACCATTGGTATAAACACATGGCTGCACTTTCTGCAACGCAGGTCATGAAGAGGAGCTGCTGGCTGTGCCGAGGGAGGATAACATAACATGCTGCCCAGCTCATCCATGGCCCAAAATTCAGCATCATTTGCAAATAAGATAATTGTTCAGCTGACAACATAAGAAGAGCTACGTAAAGGTGTAACGGCGTTCTGTTTATTTAACCAAACAAGGGGAAATACTACAATATACAACAATACTCAGTTGAAACGCATGTACTTTAATTACATTGTAGTACTAAATATGATATTTGGTTTAATCTAGCAAATTCAGCTTGTTGACAGGAACAGAGTGATTAGGCAGAAGGAATCTTCCTGGATTTCTCCATATTCATACGCACAGGGTATGAGGAAGAAAGTGATGACAGGAGAGACTTTGTGCAGTCAATACATAATGAAATAGCTTTAAAGTAATAATGTTTCACTTGCTCGGTGCCTGTTTCTTTTCTTCACAATTGATTTTGCACTGCAGTTTTAAGAGTGCATTAGCAGCCTCAAAATCATTGCTACAAAACCAGCTAGTTTATACCTCTTGTATCTTCTCCCAGAAAATTAATCCCAGGTGGAAGACTTTCCACTGATGGTGCTGTTTATGTGCTGAATTGGGATTTTAACTAGTCATTACATTTTTCCTCTATTTCTACAGAACACAACACAGGGACTTGACAAACAAGTAAGTTCTCTCTGTTCATACTCTTAGCAACAAGTTTGAGAAAGCCTGACAACGTCATCTGTACCTCTGGTGAACAAAAAAACCCACAGAGCACATTTATTTAAAAAATACCACTTCATACACCCATAAAGGGGAGGCTATGAGTGGATTATATCAAAAATATTGAAAATCCTTTCATCGCAATCAAAAATATTATGGCAAGTCTATAGGTCATTGCCAAAGGCAATGAACAATAGGCGATCTGATTTCTGTGAGTTGAGCTGACTGGCGCCTTCGAAACCAGTTTTGGCACCAATATAAAACACATTTCTGTTGGTTCAAGGAACTAGAAGCAACAATGTAAAATTAGCTTTTGAACCAGATATGAAAGTACTTTGAGTTAAACATCTGTCTGTCATTAATTTTCCTCCACAGCAACAAACCAAAGGGCAGTCCTCCAGGTGCCCCCAGGATGTGTATATTATTCACAGTATAGCAGTCATTTCACAGAGTAACTGCTGTGTTTAACTTGGATCCAGACCTTAAAATTTTCTAACACCATTTAAAAGTATGATTTGGAGCCAAACAGGATACAAGGATTTTCAGTTTGGGTTTATTTTCCTTTTGGTAAGTATATTCCATATATAGTCCTCCTTCTAAACTGAGAATACTTGCATATGTAATATAAGAAGGAAAGCAAGATTTAAAAATACAGGGCTCACCAAATATTTTTAAGAACTAAGAACAAAAGAATTCTATGAGATAAATGTGAAAGCACAACTACAATAAATTCTGAGCTTTCTTCCAAAAAAAATAAAAAATGAAGAGTAAAATCAAGAATAAAATATTGTCCACAAAACAGTTTGCAAAAGCCAGGAAATTTGCAAGTAGAAGTTTTTATTCAGCCTATTCTATCTCTTTAAATAGCTGCATACTTAAAGACTTCCAGTGGACCAGATTTTAAAATGCCCTCTTCATAGGGATGTCTTCCAAAACTTTTCTTGGTTCCCACTGCTGACAAACTATTCTCCCATTGACAAGCCAGAAAAATTTCTATATAAAATTAGAGGAGGGGAGGACACCCATCTTGAAATTCTGTTTAAATAACATTAGTATTAGACTTTAATCTAGAAATGAGAGGTATGTAACTTCTAGCAATCAGAGCAGTCATATTTCCTATCACATCGCATGGTGAAAGGACAGCCTAAGGTAACGAAGCTCCATTTACAAGTTGTAAAACAAGCCTGGTATCTTGACTGTAAAAGTTATGGGCACTTCCAGGAATCATTGGCTCAGTTATTTGCTCACTTAACAGAAGATCCTCTTTAATTCATAATTATACTAAATTTGGGTGTAAACTTTTTTCATTGCTTTCACTTCTGGAATCTGCATCCATGCCTTTATTCACAGTGAAAAGGCCATGGTGATTTTTCTCTCTACTGTGATAGCAAGTAATAAAATAATATAGCAAACAGGGAGAGATGATGGAAGAAGCAAAGTCCACTCTCAGTCAGCTCCCACTGGAGGAAAGTCTTGAATCATCAAAAAAGAGAGAAAGAAACATTGCTTCCCAATTGCAACATCAAAGACACACTTTTCAGATATACATAGAGAAAAGCAACACCAGAAGTGCTGAGATGTATTACAATCCATGGGGTTTACAACCCAGCTCTACAGCCATTCCTTTTTTGCATAAGCAAGAAACAAGAGAAGTTCAGTTTGAATTCTGCACGTATTTCTGCTAATGACACCTTTCTGGAAAGGAGAGGTTTGATTCTCTTTGTGTGATTTCTATTATTCTCTGTTTCTGTTGGCTGGTAGCAATGCTATGCAACTTTGCTCTCCTGCGTTTTTATTTCTCTAAAACTACATTTCTATTATTTTCTAGACTAGAATTCCTGGTGATTGATTTGTCTCAGGATGAGGGGTTTTGGCTACAAAACAAGGGGAAGAAAGGAGATCTTTTCTATTAGCAATTATGTTCTAACTGCATATCTCTGAGAAGTTTTTTCCTAACAAATTTTATTAAAAAATATTTCAGGCAGTGTTCAGCAAAGCAATTTATTAAAGTAATTATTTTTAAAACCTAGTCTCCGAGGTTTGCACAAAAGCACACATTTTTCTGTGAAATTTATGCTTACAGGAAGATCAACAAGAAACATTCATAAATGTCTTTCTCCAAGACTGACACAAAATCAGCAACAAAATTCATAACCTCTGGGCAAATAGGGACATGCCATACACAAAACTCTGCTTGTTTCTCTAGGGGCACTGGATGCATCTTTGTGCAGGTTTTTGAGACCCTGAATCTCTGTAGACTACCATAGTGAGACGATTTTAGCACAAGACTCAGCAGAGCAGGCATGCTTTCCAAAAATACCAAATTGAGATTACATAAAATGAGTGGAAAGACTGAAAAAGAAGAAGGGTTTTGATCAAACAATTTATGGCATTTCTGACTGCAAATGCAAATGAAATAATATCAGTGACCTTAAAAATGAACTGAAGCAAGGGGTCCTTGGAGGCATAGAGTCAGAATATAAGGCTTTTTTTCTTTGAGTGTGAGATAATGCTTGGACTAGAGCTTTTTAATACACTGTGCTCAGTAAATCCAGTTCAGGGACAAAACCTCTGTAGAATATTAGATTTCTGGCATGAAAACTACTATGTTGAATTAGTAAATCATTCTGCAGCAAGTTACATTTTCGAGGCATCATAATGCTTATTTTCTGGAGATTTGTATTCATTTACTAATAATTTTCATAGATGTTAAGTAAAAAATAGAGAAGGTTGTTCTGAAGGGTGCTTTATTTTTCTTTCTTATGTAATAGGCATGTTTTGTTTCAATTTTTTCCCATAGGAAACAGCTGATATTAGCAGTACCCAAACTTTGGGAGAAATGTCAACAGATGAGACATGGAAAAATCTTCCACCCTGCTAAACGTAATTTTTTCCTGTATCACATTAATATGTTCCCAAGAAACCTTGAAATACAATGCATCCACATTTACTTTCCATACTGTTATCCAGTATCCATAGGGTTCCCCAGTGTGGGTACCCTACCAGTGACTGGTACCAAGCTTTATCCCAGTCCTCACCTGGATCACTCTACCTGGCTTGGAAAGGAGACCAGACCTGCAATATTTTGGGCAGAAAGCAGAAAATGTAGCCCTTCATCTGCAAGGTGTTTCCCAAGACAGCAGTCTAGGGCTTTTACCTACCTCCCTCCACATCAGCCTCCCCCTGAAAATCGTTCACTTCACCAAAACTCTCCTCCTTTTCGCACAAGGTGGTGCTTGACACGGGCTTGCTCTTCTCAAGGGTTAATATATTCTTCTCTTGGGAACAGTTTTGCAAAGTAGACTGTTGATTCTATAAAAATAGTGGGTTTGGAAGCCAGACATTTCCCTGTCCCTCTCAGACCAAGATAGCCTGGAACTCAATTACAAACACGTCACTGTGCACAGGAGGAACACCAACCGTGTTCCGAATCTGAACTGACATTAACAGAAAAATGGAGATGGTTGGTTGGTGGGTGTCTTGGGAAAAGCCTCTTAAAGTGTCTCCCAGGATAATTTAGTAAAAACAATTTCTTTGCGAGACCATTTCTGTTCCTAAGAACTACCCAAATAAGACAGCTCTCTCGTAGTCTCCATCACTCTAAAGAGACATATAAAATAACAAATAATAGTTTTTAAAGCTTTTGAGAAGGGAAAGCTAAAGAGAAGCTATAGACGTGGGTTTCTAGGTGGACCATACACACAGAAAACCATTAAGTCTCACTGGAAGGCTTTTTAGAGTTGCCCTCTCCACAGGGCATTGACACTAGATGCACTACAGAAATCACCAGCATCATCAGTGTGTTCATGGACCTTGACTGGTACCTAGTCCAACTCTCTTCAGAAGCCGGCAAATGGCAGAAGCCATGGCTTTGAGCAGCCACATCCTGGAAAACTCCTAAGAAAACAGCCTCTCCCATCATCAATTCTTTGGTTGTGCCTGGAGCAAGATCCCAGGGAGCAAGGGGTGGAAGTGAATTGCAACAGCTTATCTTGCTTCTGCTAAACTAATCCTCATTTTGCTTTCAACTAATTAGTGCAGTCATGGTGACCAGATGAGTGCTAGGGATGCTAGGAATGCCTAGCACCAGATGAGTGCTAGGAATAAAGGAGAAAATGTTTTTCTTCTTCCCTTGTCCAGAATGGGTAGATGATGGACACTGAAAATATTAGAAGGCATAGTCTTTTCTCAGGCTATCCCAGTAATTTTACTCAACAGACATCTCATAGCTAGCACAGTAGGAAAAAAAAAAAAAAAAAATCCAAAGCTTAATTCAGTCTAAACTCACCAGTTACTCTGAATCACTCTTAGTTCTGTCAAGTAACATATAAAAAAAGAAAACTCAGAACAGGAAATATGTACGCAGAATCTAAAATTAAAAAAAGGAAAACCTCTACATTACTGTGGATTTTCTTCTGTGAGCTGAGCTCAGCAGGCACTTTATCATAACCTCAAACTGCTGTTTATTTCCTCTCTCATATCCTGCGATACAGCAACAATCACAGTCAACACAGGGATGGCTCAAAGATTCCCATGGGTTGTCTCTACCCTTTCTCCAGTCCTAATAAACACCATTATGAAAGAGCAAACTGTGTGTCGTATTCATCACACCTAACACACCTCCCGCACTCAGCCTGCAGTTTTTCAGACAGGGATATTAGACATGTAGTTTACAGCCGTCTCATACACAATTAATCCTTTTTCTCTCTTAAAACAGGAGAATTTCACAACAGTTGCTCTGCTGTGTTATCTATGAATATGCAACTACGACAACTTATGGAACTGTGCATTGGGTTTTGCTCGTAAAACAGCTTAAAGACTCATCCAAAATGTATTTTTTATAGCGTAAACCCTGTTGGTTTTACCTTCTGAAGCCTGTTTGCTGGACAAAGTTTTCCTTTCATGCATCTGGCTGCTACGTATGCCTCTCCCTGGAAATTGTTCCTGTGCTTTTGAGGCTTCAGTTGCTTCCCTATTTCTGTATCAATTCGGATGCCAAGTAAATAGTATTCAATCAAAATTACTAGTCACAGTTTGACAGCTGGCACAGCAGTTTACAAAAGCACATAGGAGTATAACTAGATGACAGCTACACAGTTGCTTTCCAACACAGAAGCAGCAAAAATAATATGCATGCAGTGGGCAATGGAGTCAGGCAGGCTTTCAGTGCCAGCTATGAACCTCTGCCAGTCAAGACAAACAATAATTTAATTTTTTTGCAGAGAGGGAGATGATTGACTTTTCATTCAAAGCAGCCCTGAGAAGGTCAGCAGAAAAAAAGAAATATTGAAAAATAACGTAAATATCCAAGCCGAGATGGGCTTCAACATGCCAGATATTCACAAGCACAAGCAAGGGCTAAGCAGATTAACACCGCCAAAATCTAAATAAAGTGCCCTTCTCCAGGCACCGCAGAGCAGCTTCGCAGAAATTATAATAAACTCCATTACGAACACTTGAATGCAGATGATGCCTGAGCTGTACAACTGCCCAAAAGTCCTGTTCCCAAATTAACGGTTTATGCCCCTACTTATGTTTTAAAACTGAATTCCCTATGTAAAAGAACTCTGTGACCCCACTGTTAAGCACGCTGGAATATGAAACTCTGACAGCTTCCCCTCAACCCCCTTCCCAATTTCTAATGACAAGGGATTTTTGACAACTTTTGATGAACTTATGGTCATATAAAATTTACATATGAGCTTAGGCAATGTCAGCAATTACCAGAATGACCTCAAGGCTTAGAGAGGAATCAAGATTAGAGGAAAGCTTGTTTTTCTGCAGTAATTTAGTAGCAGATGGTGACTTTTGTTTAGGCCTTCTGAAGAAAATTAGCCTTGAAACAGGCACTTTACCAGTTTCATTAACATGATATTGAGAGGAATATGAAATGTCCAAAGCAGGAACGATTTCCAGAGCCTCACAGTCTTTAACAAATTAAAAATATCGTGCTGAAATTTGTTTAGTGCTTTTTTTGGGACACAAATCTCAAAATTCTGATGCTTCATCCTCTATTTTATTATGCAGTGAAACTAGATCAGCTCAGCTTCTTGATTAAGGTCTTTGCTTGCAAAATGCTGAACGTTTTACAGCTCTTAGCAGAGGTTGAGACCACTCGGCATTTCACCTGTGTTTTGTTTGCCTATACGTAAAACAAACACCCTGAAGTTCTTCCCCTTATACTGTGAGTATCTTCGTAAATCAACTAGAGCAGCCTCAGCACACTGGCATACTCTGAGCTTGTAATCAGGCTGAAGTGGCCCAGCGATGTCAGAAGTTTAAAACAGGAATAAGGAAAGAAGTAAAATGGGCCAAGACTTAAGAAGCCAACAAAAGAAGCAATCGAATATTAAGCACTTAGCCAAGGGTCACAAGTCAGTAGCATCACTTTCAGAAGGACATGCGGGTCAATTAGTGGCTGACTAGTCAGGATAAACCAGACCTGCCTACAACTCAGAGAAAATATTGTATGTTTTTGGACTCCTCTGGATTGAAAACACTGTTCTCCTTGAATAATTTTGACTATCAGAAGTATACTACAGCTTCCCCTCGCCTAAAGAAAACACCTATGTTGGCTTTTCTTCTGCATAAGGATCAGAACAATGTGTTTACACTAGGGTGGCATTTCACAAACTATGTCTCCATTAGCCTCTCACTGCTTGACAAAGACAGCATCAAGCCTGGACTGATGCATGCTAACAGGAATAAAAATGCTCTTTCAGCTAGTAAATGGAGATAGATTCAGAGGAATTCAATTACAGACAGAAAATATACATTTCTAACCTGTACATTCCAGGTAAATTTAAACAACTCCTTTCTATGGGCTGAGATATAGCTGAAATTTCTTCAAAGGTTTTTTATACTGCTAAAAAAAGCACATTTATTGTTGACTTCCATCAGCACATATGGCATTCCAGAAAGTACATGAAATAATCATATGAACAAATGATTACTGGTACATAAATGAAGACGAAATCAACTCTCCCTCCACTTTCTACTGAATGAAAACCATCCAGAAACATTAAATATTACAGGGGAAAAACTGGCCCTACAAACCGAAAAGGAAATTGAAGAATTTAATTTGTTTAACTCAAATTATTTATTTCTTTTACTGTAGTGTTTTTGATTTCAATGATATTCACATACTGTTCTCATACACTCTTTTACATGGACATACCAACATCATATTTCGTTCAAAGATTTTCAGACTCAGGGCAGTGCATCTTCTGGAAGACTTAGCACTACAGCACCGCCGTTAAATTGTTCAGCATGTGTTTATTTAAAACTGAATGCTTTAAAAGGGCACCTAGATCTGCACTATGTACCTGTGCAAACATCACCGGGTCATTCATATTCACTGTGCTCCCTCACCCACTCTGTAGGTTTACTGCTTTTTAAATATATTACTTTGTCTGTTTTTATTCTGCAGTGCTATAAATAAAAATGCTCAAGTTAAATCTCCCTGACCATAAATTCAAAGAGGATATCTACAATTGAAGGAATTAGCTACTTTCAAGTGTTTTCAGTTACCAAAATGCGTGTACAAAATATCTCAGTGTAACTTAAACTGTATCAGATATATAACAAAAAAATACCGATTCCTGTCAAAAGTTGTCAACCCTCATTAATCATGTCCTGATGAGTGAAACCCTTTTCATTGCCATGAACATATATTCACTCTGAAATGGTAGAAATGTTTCAGGTTAATCTTTTTGACAAAGTAGTCGATTCAGTGAAATAATTTTCTCCATATAATCTGGATCCTCAATAGTATGAATTCGAGAGGCTTAGCTGGAGCCAATGAAGTTATGCTGATTTAGATCAGCTGTGGCCCTAGCCAAAAATCTCTCTCTGTTTCAGTGAAATGCATTAGTCAAAATCCTCAGGGAACACTGGGACATATTTTCACATGTTAAGCCGATGATCTGCTTGGAGAGGCTTCCAAATTTATTTTAGAAGAGAAGCTGCAAAATGCATGGTCATGTTATCCTATATAATGGTGCTGTGAGGGGCTAAACGGACCTTTGCTTAACTGTATTTTAAGAACAAGAGTCACTCAGGGAATACTTAATGTCTTGGAATAAACATATTTAGCTGGAAATGAGACCTAAACAAGAACAACATACAAAAAACCTGGCTGTGTGTTTTGGCATACTGTTCTTCCAGTATCTTTTCTTCAGAAAAGAGAACATCAGGCATAAAAATGAGAGTTTTGGTCTTGAAGTTTTCTTTGACCCTCCTATAATTGAGCATGTGAAGTACAGCATCGCAGCACCAGAGCTCATCATGCTTAATGAGCACTGTTGTCTGACAGAATAGGAAACGTTACTCCTTATTTCAAAGGGCTCCAAAAGTCATTTTTAACATCATTTAGCACTAAAACTGTTAACTGCAAAAAGGAAAACATGCATGTATTGATCCTGAGTTAAGCTTTTCTCACCGTTTTCAAAATATTTCACCTTCGTGATAAAGTTTTGGAGTTTTTTCTTAACCAGCAGTTTATGACTGAAAGCATGATGTTTAGCAACACGCAACCAAGAAAAGTTTCTTTGCAATGCTTTAAACAAGCCTGGGACAACCCAAAACAGAGGCATGCAAAGCCGGATGAGAACTGCAAAGCAGCAGATTTGTATGCATTTCCTAGAGAAAGTGAGGGCAAGAACAGAGGCCATATATTTTATCAGCTTCCAGGTTTAAAGGTAATTCTTTGCTGTTAAAAAACTCAATAATCTAATTTGCAGAATTGTAATTTGCAGAATTCTTCCTGAAAGGGATCACTTGAAAAAGAAAATTCCAATTACAGGCTTATTTCCAGTGCAAGGAGAAAGCAAAGGATAAAGAAAGTCATACATCAGTGATGCTGAGCATGCAGGGGCAGGATTGGGCCATGGCGTGCTGCTGGCTGAAGGTCACTCTGCACTGGCTTAGCTTTTAAATACCAGAAAAACCAAGAGGGATCAACAGCAACAATAAAGAGTCGAAGGTGACGCATATTAGTGAGACAGAGGATTTTAGCGGGTGGAAGGGGAGGTCTGTCTCCCTCCTCCACCATGTTAACAAATATTCATACAAACTGGAACAGATTTAGGACAGGCTGAGCCAGACCATCCAAACAGGAGGCACAGGCTCACTCCTGAATGTCCCAGTGTTTGATATTTAATGTATTCTTTGGGTATTCAGGCCTGGTTTAGACTAAGTCAGGTCAATAAAAATGAAATCAAGCTCCCAAAGTCTAGTAGTAAGTCAGTAATTTAAGCAATTAGAAAGTCGAGGGTAATAATGGGCCTCTGCTAAGCCCAAATCAGAAGCAAAACCAAACCAGACAGTATTACCATTTCCACCTCAAATGAACTGAGAAGCAAAGGGGCTCTGCCAATCCACACATGGGATGTGAGACAATTTAATTCATAGAATCATAGAATCATAGAATGGTTTGGTCTGGTAGGGACCTTAAATCTCCTCCAGTGCCCCCCCCTGCCCCGGGCAGGGCCCCCTTCCCCCAGCCCAGGGGGCTCCCAGCCCCGTCCAACCTGGCCTTGAACCCTTCCAGGGAGGGGGCAGCCACAGCTGCTCTGGGCACCCTGGGCCAGCGCCTCACACCCCAAACAGGGAAGGATTTCTGCCTTACATCTCATCTAAATCTGCCCTCTTTCAGTTTAAAACCACTACTCCTCATCTTATCCCTACATCCCCTGATCCAGAGTCCCTCCCCCCCTTCCCTGCCCCCCCTTTAAGCCCTGGGAGGCCGCTCGAAGGTCTCCCCGGAGCCTTCTCTTCTCCAGGCTGAACCCCCCAACTCTCTCAGCCCAGCCCCCCAGGGGAGCTGCTCCAGCCCCCCCAGCATCTCCGTGGCCTCCTCTGGCCCCGCTCGAGCAGCTCCGGGTCCTTCTGCTGTTGGGGGCCCCTGAGCTGGCCCCAGCACTGCAGGGGGGTCTCCCCAGAGCGGAGCAGAGGGGGAGAATCCCCTCCCTGGCCCTGCTGCCCCCCCTGCTCTGGCTGCAGCCCAGGGCACGGGTGGGTTCTGGGCTGCCAGCGCACGGGGCTGCCTCACGGGCAGTTTTCCCCCCACCAGCCCCCTCAGTCCCTCTCCTCGGGGCTGCTCTCCAGCCACTCCTCGAGGGCCCAGCCTGGGTTTGTGCTGGGGATTGCCCCGGCCCACGGGCAGGCCCTTGCCCTTGGCCTTGCCAAACTCCATGAGGTTTGCCCGGGCCCCCCTCTCCAGCCTGCCCAGGCCCCTCTGGGTGCCATCCCTGCCCTCCAGCCTGTCCCCACACCACACAGCTCGGTGCTGTCGGTGAACTCGCTGAGGGTGCATCGATCCCACTGTTTATGTCACTAACAAAGTTGTTAAACAGCGCCGGGCCCAACCCCGACCCCTGAGGAACGGCACTCGTCACTGCTCTCCCCTTGGACATCGAGCCATTCACCACAACTCTTTGAGTGCAACCACCGTGCCAATTCCTTATCCACCAAGTGGTCCGTCTGTCAAATCCATGTCTTCAATTTTGAGACAAGGATGTTGTGCGGAACATTTGTACCTAGACAAGCCCGAACTTGTCCTTGCTCATACACAGACACATGCCATATGCTTAAAGTGAGGTACAACACTTACCCTGGTGCCACTATCATGCACACTGCAACACCATTACAGGATAAAAATCAAAGCATTTTGAAGTCTCCCCTCTACAGATGACTTAAACCCTGCTGAAGAGCCAAGTCTGTCCTGCCTTATCTTGGAAGCAGTTCAAGAACTTGCAGATGGCCCTCTGCCTCTTGCATATCCCCAAGTCCCTCAAGTTCTACAGACTTCCAGACTACTTGAACTTACCAAGTTGCTGGTGGCTGCTATTTTGCTGACCTTGACATGACAAACCCATGTTTTGTGGATGGAGGAAGAGGGCGAGGAAGAGCAAAAACTACTGCTTTTGTGGCTATTAAACATTTCCTATCCCGCCTCCAGCGTTTTGTGTAACCCTCCCCAGTTCATCACAAATGGGCAAGTTCTCCAAGCCAAGCAGTAATCAAGTCGAACATTTACCATAGCAGCAATACACACTTATTGAATGAACTAGATGGGCATGTCACTGCAAATCCCTCCATACAGGGCCTGGGGGGAGATGAAGGGAGCAGAAATACTCTGTCCTTTTACCCTTTGCTTTCTTAACCTCTGTACTCACAGCCCAAGCATTTTTCGTGTAGAGGTGTCATATCCATCCCCCTGTTTGGGAACTGTACAGCGTGGTGACACACTAAAGTGGATTCTGCAACTGCAAAATACACTGCTGGGAAAGAGGTGCCATGGCTTAATTTGGAAAAGATGATCATCTCCCAAAACATCGGTGTTATTCTTGCAGTGCAATTTAGAGCAAATAAAAACACTGTGATGGTTTCTTCATTTATGGTGTTAGCAGTAACCCCCCTTTTTTTGCAACACAAAATCCATTTTAATTTTCAAGATCATTACGAACAGACAGATTCATTAAGCGCCCTTTGTAATCACTGTTATGCTAACACAGGCTGCAAACACATGCAGTTGCAAAAAGAAGCCGCTGTCGCACAGGAAGATACAAGCATAAAGCCTGAAGCAGGACCCGTTCTTCCCCAAAAGCAACATCTTAGCAGCTTTGTATTATCTTATAACCACAGATTAGTTTACTCCAGAAATTGACAATCAGAAACGCGCATTTCATGGATTTCCTAGTACACAGCGGTAGGGGGAAAAAAATGAAAATTTTAATATTTATTCCTAGAAGTGCTGCATGAAACAAGAGTAAACAACTCCACCAACTACAAAGGCGATCTTTTATTCTGACAGCACAACATAATGCTCCTTACACAGAAGGCGGGGGGAAGCACTGTACAATGCTGACATCCTCTTCTCTATGTTTGCCTCACTCCCAGGTCAGAAAGTACACACAATTTCCAGGCTCTGCATTCAAAGCTTAGCCCACAGACACAAAAAATAAGATTAACAGACCTCCAAGACAGGAAAAAAAAAAAAAACATGAAAGAAATTCTAAAGTAAAACACCCCTTTCAAATCTCATAAATCTTGTGCAATTTAACACTCAGAGGTAAGGAGAAATTAAATAAAATTAAAACCTCTATTCGGTGCAATCCAGTCACAATCATAAACTTAATTGCCACAATTATTTAGTGTATTTCAAATTCCTCTAACATTCCTTCAAATAGTAAGTAGATCAAACCCTGTGGTTTTTTTAATAGAAGAACCGAGTCATTTTTCCCAGCATTATTTTACCTGTTAGCAATTTATTATTCCAATTAATAGGTGGGTAATAAGAAGCCATGGTACAAAAATTATGCCCAGGCTGTAGAGTTGCAATGTGCAGGAGCGTGGTAGCACCCTGCTTCTCACCATGTCCTCCTCCTCAATTTTCCTGTATAAACTAATAGAAGGTTTGCAGATCTGCAGCCAGTGCAGACCCTTTCCTGCCTGAGCACTGCCAGATCAATCCCATAATAAATACTTCTTGACTGTTCAAACAAGTTTCAAGGAACTGGGCAATATCCATTTGGCAGGTGCTTGGGCTGCTGAGTCCAGGAGGTCGCAGGAATTGCAGAGAAGCCAACCAAGTTAGGCATTACCTCCCTGAAAGGCATCTCCTCATCGCTGCCCTCTCCTTTGTGGGCAGCATTAATCTTTCTTGTAGAGCCTTTTCGCAAGTTTTGACTCCCCCAACCCAATCCCACCTGTTGCTCATTTTTCTGCAGTCCACATGACAACCCTTCCATAATTTTTGAAGAAAGTGGCTCTATAAAAATTTGGGGATTTATTATCTTATCCTTTTTATCACCTGCAATTTGAGACTTTCTCACCATGAAGGCTTCATTCAGATGTTGCTTTGGCCAAGGCAACACCCCAGCACTCCCAAGTTACTGCTGAACAAAGAACAGTCATGAGTAACAGCCCTGAACACTAAAAGAACAAGAAAAAAAAAAAAAATTGCCATAGAGTCTGGAAAAACACTATTTTAGCTGCTACCCTTGGCACCACTGGGCTGATGGCACGTTTAGGGTTTGATGTATGCTCTTCCCGCATCTTAAGTGCCTTCTATGGGATAGCTGCAAACAAAAAGGGGCTTTCCTGGTGGTCATCTATCAAGAGAGGCCAAGGTAAGGAAAACATGAGGGCAAAAAGACAGACGACAAAAATAGAGAGGAAAAAAAAATAGGAAGCCAAAGGTTCACAGAAAACTGAAAGGCAAAAGAGAAAGTAATTACCAAAGTACTGCTGGCTCCAAGTCCATAGATGTATTTCCATAAACAGGTTCTTCCATCACCTAAAACAACCTAAATAACCCAAGTGCTGTGTCAGCATTTTTCAGTGGTCAGTGTTTGCATCCTGAGGGTGACCATGCTGGTGCATGTAACCCCAAAGTTAGATGTCATAATCCATGTGAATATATATACATAGAAAATATATATAATATATGCATATATAACTCATATAACCCGAAAGTTTTATGGTGTTTTCTTCCCCTTCTCCCCCGTTTTGCTTCTGAAAAGGATGGGTTTGAAGTCTCATTTCACTCTTGCACTTCCGATGCCTCTTCAGACCAGGGATGCCAGCACTTTCCAGACAGCAACACCACCACTGCAAGACTAATGATTCTTTACTTCTACATATATTTTTTTTAAGAAAAAACAAAGCCATCCCACTTGTAAATCTGAAATAGATATTTTAATAAATAAGCAAAACTATGCCATTAGTGGTTGGTAGACCTTTCACAAGTAAATTAAAATCCAGGTACCTCCCTGCTACATCTGCACATCCCGCACATGTTGACAGGATTTTGAGGTCTCTGGTTGCTGCCTGCCTATAGCAGTAAACTATATTTGCTCCCATGCAATTTATTTTTCTCAGCAGTCAGAGACATCCCGAGGAGGAGCGAATTAGTCCAGTCAAAATTTACTGCAAGGAAACCTGTTTGAAAAAGACTTGTCCCAATGAGGTGACAAGAAGAGGAGCAACTGATGGCTTCACACACTGGCACATATACCCCTGGGTGAACAAGAGAAGAAAACAACTTTTCCTTTAGTGCTTGGAAACAAAGGGCTTTTTGTGCTTAATATAAAGAAACGAATAAATTCAGGAAGTGTCCTGCAAGGAAGACGCTGAAAATTTTGATTTCAGGATTATTCAATAACACTTTTCTTCCCTGTTGTTCTGATGAATGAGAATTGGAGTTAATTCACTGGAGTTAATTATTTATTGTTATGAAACATTAAAGCTCCCGGATGGTCACTGTTATTGTAATTATTGCTGGGGAACCTGCAGCATCTTGTAGAGGCCTCTTCTGTTCTATTCATTTCAAGAAGAAAATAGAAGTATCTGCCAGTTCCCAAAAAAGTTCACCTTCTTCATATTATCACTGCAACCATACACTCTTTCCTCTACTGGCTGCTCTCCTTTTTCCAATAAAAGGCATCAACTGCAGATTGATTTCAGAGAGAATTAAGCAGTTCCCTTCATGCAGATTACCATGAAAATGAACTCTCAGCAAGAAAACCCTGGTGTAACCAATATCGCTCAAGTAGCTCGAGTACTGGCAAGCTGATTGTCCTTGCCTCCTCCACAAACAACCACCCTCATTCCCAAGGATAGAGCACACTGCACACACTAATAAATAAATCTAAGATAATATATGTGTAATTATGTGTCTCAGTATCCCACCTCTAATATAACAGAGCACTTGAGCTCATTGCCTCTATCTGTCTCTGACAAAGCACTGAAAGCCCATTCACAGATCTGGGGCTTGGGATGTTGGCGGTGCTTTGCCTAAAGGCTCTTCTGAGCTGAAAAATGAGAGAGAAGAGGAATGCAGCAAACACTCGAGGTCTGTGAACCCTTATCCACTGCTTCCTACCCAAACAAAAACAGAAACTGCAGGAGATCAGCATGTATGTTCTTAACCCTATAAGAGGCCAAACTCATATATAATCATAGAATGGTTTGGGTTGGAAGGGACCTTAAACATCATCTAGTCCCAACCCCCCTGCCCCAGGCAGGGCCCCCTTCCCCCAGCCCAGGGGGCTCCCAGCCCCGTCCAACCTGGCCTTGAACCCTTCCAGGGAGGGGGCAGCCACAGCTGCTCTGCGCACCCTGGGCCAGCGCCTCACCCCCCGCACAGGGAACAATTTCTGCCTTACATCTCATCTAAATCTCCCCTCTCTCAGTTTAAAATCATCACCCCCCATCCCATCC
Organism: Tyto alba; assembly: GCF_018691265.1. Classification (NCBI taxonomy): domain Eukaryota; kingdom Metazoa; phylum Chordata; class Aves; order Strigiformes; family Tytonidae; genus Tyto; species Tyto alba. The sequence goes on along the minus strand of NW_024881261.1, from coordinate 39,317,219 downwards.
CCACCCCCTGACCCAGAGTCCCTCCCCCCCTCTCCTGTCTCCCCTTTAAGCCCTGGGAGGCCGCTCGAAGGGCTCCCCGGAGCCTTCTCTTCTCCAGGCTGAACCCCCCCAACTCTCTCAGCCCGGCCCCCCAGGGGAGCTGCTCCAGCCCCCCCAGCATCTCCGTGGCCTCCTCTGGCCCCGCTCGAGCAGCTCCGGGTCCTTCTGCTGTTGGGGGCCCCTGAGCTGGCCCCAGCACTGCAGGGGGGTCTCCCCAGAGCGGAGCAGAGGGGGAGAATCCCCTCCCTGGCCCTGCTGCCCCCCCTGCTCTGGCTGCAGCCCAGGGCACGGGTGGGTTCTGGGCTGCCAGCGCACGGGGCTGCCTCACGGGCAGTTTTCCCCCCACCAACCCCCCCAGCCCCTCTCCTTGGGGCTGCTCTCCAGCCACTCCTTGAGGGCCCAGCCTGGGTTTGTGCTGGGGATTGCCCCGACCCACGGGCAGGCCCTTGCCCTTGGCCTTGCTGAACTCCATGAGGTTTGCCCCTCTCCAGCCTGCCCAGGTCCCTCTGAACTGTGCTCCTTCTGTTCCAGGAGGGAAAAAGAAGGACTAAGTGTATTAGCACAGTTTCTTTGCAAAGTCTCATAACATTAACCCCAGTAAGGCAACTACCTCACTTCGGCTTCTCTCAGGCTGGAGAAACATACATCTGGCTGCATTTCAGTAAAAGTGGGAATCACCTAGCTGTCCCTAAAACAGAGAGTGAGACGATATCATGATGAGAAAGTAGGCTTCCACAAAATCTTATTACTAACACAACCCTTGCCCTGTTGCTTCTTGACCCCAGGGTCAAACTTGCAAGGATAGAAAGTAAAAAACAAGGTTGGAGTGAGCATTTTTTTTATATATAAAACATTTTGTTTCTTTAAACTGAACATGTAAATCTGATTATCAGCTGCTTCAGCAGAAAAAGAGCAATTAGATTTGGAAAAGTGTAGCTAGCAGTGAATATGCATAGATAGTAACTCTGGAGTGTAAACAAAGCTGGTTTAAACCATTCCACTTTATTTTTTTTCATTACTTTGCAGAGATTATATGCAACTATTTGCTTTTCAATCATATTTGAAAACATTAATTTCATATAAACAGTCCTGATTTCAAGTGCAAACACTGCTTAATTAGAACTAGTGGGGATATTATTTTAGGTCCTGTGGAAAATGAGACTGCTTTGACTTCAGGAAGAAAACTATTTGCAGAACAAAGGGCATTCATTTTATTCCTGGGGAAAATAAAAATCCCAAAGTTGAAAGCCAAAAATCCAACTACCATTCAAGGTGGATCAAGATTCTCTCAAATTCTTGAGGACAAGGTCAATGGAGAGGTAAAAAGGAAAGAGGGAGATGGTTGCTTTTAAGTGAAATGCTTGCCTGGAGCAATACTGCCGTGCCTGTGACCAGGTTGGGAAGTTGCCCTGCGGGAAGGGTCCTGGGGTGATGCTGGTGCCCAGCAAAAGGAGCCAGAAGCACACACTGTGGATAAATACAACATGAAGAGAATATGTTCCATCTATATTGCACACAAGAACACCTTTCAAAGAGTCCAGAGACTATAAAAAGCTAATCCTTTTGGGAAACACACAACATTTACTAATAGCAAACCAAATTTAAAGAAAAACTAAAATAGCAACAACAATGGAAAAAAACAGAATCTGAGCATTTAAAAACTTTTTAAAAAATCCAAGTCAGGATATAGAGTCTCTCTCTGGTCATTGCCATGCTTTCTTCTGGTCAACGGATCTGTCCTATGTAAGTTAAAAGAAGAAAAAGAAGAGGAAATAGAAGAAGCAGTACTATCTCCAGTGGCACTCCGTTGAAAACTGTTGCTATTAGATATTCACAATCATGCTCCCCTGTTAAATTAGCAGGGGCTGTTGTGAATTATTAAGCACTGCCTCAGCAGAACAAAACGGTGGGAGAAGACGCAGCCTCTAAAAAGGTTAACTTGAAAGAATAAGACTGAAAAAATAGTACATCGATAACACCAGTTTCTGCAAAAGGTGGACTTAGGTAGGTTATTTAATCAGTGCCTGCATTTAGTTAAGGAACTCAAATGCAAGTTATTTTGAATGAAAGAAAACAATACAAGAAGTAATGGGAGCATTTAGGCAGACATATCAATAAAGCTAACTCACCAAACAGCCACTCTGGTCATCTGAGACCACATTACCATTACTTAACCAGCCTGAATTACTGACTGCTGTGCTGAATTTTCACTGATGCACTGAACTTGCTTTCCTGTAAATTCCCAATGCTACACAGCTCACAAAGTCTTGACACAAACTCAGTACGTACAGATGGCAAAAGAAAGCCTCTTTTTTTCACTGTGACTTTTTTACCCAATGTACAGTAGTCTCTTTTTCTCTAATTAAACAAAAAACATCTCCTATACATTACTAAAATACCTACTTTGTGCATTCAGCTACTGAATGAATCTCTAAGGACCGGAGCAGTCTGTAGCATGTGCTTGTACTCAACACCACCAAAATCTTCCCTTTGCTTTCTTCCTCCAAGTTTGACAGCATCATTATTGAATGAAAAAGAAGAAAAAAAAAATGGTTTTGTCGTTCAAACCCTCTAAAATCATCCTAGAGAAAGAGAGGCTGCTTGACTCGGACCTTTATGCAACACAACACCTGAGCTTCAGCGCAGCAGGCAGATATGCAGACAGAAGAGTGATCTTTGCCCCTAAATTCGTAATCTATCTTATGTACTCCCAGCTGTCCTCAGTATTGGCCATTACCTTCTGCTTTGTACTGTCATTTCTGGACTCTCGAGTTATTTGAAGAGCACAAATAAAGGTGCATAAACACAGCTAACCATTCTTTGGAAAGTTTTCAGAAATGCAGCATTTGTAAAAAAATAGACAGCAAATTTTTCATCTTTTATTCATTCAACTATCTCTAACTGTAAAAGAATTGTGAAATTGAAAGTTAAAGTTTGGACCCAGGAAAGCAATTCAAATGCAAATACCAGCAGCTTGGTGCAAAAACAATGAAATTCAACACATGGACAACAAATTACAACAAAAAATTCACTCAAAGAGGTGTCAGAACAGACAAATAACTGAGCAATCCGGTTCAAAACATAATGTCAATAAATCTGCTTTACAAAATAATCAGGAAATAAACACTTAATATGAAGCTTCCTGAGACACCTGGCGTGAAGGTGAAACATAAGACTTAGGCCATGCACTGGCTCTCTCAGGGAAAACTGTTTCTGTGCACCTCTACAGAGATTTTCTGTGCACCTCTACAGAAACCTTCTCTTATTGTGAACACATTAGACATTTAGCAAGGCAAGCTATCATTTTTCTCAAACAAAATAAGTCTGAATTGGTGAGATTTACATCAGCATAATGCCTCTGCATTGCAGGAGTTCTCCATCTGGTTGGTTTTCTGCTCTCCCCCACTTTGGGGTTATCAGTACCATTGCTGTGTGTCCTTCGGGAGTAAAGATGCAATTTTGGACTAGCAGCTCCGTCTCTCTTCACAATGCCTCGTTCATCCTCCTGAAGCTTGATGAGGTCATTGTCTTGAGTGCTCTGAGAAGTGAAGATCATATCAATTCCCAGCCACGACTGCTGCACTTGCATGCTAACATCAGCTGGTCGCTGGCTAGTTTAGGGGCTGCGTAAGCTTGCATCCAAAAGAGCCACTGGGGATGGGAGAGAGGAAGGATAGATAGCTCCTCACATGCCTCATCCTCAAAGTTTGGAAACTGAGGTTTCACAAATACAGCGTGAAATATAAGATAACTTAACACAGGCGGTGTTATACACAGTAGTGTGAAGATGATCCAACATCCACACTTGCCCTTCAGTTCATCAAAACCACTTGGCACGAGCATCCCAGAATGATTTCAGCTGACAAAGTAATGTCTGGCGCCATCAAGACTTCTGATAATGCAGAGAAGTAGGAGGGAGGTTAAAATTTAACTTGGCATAATCAAAAAGTTAACAGAGCTCCTTGTTTCACTCTTGTACAAAGACCTGAATTTCATTCCTGGTGAAGCAAATGTTTTCAGCTGATCAACACTGCTGATGAACCCAATATATCCTCTGTCCCTCCTTGGGGACCTACAACCAAAAGTGATCTCCAGGGTGATGTACAGCCTTCTGCAATCACTAGCCCCTAGACCTGCAAACAACTTCCAGCCTCTCTCCTTGCAGGAAAAAAATTATATACTTCAGTTAATATGCAAGACAGAAGCCCATATTTTCTGAAAAACTGGAAATGAGCATCTTCCAGAAAAACAAAAACATAATAAAGAGCCTAATAACGCCTGCATACTTTATCTCCATCACACATAAGCAAAGCACAGATTTTCTGTTAGATTGTATTCAAAATCCACTTAAAAACATGAACTCATAAACATATGGTTGCAGTTTGCCACAAGTTTTGGGGGTTTGTTTGTGTTTGAGGGTTTTTTTTGAAAGGACACAAACCTTCAGAACAATTCTGAACATCTTCTGAAAGGATGAAATTGCTGCCAACTCAAATCTGAATCAGCTATTAAACACCTCTACAAATTACCTTGATGTCTGAAGAAAACAAACCACCTCAACACTAGCCAGAAATGTTAGAGAATATGGGATGAATCACAGTAGTGACGTTGCTGTTGTTGTTGAAAAGAAACAGTCATGACTAGGTGACGTTATCAGACATCCCAGAACAATCACCCACCAATATATACATACATATATTTTTGGTAACTGCTTTTGAGAGCTTTTCAGATATAAAGCTGGTGTGTAGTGAAATCTATTTCTGCCTGAGAAAGCCACATTCTCACCTCATCAGCTACTTTATCTACCCATTAAGTAGCAAACTCCTCTTAAATCTTGATTTTTCTTTAAAGTACCCTCCAAAAATTAAACAAAGGTACTTAAAGGGTCAGAGACAGGCTTGCTTTCTTACACATGAAAGATGGAGGCATTTTTAAGCCTACCAATATTTTCAGATCCAGTCTTCTGTATCACCTTCAATAGTGGGAAGAAAAGAAAATGCCTTTCTGCACCTGTTTTTTTCTCACTTTAAATGAAATGGTTGTTTCCTGACCCACTGAAAAATATGAAGCGGATAATGAATGAATGACAGAAACAACAGTGTAATTCATCTCATGTAGGGATGGAAGACTGGATCAGAAATAAATGGGGTACTAAGTGATCTTCACCAGTTCTTGAAACAGCAATTATGATACATACTAGTATATCCAAAAAGTGAAGCAGTTGTCATCTTCTTGTTTGCTGTAGAAAACTGGGATCTGCATCTCCTCTGGAGTTACTCCCCCACTGAGACCTAGCATGTGGGAACCCATGCTCCACGAGGTGGGAGTGAAACAAGAAGAAAGGATGAAAGAGAAATGTATTAAACAAGGAAGATGCCTTGGTTTCCTTGCACACAAGCACACACACACTGTCCTTTACACGAGAGGAGAGAAGCATGCTGATCATGACCACCTTTCAGACAAATTTCCAAGTTACTGATGCACAGGAGGTGCCCCTGATGTCCCCTCAGCAGCACCTGCACCACTCAAGGTGGCCCACCATCACCACGCTGTGCGGCAGGCCTGGTGGGATGCATGAGAGGGTCACTGAGGTGGGAGCTCCTTCCCACATCTCAGGCTAAACTGAAAAAGAGATTTCATGTAAAGGGATTGCATGAGGAATGGGATAGAGAAAGGTTTCACAGTCCCGCAAGGTCTTGCCAGACACATCATCCTTGGTCCCATTCACCTGCAAATTGAGCACTGAGAGCTACTGCAGCCATGCAACCACAGCAGAGTAGAGGAAGTAATAAAAAGAGGTGAGCAGAGGTGAATGGCAAGCCTGAGGCTTATTTCTGTATACGGCTGTTATGTGACTCCTGCTGAGCACAGGCACGCTGATGCAGACCTAGCTGTTTCAGGGCAGCCGTTCCCTGTGACGCCTGTTCCAGAGAAGAGCTGATTTACACTGTCAGATGGGTGTACCAGCACCCAAATGTACTATAAACAAGATTTGGCATACGGTCTGTCATGCATAAAAGGAAGCCAAGAGAATGGAGTGCATGTCCACAGGAGAAAATGTGATTTCTTTCCAAGAAAAGAAACTGAAAAGTACAATAAAATCTTCATCCATGCAGTCTTTCCATAGGGTTTGGTCAATACTACATACCAAAATGAATTAGATGATTTTTACTTGGATTACTGATGAAAAGATTATGAAACTAGCTGATATGCATTCACCCAGGATTATTCACAAAGGGTGTCATTGACTAATTCTTGGTCTGCAGATCACTCAGAACAGATGCTTTGAATACTTATAACCTGAGTGTATCAATTCAACTGTCTGCATGAAACCTGTTTGCTTCTAAAAATAAATGTCTTTACCCAAGCAAGGTTTTTTTTTCCCAAACAAGAGTTTTGTTTTGTTTGTTTTAAGATTAAATATAATCTCCTTGGCTCTTTAGGAAAGTGCTGTGTTTCCTGGGCACACCGGTCTGTGGGTGCTGGTGAGACCCCAGATTTACAGCATGTAAACCCTTGGATGTACAGCACCCTCATCATTCTGCTGAATCACATTGGACTCCGCCTTGGAGACTTAATTTCAACTTGCTTGCCAAGGCAGTATTGTCTTGTTCACGCCACTGAGTCCTACTCCTTCATCCTGCTTACTGTTTACTCACTTGCATGGTTTTGTGCATGTTTATTATATTTCCTCTTCAACCTAAAGCTGGGCATCTACACTGTCCAGAGACTCCATACCTCAAGCTCCTCTTTCAAACTGTATCAGCAGATCTAACAAGGAATTTCTCCTCTTACTAGCCTTGACCTCCTTTTAGACTAAAGCAGGTAAAATGACTTTATTACCAACACCATTCTGCCATTCAGTTACAGTATTCAGTAAGACCCTTTCTGTCCGTCTTTGCCATTTTTCCTCAATTGCTCTATCTGTTTGCTGATCTTGGCTTTCCCCATTCATTCAGAAGACATATCCCACATGGTATTACACCATTCTCCTGGCTCCCACAGTGCAAGAATCAATACCTTTTGAAAGACAAACTTAAACTGCCTTTTTCTGAAGCCAGCACTACCTTCCCCTCCCCTCTCTGCAAGCCTTAGCTGTGTTGGCTGTGAAACAAAGTCATTTTTGAAGTTATTAACCTGCACTGGATAGCTGATGGGAGAATTTTGCACATCTTATAAAATGGATACCTCTGGTTCACATAGCAGCCTAAAGAGTTGTTCATTGGCATGATTAATACACTGAACGTACCGACAACTGTTTAGCTCTGTTCCCGTTTCAGGTTATGGAATTGCTGCTGCTGAGGTTGTTTTTTAAATTAAGACATTTTCAGATTGCCTTGAAATGCAAATTCTTAGGGAATCTTAGCAACAACAGCTAAGGGGGGAACTATTACAATTATAGAAGGAAGAAAATAGGAAGGATTTAAAAAAATCTCCTGCGAGATCTTTGTCAAAACTTGTCAACAACAAGATCTGGCTGCTCTTGTGCTGTAAGAATTAGGTTTTGCTTTGGTAAATACCACTGGGCAAGGGCAGAAAAACTGGGTAGGACTTGGAAGTGCAAGATGCTGGTTTAGTGCTGTGTTATGGGTCTTGAAGTCCTTTTCCTCTCTCTCCAAACAGCTTCAAAATAACAGTAGTTTAGGACACATTGTGGTTTTGAGGCTCTGGGTACAGAGGAGGATGCATATTGCCAAGATTACAAGAAGGGGTGATGCAGGGAGTCCTTGCTGTAAGTCGGGTGGCAGGGTTAGGGGTGGGGAATAAGGCTGGAAAGATGCATCGGGAACCCTACAACACTTAAGCAGATATTCAAGCACCTCAACTCAGCCATTTAGGTTTGAAAACTTTGGCCCAAAGTTTACGACAAAGTAAACTGAAAAATTATTATTGCAACAGAATACCTACGTCTTCTGGGGTGAGAGAAACCTTATGTCTGCATCAGTAGTACAAATACTGCTTGCAGAAAGATGAATTAAATACAGCAGGTCCAATTCATAGGCACCTAAAAACCTAAAAAACTCAGTGTTTGCAGGAAAACCACGAGCAGAGCAAGGCCACGGAATTTTTAACCCATCACAAAGGCAACTGCCTGGGGATTTGTGGGAGCTGCAAACTGCTCTCCAACATACCTGCTGAGTTTAGCACCTGCAGCACAGGCACTGCGGGAAGGAGCCTGGAGGGTCTGGACCTTACGGTGCCATTAATGCTCTCTCTAATATGAAGGACAAGAATAAAGTACCAAGTTGGACATCAAGTCAAACACTGATATTGCTTGGCATATAAGTCAGCATCTTTCACAAAAGAACTAATTTTATTAGCCAAAATAAATTTCATTTCTACATGCAATATTTTGGTTATTGTGTGAGAAAAGTCCTTTCCAAGCTCCTGCTGGAAATCTCCATCACACCAGGAAATTTGGAATATAATGTGAGATCAGTAAGGACTATATAGCAAACCTACGGATAACTATGATCAGAAGATCATTCTGAAAGGTTGTATAATGAAAAATACAGGTATCTTCAAAGACAGAGATCAATTATCCAGAGTAAAATGTGTTAGTACTGCTCCAGTTCAGCCAGATGTTTGGTATATTGAAATGGTGTGGAGGTTGTTTTTTTTGTTGTGGTTTTTTTTTAAGATCAAAAGTTGATGAATTGCAATGAAGTACTAAACTATTCTGTTCTGATCATACAAAACGACAGCAAAGTGTCCCTGTCCAAACAATAATGCCTCTCCACTCAGCAGGGAGTGACTTGCTTCAGGACAGTAGGGTGGCACATTTCATAGGTATTGTGTGAGTCAAATGAAAATCCAAATTTACTTAGCATGTGGCCTTGATAATGACTCCATTATTGTGGTTTTTAACTTGCTGAGTCCTCCATCTGAACTTATCACAACTAATAATTCCTATTTCCTGGGAATGATGTAGAAACAAGATGAGAGCACTTCTTCAGCAAGCAGCTTTTAAATTTGGAAAGAACAAAGGTCCTAGATCACGCACTGATAGGTGAAATTTCTGAAAAAAGAATGCCATGAACCACTTCTGTCCAACAGTGTATTAGAAGTGCACTGTCTACATTTTGATATACCAGAAAGATCCCTTGTTTCCCAGTTCTTTCCTTTTCTTGTTTTCCTATGTCATTAGTCACCCACAGAGTATGGTGCCTGAGGGGTGGATATATATTCTTGATACAGAGCAAAAAACTCAAGTCAGCAGAAGTCTCCAGACTCCATACTATAGGGACTTCTAGCCTTCTTCAATATGTACTGGAGGAAAAAGCATTCAGCTTCTCTGTTAGATGACAAGGCTTTCACAGGCAGATGCTCCACCTGTACATCCTTTCCCACAGCAGAATAAGCAATAAGAAAGCTGAGGCATGTTCCTTAAACCATCATACTCTTTCATTAACAACTCGGCAGTCAAAGTTTAAGATCTTCACCAGATGGGAAGTTTAGGAGTTGTTTTCGCTCTATCAGCAAAGAATAGTTTTCACACTATTTTTGCGATGGAAAGCCTTGAAGAGGAACTGGGTTGTCCATTCTCCCAGGCAGCACCAAGATACACTGGGTAAAGTCAGCATCTCAGCAAAACTTTACGCAAAACTCACCATCTGGAACAGAGATGGCATAGTTCACAGAGCTGATGTGTTTTAAGCACTCAAAGAATTTAATTTAGGCTGTCCTGTGAAATAGATAAAAGTCATGGTCTTCTGGCAAGCAACACTCCCTTCACCAGGGTGAGACAACAGCCAATTAAACTACTGAAACTGTGACACATGGTAGCAATGAGTGATTTTAGAAAAAATTAGCTCAGTTCTCTTTTCTTCATTCCAGTCTGTTCAACTTTCATGACATGGAGAACTCCAACATCACGAGGAAAACCAGGGCGTTTTCGTAGCTTTCTTTCCTGACTGTATGACAGAATGATGTTAGAATTCAAAGCAGTTTGGAGAGATCAGCAGTAATATTTTATCACATTAGCAATCGTCTGCCATCAGGAAAGCTAATTTTTTTCTCATTACAGCCTGATACGAAGCTATGATGTTGAACAGTTAAGTTTGCACCTGCTCCCAACCTGTTCTGGTCAAGTCTATGTGGTAATCATTAGGCTTGACCAGAGGGGGGAAAATAGGGGGATAAACGTTGGTAAAACATTTATTTCAGAAGAAACATAGTAGATATTAATCCACACCAAAAGCAGATGAAATGTATTGCCTTTCTGGTTCTTAAAGCGTTGCCTTTTTCAGGAGCCCACGCTACAAAATTTTCAAGGGACCAGGAAGGACCTTCCATTGACAAGCAACGTTACAGTCTCAGAAGCCATCAGTGATATATTCTAAATACCCTGCACATAGAAAAGATAGTAAAATAAATGCCACAGAAAGAAATAACTATGTCAAATTAATAAAATCATAATTTTCCAGAATGCATATTCCCTTTAAGGGTATATTCATACTTGAAATTTGAAAGTGTTTCTACACTTTGTAAAGAATTGCTTATGTGAAATCTGTGCATGGAGTTTGACAGATGTTTTCTTAAGCATAAAACACGCAGAATTGCTATAACTTCTACAGCAAACTTCCATTTCTCTTGTATTACTAGGTTTGAACAGCAGGTAGTGTAAATATTTCCATCACATGCCTGGTGCCAATTGCTTTCTGCCTGAATTGCACCCCCAGTTTCTCCGTTGGCTGCTTCGCTACTGCGGTGCCTCCTTTCAGCAGAGGCAGCCAGCTCCCAGAGGGATTTGGTTCTGCTACAAAACGAAGACAATGGGTTGCAACAGAAGAGTGGAACTGCTCTGCTTAGATATACCTAATCCCCTTTGTAGCCCATTTATGTTTCTGGCCTTCTTATATCCTGTTATCATGACTTTCACCACTAAAAAATGCATTTTTGCTGTTGAAGCTTGTTGCCTGTTCAGGTCTGTTGGTGCCTCCTGTTTTAGATGGTGGAAACCCCTCTCACTCCTGGCATTTTTTTTATTTCCTATTAATCTTCTCCACAATATTTTTAATCTTTATCATCGCCTTGCTCTTTCACTACCTCTTTCCTAGCATTTTCTGAAACCATTCCATATCTCCAAACATTCCTTTCTCTACCACATGTTGAACCTTCTCTGTACCTTTCTGATATGGGATTAAAGCATTGCACAGGGCACTTCACGTAGGGACAAACCAATATCCTATACCATGCTGTGCCAATGTTTTGTGGTTTACTTTCAACTCCTTTCTCCGTAAAACCAAACACACTATTAGTTTGGGGGTTTTTTGATTACTGCTGGACACAAGGAGGCATAGCCAGGGCACACAGGAGTGACAACTCCAACCTTTCTCTCTTGAGTGGAGCAGATAATTTAAATCCCATCACTGTGTGTATCCACTAGAGCCGCTGCTTTGCAGTCATTGACATCAAGTTTCACCTTTTCAATCATCCAGTCGCTTCCTATATATGTCTTTTGTGTACAACATTCCTTGTACATACTAAAGTGTAATTTATACAAACAGGTGCTCAGGAGAGCAAACAGCTCATTTTGCCTAGGGCACTGTTTGAATTGTTATACCATGAAGTGCAAGCATTCCCAGATTTATTCTTGAGGAATCTCTCTCTCTCTCTCTGTATATATATATATATAGTAAATGTGCTCAGTTTACACATCCCCAAACTCCGTTCTTTAATGCCAAATTAAGTAAAATTTGATACAGGATCTTAAAAAAAATAAAGTAAAATAAAAATCACTGCATATTCCCAGCTTTGGGATCATCACCAGTAACACTCAGCTACAAGTGCACATGAGCTGATGGCTTTGTTGAGGCTGCAGAAGACAAGGTGGAACCAAGCTTCTTCTCTGCTCACAAAACTTTAGTGAGCAAACAGGCAGAGCTTATTTTCCTTGGTCAAGCAAGCAGATGACCTAAAAAACAGACTTAGTAAAAACTGCCGTCCTACCCTGAAGCTCACTACTATTAGCCTGATAGAACAACACTCTTCCACCAACATGAGATGTACAAAGTCAACACATTCAGCATTCACATGTATTAGTTATAAATTTAGAAGTGACAAGTGAGCTACAGTTGTGCCTTTTTTAGCCTGCCCTGGTTTATGTAATGAAATTTTCTCTCTGTGATCACTACCATGGCTTTGCATAGTTGCTTTCTTTCCCTTCTTAATTTTGTTTGCAGAAGTGAGGTGTTTCTGGTAAGAAGTCATTAATCTTAATCTACAAAACTCTTAATCAATCGACAGCATAACCGAAATATGCTCCATTTACCACTTTACAACGGCAGAAATAGAAGCACAATGACCCGCTGCTGAAACCCAACTGCAAGTGTCCCCCCCAGGTATATCTGAGAAGAAGCTACGAACTGAAGAGCCAACACTGGTGAGCAGGCTTCATTCTTCCTCTGCCATTCGGAGGAGGTAACACCTCTCTACCCACTGATATCTGCTGCTCTAGATGCTGCTGCTTCCAAGCGGTAAAGGAGGGTAATTAAGAAATAGTCATTTGCTAATCGAATAATAGCATGGGTTTAATTCAATTCACTGCAGTGCACCTTGGAACAGTTCTGTTCTCAGACTGCCAGATTAAATTTATTTGTAAATTTTTCCTAGAGGTGACTTCATACAAGAAATGTAAATTTGACATACTTTTTTTCTTATTTAGATATCCTTCATACTAATGGGATTATTTTGATGGATTTACAATGGGACATTCACAGTTTTTTGCTTTCTACATAACTGAGTCTTCCAATCTTTATAAACAACTTCAGGAATTTACTCTCAGGAAATATTTCCTGCCCTTCTCTAGAGGTACACATGGACATGTGTTTTGAAAATCCCAGTTACCCCACCATGAGCTATCCAAATGAATCAGCGAGGCAAAGTCCCCCGCCTAAGGATGGAAGTGGGACTTTGTTTTCTCTGCACTTTAAAGGTGGATTTCTTCAGGTTTAGGAAACTATGCAAGGTTTATGGGAAAGCCTCAAGGCTAAAGCACATTGCACTTACCCGGGATCAAATTTGCAAGACTTCTTGCTGGTCACCAGTGGGCTCCCCTCACACTAATAGCTCTGTAAAATGAGCTTATGGGGAATAACATCCTGAATAAACACAGAACAATCTAAGTAAGTCTCTGACAGGCCTATAAGAAAACCTAACACTAATGTTAATGACAACCACAGCACTAAAACAGAATTAAGTTGTTTATGGTAAGCTTTTATAAATGGCGATTCTTTCTACTCTTATGGAGCTCTTAAAAATTTACTAATTTGTAATGTTATAGTGAATACTTACTGATTTCTACTCGTGGATCAGAGCAATTCTTAACTCAGACATCCCACAGTTTGACAGCTGATCTGCATAATACTGTGAATACAGTGTATAACAAATCTCAAGACAATGAAATAAGCCTTCACTACATCTCTTTTCTGTGCACTGCAATACAATGCAAGATTTATGGAAAATGCCTGCTGAGTGCCAATTCTAACTCGTAGGTATTGGAAAATTAAAACTATGTTATAAAATATATCATTCTTGTCACTTACTTAGGGTTAACAAAAGCCCAGCGAGAGTTTTTAACCCCTAACCTGTTTAGACATTAGTCACCTTAAGGAATGTGATTTATCTTGTTGTTTAACTTAATAAACCCTGCCTGCTTCTTACTGACTCAGCCTGATTAGCATCAAAAAATCATCAAATCATCTGTGAAAGTCCACATATGAATATACTATCCTTCAGTACATTTACTCCCATTAGCTTTCATTTACTATGAGCATTTTCCGTTTTGCTTTGGCATAAGCTTTCATTCTTTTTAAGCTGCGTTATTTGAGGGCAAAACATTAAGGAAAGGTTTAACTTACTGATCACCTTACTATGGTAAATAATAACATTAAAAGAATGGGACCAGATTCCTAGAGCATAGAGAGAGCAGCTCACCAACAGATGGGACTGTGCTGGTTTATGTCACCCAAGGACCTGGCTCTGAATACTAACATATGATAATCACTCGACTACGGTACTGAGAAACAAATCTAGCAAGAAGTAAGAGTGATAAACAGCTTCATGTTACCTTCAAAAAGATTAGTAAGACGGGGGGGTTTAGGTTTTTCTTGCAGATGATCCAGTGGCAGACTGCAAAAAGATTGGTGGCAAACTTTCAGGAAGATCTAGCAAAAAACCTTCTGGTGACAACTATCACCACCTGAAGAGGAAAGAGAGCCCTAGGGGTAACCCCCCCAAATCCTTGTGCCACCGTGGCAGAAGTTACCCTGTACTGAGACAAGGGGCTCTGACTCATCATCTGTCCTTTCAATCCCACTGGTCTGGCACACACAATTACAAACCAGAAAAGACAGATGCTACGGTTTCCCCAATATCAGGAATAGACGCTGCCAAGTATGTGCTTTGAAATTCCAAATTCTCCAGATTTCTGAAAAAAATAGAAGTGACTGAGGATATATACTTGGCTCTTTGATTCCCCAACCTCCTCCCCAGCATGTTTCCACCAAGAAAACACAGCCCTTCTTATTTTGACAGTTAAATAAGACACATTTATTTCATAAAAGTAAGATGGAAAACTGAGATTACCATTAAAATTTAAAAGGGCAAAACAGCACGGGAAGCTGCTGGGATATCTCAGCGCTCCCCAGCACTTCAGTCTTCCCAACCACCATCAAAAGCGCCTAAGGAAACCCAAACGCTTCAATTCCCTGATGATCACGATCTGTTCAGCCAACAGAGCACAAGACTAGGAAATAAATTATCCTCCAAGCAGCACTTATGAGCAAGGTTAGTTCTGCGGTGTTAAATATTTTCAAGTGGGGTCTGTGAAAAGGGCTTGTTTTTTCCAACAAGGAAAACAATGTACTGGAGCTAGCTGACAAATGATAACAAGCATGAGCTGCTGATGAAAAGCAGAAATTAAACTTCCTTTCTTTTCATTCATCATGCACTAGGTCCAGTTGTTCTCTCCAGATGAACATTAACCAAGGACACCTCCTTCTCTTCTTATCTTGTACCGACCGGGAACAAACACATTCCTTGGTTCAAAAATCTTCCATAGATTTAGTTCAGTCCAAATTTTAATACAGGAAACCAGTGTTGAAAGGAGATCTCTGGAGATAGTCATCATTTAAGGGAACGTTGATTACTTGGCTCTAACAAAAGTCTATACTGGGACCTTACAGTTTCTCAGCCACTGTGGAGGGTCTACCCCACGGATTACTACAAACCTCAATGCATCATCGGAAAACTACTAGGTTTAGGGGCAAAACCCACCCCATGATCCTTAGGACTATCTTCCCAGGGACGTCTGCACTAAAATTCACAAGTTATTCACCATTTTACACTGGTGAAGTTAGCAAGGCTTTGCCACTGACAGTTCTTTATTTCCCACTGAAGATCTTTCATCAATATTGTAACTTGACCTCACTTTTCCAATTCAAATAACTGCTACAAGAGGACATGGCAAAAGAACACAGTGTTTTGGGCTAAAAACTCTGGAAAAGCTAATTTAAGTAAAATTTCACCTAGCTATGAACAAAGGCCTTTTACAAGCTCCTGGACCTCTCCATCCTTCCCCAAGAGCAATGACAGAAAAGAGGTAGAAGCAGATGAAAAAAAAACAGGCAACACAAAATATGATTAACTTTAAGAAACCTATGAAGTTATACATCATTACCAGAAAAAAAAAAATCCCACAATCCAGCCAGAAAATAATTTCAAGTTTCCTCCTACTTCA
The DNA here is from genome assembly GCF_018691265.1 of Tyto alba. Classification (NCBI taxonomy): domain Eukaryota; kingdom Metazoa; phylum Chordata; class Aves; order Strigiformes; family Tytonidae; genus Tyto; species Tyto alba. Next base: position 39,301,438 of record NW_024881261.1, on the reverse strand, counting down.
AGATAAGAGTTTATATCACATCAGCAGTGATAAACCGTCTCTAGTGGATCTCTACTGGAAGAATGCAACTGCGTAACTACAACAGGATTATTGCTTTTCGATCTGCATCATCTCAAACCTCAGCTGCTGCTTTTATTTATAATATGAGAAAGCCTACCCAGTGTTATTTCATGTTCTAGTCATTTCACAAAATAGCTGTTTCCAGTCAGAACCAAGAGGTTATAAAAACATTTAGCACAGGAATGGCAAACATCTTATTTTTATTAGTTTTTCAATCTTAAATTCCTACATATTCAGATTGCATTTAATTATCATCTGTGCTGAGAAGTGCTAGGAATAGCATCTGCTGGGATACATTGTCATTTCCATTATATTACAAAAATACAGTGTAAACATTGATCTGACCTTTTGATATCTTAAAGATTTGTTTACTAAGAGCAAAATTCTCATTTTTTCCCAAAAGTCATCTGCGAGGGCTACACAGAAGTTTGTTTTCAGGATCAACATATTAAACCAAAAAAAAAAAAAAAAAAAAAAAAACAACAAAAAAACCCGAAAACTTACTGAAGAATGCAATCAAAAATTCTCCCCACCTCCCTGGCCTTATTCCCTTATTTCTCACTTCTTCTCGGATTTTACCCTGTCAAACATCAGGTCTGCAGGGAGCCTTGGCCATACAAATCTGTGGGAGTTTTTCTCCACTGATGAGAGAGATAAAATCTCACCTGCATTTCCCCTGGGGCAAAGAGATGTTCAACCAAGGTGAAGGGTTTAAGAAACATGGATATTTACAGAAATTTTGCCTGTGTGTCTTACCATGAGGAATTGTTATTGGATTTCCCCATTTCACCCACTGCTGCATGAAATAGCAATGACTAAGTCACCACTTGAATCAAACCCAAAACAACCAGCATCACTGGAGAGCTAAAAGCAGCAGCATTTGCAATGCTTTACCCTTCCAAGAAGTGGTCTTGAGCATTCGGTGATCATACTCTACGTGCCAAATACAAACCACAGATTGGGTTCAAGAGGCTGAGTCGGCGCCCCATTGAGCAGAGAGTCACCAAGATGGCTTAAAACAGCTTCTTCATCTCCAGTTCAACTGACTAGTGTGGTGCGCTTTCCAATTAGACTACTGGACACCTTTGGTATCTAGGGACTAAAAGTCCTTTTCCTTTGCAATTTTTCTGTTTTCCCCCCTCTCATTTTCTACTACAAATTAAAAAGAAAAAAAATCTTTCAAGGTGGAAGTGATCTGCCTTTCCAGTTTAAACAAGAAGCAGGGAACCTTTCTTTCCTTCCCCTTCCTCAGACTGTTTATTTTGAGCTCTCTTTGTACAACATAGAACAGTAAGAAAGGGCATCTGCTCCCATGGTTTGATTTTTTTTTTTTTTAGATCAGCTTTCAAAGTAAACAAGCAATACAAAGCGAATCAAGCCTAACAAAAGGGAACACTTTGCCTCTAATGTTCTTTTAATAATAGTTTGGATTACTAACACTAGAGTCTTTCTATCTGCATACACAGACTAAATTATATAGCCGTGTATTTTAATGGGCAGAAACAAAGGTCAAAATCCAGGCACTTTCATGTATACTATTATGATGAAAAGTCCTGTTATTTTACATTTCAGTTGTAGGAGTTTCAATAAAAAGGAGTCACAGAACAGTGGGGCATACAAGACAGACATTTGTCCCTCCCTTTTCAGCTGCTATTAATAAAATGAATGAGGCTTTATCTCATCCATTTATTTTGTAAATAAAACCCCCTTCACGACAAAGCAGTCTTTGCATTACTGCTGAGAAATGCAAAAATAAATAGCACATCAACTGTGTTCTTACACAGGGAAAAAAAGATATATTCATTATGTTTCCCATACAGTGGTAATCTTTTTAAAGAGGTTACACCTATGCATTTTCTTCCCTGAAGAAGGAAGATGAATATTTAGCTGCCTGCAGATGAACCAGGTTGTACGAACACATTTACAGAACAATGTGTCTATTTGATAAACAATGAATACCCCTCCCTAGAATGAAGACTAGAGCTTTTGCTAAATCTGCTCCAGTCTTGGTCTATACTACACTGCAAAGAGACCAGGAACTTTAGATTCAGAGAAACTAAGATAATGATGAATGAAACGGTAAGAGTAGTAAATCACTGTGACTATGAGCAGATCCCAAAGAAAGCTGGGCGTTCATTTTGAAAATGAAAATATTTTGAGGTCATCTTGACACTAAAACTTTTACAGCATTGCTTAAGAACCTGCCAGCAGTCCTCTCCCATCCAAATCTAACAGGGAAGCTTGTCTTGTCAGCAGGACTTGGATGAGGACAGAGGTACGAGGCTCAGCTATTCAGGTGCTTGGCTGCGTTCATATAAAGGCATTATATACTGTACAGTCCCTCCTCTTCACTGAGCAGAGTTTGGCAATAACTTGAGAAACTTGAAGCTGGTTGATGATGATGATTTTCTTTTTCCTTTTTTTTTTTTTTAGATAGATACAATAAATGATATTTGATCGATCTGAAGTCATTAGCTCCCAACTTTGCTTGCATTTTCTCCTCCCTTCCTTCCCCCCGAAAAATATTGGCTTGGATTAACCAGAGGTTAGGTTTTCATTACTGAAAAGGAATTATTTAATCACATAACATCCTTAGACTACACATACATCCTCTTGACATTCCTTAACCTAAATTATACAGGTTTGGGGGCTGTTTGTTTGTTTGTTCTTTAAAATGAGATCAGTGTGTAAAATCAGCACAGGCAGGCTACAGGTTGGTTGTTCACCCCACAGAGCATCTCAGCCAAGCAGAGGGGCAGGTCACAGACAGCACCTCATTACTCCTCTCTGAACACTGCTTTACTGGATTTCTGCTTCTCAAGCTCATATTCTAATATCTGTGAGATTTATACAGGCTTTCTTTCCTAAATCCCAGCTCAAGTGACAATGAATGTTCCCACTGCCCGTATAAAACACTATCATCTTCCCTTCTGTAAACTCTGCTTTGCTTCGATTCAGCAATCTTGCTAATAAAGTCTGTTAGGTCCTTAACAGTTATTACAAAAAATATATACCCACTTGTGGCTTGAATGGAGTTATTTTTAGAAGAAAGGGTAAGTAAGAATGTCTCCCATAACATCTTGTAGCAGTATTACCATACTATGTTTATATACCTCTAGTGTTCTTACAGCATTTAAAGTGCTAAGATTTCATTCTCCAGCTTTAAAAAGAATTACTTTATACAGAACAAATATTAAACTGCACCTATCATGAGCGCAATCACTGCCTATACAACACCTCCACTGTGATCATCATAATTTCATAACCTATTTCATCTCACGAACATTTTGTGAAATAAGTACAAGAAATATCTACTTCTCCATCACTAGTATGAGCAAATAACCACACTTAGAAGAGTCAATTATTAAGACACTGTAAAATTAAAATAACTAGATGACAACAGTGGAAGATTTGCATTCTATTGTCCAGTATATAAAAACAACAGTGCGCAACTCAGTTTCTCTAAGAGACAGGCATGCACAAGGCTCTCTAACACCAACACAGTAAATGAACACAGCACCTGAATATTCAATTTATCATATCCGGAAAGATTGCTATCAACAGATTTTAACTTGATAAAAATTTGGAAAAATATAGAAACAAACACTTGTAGCAGTGGTCACACAGCCTGGGCCTCAATATTGCAAACCCAAGCCTTCTCAATACTGCAGCCACACAGAGAGGTCCACACTTTGCCTACTTACATAAAAATAATCAGTGAGAAATACCTGTGGAACTTTATAAGAAATAAATAAGCACAGTTTTGACTTCCAGGAAAAAAAAAAAAAAAAAAAAAGGGGAGAAAAATCAAATCTTGGTATGAATTGTAGCAACTCCAAAAGGAAGCAGTTGGAATAGCACCCAATTTCTGTAAGCAATAATTAGGAAATCTCCAAAGGTTAACAAACAGGTTTGTGCTCCAACTTTATATGGACAGATTTTGTACCTCTTATAGTTCACAAAAACCTATGAAGATGCATGAAGTCCTGGGTTAAATGCTGAAGTGAATTTAGATGGAGATTCAGACTGCTGCAGCAAAAGTACAGTTGCTTCTTTGATCCAGTGCATAAGTTATGGTGATTTTTTTGTGTGCCAAGTTTTCATGCTGCATCCATAAAAAGCATGTGACTGCCAAGTCATGGAAGTATTGTTCTTATGCTGCCAGTTCCTAGGTACACTCTCAGGGTATTAATAACACTTGTAAGAAACTACCGTGAGATGCTCTGAGTATTCCCAAGTAGATCAAGACACAGTTGATGTAAACATATGTGTTGTCTTTCTTCATCGGGTGCCTAGTCAAGGGCATGACTGGAATTACGGGCAAGTGATGTAAAAGTATGATTACCAAACTATGCCAAAAATAATAAAACTGTTACACTGAAGATAAGCAGGCCTCAGAGTAACATTATCAAGTTTCTTGCAAATATTCAGGCTAGACATAAAACAGTCTCAGAACATAAACTAAGGGTTAGAAACAAACCTGATCTTCAAAGGAGGTGGGCTAAACTCCACAGAAACCCTCAAGAAAATCCCTGATTGCAATGGATGAAGCTATTATCACCTTCCCAAGTGTCCTTGGGAGATGCAGAAAGCTGGGAACGTGCATCAGAGGACCTAGCTACATCATCAAGAATATATTTGGAAAGAGTACTGAAAACTGTCTGGTCCTACACCAGAAAGGCAGGAACTTCATGGTGGCCTGGAGGACCACCAATTTGGAGGAGGTCTAGCAAGGGTAATATTTGGCCATACATGACAAAACACACTACCCGTCGGGCAAATCCCTACCTGCACTGGCTCAACTCCTTATCTCTGGGTACGGTATCAGAGCATGAGATGGACCCAAAATGCCCCAGCAGACACAGAGGTCAGCCAACTTCTCTGGATTTAATTGACCGAACTGGAAACCGTGTATTCACTTTTAGCCCCAGAAACTAAACAAATTAAAAACAAACTAAAGAGTTTATAAAGTCTCTTCTAGTCAGCATCCTCACACCAAAGCTTGGGGGGAGGGGAGGGGGAAGAAGAAAAAGAAAAAATTAAAAAAAAAATCAAACACCACAACCCTCAATATGGTTTTCTTTGAGATGAACAATGATCACTGTCAGAGATGGTGAATACCAAACAAAGAGAAGCTCATGCGTTTGGACTTTGCAATGCCAACTGTAGCAAGCTGTAATAAAGTTAGGGACCTCTTGCAAGTACAGTGTACAGCAGTATAAAAATGAATGTGGTGCAGGTCAAGAGACATGATGCACTCTCTCCACTGAGGTGACAGTACTACTGACTCCATTTTGCTATTCTGGACTTGCACTTGGGAACAAAGTCATTTAGCCTACTTAAATCCAAATGGCTCTCTGTTCTCCATTTCTCTTTCATTTAGAAGAATAAGTCCTTCCAAATCCATTCTCTGAGAAGAGAAGGAACTGACTTAGAAGACCCTAAGGCTAGAAGAGCAATTACATCCTATTAAATCGGATTCTTATGAGAGTAGTCCATAAAAAGAGACAAAAGAGGGGTCAGAGGGAGAGTGACACAAAGACAGATTGAATACAGCATTCGTGGATGATTGCACATAGCATTCAAGAGTCTGCAGTGATCATCGTCCAGTTAGGGGAAAAAAGGCATGTAACTGCACAGTTAGAAAAAGCAAACAGGAAAGAAAAGGGTGATGCACTCCAGCACACCTTCAGAAGTGAGAACAAGGATAAGTGCACTGGCCAACAGGTTGATGATAAAATCTTACAGAGCTACAAAACTTGGGCAAAGGCTATGATAACCCACAGGAGGCAGCAAGGTGATGTCTTGAGGAACATAGACAAGTATCTATACACCTGCTTTGGTTATGATTCAACAGCAAAAATCCCCAGAGACTGAGGAGCTTCTTTGAGGATTTCACCCATGTGAGACCAGGGAGTTCTGCCGCCTTTGATGGGAGATCTTCTATGGCCTCTTGCATTTCTCTCTGTAGTTCAAATGGCTACAGAGACTTCGTTTGTCTTCCCTTATCAACAAGCTTGACATCCTGGCAAATCCTGCAGTTTCTAGGAATATGTTCCTCCCCAAGACATATCTGATGCCCAAACCACCACATTCCCATGGGAAATCACGATTAGATGCTTCATTGCTTTGGAGAGGCTACCAAGAATGAAGCAAGAAACAAAGTCTCCTTTAAAACTAAAAGGCAAATCTCCATGACTGAAGACAAAAATAAAACGAAACTTAAGAAGAGAAGAAAACTACTAAAACAAGGGCTGGGGGAAGTATAAGCTGTTTCTCAACAAAGGTTCTTAAAAAGCTGCTTCTTCCCTTTTCAGGCCTACAGAAGGACAAGCCCACAGGGTATCAGTGGAGCTATTTTTCTTCACTCAGGTTCTCAAGCTGTGGTGCAAAGGTGCAACCTCAATATTAATTTGCAGAAGGAGAACCAGTCAGGGAGGATGTTACAGCACTCACTGCCAATACAAAAATCATGAGAGACAAAATAGTTAATTCAAGTATTTTAACCTTCCTTTTTCCCCTGGCTCACTTTATTATTTCTTCCATACTTTATGAGACTAGCAACAAACATAAAAGGAGGACTCTTTACACCTATTAATATACTTTCTTAAAAAATTAGAACATCTGTTTAAAACTGCATGACTGTTGTTCACATGAGAGCCTAAAACCTGAACTTTGTCACCTGATTTATCTACAGCTCTGCTGATATATTTTCCTTTCATAATGCAACCATCAAATTTGACATACTGCAGTTGACAGGTTGAGACAGTGAGGGAGCACAAGAGGAAACATTTGGTTTCAGATGTGGGTTATCACATTTATCCTCATTAGTGTGAGGTAACACCCACACATAACTCAAACCTGTCAACATGGTACAGAACTAGATGTATCTCTCTGAAAGAGACCTTCCCAGGTTTTCACATTTTTTAAGTGCTTTCAGAAAATTTTAGAGATGTTATGCCCAAAGAAGGCATAATGGCAAAGAAGTCAACGAATGCAAACCTGCAAAACTAGAACTTGAAAAATGTTCATTTTTGTTTCCTTAAAGAAAACTGGAGGTGGTGGACTATTTTTAGAGGCAGAATATGATTAACCAGCAAGAACCTTTTTTTGCTCTAAAAGAAACTTCTATTTTAAGACAAACAATGCGTTGAACCACTCTTAGAGCAAAATACTTTCTCATAAGAATGGGAATATTTCTGATAGGTTTACTTTATTCTCAAAATTGTTTTACTTGAAGAGTCAAGAGTACCAGTACAGACCACTTCAGCTGTATAAGACACAGCATCACTTGTCCCCCTTTTCACTATCAGTCTCCTCATCCTGGAGGAATACTGTTGCTGTAGGTGGTTAGAGCATGCATGTTTAATGCTCCAAGCAATTTCAGCCCCTAATGAATACTTGCTTGTATCACAAATAAGTTAATTTCCACCTTCAAAGCACAGCTATAGGGAATTTTTTGCTGTTGCTAGAGATTAAGGGCATCTCTCTACCTAATTTAGTTAATATGCAAAAGCTGTGGGGTTATCTTGCTACTTAATGAGCATAGTTTCTTACAAAATTAGAACAGCTGTTTATAATGGCATGACTGCTTTTCACATGACAGCCTAAAACTTGAACTTAAAGGGTGTACCCTGCCCCAAACAGTTCCAGGACATGATGAAACGCCAGTTCCTACCTTGCTACTTCATATAAATCCTTATTCCATAGTTCATGAGAGCCACCCGAGACCAATGGACACACGCCGTTTGTCTCAGGAGTCCATTATAACCAGCTTTCCCCCCTGCTAGGACTTAAGGGAAAACTTTGGAGTGAAAGAGAAATGCTCAGTTTGTACAAAACTCTACTCAGGAAACACGGGTTGCTACGACTACCCACATCCAATGGCTCTCCACATCCTAATTGTGGCCTCTGTCCTGAGAAGTCTTCCACAGGCACAGGACCTAGTTTGTGTTACTATTTAATGATCACACGGATACCTGATGACAACAGCGCTGCTAAGGAAGAGACAAATATTTAAAATGCAAAGAACAGTCTGTAAATAGCAAAAACCCTGCCCGAGGTCAGGGAAGGTATAAAGCCATAAGGAGATTTTTTTTCACTGGGCTCCAACTGCAATGCTACCTGCTCTTCCACCACCCTGGCACCCATCTAACAGTGCCTTCTGTGGAGCCCTTCAGGTTGCCGTGCCTCACTGCAGGTACCTCCTCTCTGGAAGAAATACATTGGCATCAACCTAATTAATTTTGTTAACTGAACAAATGTATGCTTGGTTATCTGCATTTAATCCATAAGGTATTTCTAAGGTGGTCTGTGCCACTAATACCTCAGACCCAGTTACCCCAGAGGACGAAACTAAGTAACAGTACAAGCAGGATGAAGAGAGAGAAATAAAGTGTTTTAAAGTCTGGGGTATGGCAGGGCCAGCAGTAGTCCTGAAAGCCTGAAGTAGGTGAACTAGGGGGCCTTATTTTCTTAGAGGTGGAAATCCGGCCAGCAAGATACAGACTATAGCTAAAGTCAGCCCAGAACAAAAAGGGAGGAAAAAAAAGCTTATTGAACCTATTAAAAGCAAAGCAGCCCTAAATTGGGGATTCTGCTTGCTGAGAAATTTCAGTTTCAGCTTAGGACTTAAAGCTTTTTTTCCTCAGTACTTACACAAAGAGGAACCAGAGCCCAAGTTCAGCCCAAACCAGTATTTCCAGGACTTCAGACCTGGTAGAAACAGTGATCCTGGGCTTTCATACCTAGGACCCCGTCTACCTCAGTGCAGCATGTGCTGGAGAGAGGGACCCAGAAGGGCTCTCCAACAAGCATAACCCTCATTCTGTAGCACCTCAGGGATATATCTTGTGAAAGCCCAGGCAGGAGCCCACCAGAAAACCAGGCAAGTTTCCAGTTAAACCCTACTTGTATTTCAATCTTTAAAAAAAAAAAAAAAAATCAAAAAAATAAAACAAAACAAACAAACAAACAAACCACCACACACCACAGACAGTACAAAAAAAAAATAAAACCCACCACCCTAAAGTCTTCACATAAAACTTTTCAGATTCAAGAAATTCAGAGCCAGTCCAAAAAGTCCAAATGCAAACCCAGAAGAAGGAAGTCTACCAGGACTGGGGCAGCCTCCTCTTCTAGAGGTGACTGAGCATATTAGCAGTTACTGGATTTAAAGATGAGACTAACCACACATCTCCCTTAGCTTTGCAAAATTTAAGAGAGATTCTACACAAGCACCGCTAAAAGTGAGCTCCCAGATCAGTACATGTTCAGGCCAGAGGGTGTTCAGATTGAGAGCTCCTCAAGGTGATGGGTATTTCCCACCTGTTGGAACCGGTGAACAAAATCCAATCCAGCTGAAGCATGGCACAGGCCAGAGGCACACTCCTACCTCTCAAACTCAACACTTGCTGCAGATAGAGATAACATCTTCCTTTTGAGCTCAGTACCTCATTCTGATTTCCCTCTGATAGCACCTCACCATTTCTACTCCAAGAACACTTTCCTCAGCTTCCTCCTCTCCCCATCTAAACCAGTATCCTCGTATTTTCCTGTATCTGTGTTTCATTTCTCCCTGCTCACCTTTGCAGTTTGACACATAATAGGTTGAATAATAGAATGTATGAAAGATTTTCTTCTTGTGTTTTCAATAAATTCAGTCTTTTGTCAAGCTTCACAGTATTAATTGACTTTTCATCTCTAGAGTCCAATCTGTTTGTACCAGTGCTGCTCTCATTCCTGATAACAAAAAAAAAAAAAAAAAAAAAAAAAAAAAAAAAAAATATATATACAGGGAGGGCAGGAAATATGACGTTAAGACCTGGAATAGTAGGACAAAGAATATAAAGTTTCTACTCAGTCATCATATGCATGGGAGCACGTGACTGAAGAGGAAAGCGTCGAGCCTACTAGTGTGGGTAGGGTTAGGCAAATGCATGAGCAAAAATGACTGCACATGTTAACCCAGGACTGGACAGCATGAAACTACCTTTCTGCTAGAACCAAAGAGAACATGGAAAAGTGGAGTCAAGTCTCATCCTGACTCTGTGCTGAGGTACAATGCTACAGCCATTCCCACCCAAGGAACATAGCAAACCTGGAATTACCTTCAGAAAGCACCCTCAAGCCATACTGAAGAAGAAAGTCTGGAGGTCAACACTCAGCATTATCCAGCCTTTTAAGATTCACTGAGCTCAGCAAGTGACACATACATATGAATTTTAACATCCATGGTAAGGAAAACAAAATACTCAAGGATCATAATTATAAAGGTCTCACTAGGACTAGTAGAGTTCTTGTGTCTAGAGGGAAAAAATAAGACACTACTACTGCTTCACCACAATAAACGAGAACACAGAGGGTAACAGTGAAAATTATGGATGTTTTCAAATCCATCTTACTTAAATTAAAAATTGTGAAACATCACCAATACATAACTCAGACTTCTGGTAAGAGGCTCTATCTAAATGCTGAACCATGAATTATAAACAAGCATAAGAGTATTGGTTATCAAATGCTCTACATGAGTAATTTTTATTCATATTAATCACGGCTGTAAGTCCAAGTAAGGAAAGAAAGAGTAATCAATGGAAGAAACACTTGCATCATTTATTTGATTTTTGAGAAAAGAAAATACCTCTTGGTAATACTTACAAAGATGGGTTTCTCCAGCAGAGTTTTATAAAGAATAAAGTTTATAATTGTGGGGCAGTGGGGGGTGCTAATAACTGAGAGGACACAGAATGATATGCCAAAATGAGCTACTGAGCCTGTTCCCATAACCATAATCCAACCCATTTGATAACTCCTTTTTCCATTTCCATTACTTCATCATCACTCATTGCATTATGTCTAAACATAGACTATAAACTCTTCATAACTTTGTTTGTAAAGCATTATGCATATTTACAGAGCTATCTGAATAATCTTAAATTAAGTTACAAGACCAACTGAAGACTGGGAGAGAGCCAAGTCATGCCCTCATACAGAGGGCTGCCAGAAGAGCAAGGATAAGCTGAAGTGCCCAAAAGACACAAAAGTTGTCTTTGGCACACATTTGCTTTAGAAGACAACAAGCAAGAATTCAGGGATAGAGTTTGGACCAACAATTACAAACTTATGGTAAATTCAAGAAAGTGACAGTAATAGTACATCATCATCAGGTGTATCAAATAAAGGGTCATCTGAGTACCAAATCGTGTTCAATACTCCAGACTGTGGTGGGAACAGGTCTGCCTGTAAATCCTCCCCAAAAATCCTCTCCAAAGAACGTGAAGAGTCCCAGCAGGAGATAAACATATGCTGATTTTGACAGTGTCCTGTTGTCAAGGGACAGCATTGAGCATAACATCCAAAAGCAGCCATGCAGGAAAAATACTGTGAGCATGTCTCTGATGTGGTTATGTGGTACTGTTTTGGGAAACAAGCACAGAGTTGTGCACTGAGAAACCTCCACATCTTACCATGAAAAAAATACTATTCAAATATTATTTTAAAGCAGCTTTTTATTAGCAGTAGAACAGATCTTGCACCTCATCATAGTTTCTGTATTCAAATGGAGGACTGAAAAACCTTAATCTTTCTATGTAATAATGGGGGTGGAAACATATAATTCGCTTTGGCATCCCCCCACTAACTACTTCATAATGCAAAATACCATTTGAATGTGCAAAATTTAAAAATATTAGAAGCTGAAGGAGCTAAACCTGTGCCTTGAGACCTTAAAAGGACAGAACATTAAAGCTGCTTTGGGAAACTAGTGAAGATCATTTGTTACTATACAGCATTAAGAGTTTGGCTGGAAACCATGTTTAAAAGATGACTTACTGCCTTGAAAATATTTCTGTTTAAAAGAACAATTTAAGAAATTAATATGATTATGTACATGTACATATAAACACACAAGTTATACATAACTTGTAGCTTTCCCGTATTTGCTCAAAAGATATGGGCAAGCAAGAAACCTCCCCTGCCCGCAGGTGTTATCCAACCAAAATGCTTGCAAGTCTAACAGATGGTTAGGAGCAAGAAGAATTTTATAAGCATCCATCCATTTGCATTGTACCAAATCAAACTGAGAATTTGCTTATTGCATTACTTGAATTAAAACAGTGACATTTGCCTCCAAACTCATTATCAGTCACTCTCAGAAGAGGGATGCTGTAGTAGATGGACACAAGGTTTGATCAAGCTTACTAACACCTACAGATGAACGTACACTTCCTTTAAAAAGAATATACACATAATGACATGCCCAATTTGACATGTGAAGAGTTAGCGAACTTGGAAAGAATAAGATACAAAATGACATTTTGCAGAAGCAGTGCACTGGCAATGCCGATCCTGTTAAAAGACTTTCAGAAAACTGACGGCTCCCAGGAACAGCAGAATATCCACTGCTCTCAAGTTCCGCCAAGAAAACAAAGCCCTGCCACAACACATACTGTGACAAATCAGATGTGTTAAACTGCAGATGCCACACTTATTTTGTGCACAGGACAGAAAAATACCATTTTCTGTTGTACAACGCATTGCTTCTGCAGAGAGCCCCACGTGCTTTATCGACATTTATAAGCTTGTCCTCACAATGCCCTATAAGGTAGCGAGCCATGACCATATTCTCCGTGGTTTACAGTCATTTCTCATTTCCGTAACACCATTCTTTCTGTTAAGACTCTAATTTATATAGCACTCTAATTTATATTGCCTCAAAGCCAAAGAATTACATATAGTGGAGGTTTATTCCAATGGATCTCAGTGCGAGGTTAACAGATTTCACCCTCTTTCTTTAAATAGGGCGGCACACAAATCTAGTCGGAAATTTTCCAGGCAAAAGTAGTCCACACAATTTTTCAACCACCATATTTAGACAACGTCTTTGACTTCTTTCTTTGAAAAGATTTTTCCCATGAAATAAAGTTTTCATCTCTGTATGTGCTGAAAAACAGAAATAAGTATTAGCTTTTTAAACCGTACCTTCCATGACATACACCAGGGAACCCACATCTCCTTCCTTGATGATGCAGCTGTCTTTGCCATACTCCACGGGATACATACAATCCACAATCTCCTGGATCTGAGACAGTTCCAGATTCTTCATGAAGTCATTGTCAAGGATCGCTTCCTTTATTAGCTCCTTGGACCTGCGGCAGAAAAGGCAAGATTTATCCACATGTCCATCAGCCAAGCTCAATAACAGCATGGGAACTCTAACACAACCACATGCTGCCCCAATGAGTATTTCCTTGGAAAAAAAAAAATCCAAAATTTGCCCTAAAAATCTGATAAAGTCTATCTGCAAAGAAGTAAAAAAATTACAGAAATGTTAACTTGTAATTATTTTTAGTAAATAAGTTTTAGATACATTCAGTATTGAAATAAAAATAGATTTCATGTGATTGCAAATTCCTCTTTTAGCTACAAGTTTCACATCTATAATAATACCAAAGGATAACATAGATACTTGAAATGTCTTCCATATACAAAACTGAAAGGAAAAACAAACAAGAAGTTAAAGGATTTATGACTTAGTTTATTATATTTTCTGTTAAATTATACAAACTGGAGCACACAAAAGCATGATACTGATTCTTGGAGTATTAAAAAAATACCAAAGGCCATTACAGTCACTAGTGGAGGCACCACTGTTACAGGTATAACACCACCATTGATTCATTTCTTTGATGACTAAATGGAAAATTCCAAAGTTATATTAGTGTGCACAGAATTATACATGCAGTTTTGGGTTGGCATGCCATGGGGTTGGAAGTCTGGAGTTCTTAGTAGTCACTTTGCAAAGTTGAATAAGGAATGAGTTGTTTCTGAAGATACAGATTTCAGAACTCAAAGTTGAAGCATTCTCTGGGAGACTACCCAAACGGGTATGTAATACAGACTGCTCTCTCTACAAGTGCCTCTGCCAGTGTCATGTTATGACAGAAAATGTGCAACAAAACCACTGATGTGTTTTTCCCAATTTTCCTGGGATTCTTTCCATTTCTACAACTAAAGTGCTCACCACACACTGAGTCATGCTCAGGTGAACCCTCCAATCTTCTCTTCAGACTGTCAAGTTCAACTTCACCCATCTGCTAATGCAGCGTAACCACCGTGTTACGACATTTTGCAAAAAACTCCTAAAGCAACTTGTGCAAATGAACAACTGAGAATGCTAAATCTGTATCTAGACCACAACTAAACCCTTAAAACACCTACAGGTTGGACACCAGGTCCTCAGCCCTTCATTTCTCGCTCTGCATTTTCACTTCTGTGAGCTGAACCATTTGCTATTGTGAACAGGCAGCTACCTGCAGAGCTTACGCATTCAAAAGGGTTTTACCTTTTTGAAATAAGAATATGAAACAAGGTTTTCAATGAAAGATACACTAATAGATTGTGTCTTCTTGAAAAAGAGCCAAATTGGGACTTCAGAAGTCCAAAACCAGACAGACAGCCTTGGAGATATTATGCCTGTTCTACAGTCCTTTTAAAGTGTACCTCAAGGTTATATGCAGCACAGATTCAATTTGTTAACATATAAGATGCTTTTTATGCTTTTGATAGTTTTGAGGCTATTTCAACAAAACATGCTACTTTACATCATAGTCCATCAGTACTCATCAGTACTGATGACCCAGCTGAAGCGCAAGATGGGAAGCAGACCAGACTTTTCAAGTACTGTCTGCAAGATGACATACACTTGGACTGCTACAAAACCATTTTGTTCTTGAGAAATTTAATTTTACTTCACATACTGTCACTCCAATTCCTTGTGCTTGCAAATAAAAACCACCAGAAAAAAACTACATCTGTGTTACTTCTTACTTTCAGTAATGCAAGAAGCTGGTAATTTGTAAGGTTGACCAGATGACAGATAACCCAATTTCCTGTGCTAGCGTGAGACTACACTTTCTATGTTATGCCTTGACTCAGTACCGCTCTTGTGGTCTTAGCCACCCCCACAGGTCCCCCAAATCTTCCTAACAAAGGCACTAATTATAAGCATTACTCAAATTGCCTGCCAAAGAAGAAAGCATAATAAAAGCTTTCACATTACTCATATCAACTAGCATTACAATTTCAGCCATTTATTTCATTCCAATGCTCAAAATGAGGCTTTCTCCTTGATAAAATAAAGTCATCCTTTCAAGTGGAGTATTTGTAAGAATACCCACAAGAGACTGGAGAGAATTCAGACGTGGCTCAAGTCAGACCTCCCCTGCTAATTCAGAGGCCCTCGGCAAAAAACAATGCTTTTCTTGTTGGAAACAAGCATGGTGAAGGATTTGGAAAGGATCCGAGAAACTTGGTCTAAACAACAGCAAAGGAGCAACACAGGGACTAGGAAAATCCATTAGAAATCTATTTTGGGGAGAAGCAGTAAAACATACTCAACATGAACAAACTTACTGAGAGCAGCCCCGAGGAGAGGGACTGGGGGGGTTGGTGGGGGGAAAACTGCCCGTGAGGCAGCCCCGTGCGCTGGCAGCCCAGAACCCACCCGTGCCCTGGGCTGCAGCCAGAGCAGGGGGGGCAGCAGGGCCAGGGAGGGGATTCTCCCCCTCTGATCCGCCCTGGGGAGACCCCCCTGCAGTGCTGGGGCCAGCTCGGGGGCCCCCAACAGCAGAAGGACCCGGAGCTGCTCGAGCGGGGCCAGAGGAGGCCACGGAGATGCTGGGGGGGCTGGAGCAGCTCCCCTGGGAGGCCGGGCTGAGAGAGTTGGGGGGGTTCAGCCTGGAGAAGAGAAGGCTCCGGGGGGCCCTTCGAGCGGCCTCCCAGGGCTTAAAGGGGGGACAGGAGGGGGGGGGAGGGGACTCTGGATCAGGGGGTGGGGGTAGGACGAGGAGTGACAGTTTTAAGCTGACAGAGGGGAGATTTAGATGAGATCTAAGGCAGAAATTGTTCCCTGTGCGGGGGGTGAGGCGCTGGCCCAGGGTGCCCAGAGCAGCTGTGGGTGCCCCCTCCCTGGAAGGGTTCAAGGCCAGGTTGGACGGGGCTGGGAGCCCCCTGGGCTGGGGGAAGGGGGCCCTGCCTGGGGCAGGGGGTGAGACTGGGGGGGCTTTAAGGTCCCTTCCAACCCAAACCATTATATGGTCCTATGAAACTTAGGGAATTTGTGAGCTTAGTAGTATTATTACAATCTAAGAGTACATCTGAACCAACTGATTCACAGCCTCTGCCCTTCAACATAGAAATATCAGAGAAATTAAGGTTCAGATGCCCATCATGTCATTCAAACCCTTTTAATGACAATATAAAATACATCCATTAAGAGGAAAAATACGCCAGCCAGGACATCAATAATGCGGTTTCATCTCTGCCACATCTAAGCATCTTAAAAGTAAATATCTCCATAGAATCATCTGGATAATAACTCAGTTACACTTGAATGTAACCAAAATAGATATTATTATTTAAAGATAATTAGTTAAAATGAGACTTCAAATACAAAGAGCATAGCATGAGAGAAAAGGAACAAGAACCTTGCCACCCAACTGCTTATTTATGAGTATATTCACATCAGGCTAAACCACACTTCACAGACTGTAAGCTACAAACCTTTTCATGAGGAAATATTCCATCCACCTTTAAAAGAAATAAATAAAAAGCTTAGTTTGACGTATTTGAAAATTAGTTGATACTAAAAATACATTGTCATAGCTACAATAAGAGTTACTCTATTGTTCCCTGCAAGAGAATATTCGTCGTTCTAATAATTCAAAAATATTATTCATGCAATGTAGATTAACGTTCCCACATACTTGCACATGCCAGGCCTTCAGCAACTTCTACATTGTTTTATTACATGGTTTTCTTTCAATATAATTCACAGGTACAATTTCAAGTAAAAAGATTTTTTTTTCTTTTATATTTATTTTTATATGAAATGAAACTCAAAGCCTATAAATTAACTCATAGTTTACAATTACTCCATAACAAATGCTTTTCTAAACCATGCCACTCTTTAATCATCATCATTAGTATTTTAAAACAGCACCTATCCCAGACATGTGAATACACAGATCTACCTAGTAATACAAAGAACGTATTCAAAATGGTCAAAAATACACTCCTGTTGTTGCAAGTAAGTGGTTTAAACAAGACACAGCTGTTTCATTACCTCTTATTTTCAAAGAGTATTTATTCTGTATTTTCTGATTCAGGTTTCTAATAGAAACAATCTGCAAACAAAATCAACTACAATATCTGTAAGGGAACAGACTATTTCCAAATGACCCTGTTTTAAGAAGGGGGCATCTTCATGAATATTTACTTAGCACTGAACTGAACAGCTTCTAATTCACAGGGTCATTCAGAGTAGAAAGTACTTGTTGTCATCTTTACTCTCCAGAGGCAGGAACCTGTCACTAAGCCATCACTATTTTTCTAAAAGATTAATGATTAAATGCGATGAAGACTTGATGAACAGTGGGGAAAAAAAAAAAAAAAAAAAAAAAGGCATAATCCTCTGCCATATATCCTTTCCCAAATCAGTTTAAGTCCATCACAGTAATTAATAAGGCAATAGCAGGAAAAAGCTAATTACGTTCTAGTTTGCAGAAGTCATGCAAAAAGCACCTTAAGAAGTTTGCTAAAAATACCCTTCATAGGTAAAAACCTGTATGCCTGATTGCAAATGCCTCTCAGAACAAAGCATATAAATGTGCGTTAATTCCCACACCTCCAAATCCTGTACGGGGGGATGCTCTAGTCCTCCAGCCAGATCAGAGCCAGCCACGGACCCCCCTAGCAAGCCAAGCATGACAGCTTGGGACCAGCAAAATGCCTGGAAAAAAATACAGCCACGTTTTCTGTCTCAGCAAGCAGGGGCCCTGCACTGAAGCTGTTTCAGCTGTGCTGGAAAAGGCTTGTATTAAAGGTTTGCCTTATTACAGTGGCTATAAAATGCAGAATTTGGCCAAGCATTTTACTCAAAGCCCTGCTGCTAACATCTGCTGGCTACTCAAACAAGCATGAAGGCAGAAGATAAAAATTTTGGTTTGTAGCAGACACGGAAAAACAACCTGAGCTGTTATGCAGCCTTAGATAAGAAGCAAAGTTAATGCTACAGTGGTGTGCAATGTACATAGTAAAACAGCAAACCCCCTATCATAGCCTGCTGTTATCCTGACAGTAATTTACATATTACAAAGAGCTGAATGAATAATCGTCTCGGGCTCTTCACCCACAGCAAAGAAACCACACTCTCTATGCTAGATTTGTATCTTCGGGCACATACGATAAATATTAAAACAAAAAGTTAATCTTTGTCCCAAAAGGTCTTATTTCAACATCAGAAAAGCCACTTGCTGAGTTCAAGGAAGGGAAGAATTTAAGTGCAGATGGAAAGATCACTGCTGTATACATCTAGAGACACTTGGAGAAATGCAAAGCCCTCCTTGGCACATACTGTGCTGGAACAGCATCAGTTTGCAGTGGAGTTTGCAGGAACCTGAGGTTCAAAGGGACAGGCGGTAGTTACATGGGTATCACTCTCCAGGTAACCTACTGCTGGCAGGAGCTGATTAAACACAGGTAGATCAGGAAAGATAAAAGAAATTAAGAGTTCAGTTTAGACAACAGTGACACAGAGCACCTGGAAGTAGATCTGAATTTTATGGTGTTCACCAGTATATCACCACTGCTATGTACCAAAATCATTTTAAACTACACGCAAGAAAAATGAAAAGCAATGTACTAGGCAGACAGGCTGGAAAATGTCTTAAAAAAGGGAATGAAAAAGTGTATTTTGTATTAATAGTCAAGAAGAAGAAAAAAATACACAAGACCTTTTCTTTAGCTGTTTCTCTCTCCAAGCCTTAAATAGAACTTTTCAATATGAACTTTTATGCCAATGCTAATGGAGGGGGAAGGAGTATTTTTTCCAGAGCCTCCCCCATCAGGAGTCTGCCCATTACTACTAATGACCTAAAGCCCTGTATTTAGGAGGGAAACATCTACAGGAATTTGACCAAGCAGAGAGACAGCCTGCTGCCAGGGCTGAAGTTTAAAGCAGCAGAAGTGCAGCTCCCTGGGAGATGAGAGCTCCTTATTTACTCGTATGACAGACCTTGCTCAAAAGTACTACAACCAGAGGAATCTTTTTTGTGCTGTTTCATTATTGCTGTAAAACTCCAAATTAAATACATGTGTACATCCTTTACATCTACCCACCAACTAAAGCTATCAGGTGTATTTGTAAACTCATGCCCAACCACTCCTTCTCGGGGAACTTCCAAATCCATATCCTTCCACAAGGAATTAAGCTGATTTCTGTAGGTAAGAAACACAGGAAAAAATCTGGGGCTTCTAACCCGGACTATGATGAGCAATACAAGAGTCCAGGCAATCTATACAACAACCATCTGTTTAAAATCCACACCATGAAATGTTTAAGTCTTTACTTACACAAAATGTGGCAATGAAAAAAAAAAAAAAAAAAAAAAACTTCTTTAAAGAGAGAGAACATGGCGAAGTATTATGCCTGCTTCAGATTACTAGAAACTATTCAGCAGGATACAAGTACACTGCAAAAAGTGTTAAACGGATAATTTTTTTTTTTAAGTTGTACCTAGACATAACCTGCATTTCATAAGGGAGCATCCATTCCAAGCAACACAAAAAGCAAAGGCTGCAAGTTTCTAGCAGGTTTGGGGAAGCTTTTTGCTCAAAGCTCACGTTCACAGAGCTCTTATCTATGTTTTTGAGCCCTTGTGTACTAAAAAGAGTACATAAGACTAGAACATATACTCACACACTGCTCTGGAAAAGGATCTCAGCATTTCAGTTCCCAGTCTAGTTAACCCCAAAAAAATGGAGTTAGCCATTATGAACCTTTTTATCTCTTTGACCAATGAAACTAAAGCAAGTCTCTGATGGAAGGATGTATGTTTAATCAGTGAGGACAGTGACATCAAGAATGGACAAGTTAAATAATTTGAATACGGTGTTTTAAAAGTTCTCTATAGAGATGCTCCTTTCCACATAGAAAAGCCATCACCTTCTAAAAAGCAGTAAATACACAGATACAGAAGCCTTACTAAAAACTTGCTATTGCTTACTATAAAATTATTCAATCCACCAAGTGGCCCATATATCTTACATGTATTTATCTTCATACTTTAACTTCTTGGCTCTGTTTATGAACACTGTGGCCTGTCCAAACATACAGAGGTTAAAAAATAACAGCTGAAAATCATAAAGCTTTCAGTGATATTAAAATTACTGTCAATGAGACAGAAGTTGAAATCTCTTCCTTACACTCAGCACTTTTCAACAGGTTGTTACATATGGTAGTTCTCTCTTAGGTTCCTACATAAGAAATAAAGGTGGAAAGTAGAACTTTGCAAGATTATTTGATCCCTCAACCACCAACTTGGAGGCCATAGCCCTCAGGCAAGCTGGGCTTGCAACCAAAGCTGTTATGTCCTTAGAAAAATAATTTGTGCCAAGACAATCACAGAAAGCTGGGGGGTCCTCCCCGACTGCTCCAGAAGGTTTTGCATTAAAGGCAGTAACAACCATCGGCAGTGTAGGGCAGTATACACTTTTTGCACAACAGCAATGCAAACTCTCACCTTCTGGAGTGCATAATACTGGATAATGTCTTTAAACACTAAAGCCTGCAAGTGAACAAATGGATCTTCTTTCACAATTTACTACTAGGAGCAGAACAGTACAGAATTTTACTTTCGGTAAAATCTGTGATGCCATTAATAGTTGATAACTCTACATTAGCTGTTTGTTTTGGCTATGGATAAGGACCACTTTGAATGTTTCTTAAAGGGAATTTTAAATATAACTCCAGAGATCTATTCTTGTCTCATTAACTGGAAATAAGAGTAGGATTCAAGTCCAGGACTGTGTAACATGAAGGCCCTTATATATACTTGTGGATTTTCTTTCCAATGCTTCCCTTTCCCACAACACACAACCCACAGTGTATCTTCACGTTGCAAGAGGAAACTTCTGAGTAGGATCTTAAGCATCTTCAGCTGAGACTGCTGCTGCATAGTTGGATGGAAGAATATGCTCTTCAGAAGAGTACACTAGAATTTTTTTAAACTGACATTTTGTTTAAAGAGACAAGCCACAGGGATAGTAGCTGTGCCCTGATCTAAACCTGTAAAAAAGGAAAATAACCCCACCATTTTCATTTGTCTTGTACTAAAATACAACTTACAGTTGCAGAATCGAGTTGCTCTGTAGAGAACGTATCGATCAGACAGCTCCACTTAGGATTTCTAAATATATCAGTAAAACATGTTGTTCATTTACACTGCTGTTCATGACATCATATTTTGGCATTCAACATTTTAAAAGCAAAATAATTTAAGAGAAAAAAATTAAAATCTTTCACCTACGCTGAAAATTGTTGCTAGTATAAAAATACTGTAAGCGAGAGTTGGTTAACTCTTGAATTTTAACGTGTCTCACCCCACAGATCTTAATTTACCATCCTTTTCTAAGCTTTTTCTACAAAAACCCAGGTTTAGATACTGGAAACGTTGGCAAGCTCAGTGAAAAAAAAAAGTCGGCTCTTGCCAACACAACCTGCCTACTTCTGAAATATCTGACACCTCCAAGGAACTCCCACATGAGCTTCATTTTGAGAAACCACTACCAATACCTCCAAATAGGATCAAGCAGCTACTTCATTACCTGAAGCAAACAGTAAAAGCTCTGGGCAGGTAATTATAGGTGAAAACGTGTAGCAAGGTCATCGTGAAGGAGGAATGGGGTGTCATTCAGAGATGCCTGGCCAAAAAAAAAAAAAGTGGTCTTTTGAGGGGTGTTATTGCAATGTATCTCGCAGTTTTGGTGCTCACATCCAGCGCAACTGAGCTGGAGACTTTTTGCATCTACAAAAACAGCAGAGAAAACATATGTACCCATATGTCACAACACCAAGGGATCCAGAAACAATCCAAACCCTTCCAGGGGGAGTTAGGTTAGATCCAGACAACACATCTTGAAGGTCATGACGATGCATCTTGAAAAGAACCGCCTACTTTAAAGGCAAGACTTTCTCCATCAATCAAGCAATTATCCACGTTCACTTCCACTCTTGGCAGCTCCACACGGCGAACTGTGACTGGAGGCAGGTATAAGTAGTCTAGCTAAATGGCAAGTAAAACAGTTCCCCCAAGTTTATTACTATATCTGAGGTCTGCGTGGCTTCAAAGTGATAAATGAACATGTGGACAGAGAACTGCATTCAGATGCCCTGGAGAAGAAAGCTACTGGTAGCTGCTACAGAGATGGCCTTCGCCCTGGTGGAATAAGCAGGAAATCTGCCAAGTGGATGATAAACTAATTTAAATAGATGCAGAAATCCAATTAGAGATCCTCTGAGCAGAGACAGCTCATTCCCGTCTCTTGGGTTAGAGGCAACTAACACATCGCAAGCTTTTCTAAATGCACTGTTGTCCAGGAGAAACGGATGCCCTCTGCAAAGGCATTTTGCTCCTCCTTGGCACAAGAACATCAAAATTGAACACTGTCATGACAGCGTAAATATATAGCTGCTTCTGGTATAAGTTTAGGATGGGGCTTCACAGAAAACGTGATGTATTGTGGGAGGGGAAGGGTGGAGAAAAGTGACAGAGATTTAACGTCGCTTACTCTGATTTACCTAACACTTCTGATGGATGTTACTGTCACTAGGAAAGTTGCTTCAGCTCTTTTGCTTTTCAGCTGCCGGGAGAAGTCCCTGGCTTAAATGCCATAGGTGTACGACAGCAGAATGCAGACAAGTGCTTGGAGCCTCAGTCTTTCAATAAATATTCTTAGGGATTTTAGGGAGAAATATTTCTTCCTGCTTTACGAGTCAGTAAAAGGACTGACGTTAGCAGCTATGCTTTGAGACATAAATATTTGAAAGATGGATGGGATTAACTAAATAACATACCCCCCCTGGCAGGAGCTGGGGAGCAGCCCACAGGGATTTAAAGACAAGCACTGCCAATGTACCTACTTAGAGAAGGGTCACTTCAGGCTACAGCAATCCTGAGTGGAGTTGTGGGAGCACCATCATGCATGCTCTGTCTAGTCTGCTAATAAACCACATTACAGGCGGGCAAGCACCTTTTCGCAAACCATATGAACTCTAAACAACCATACAACTTGGTAACATTCAAATGGAGAAAGAACAGCAGCAGGAAGGTCGTAAGGTGTCTGTGGAAAAGCAGGGAGTCTGGGGCTTGTAGCAGGGCAGTACCACTGACAGTTTCTTTCCCTTTAAAGTGAGACTGGGAAGAGATTGTCAGATTCAAAATACCATCTTCTAATTCGCATTTCCACTGCATGAGCATTGGCTGTCACTATCCCACTGACCTCTGAAGAATATCCCGACAGCAACTGCCTCCTATAAGATGCTTTTTTGTTCAGAAATGCTCTTGCTAATCTTGTTTTAGGAAGACCACCAAGAATCCCAGGATTGTGATGCTGCCTTCAGCTGTAACCAAAGGCACAGAAACTCTGCAGCAGAAGGATGCAGACTTCAGACTTGTCCTCACAGAAGGGTGCTGCGGGTGGGACTGCGGTCCAAGGGCCATAGCAAGGATGCCCAGCTGCAAAGCAGCCATGAGAGCAGCACAAGGCCATCACCTCCAGAGAGGCAGACATCTCACACAAAAGCCAACACAACCCCAAGCTTGGAAAGTTGCAGCTTCAGGGCAAAGGGTTCATAACTTCTCTGAGTACCTCACTGTCCTGGATTTGAGTAAGTGGTGTGGGGTTTGGTGGCAGGGGAGGGGGCTATAGCAGTGGCCCCCTGTGAGAAGCTTCTCGAAGCTCCCCCAGCTCCACGTCAGCTCCACTTCTGTTTGGGAAATTGAGCCAATCGGCTGCGCCTCTGCAAGAACGTATTTAAGAAGGGACGTGGTGAGGAGCAGTGGGACTGGTGAGGAGGAGTTGCTGCAGCTGCGTGAACACCAAGGTCAGTGGAGGAACGGAGGAAGAAAGGAGGGGGGAGGTGTGCCGGAGCAGAGACCCCCCTGTATCCTGTGGTGAGATGGCAGGGCGGCCCCCCCTGCCACCCATGGAGATCTACGGTGGAGCAGACACTGATTTATGGCCTGTGGTTTTCGCTTGGGTGATCAAGGTTCTGTGCCCAAAGAAGGCCAAGGTCTTGTAGGAAAAGTAGCCCCACTGTTATAGTTTGGCGCTGGGAGGATTGCAGCATGCGGGGGAGTCCCACGCCGGAGCAGCTCGGGAAGGGCTGCAGCCGTGGGAGGGAATCCAGTCGGAGGAAGTTGGTGACCCATGACGGAGCAGTGTGGGGAATGCTGCACCCCATAGGAGGGACTCACATCCGAGAAAGTTTGTGGAGGACTGTCTGCTGTGAGAGGGGGACCACGATGGAGCAGGGGGAACAAATTCCAGAAGCTCCCCCCACCGCAGATGGCAGAAGCAGCAGCGCTGACTGCACCCCCCATTCCCTGCCCCTGCGCCACTGGGGGAGGAGGTAGAGATATCGGGAGCAGAGCTGAGCCCGGGAAGAAGGGAGGGGTGGGGGGAAGGTGTTCTCAAGATGTGGCAATGCTTCTCACTGTCCTACCCTGTTACATGTTGTTAGTGTCTGTAATAAATGTATGTTCTTTTTTCCTTCCCCTAACGTGTCTGCCTTTTGCTCATGACCATAATGGGTGATCTGCCCTTCCCGGTCCTATCTCGAATCCCAAGACTGGCTCATCTGCCCCTTCTCATTGCTGGAAGAGAAGGGGGAGAGAGTGGCTGTGTGGTGTTTGGCTGCTGACCAGGCTCAAACCACAACACTCATAAAGAACAATCTACAGGAGGCAAGAGGAGATGCGCTGGGGATTCGGAGAAATTTCCCTAATTCCCATGAACTATATGAGACAAACTCTAGGGATGCCTGACACATATAAAGGCAAGTCAGAAAGAACTTAGAAGAATTGTTTCGTAGAATAGTAGTGACATATATGAAATCAGAAAAGGGAAACAAATTCAGATGGAAGTCAAGGAAAAGATGAAGAGCTTTTAAGGACTTCAGGAAATGGCCTTTGCTTTGATCAAAATAACTGTTCTCCAGAGGAGTTGAATGCTTCCAGGAATTTCAGCATGAAAGAATATTGAAGGGGAAATGTCCTATTTCTTGAAAATGGGAGGATATTTTTGCACAAGCAGCATACTAGTAACCTCACATTTCATGGCATTGCTTGTCTTCAGGGAACATTAACAAGAACAGACATATGAAGGTAAAAGAAGGATGCAACAACACGAACGTGTCCTGCCCAGGTAAAGCTGAGGAACGGCACGCTCAGTAGGGAAATGATCCTGCTGAGCAAGTTTTGGAGGTGACTCAGTAAGGCACCCTGACCCTATGAGCAGTTGTAACCTCCTGGTGTTGCAACCTAGCAAGTCGTAATCCCAGCATGGGAGATGTTGAGGTATTCCCAAGGGAAAGCTCTGCTCTCTACAAACAGGACCGTTTCGATGAGAAACAGGAGCACTGCTTGTTCCTTGAAGATAGACAGCAACATCCATTAAGCAGATTGCTATTCTACCTCCTCCAGCAAGCCAAGAAAGCTATTCTTTTAATAAGACAGGAATACTGAAGATTCATTCTGTTGAGACACGAGTGATGGGAAGCATACACATTTGCTGTCACAGGACAGGCTCTGCAGCCAGCGAACAAGGCTCCCTTTTCAGAGACAGGGTGCAAGTTCTGTACCTGCAGCTCGTCGCTGTTGCATCAGGGGATGGGGGGAATTCCCTTTCAAGCACGGCAAATGCAAAGACTACGGGTGAACATGGGGTGGGGTGGGATTATACAAGCATAACAGAAACGTGACAGACACATACTGATTTGCTGGTAGGTAATGCGTGAATGCATACAGCAATGAGGATCTGACAGTGGAAGGAATCACATGTTAGTGAAAAGATCAAGATTACTCAAATTCCACTGAGAGGAACACAAGTCAGCTTTAAAAGCTTCAGGAAGGATTGTATCTTTAATCCTCAAGCCTCTGGGGTGGTCACCTTATACAACCTCACATGGTAGGGACTGGAAAACCAACCCACCATTACAAATGATGCCCTGGATCTAGGATTTGTTATGTCAGGTGAAATCCAAATGAAGACACCACTTGGCCATCAGTATCTCATACTTTGACATCGCTGCAAGAGCGCTGACAAGAACTCAGTCATATATGCTTCTCCCAAAATATTTTCCACACGTGACACGTGGCAGATCAAACTGTCTGCTATGTAGCAATTTAAGAGCACCTACTACAACATATACTACAGCTACGGGCAGTTATCCATGCCCCTGCTTTCCATAATTTAGAATAAGAAAGTCCTGCCAGTCTGCTGCCCAGGTGCTTAAGAGAAAACCTTTTGTTCGTAGGAAGGGTCCAAACAGGGGCACTGGAGGGAAGAAAAGGGTCTCAAGGCTGAGAACTGTGACAGAAAAGATAAGCCAGATGAGAGCACCAAATTAAGTTACCTTTATCTGCATCATATGAGCCCAAAAGAAAGTTTGCTCATATGCCTAATGTACTTTTATGATTATTTTATTTCCCTTGCATTACTATCCCGTACTTACTCTCCAATTTCCCACCACCCTTATGTCTCATCACCTTCCCACACCATCTTCAAACTCAGAAATGCTTCCTCCCATTACAACAACTCTGGATCATCTTCCTTTTTCATCTGAATTTTACTTTAAATTCCTAGTGCATCACACCATTGTTTCCTTTTCTCTTTCTTTCCACCATCTTCCCAAATAGTTTCTCTCCTCCTGCTCCCCCTGTAAATTCCTGCCCCTTACTATTTCCCTGCTTCCACCAGGCAGTTGAGCAAGCAAAGAGCAGCCAAAGGAAGCCAGCAACTGCAGCCTGCAACAGGAGAGGAGCAGAAAGCCGAGCCCCAGGCCAGGAGGCAAAGGTCTGAAGGAAGACATGGCCGGCTTGGAAATGGAGCTGCAAGGAGCCAGAAGGACCCTGAGACTCTAACGTGGAAGAATAGGAAAGAAGAGGGAAAAAAACACACATAAAAAAGCAGAACAGTAAGTCAGTGTATCACAATGAGATGGAAACAGTGGTCCTTCCAATACGGCGCACGTGGCTCTCTAGGGAAACAGTTTGTTTCCTCTGTCCCAAATATTTCACAGGACTAGGAATGCAGTTTTGTTCACATTCTGAAAAGCACCGCTACAACTCTTCCACATTTTGAGTTTGTTCCATGCTCTGCAGGCTGCGTTTAGGAAATATTTACATGAAGGAATACACACAAAGAGCTAACAAGAGATGGAGAAAATGTGCGTGCCAAGGAACGGAGTTATTTTGGTTTAGGAAACAGGAACTACTGGAGTGAGCTGAAACAATTTCAGATCCAGTTTAACCCTGACAGACCTAAAGAGTGTTACTTGAAAGACATTTAAGTGCATTTTAAAGATTCTCAGACAGTTCTTTGCTTCAAAGTCAAAAGCAGATACAAGCTCTTTGCATGAAAGATCAGCCCGAGCGTGTGTTAAACCAATGAGGAATGAAAGTAACTGGCACTGAAACTCCTGAAAAAACACCTCCCTTTAGTGAGTTCGTGGAACAAAGACATACCAACTTTTGAAGTCTGTGAGCAAATTGCAGAACCTCCAGTGGTTTTTTAATCTAAATTCAGCCTATTATCTCCTCTCAGCTAGCAAACAGCAATAGCAGCCAGAGCCAAAAGAAAACTGTGACAACACAAAGAAACAGCAGCCGATCTCTGCACTTCGTTGTTCGTGCAGGGACCTGCACTTTCACACCTGCGTTTACAGAGTTTGAAACATCCTTTATTTTCAATGGACTTCAATTTATTTACCCTTATGCACACACTGTGTAGATTACCCACTGGGTCATGCAAGATTCACCTGCCTTAAATGAAATACCTCTGCTCACCTAACAAAACATTTTTAGCTAGCTACAACACACAGACAGATCTTTGGAAATGCACTTTAATTTCACCCGTGTCCCTGTGAGAGATTCTCTCTAGAAATGAAAACTCCTGAGTTTCTCCATTATGAAACACTGAGAACACGCAGCCATCCTTCCAGCTAAAGTAACTATTTAGTTTTGCTTGCTTGTGTCAGTTTTCCCCCTCTATTACAATAATACAATTACCAACTCTTTAATCATCTTTAACCCTGGTGTCCCTTAGGACAAAAGCTCTCTGAAATATTAGGTGTCATGTTCCTAAACTGATGATAAAAGCAACATTAAGATTTGGTTTCCTGTGGTTTTGTTTCTCTACAGCATATGATTGCAGTAGTTGGCGGCATTAACTTCAGAAGGTGCTCAACAAATCGCAGCATTTCTTTCCTCCCATACAGTAACTTATACAAATCGTCTTGCTCAAATCCGAGGCAAGAGACCTTAGGAATACAACAGTCAGTTTTCATCTGCCATTTTTATGCACATATATCTGCATTTTTTTTAGGCAGTGATTTGAGAGAGCTGGTATATACAGTACTATTCTGTCCAAATCCTACTTCGACAACTCGCCTTTCTGCTCAAGGAACAAAATCTAACAGTTCCTATATATGGTGGTTAATAAATCTGTATGCTACTTTCAGGGGGTTTTTGCAACAGAGATACAAGGCTGTTCTGTTTATAAAGATCAAGTAAATTGTATGCAGTCTGTGAAGCCCTAACATCTCTGTATTATTAAAACAGAATATTTTATTTAGACAGTCCCTTTCAGAGAAAAAAAAAAATCTCAGAATAATGTCTTTCCCCCTCCAATCTGAGTTAAGGTATGTATGCAATTTTGTGTACACTGAGGAGAACAGAAATACAAGTGTTTATTTGTTCTTCACTTGAATTATAACAACTGTTATTTTTTAAGCACTCTATAACATTTTTACAGGTTGTTTGGATAAGCCACAGCTATAAATCCTGCTCAGCTGTCAAGCAAGGAGAAAGCTCTGCATTATCTTGTGGGCAAGGAAATAAACTGCCAAGAAGAGCGAAGGGGCTTGGGAGCAAGAAGGGGGTTAAACAGGGTTTAACATGCTTAACCTGAGTCCCCAGGACGAACTCATCACCTTCAGCCATGCCTCTGCCACCTTCCCGTATCGGAATGATGCCCCGATGATCAATACTTTCACACAAATTATTGAGGAGGTCAGATAAGGATTCAACAACATCAGAAGCTGACAATGCTCAAATGTTCCTTAGTTTTGTTAGAACAAGCTAGACATTTTTTAATCTTTATCCAGTGAACAACAATTTAAAAATAAACGGGTTTTATGATCATACTGATGATTATGCCACAGTAAAATGCAGAGAGGCCTGTGCATGAGATCGCTTAAATTACACAGCTAATAGTACCTATGGAGATGGTAGCACTGCAAAAAGCCCATCCAGGACCCTGAGGAAGGCAGCAAATGCACGAACAAACATAGAAATCCCATCTAAACCAATCTCAATTACAGCATTTACAGTTAAACACTGTGACATGTGTTGAAGCCGCAATACATAAGGAATTCCTCAACAGAACATGGTTAGGAAATTGAACTCCTGATGACATTTCATCTTTGATATTCTCCTACCACGACCTCTCAAGTCCGGGAGATCCCTGAGAGCTGAGGGCTGTCCTGTGCCATCAAGCCAACATCAAAGAACACTAGTGCAATCAAAACTGCAGCTGGGGCAGATATCTCCCCAACTTTCAGTTTTACAGTTGTCATGTTTCTTTCCCAAGCTGTTCAGATAAGTCTGTAGAGGCAAGAAAGGTCAAGAACAAAGAAGTGCCAGGCAGAATTACTACTTGCAGGTGATCTAATTTCATTTTTGTGGACAGATATGCCCCACACACCCAGCTGGAAGTTAAACAGCAGAAATCCCAAGTGACCGGCTACACCTTCCAAGAATCAAGCTGGGCTCCACATAACTTTTAGACTAGGAAAAAAAAAAATAAATACAGATAGTTTCTAGCCTGGATTTTAACTATTCAACACTGTCAGCTCTTCACACTCTTGGCGTATCTCTTACAGATATAAACCAAATTTAAAGATTGTTCTGTGATTTACTCTCAGGTTAATAGTAAAAGAAAACCTTAAATAAATCTGTCATTAACCCATATCTGTATAAGTCTTGCTATTAGGTGGAAACTTGGGGAAAGCTTCTCTGCCTGTGAAAATCAATGCCCCTTCAGTGAGAGCACTGGCATTTTAATTCTCCTGTTTTTGTTAAAGATTATGCCTTGTAGTTTGCTATCTAATTAGGAATGAATCCTAATTTCTAATCACCAAGTGCTCATGTTTACGAAGGAATTACAGTTAACATACTCTCTGGGATAGAAAAATTAAGCCTTTACAAAAGCTGGTTAATCAGCATTGAAAGCCAGATAGATTACAGTCTGCAATGATGGGGGCAGACCAAGGCTTGCGCTGGCCACAATTCTCTCCTTCTCAGGTGCAACAACTGGTGCCCCAAGATGCCCAACTTCTTCTAAACTAGAAGGCAAAAAAGACGAACAGCACAAGTATGTCTGAAAATTTAAAAATAAAGGAAAAAACTAATTTCATACTGCACCCTGACCACCCTTGAGGTTGCAAGAAGCACTTTATGCAAGCAGATGAAATCCTCCTCGTCGAACGCAGAAGAGGATTGTTGTGGATCTGCAGACTCCCTCTCCTAATCTGTTCTGGCAAGACAACTATGCTATTTGCTTCCTTTAAAAAAAAAAAAAATTAAATTTATGTGTCCATGAATAAAGGGTTAATTGTACAATCAGTACCAACAGCAGTGCCAGGAGAAGAGCCTGCTGCAAGATAAGAATGTGCTGTACAATGCATCATATCTGGGAAATAAGGGAAGATGCTTATTTTTTTAGCTCATACTTAGATGGATCAATACAGCATTGGTCAGAGAGAAGATTTTGGTGGGGTTTAGGGTTTTGGTTTTTTAAAGCCTTAACTGTTTTTTAACTAAAACAGCCTATAGATGTAGTGCTAATGAAGGGCTGAGGAGAGAGAACAAGTCTGGACACAAGGACTGTGTGCCTAAGAGCCTGCCTTTTTTTATTTTCAGCTGTGACAGATGTCCTTTCCCTACCACTCAGAATTACTCTTTTTGCAAAGAACAGAAGCCACAAACAGTCAAGACATTTGCAGACAGTATAAAAAGCGGTTTTGAGGGTGTGAGGGGGAGGGTCAGAAGCAGAAATCTGTTTATTTGGCACCTAAATATAGCCCAGTTAACTCAGCAAACATTTTTTCTCTACTACATGCTATTTTGTCTATATTTAGAGGCTGTGAGGAACGAGCTGTAGCATCACCATTTTATTACATTCTCTGATGGGGAGTTTACTTTTGTTCCCCAGAACAAATCTCTGCCGTTAAGTGACCATGACCACTCACCTCATTCTTGGGTATAAAAATTAAGCTTTCAGCTGAAGCACCAGCAGTAAGGATGAGCTCTTAACCTTAGTCTTACATGAAGGAGCTCTGCTCAGCTATGCCTGGCTGTGAACCAAGCCACTAATAATCAAAGAGGACGCATCAGGAGGCTGTTATTCCAGATTAGCCACAAATTGATTAGTTATTTCATTCAACACGATATAGCTGCCAGTCAAAAACCGGTTTCAACCAACTGCATTCAGAATGGAAGCTGCTTCTAAGAAAAACCATTTCAGATAGTAAATAAAAATAAGTTTCAGCATTTTGAGATACTTGCTTAAAAAAGCATTATAACCCTCCAGAGTAGTTTCGCCTTTTTTTTCTTTTTTATTTTTTTTTTTTTTGTTTTTTAATAGGATTGCATACCTGGGCACCTGTAGCATGTGGAGTAGAACTTTTTTGTGATGAAAATTACCATACATTAGGATTAGGGCTACATAGAATAATTTTTTTTTTTCCATATTCACTTATCAAACCTTGCCAGCTGAAGTTTTATCATACTGACAGATCTCTGTCAATGCAGCATATGATTTACCTCTTTAGCTGAGTGCACAAATAGGCAATTGATTTAACTTCTCAGAATCCCTCCCTGTACAACAGATACTTTTAAAAAAGCATAGACTATGGGAAACAGAAGGATAGCTTTTTACTCAAAAAAAAAAAAAAAAAAACATATTCTACAATTTTTCTCCAATGCTTTCACACTAATTTGCTGAGGTATCTGTCTTTTATTTTCAGTGTATGTACTGCAGGAAAGTGCACTTGAGCCTACAAAGCAATCCAGAGAAAATGGTATCAAGGCACTGAATGGCTGAGTCTGAGCAATCTCACGATCGTTAACACAGACAGATGAAAAACCAGAGGTTTAGGTCCTGCAAAAATGTGCAGAGCACGAGAAAGGTTTAAAACGAGGAGATGATGTTGGTGGAAGGAAGAAAACCTGTCCAGCAGTGTAAGAGAGAGAGGCGTGGCACTGCTCATCTCCCAGCAACGGATCTGAAGCACCAGCTGGCGATGTTCGGGCTCTGTGCTCAGGACCTGGCAGCCCTCCATTCTGCCTTGCCTGCCTCTTGGTGGCCCGAGTGATGTGATGTCAGGCTGCAGATACCCCTTCCACCGATCACCTCTTGTACGGGAAGTCAGATGGAGAGCCGAGGCGACCCCAAAAGAGCTACAGAGCAAACAACCTGACATCAAGTTAGCTTTTTCGTGCATCATATTCTTAAACAGAATTCATAAAAAGTCCATTAGGAAGCTTGGGAAAAGCATGGGATATTATCTCCCCGTGATATATCATTTCTTCAGTACGAGCAAAGTCAAAAAGCATTTCAACTGCTGACCAACAAAATCAGAACAGGTAATGGAGTTGAAGGCTTCCAACTGTGCAAGCACGATATGTAATTTTTTTAAACTTCAGGCACTATTCAGAAACTAGCATCTAAGCCTTGTAAGGCCCCTCCAGCAAACATCAAAACTTCCAATACCCATAAAGATCCTACCTTCTTGGTACGTTCCACAAATGTCCACATTTTACTGTTGTCTTGACCATCTTTAAGACATCTGCTTTACTTCAGTGCATAAGCCAGGTTGTCCTAACTCACACTTCCAGATCCTATACCATACAAACAGGGTACAAGTTCATGAAGCTTTACGTTTTGTTTGCTACATAGTCATACCTTTTGCATTGATTGAACAACTATGCCACGATGTTCTGGAAGATTGTTTAGCTGTATTTAAACAGTAGCCTTCTTCAGTACTAGCCCCACAGCCAAAATTTTTGTGGCCACTAGATCTAGTGAGCTTAATCAAATAATGTGGCTCCAATTTATAACATTTGCCCATCACAGACCACATCAAGAATCTTTTGTGGTGGAAAAGTTGAAAAAACAACTGGAAACAGGTTCATTTGGATTAAGCCTGCAATAGAAAGAGTCCTCTATAGCTCCGAGATGGAATTTCCAGTTGAAACAAGGAGAAAGAAAAGAGCCACTATGCTCTGGAGGTGAAACCAGAGTGACATGGACTCACGTCCCTGGCTCTGCCCAATTTCAGTCAGGTCTCCCATGCGTTTCTCCTCACTACGCTGATGGACCAGCCTCACTCCCTATGGAAGCTTTTCCATTTGTATCTGCAAACACTGGAAAAATGCCTTAACATGCGTTTATACATCCTAAGCGATGCTCTAAATATCAGGCTAACCGTTTCCCATTTGAGCTCTTTTTGGTTTTTAAATAAAAAAAAAAAAAATAAAAAACCCAAAACACCTGTTGTGTCTGTGCAAAGGTTATAGCACAAAATCAAAAAGCTAAGATCTGCTTGATGATGTCCCTTTTGGGCTTGCTTTGCCTACCTAAATACCGGTAATAGTCATCCTTGTACAAAGTCCAAAGGAAAAAAAAAAAAAAAAAAAAAAAAAAGTTGGGGATTTAAGAGGGAAGTGATAATTTGTTCCCAGTCATGGACAACACATGCTCCTGAAGTACCTGCCACGATGGTTGATGAGAAAATAGCAACACTTGCAAAGCAGAAGGTAGAGCAGCTGCTTTCTGCATGACAGGAGCAGAGGCCAGGTCTGCCACCTTACAGAGCCAAATGCCATTTTCCCCCGTGCCTAATCCCTAACAAACAGCGGTGGCACACATAACATACCTGCGTTCACAATTACTGGCTAATGTGCTCTGGTACTCAGGCTTGCCATGCCTGCAGAAAACGTTCCTCGATGGTGCGTGCCCTCCTGCAGGCACATTAATAAATTTAGCAAATGAATGGAGGGAAATAAGATGGGTAGTTAGCGTTCCCTTGGGACTCCTCTAATGAAAGACTGCTGGGCCGCAATACAATATCCACCCTGCAACAGATCACTGTGCCGCTGCCAAAAAAAAGGCCACATGAGCTCTTCCTGCCAAGGAAAGCTGCGACTTCGAGATACCCTGTCAGAGTCAGTTAAGAAGCAGCAAAATAAGAGAGTTGTACCACCTGTGTCCCTTCTCCAAGAAGAAGCATCGCAGAACTTCAATTATCTTCCCGCAGCAACAAGTCTAACTTCAAGCGGACAGTCAGTGGCTGTGTCTTCCTTTCAGCAATGTTCTGAACTGAGGTAACGTCAAGTAAAACCAGAGTATATGCCTTACTTAAGCTCTCCCAACGTACTCATTATCATGGTATCTGAGTACATCTGTGTTTGCGTATACTGCTAATAGAGAAAAGCCATCGCCTCTCCACACTTCATTTCTCTCATGCGCCTCGCAGAGCTAAGGCTTCTACGGGGAAAACAGAAAGCAATCAAGTATCTGATGAGCTGGAGATGTGTTCTCCCCTTCATGCAATTGCTGTGTTAACAGGCTTTAAATATGCAAAGATGTATGAGGAAAAGAACCTTATGTGTATATTTTTATACACACACATATATATATATACACACACGGTCCAATTCAACTAGTTTTTAAATATCTAGCAAGTTTAGATAACTAGCACCATTTGAGCACTCAGACACAAGTTATGCATGAAGGTATGCACACACCCCATTTCTAACTGAGATTTAGCCCACTCTTTTATCTGTACGCTCCCCCCACAGCGAGACGTTGCTGTTATTTGATCCATAGGCAGGACTGTAGTAAGGACAAGTAACGATAAACGCTGAAACGCAGCCTCCTGGAGCTGGAGCAGCACTTCATCAACCAGTGCACAGAGACGGACTGAGTCACTGCAGGGTGACGTTCAGCCATCTCACAGTGCGCGCCGTGATGTTTGGTCAACACAACTCAAAGCCATTACCACTGAGCGCCCCGGCACCAGCCGCTCTCTTGCTTCGTCCCCTTTTTGGTGCCGGTTCTTTAGGGCAGGGGACGTGTATTATCTGTCTTTCAGCTGGGCCGAGCAAGGTGCAGGCAGCCGACGTGATAGAACTGCTGTTTGCCCGTAAGAGGAGGCCCACAGGACGTCACATCTCATCAGCCACAAGTCGACTGATTTTGTACAAACTGGCACGCTAGAAAAGCTGGATTGTCAGGAAAATCAAGCCTCCCACGGTATCTTGTGCTACAGCCACTGCAAGCTCTCTGCCTCCTGATGTATAGAGGAAACAAGAGAGGGCTTTTTAGGGAAATGTAAAGTCTGGACGCTATCAGACAGGACGGCTGTGTAGAAGGAAGAGCTTTGGGGCTGATAGGGAAGAGAAGGGCTAGCATGCATAGGAAGAGAGAAAAATCTTGAGCAGAAGAAGGAGGAGCAGGAACAAGAGACCCAGGGAAGTAACTGAGGGCTCAGAAGAGAAGGGCAAAGAGGGTGGTGAAGCCTTTCCCGGGAAGAGCAGCCTGCCCTGCCATTGTGGGCAGAAAGGACAGTGGCGTGAAGGTCGAGGGCTCCGGGAACACAAGGCCAGAGCACATGCTGCAAAGGGGACAGAGGAGACACACGGGACACCCCAGCAGGAACCTGCAACAGGAGATGAAGGGAACAGATGCAACGAATTCAGCCCACAAAAACTGCAAATGGCATTAGTCCTGCATTGTACAATCCCACCCTGCAGATTCAGACCCAGCTGCAGGCCCCTGCAGAAAACTGGAAAGGACGTATCATTTCCTTTCCCCTCCACAGCCCCCTCAGTTTTCCATCCCTCACTTCATAAAGCAAGAAGAGAGAGAAATGAAACCCCACTGCCTCATTTGCCTCTTCCAGCCTCCTCCCCGAGTCCTGGCTCCATTTGCTCCACACCTCTCCGCAGGCTCCGGAGCAGGGATCCAGCTGCCTAGCCAAAGCAGGAGTGAGCTGCTGTTATCACAGCTGGGGTGTCAGCAACAGCTATGCCCAACAGCCCTGCTGAAGACCGTGTGTCATTTATCAGGTGTCAAAATCATTTATCCATTTCGCTCATTAGATACATGTATCTCTCTACTTATATCTACCTCAAACTACAACAGACAGTAGTTGCCAAAAGATGTATGTCTCCTCTATGTGACCAAGTTTAGCCACTGTTACACCTCACATGTAACCCCCTCTGGAATTTCACTCATTTAAGAAATACTGAAACTTCAAGGCAAAGAGGTGGACACTCACTCCACTGCATAAGTATTTCCAACTCAGAAAGGGGGATACCTGATCTTCCATTATACCTAAAGGAATCTCTCAGGTTTTTAAGAGTCATGATTTTCAAAGCATCTTGATAAGTATTGTTTCCAATAGGCATAAATGTATAGCTGAATAGCACTATTTGGTTCATCTACACCTTCATTAAGTGCTTGGCTATTGCCTTGACACGCTGTTGCCCAAGTCAGACGGCAATTGATTTCTTCTATTCATCAGAAATGTTACCCACCAAGAAAGTTATTTTCCTCATTTAGCCTGTGCACTACAAGAGCACTAATGAATTCCCCTCACCCAGTGGATCTTTGCACACAACTGACATCAGATAGGCAGTTTAAACAGTAACAAGCACTGACAGATCTCAGGGACCCACTTACACTGGGGGCAGGGAGCAACGGCTTTAGATTTTCACCACATCCGTGTCACCAGTTATTTACTCTTTTGCTCCTGAATCTGAATGATACTCTGTGGCTTTTAAGCCACAGAAGCCAACAGCATTTTGACATTCCCAGAGCCCAGGTGATACTGGAAAAAATTCCATATACTACACCAATATTAAAGCGTGATTGTTTTCTGTCCTAATAAAAGCTCATCTCGTAGTATATTTGTGTTAATGCAATACTCCCATACATGTGGATAAGAACATACATGCACATACACAATTGTCATTATATACATTTCTTTTGAACTTAGGATATCACATTTAACACCAAGTATGCATATACTTACAAGACTCCAGTCTCACTTTAGGTCAGACAGCTGCATTATGTTTTCTGATATTTGTTCAGATCACCCACAATCACCACCTCACCGAATATTAAATAAGTGAACAAAACGAGCTGGCCTGGCTGGGTAGTTTTCGAATCCACTTCAAGCCCACGTCGCAGAGCCCATCCACAGCTTTCCTGACACAGTTTGTGTGTTTAACAGGAAACACCTCCAATAAATATGCTCACAAACCAAATCAAAAATGGGAATTTTGGAGAAAGAAACACAGCTCCGGGTAGGAAAAGTGTTGGAGGATGATGAGGGGCTTTTTTTCAGCGATATCCTACTTCAAGATTTCTCCTAACAAACAAGCACCGAGTACAGCCCAAATATCCCAATCCTACTTTGTAATTTTAAAGTCTGGGAGCCCATTTTCTACTTTGAAACCAGGCACCAGTGTTCAAGTTTGGCTATAAGTGCTCAGGCACTAGTTTCCAAGGAAACCAGTGACTGCATGAGCATTGCAAAATGCAAGTCCTGTGCTCCCTGTTTCATAAGTACACTGTAGCTACCTCCGTGGCACAAACCCTTCCAGGTAGGTGCTTTACCACTGTTTCTATTATTTCAGACATTTAGGACGTCAGCATACACAGTACATATCCAAGCAACTTGCACACTTGCAACCAAACCGCTTTCAGTAGAAGTTGAGAGAAGGAAAAAGGAATTACTTGCATTGTTTTAGACTCCTGCGTAGCAAGTACTTTTGTTTTTTCCTGTTCTGTCAGCCCTTCAAAACAGACAAGCTACACAAAGCGTGAATGTCAGGGACTTCTCTGCCTGCACGTACCCCCTAAAAATGGCAAACAGCAGATGAAAAACATTTATACAAATATTTATCCTTTAGCCTGCTACAAACGCAAGTATTTTGGCACCACGAAAAGCCAAAAGAGAAGCAATACCAGCAGCACAGGCAGTAAAGAGTATCATTTATGACAGTAGGTGGCATTTAAAACACCACCATCCCCAGATTGAAAAGCACAGCTTTCCAGGATCCCTTACCTTAAGATGAGGTTTGTATTCAATGACCTCTGAAATCTTAGCATCCCACAGTATCTATCACAAGCTGGATAACCAAAGGAACAGGTGCATATCAGGTCACTGTGTCCCTTTTAACTCTCTAAAGGAGCAATTTTTTCCCCTTGACTCATATTTTGCATCTGGTGCTCTGTGAGACAGCATTCGGTAAAGGCATGGAGTCCACTCACTTTCCAAGCAAGTCTGAAACACACGTTGCTGCAAGCAGGTGGTTAGTCTAAATGCTGTGCTGCTACCTACATTTTTGCTCAGCATCAGCGGTCTGCTCTGGGGTGGTTTTTTTCTATTCACTTCAGACATGTAAGATGCATATTGTGTTCCTTAGGAGCACGGGATGCTAAAGCTCAGGACTACTTTCATAGACAGCCTGGAGAGAAGGCGTTCGTGTTCGTGGTCCGGGACCTCATTTTCTGCTGATGTACTTTAGAACTATCTACCTACAACATTCACCCAGTAATATAGCTAAGAGAAAAAAAAGCTAATTCTGTGTAAAAAATCAATTTATGGAGATGTATTACAATTAAAATATAGTTTGTATGTTAATGACCACCTTCATTTAAGTGCTATTAGCTTGCTTAAAACTACTATGCTTGCTGAGGAGTTTTCTTTTGCATATAGCCAGCATAAAGATTTCACTATAATTTCTGAACAGAACTACTTCGCTTTAAAACAGTGAATTTACACCACACTGCTGAAATTAATATCTGAAAGCAGCAGAAATTCACAGAAGTGTGTATTGCTTATTGCTACTAAACAGAAGTAAAAATAATCAAAACTGCAGCAATTTTTAATGTTGTCATCACTCATCAAAGCAAGAATCTGACAGAAAATGACAAAACAAATGCATGGCTTTAATAGCTTTCTCCGGTGAATTGCCTTTTCCCTTCCTTTAAATAAAACACCTCTAGTCTGTTTAGTTTACATTCAGCATAAATATTACCTGACTAAAGAAGCATACTTCAGTGATGACCCAGAACACTATTTGCCAATAGAGAAAAATCTTTGTCCTCTGCATAAGAACTAGGTACGATATAGTTATTCCTTACCGCCACGAGCAGCCAAAGCCTCAGAAGGCTGAATTATACAAAGAGCCAAACTACCAACAATCTCACGCTTGCCACTTCCCAACGCATTAAGCAGCACAGACTCCAAGGCGTGAGTCACACATGTGCCTCTTGCATAGAGGAAAGCCCTATCCACCACCACTGCCAAGCCAGACCCGTCAAAACAGAGTAAAATAACACTTGACTGACTTGCATTCGCCGCTATCTTTGACATGCTGCATGTTAGAACTTCTGTCAGGAAGCATATCATCCCTCACAATAAAACCTCATCCCTGCGCAGCGCGAGGAGGCTCTGCTCTCAGCCCTGCTGCGCCCGCAGAAGCGGAGCCAGTTGGGTGTTTGGGGAGCCAAGAGAGGAGCCGGCTCACAAAGCGACTCTGCCAGGCTGCCTTGGCCAGCTGTAGAGATAAGTTTAGGACTGGGCTGCTGGGTAGGCAACAAGTCCCAAGCACCCAGATTCAGCAGCACTTGCTACAGGAGCCGGCTGTCCATCACAGCACCCAAGAAATCAGCCAGCTGAAGCCAAACACAAAAACCGTGGTAGGGTTTGAGTGGCACCGCGCTGCTAGAAAGGCAGGAGAAAAGTCCATCTGCCCCCTTGACAGGTGCCAAGATGAGTGGAAAGCTAGTCAGTGGGGGCCCAGGGGAGATCATTCCCCAGGGCAATGCTCTTGGCCTCGACTCATACTGGTGGGAACATCATCCTTTCTCTCAGACCTCCTACCAGTGGAGACACGCTGCCCCATCATCACTTGACACATATCAGTAAAGTTCTAACCCTGAAGTCCTACACCCTTAAATCCTGCGTGCTGAAAAAAACCCACTGACATTAATGGATGTCAGCGCTTAATCAAGAATTAGCAGATCTTTTCAGGCACACAAATTCGTTTTCAGAACTATGTTAAACTACATACAACGTTACACCACATAGCACACAAAAACAACCACAGCAGTCCATTGCTCTCAAACAAACAACATGCATTTCAGTTGGTCACTGGAAACATCATAGTGAATTACATCTTGATACCGAAAAAAAGTAAGGATGCACCGCTAAATCCATCGCTGCTGACTGCATTTGATATGATGTTTTCTGCAGTGCGACATCAAAACCAGAAAGTAACAGGGCTAAAGAGGCCAACATCCCTCACCTGATTTCACAGCTCCTGTCCCACATTTCAGGAAGCAATCACTGTCAGGGGTCGTCTCAGTTCCTGATCACAGGTCCCTCAATCATCTCAACCATCAGTTTCTAGTGGTTAAAATATGCTGCAACCAGCCTCCAAAATATTTCAGAAAGATGAAAGAATGGGGTTTAAGAAAGAAGGTTAAATTTTTGGTTGTTTTGGTTTTTTTTAGAACCATAGTTTCAGAGTTTTAACTAATGAATGGCTCCTGGGTACATACATGCATACATACCATTTGTAAATACGAGCAGATAATTTTATGCAAACATTCTAAATATTAAGTGTGTTTCAACTATTTCTGGGGGGTTTATTACTGTTAAGATCACTTAAAAATATGCCTCTAGTTCACAGAAGATGTGCACATTTGCCTTCAAAGAACCAATTTGGCTGTTGAAGGGATTTTGTTAAATCTCTTGTATGTATGTTGTACTTTCCCTAAGGCTATGCAACCAAGTGGTTTGGTTTTTTTAAATCAGAACACTCAAATAGGACTCACATGCTGCTCCTCCCTGCAAAAACAAATCTCTGGGATTTTGGCAGATTCCCTAACTTTACATTCAAAGTATTCTTAAATCTGTTAACTCACACAACCAAGTCATTTTTCATCTTACTCAACATTTTCTATAAATGCCATTTTCTATAAATTTTGCCATTACCTCAGCTAACGGCAGGGCATACACCACCTCTGACAAGAGCAGATCGGGCCCTATA
Organism: Tyto alba; assembly: GCF_018691265.1. NCBI lineage: Eukaryota > Metazoa > Chordata > Aves > Strigiformes > Tytonidae > Tyto > Tyto alba. The sequence continues at coordinate 39,260,126 of NW_024881261.1, read as the reverse complement.
CATTTCTTCACGCTCACGAGCTGATCTCTGCTTTGTTTTACATTCTGTTTCTACTTTTTTTTTTTTTTTTTTCCCCTTTCTGGAAAACAAAATGTGCTGATTACAGAGTCTTCCAAAAAAGCATACAGCTGTTGCCAATCTCCAAAAGAAACATCCTTTTAAAATTAAAGTCCCCGGTATTTTCCCATGGCAAGTACAAAGTAACGAAAGTGAAGATACAAAACTTACAGATTCCTAGTTAAAAAGACTACTCCTTGGTCTGCAGCTCTGTAAAATCTTAATTGGAGTATCAATTGGTACAAACCCGGTCTCACAGTATTCTTTTCATGCTGACAGGCTGTTAGCAGCCACAATATATCCTGCAAGAGGTCAAAGGTGTGGAAAAACAAACAGAGAAGCAATTTTAGAAGATGAAGAGGAGATAAGGATTTGTCCCGGCATTTTTCTACCATGGAAAACCACCCTGCTTTCTCTGCAGTCTGTGCCCACTTACTCCAGTCACTTCTTGCAAGTTATTTCCTCTGGGGGAGAAAGAAAAAGCCACAGACATCTGGCTTCTAGTTACTTGACTATGAAGACTGATAAAGACGCCAATGCCTCACTTCTCTCACTGGTCTCATAACTTAGAAGAAAATGGCAGGATGTGTCCCTCCACAGATTTTAGCTACAAACTCCTCATGTGAACCCACAAAGTCCCATCTCACATTAATAAATACAAAATAAATTTAAAAAAAAAAAAAAAAAAGTTTAGAGGCAAAATAAGCCCAACCTGAACAGCAACTAAAACTCTTCTGAAACAGATTTTTTTTTTTTTGTAAACTATATGCATCTTCAATGGTGAGGTTTGTGTGCAAGGTAAGATCTTTCAGGAAATTTAATGGTATTTATTCCATATGAGATGCTTAAATTCACTTTCACGCTTAAAAGCCACTTGGACCTTAACCATTTTATAACACAGAATCTTCTACTTGGAAGCACAGCAGCTTCCATAGACACTTCACCACAGTCAGACCCACAGGTATCAGCAGTCTACCATGGCCCTCACGATCATGCCTCATCGTTTCTAAACAGACTTTCTACTACTACTGATCCTACCAACCTCCAGCCACCTTAGGTGCTCCACCAGATCAGGTGGACAGACCCATCACCACTTAATTGCAAAAAAACACTACCAAACAACTGAAGATTTCCTGTGTGTCTTCTTGGTGTTCCTACTTCTGCATAATGCTGGAAAACAGGCTGATACTTTGGTGGCTTGTCAAAACCAAAGGTTGGATGCCATTACCTCAGGAGTCACTCGGGTTCAGCATGAACAGGGCAAAAAGGTCAATCCTTCTTTGCCTATTTTGGTAGTTCCTGTTCTGCTTCCAGGTCCTCTCCACCTTAACCTTTGGTACCACCACAAATGGTGGTATCTTGAACATCAAAGTATCATCTTGAACATCAAAATATCATCAAGATTGTGTCACATTTGTTTAATCAAGGCAAGGACCTCCCCTCAACCACACACGAGCACTGCCTAAGCCATGTTTGCAACTAGATGTAGAAAAGCATAAGAAAAATCAAACTTTGATCCCAAACTAACGATCCCAAATAAACTAAACCAGTTGCGCTTCCTCACCCAGTCTCTACCACTGACAGCGCGGGTCATCTGGATTGTATTTAAACCATGGGAACTACAGGTAAGCAAAATACACAGTTCGTATTTTCTTTTCTTTAGATAGCTGTATGTTACTTGCCATTGGGATGCTCAAATTAAAAGCGCTGATCAGTGCAGTTACAGAGTTAGGCATGCACCCAAGATGACTGTCTATCACCAGAAGACGTTGTGTCTGTCACCAGAGCAGATGTCCACCTTTGGGCATGAGGGTTTGAGGGCTTCTCGTCAGAGCAAACGCTTCCTAGAGCAATGTGCACTCCTGAAGCTGTGGGCTTTTCCACCTCAGTAATTAAGGTCTGATGCTGCAAATTGACTTAAATTTTGAAAATACTATTAAGAGTATTGACCACAGAAGGTGATTATTAAATACTCCCTCAGGCAGGTGGCACGTGTTACACCCCACATGAGACCACGGCAAGGCATTTACACAATGAGCAATTAAATTTCAAGCTGGAGAATGTCAATTCAAGGCTTCGTCAGGCTTCCTACGTATTTCACCGTACACAGCAAAGGCTCCAGGGCTTGTTCTGCTGAAACCTGAGGCTCTTCCCCCAGCTCTGCAGGGCTCGATGCACACTTCGAAGGCACCAAGGGGTGAACACACACACCCCCCGATGGAAAAATACACGTTTTCAGATGTGATACACTGTCCTACAGCTTAGCTGAGGAAATTAATGCCTCTGGGCCACCTACTCCCACTTTAGACGTTTACCAGTCACAGCATGGCTTGCACAGACCCTACCCGCACCTCAGCCTGCCACCTGCTCACGGGGCAGACCTGGCAGACCTCGGTCTCCACTTCTGGGGTGGGTTTTGTTTGGTTTTAGGGTGTTTTGGGCTTGGTTTTTTTTTTTGGTCCACCACGGTTTCTCCCTGCCGCCCTTTTGAATCCGGAGCCGCGGCCGTTCGCCTTAAAAGGGCAAAATATCTGTGGAGAACCGGCGGCGGGAATCGGGGGGGGGGGGGGGGGGGGGAGGCAGCGGGAGCGGGCAGGAGAGCCGGCAGCCGCCGGGCCGCCTCACGCCGGCCGAGGGTCCCGGGGCGGCGGGGCAGGCCCATGGCGGCCGCCCTCCCTCCCGCCCCCGGCGCCGCGGTTGCCAGGAGACGGCGGGGCCCCGCCATAGCGGCGGGAAGGGCCGGCGGCACCGCCCGGCCCCGGCCCCGGCCCCGGCCCCGGCCCGTAACGCCGCTCCCCGGGGGAGACGGGCGAGCCCCGGCGGGCGGGCGGGCAGCTCCTTGCGCTTCCATCCCCAGCCGGGGCATCGGGGAGCACCCGCCCCGCGCCGCCATGGCCTCGGCCCGGGAGTTCACCTGCATGGGACGAGCCCCCCACCCCGTCCGCCATGTGCCCCAAGAAGCGGCTTGGGGGGGGGGGGGGGGGGGGGGGGGGTGTGACCTGCAACCCCCCCCAAGCCCACCCGCAACGGGAACCACCCACGACGGCTCGAACGACCCTCCCCGACCCCACGGCTCCCCGGTTGGTTCAACGAGGAAGATGTCGGCCGCGAAGGGGAGGCGGCTTTCTCCACCGACCGGCAGCGGTGACGGGGAGGGCGAGCCCCCATAGCTGCCGGCCGGGGGGCACGACCCGGCGGCCGCGGGCGGGGAGCCCCGGGCCGGCCCCTGCCGCCCTCCGCAGCGCTTCCACAGAAAGCCACGCGCTTCAGCGGCGGATATAATTTTTTTTTTTTTTTTTCCGCTTAAGAAGTGCATTGCGATTCATTGGCTACGAAAAGATACTAAAGTCGGGGGGGGGGGGGGGGGGGGGAGGCGGCGATCTCGCTCCTGCGAGGTCTCCCTTTTCTCCATTAAATAGCTGTAACGTGCCTCGTCTGCGGCAAGTGTGAAACCGGGGCAGAGCATCACCCGGGCGAGCTTCCCCGCAACTTTCCCTCCCCGCCGCCCCTCGCACACCCTCCACCGGCCCAGGACGCTGCAACCAGCCCCTGCCTCCCCCTCTTCCCCCTTTCCGACCCCCGCCCCAAACCACCAGCCCCCCCACCCAAGGGGAGGAGGCTGCTGGAGACCCGGGCACCGCACCCCGCCGGGCTCTAAGTTTCCCTGCCCGCCCCGCTGTGAATCGCGCCCCGCGGGACGCCACTCCTCCTCGGCGGGGAGAGACCCGCGGGTTTTTCCCTTTCCCCTCCCGCGGCGGTAAAGCCCCCGAGACCGCCGTGCGCTCCGGTTCAACCCGCCGGCAGCAGAAACTCCCGCGGCAGCCGCCCGAGCTCGCCGCCGTGCCTCCGCCGGCGGGATGGCGGGGCGGGGGGGGAAAGGCAGGGTGCGACGGGAGCCGGGCCGGGGGAGCGCGGCTCTTCCCCCCCCCCCTCAACACACCTCGGGGCTCACTCCTGCCGCGCATCCACCCCCCAAGCTCGGAGCTCGCAACTTTCCCACCCCGCGGGGCCAGCCGGGGAGGCAGCCGGGGGGGCCGCGCTTCGGGGCTCCGCGTCTCCCCGTGTCCCACCCTCCACCCCCCCCCCCCCGGGTCCCTCGCCGGCTGGCGGGGAGGGGGAAGAGGCGGCCGCCGGGTACCCCGCAGGGAGCGAGGGGGCTGGAGCGGCGAGGCACGGAGCGCCGCGCTGCCCACGGGCGGTGGGGACCGGGGGTGGGGGGGAGGAGGTTGGGGGGGGGGGGGGGGGGGCGGAGAACCCCCTGCTTACTGTGGGCTCTTGGGGTAGAAGGGGAGGGTGACGTGGCTGAGATCCTGGATGTCAAAGGCGGTGGGCTCGGCCGAGATCGCCTGCCGCTTGGTCCTCTGCTCGCCCTGCAAGGTGCCGGCGCTCTGCTGCTGCGCCTGCTGGGTGGCGGGCCGGATCACGGAGCGGTACTTGTCCAGCTCGTTCTGCAGCTTCTGGATCAGTTCGTCCTTCTGGTCCAACTCCAGCTCCAGCTCGTCGATGAGCGCATCCCGCTGCCGCAGCTCCTCGATCTTCTCCTGCAGCGCGTACTGTAAATCCCGCAAAGTGCCCATGGTCCTGCCGCCGCGCTCACCCCAAGCCTCTCCCGGCAACTTTCCCCCCCCCCGGGCCGCCCGCTGCCTCCCCGCACTTGGGGCCAACTTCGCCTCCGCCTCCACCCCCGGCCCGGCCCGGCCCGGCCCGGCGCGGCCCCGCTGCCCGCCGGGGCCCCGCCGCAGCCGGACCCCCCCACCGCCGGCACCGCGCTCCGGAGCCGGGTTGTTAGGGGCGATTTGGAGCCGCCTGCGTCAGGCTGGGCTGGAGAAGGAGCGGGAGAGACACACACACACGCACACACACACACACACACGCACACACACACACACACACGCGCGGAGGGGGAGGGCGGGAAGGAGGGATAGGCGGCGGGGAGGGAGGCAGGGGCGCCTGCGAGGATGCACATGCACTCCCCGCTCCCTCCTTCCCGGCCCCGCCGGCTCCCCGCGCCGCCCACAGCCCCCCACAGGGGTGACCCGCGTGGCGGGGTGCGGGGATTGGGGGGGGGGGGGGGGGCTGCGAGAGCCTGGGCCCTGCCCTCCCCTCCCGGCCGCTTGCAGGAGGAGGCCATCAGGCAAGTCCGAACCCGGGGAGATGGCTGCAGGAACCTGCCCTTTCCGCCCCACTTTCGGGGTGTCCCCTGCTCCTCTCCCTCCCCAGCTTCGGCTCCAACCAAGGGTGCTACTTTTTCCCTACGGAACTTGCCCGCTTTACCTCCCCTTTACTTTTTTTTTTTTTTTTTTTTTTTTTTTTCCAAACACAATTTTTGTTCTCTGAGCAAAAGGACAAGCCAGCGCCTGGCATGGCTCCTCCTCAGTCTCAGCAAGCTCTAGGCTCCAAACCCCCAGCTTTTAATGCGAATATCAGGCGAGTATCTCTGCACTGGAAAAGCCTGGAGGCAAGGCATATGGGCCTTAGAGCACTAAAAAATCCTAACTTAAAATACGGGAAACAGACTTTCTGCGTAGCCCCGATACCCACAGGAAAGTGTGAGCTAGTTTCTGCCATACAAAACACGACAGGATTCTCCCGGTGCGTGAGCGTGACGCCTCGCTCACTCAGATTTTCTGCGTGCCAAGCAACCGCTACACGCTGGTTCTACCTATGTGATACAGTCCACGGGTCTGCAGCACAAAAAATAACAGAATCAAATAAATGGGCCGCATCGGCTGGGCCCTCGGTGCCAAATGGCTCCGTTTTCTTTTGCCTCGCCTGCGTTTGCCAGGCACAGAAGGGACGGTGATGTACGCCATGACAATGCGGCTCCCGGCCTTGGCCCTCCAGGGCAGAAAGAGGGATCTTTGGGCAAGAAAATCGCTAGTTTGGGGGGTTCCCGGTAAGATTACACAGTTTGGAGGAGTCAGGGGTAAAAACCTCTGCAGCCCAGGTGAATGCAGGCACCTGGCCTGAGCCTCTGCAGTGCCAGAGCCCTGGCACAGTTTCGTGCTCGGGTGTTTTCAGGGCAGCAGAAGCAGCTGCTTCGGTTCTCTCCCTGGGACTTTGATTTGGGGGAGGAGAGAGGTAGGATGCAGCCGTGGATACATTTTTTGGAGATGGGCGGTACCTACGTGTTTGTATCTGCTATTAGCGGTGTGTCTAGACCTGGTTTATGGGAGAGAGCTTTTCGGTTGGATTTGGGTTCTTTTTAGTGTTACATACTGGCGCTTGGATGAGTCCAAAGTTCCAGCTTTCAACCTGCAGATGGTCTTTATAAAATAAATTAAAAAAAAAAAAAAAACACCAGAATGGATGAGGAATTACAACTGCTCGGCGCCGTTGTTTGAAAGGGCCTGGCCTCTGTTCATAAGCGTGAGGCTTTGCAGGTTCTTCAGTGTATTTGATACTTCCTGCATTTTTTGAGATGCACGTGGGGGAAAAAAAAAAAAAAATGGGTTATGTAAAATGCTTCAGTTTTCAGTCCCCTTGATGCATATGTGCCAGGCACAAAAGCAAAGTCCCCTGGTTGTTTTCACGGGTTGCCAAAGCGCTTTAAGTTCAGACAGCATTTTTTACTTTATATTCTCTACATTTCAATCTTGCATAACTTGCTAGGAACAAAAGTATCAAATATCTTCTGAACATTTCCATTTTAAAGACGGGCATTAAATAGATGCACTCCTGCTGTCTACATACTAGAAATCAATGATAAATAAAATATTTTAATAGCATGCTTAAAGTTTTATTGTTTTCCTCCCTACAGAAGCGATACTAACTTCTGGACAAGGGAGACAATGGTACGGTTAACCAAAGCCCACCAGGCTTCAAAAGAACAACAGCCCTGGGGCAAAACCTGTTCGTAATTTCTTGATGACAGGCAGTAAAGTCACAGTACTTGGTTTCTATTAAAGGTGCACAGCCTGGGACTGAGACAACAGTTCCTAGTTCAGAAAGGATGCGGAGAAAACCATGAAGAGTTATAGGAAATAAAACTGGTGGGGATTTTAGCTGAGTATACCCAGAGAAAATATTTATTTACAGGTGGGAAGCAGATTTTCATAAGACCTACAAGGTCTAAAGAGAGATTTTTATGGCTCAGTTTTAGATTTGGGACTATAACCAGCAGCTGCCAAGTCTAAGACCGGTCTTCCCAGATTTAAGGATGAGGCCAAAGCAGCCCAAAGGGCTTCACAACCTGACAGCCAAGATCTGCCATGGGAAGGCAGCCAGCAGTTGCCTATTTTTGGCTATTCGCTGCTCTCCCAAGGAAACCATCAGGCAAGTGCAGAGCATACTTCAGGCTTTCCTGGTACCAGCTGGTGTGTAATCTCAGGGATCCCAGGGTACCGCCCCACTCCGATAAAAAGAAATCCTCTGATCCCATCCCTTTCGACTTGAAGTTCCCAATAAAAAAATCTCAGACTCTCAGAGCAGCTGCTTTGTCTTCTTGATCCAGTGAACGGAAAGAAACAGCTTTAGGGAGAAGAATGGCAGGAATGCACCAACTGGCTTGGTTTCAGGAGGATGAGGCGAAGCTGCTCGCAGATTGTTAAGGGAGCCTTTGGTTACGGTTGTCCCAAAGCCTTTTTCTGATCCGGCCACTGCGATACTGTGCCTGGATGTCGAGGAAGCAGGAAGCCGAAAAAAAAGAGCATCTGCAGACGGTGTCCTCTCTGCACCAAAACACAGCGTGCCGGGGCTTGCTGATGGGAATCACATGAAACAGGGATGTTTCTTCTCTTCGAACAGGCTCTGATGTACTCACAATATTTCGTCTCTGCACAGCTCCTAAGTTTTAATAGCTTTTGCTTCTAAACCTTTCAAGGATCATCTGTCACCAAATGCACCCACTCAGCTGCCTTCTTCCAAGCTAAAAAACATATTTGAAAGCTCTCTATTCTGCAAACATCTCCCTGGGCTCGCCAGTCAGAGCGCAGGTAGGAAGCAGGATCACTGACAGGCAAACATCACCTTGTTAGAGCCAGCCGGGACAGCGCAGACAGAGAAGCTGGAGATGCATCACTGAGTACATACGTAAACATTTTCCTCCTGGAAACATTTTTTTCCTCCACCTCATCCACTCCAATCCACTCTTTTCCCAAAATATCTACGGAGGCAGATTAGACTGTGGTAGAAAGTCGAACCACTTGGATTTTGCGATGTGTTTCTCTGCTCGTCGGGGCTTTGTGCAGATTTGGGAAGGTGTGTGACCTATGGGACTGTACCTGCCGCTTGCGAAGCCTAAAGAGAGATTTTGAGTTCCCCACGTGAATATTCACAGCAACGCCTTTACGATGTGAAGAAGGAAGGACTAAAACCACAGGAAGATCTAGAGGAAAGCAGCACATACATGAACTGAACTCTTGAAAAAAACATGCTATGACCAACTCAAGTTGCAGTTCACCCCTGAGAGTCACCACATCTCATCCGGGGGATTGCTACCTTGCTATTCCACCGTGCACCCACAATTCATGCCAGTCCCCGAGGCAGAGGAAGGAGTGCCACCTACTGAAACATGAACACATCTGACACCTCCCCACACACTTTTGGCCATTCTTTTCACCTTTTGCCCCAAAGAGAGTGCCTCTGGTAGCTCCTTCTGAGGCCATGGTGCCCTACAGATTTACAGGGGACAGCTGGAAAATAATTCAGCCCCCAAGGATGGGGATGAGGCTGGAACTACTGTGTCAAAGCAGCCTCGCCAAGAGGAGCAGGAATTGAGAGAATGTGGGGAGTGCTTCAGCCCCATTTCTCTCCAGAAATAAGCCCTATTTTCTCATGATGTTGGACATTCATCCTTATTTTGGTCCTTTCTGGAGCCTCTAAAAATGAGAGCTGAAACTCGTTTGTTCCTCCCCACAGAGGGGATAGAGCCAGTCAGGGTTGGGCACTCTTGCAGTCAGTACTGTCTTTTAAACCCCATTGATTCCCGAGTGCTGAAAGTCAAATCAACATCTTGACTGGATTATCTCAAGGATTTTCCTTTAGTATGTAGATTCTTTCCATTATCAGTAAGGAACACTGAGAAGTAGCTCTTGTGAAGAGCACGCAACTGCTCCAGCCTGCCCTAGGAAATCCTCCCAGGATGAGGATGATTTGGAGTAGAGTGCACGAGAAAAAAAATACCCCAAGACTTCTTAAAAATTACAAAAAATGCTCACTGCAGAGACAAGAAAAAAATAATAGTGTGCTGTACTGTAATTGGTAATATGCTTAGCTTTTTATATCACATTAGGGGCATACATAACACAAAAAAAATGAAAGTTTGTGTCATGCAGGGCAAAACAATGAGCCTTTATGAGTGTATAAGACCACAGAATTATCCATGTAACATGGTGGTTTCAAGCCCTCCTCCTGCTGTGTGCGCAAGATGCATGTGCCAGAATCAGATTTCAGATGCAAGTTTCCTGTTCTCCTTCATGGGCCCTTTGCCCAGAAAAAAAAAAAATAGATGGCACGAAGGACCTAAAGCACTGCCAAGGTAGGAGATAACCCTCCCCTCATCACTTTTCGAGGCTGGAGAAAAGCCTGTACCTGTGGTTCCTGATGGGTGGGCTGCAGAGCTGAAACAGTAGAAGAGTATCAGTCATCTTTATGGGAGGAAGATGAGTTTTACATAAGTGGCACAATAAATTATTCTCAATATCTAGAAGTTGAATATACATTCAACAAGCCGTTCAAAGCTTTTTCCTTCCATTACAGCAACCAAAACAGTCCCTCTGACTTCTTTTGCCCACTAACAAGACCCTATTCACACCAGCTCTGCCTACGTGTCTGCAGAAAAGACAGAGCCTCTGCCCTTCAGGAAGCACCTGACACACTTTAGTTGAAAGATGTCTTTCTAAGCCAGGCTTTTTCTCCCCTCATCCCATGGAAAGTTAGATTTTCAACAGCTCACCCCCATGAGATGGTTGCAGCTGGTGGCAGTGGGTCTCTGCATCCTTTCACTTCAGTGCTGGTTCAGCTGCTTGCGAGTCCCTGTGGGACAGGAGGGGATGCTACAGGCTTCCCAGTAGCACCTTTGCATATCCTCAGCCTAAATGAAATCTTGGGGGCTGGGCCTCCTCCAGGAAAGAGTAAATTCATTTTCTGTGCACTCCTGACCCCGATCCCTCCTGCCTGTAGACACCTTGAGTGACCGCTTGATTTTTTCCCACCTACCAGAAAGGGCTGGACTGCCCTGCAAGATGAGGCATGAGCAGAGCCTAAACACGTCTTCCTGTGGGCTGGATTAAGCCAGAAACGGCTTCAAAATGATTCAGCTTCCTTAAGAAGTCTCTTTAGGCTCATGTTAAGCTGCAACTTGTTCTGAAAACTGCCAACGTAAATACTTAGTGTTGGTTTGCAGTTACTACAATTAGTCAGTGACTATGCCCCTGCTTTTCTCAGCAGTCCCAGGGCACTGACTATGTAGAGCAAAAGCAGCATTTAGGCAAGGAGAGGTCTGGAAAAGCAGTTTTCTTTTGCTTTCAGCCCTAAGCTACCAGCAAATGAACCCAGGGACCAATTAAACTAAATGTAAGGATGCAGGTCTAGTCTCGGAGCCGTGAGGTACAAGATATAATGGAGGTGAAGTTTGTAGAAAACATCAACTCAACTGACATAGTTGGACAAACAAATTCATTCTGGCTCTCACGCACGTATCTATGAGATTGGAAGAATATGAAACGTTAGAAGAAAGGTGGGAGCCATGTGTTGGATCTGAGGCCACTGATTTTCATGAAGACAGTGCCTGGGACAGCCAGGCCAGCTTCCTTGCACTTCTCATCAATTAGAGTTTAGCTGCTCAGCACAGCCCATGCTCCGTGAACCTTTTATCTTCACTATTCAACATATGTCCCTTCCCTCACTGTATGATATCTCAGTGTCACGGTGAAGGGGTGGGAGAGCTTGACAACTAATTTTTCCCCCAGCCCACGCACCAAACATCATGGGGTTACTGCCCGAGGACAAAAACAACCCAGCCTGATCACACAACAGGGACAACATCCTAAGCCCGAAAAGGTCTGCAATTCATTCAGTCATTGAACAATCAACACGCACAGGCGACCAAAACTTTCCCAAACCTCACTTTTCAGAGGCAAGACCCTTACAAAACCATTGACGCAGCCAGAAACCCTGCAGCTACCTAATACACACAGCCTGTCACCTTTCTATTGTGGTGCTCGGGAGAGGCGCTTGGGCAAAATACAGATCTGACCTTACCATGTTACAAGGTCCAGGCAATCAGGAACTCAGTAGGGTTTCAGGACATCTGGGGTCAAATCCCAGCTTTCTGCCTTTGTTTCTGACTTCCTCTGCTCCTTTTCCATTTGAGATCATCTCTTCATTTGTCTCTGTGTGGGACTCTAACTAGCAAAAACCAGCTTCTAGGGGCACGTTTTGGAGTAGTGCTTCTTGTGTCGGTATTCAGCTGTACGCTGGTGAAAACTTGCGTTGACCAGAAGTAAGGTTTGTCTTGTGAGCCAGCCTGCAATTCTTCACGGTATGCTTTTAAAACTCTACACAAACACAGCTAAACCCATCAGCTGTTACCATGCAGTTACATCTTTCCCTTTCTCCAACTTCCATCGCCTTCCACAACTTGCTGATTTTTTTTTTAGTCGCAGTGCTCTGGTGGCAAGAGGTGGAAAGCAAAGTACTTGGGAAGGTATGAACAGCAAGACACTTGTTTTCCCAAAAAATTATTTTAATTGATAGCAGGTCATTTCTATGGCTTGACTCTGAAGCTGCTTGATGTCATTTCTTAACCTCCTGGGTTTAATGGTAGCAAACCACTTGCCAGCCCCGAGCTTTTGCAATTCCAGGTGCTCCCTCTCATCACCTTTTTGGACCCAGTAGTGTTTCTTATCTCTCCTTGCCAGTAATGCACCACTCACCTACCATAATTGCCTTGGTCTGTTGGGCTGATTTATCCAACCTTCAAAACAATTCATTTGTATTTGAAATTGGATTAGAAATAAACACGTATTTTGCTACCGCCGATATGAAAATAACCACTGCGTTATCATTGTTTTATGATTAATGCATTGAGAACAAATGCAGTGTCTCTTTATGTAATCAAATTAATTCCCATGCTTATTAAGAATTATTATTTGAATGTTTCAAATATTTATAACAATAAGCACAAACCACAGATTTTAAATCTTTGTTTTAGATGCCTGGACAACAGACCAGTGTTTCTTAAAGATAAGTTGCAGTGAAAGTTGCCATCTTTTTAGAAATGGATTTTTGCTACAGTTTATTCTGAAGTCTTCCTCTGACATCTGCATGTCCTGAACAACTACAAATATTTTACTGAAGCACCAAACTTTCGTTTCAGTATCTATAAGTGTTACTGTCCACAATTCTAGCAACACTAAATCCTTCCTTGCCGCAAATGTTTCCAGAAAATGTTTGTACTCAAGAGTTGATCCCAGTGATCATTTAAAGTGCAGAATAAGTGGCTGCATCCCACAGAGGACCTGGCTCGTTAAGGCATCAAGAAAATATCCATGAATCATCCAGACACAATCTGCAAACAGGGGCTCACATCGCGTCTCACAAAGGTTTTACAGCGCTCCACTGACTTCTACAGCTATTTCTTATTTATGCTTGGGGAAACTTCATCAAGTTGGGCTCTCTCAGTGTGTAAAAATGTTTATGCTCACAGTCTTCTCTTTGTCAGTGTTTGCTCGAACTGATTGCTCTACTCATCAGAGCACTAGGGGCTGGTGCTCGCCTGATTTCCTACGCATTACCAACATCTTTCGACTGACTGCCCTGCTGCGTTGGGTGAATCAGGGGATGGGCAGTGCTTTTATTCTTACCTTCACACAATTTCTGCTTCAGATCGGCAGCTAAACCCCTGGGCAAGGTGAAGGACTCCCTCCACACTCTCTCTGCACGGCCACTACCCCGTCTTGGAGGAGGACGTGTAACCACAGCCGCGGGCAACTTGGATCGTGCAAACCCAGGGGCACAGTGCCTCTTCTGACCCCAGCTCCATCTCCAGCTCGTTTGCCTCTGACCCTGCCTCCTCTCTGTTGCACAGTATTATTAAAACATGCATTGAAACATGCTGGGAAGGTTCATCTATGCAACTCTTGTCCACCATAAGATACACTGGGAAGATTTACCACTGCACATCTTCCCCACCACCTCCTAATCTTTGAGCTGAGTGGAGAACAGCACGATTGTCACTGCTGCTGCTGATACCTACTCACAAGAGCTTCCTCAAACCTAGAAGGAAAAATCCTTTGCAAGAGAGGATGCTGCAAAGGCAACATGCACTTTGGGTCTGCTTCTCTGTGCTCTGGAAAGAAAGATTTCTAGGTTGGTATCAACCTTTCGTAGGTTACTTCTCTGCAAGAACTATTTCTGTTGAAGCGTTACCATCTGTGATTTTACTTGAGCAGATTGGTCCAAACAACTGGACAATCTCTTCACACTTTTATTTATGAAGTCCATATAGAAAAAGCTCAGTGTACAAACTCGTTTTCAAAGCATCAGACATTCTGTGAAAGGGTCTCATGTTAGAATAGGAAGGATCAATATTGATAGGCAGCATAAAAACCTGCATTGTGGCACACAGAAGGCAACATACTTTATATTTCTGCTCTCAGGAACAAGAGTGCAAATTCACAACCCACTTCAAAAATCACCCTGCTTCTTTACAGATGCACAAATATCAATTTCTTTTTTTTTTTTTTTTATCTACTCTTTTCCTTTTTGTTCTTTGTTTCTTAAAAGACATGACTATCAGCAAAACAACTGTTTTCAGCTCATGATTTGGGCGTGACGTAGTGTGAAGCGCTGTGTGCCACCACCCTGCGCGGTGGGTGTTTGGCCCTGCTCTGTTCCCTTACATGGCCTGCAGCTCTGGCAGGCACAACATTCTCCACATTCTTCCTTTTTACCCCTGCTTTTTAATTCTCATTTCTTCTAGGAGGAGAAAACACAAAACACAAGGAGTAATGCCGCCCTCTACTGCCCTGCTCTCCCAGCTTGAGGTGCAGGGCTGCAAACCTTCACACCAAATTCTCTGTGAAGCAACACCACCACACAAAAACCCAAAACATCTAAAATAAAAACAAACAGAAAGATAAAAAAAAAAAAAAAAAAAAAGAGCAAACCAAAACAAAACTCAATCAAAAGGCAATATAGAAAAAAGATATACGTGCATTAAAAGAAAAAAAAAAAAAAAAAAAAAGAGACCATGAGGGTGAAGAATATTGCTTAAATTCAGCTTTAAATTTCCCAGTGATAAATTAATATATTCTATTTCTCAGCAAGAGAGTAGGATTAATATTGCAAGTTTTTCTGGAGTTAGCTACTACAACTCTAAAGAAGAGAATGTGTGGCATATTAAGGGGCATATTTATATAAAAGTGGGCATTTATAAAACCATAGTACTTGTCTCTCTATATGTCCCTTATGATAGTCAAACTCACAGCCTTCTTTCTTCTTAATATTCAGTCTCCTTGATAAGCATATTATTATTTACTCTACCTGCAAGTCCCAGAAGACCAGACATCACCTCTTAGGTGGGTTTTCTTTACCACACCTGTACATGTTCTCCCTAAAGAGACGCAAAGGACAGATCGATTTGTTGAAATTTTGAATCGATGATTTGATTCAGTAATAGATGTTAAATCATTGATTTGCACCGATTCCTGGCTCTTGACTCAACATCTGGTACATACTGCCACTACAACAACGTGCAACAACTCTGAGCACACACATAAACCTGAAAATCTCTTTTAGTATTAATGACCATTTGAATGACCAATCTGAAAAAGGAAGACATTTCATTTTCAGTATATACAACAATTTTGTATCTAGCTCATTTCTTTAGATTTTAAATTATTCCATTTCAGAAGTCTGAATCTTTTTTCTTTCCATTTACATTCTCTAGTAAACGCTCGGAAAAGTCAATTAAATCAAAATAGCTTATCCTAATACCACCATACATATACACATATATCACTGCAATTACAATTAATCCATCACCTCAAAAAAAAAAAAAAAAAAACCTTCCCAAACTCCTCAGATGTATAGATAAAGTTAAATTTTGCAAGTAAACTCTTATTTTTAAAACATTAATGTGATTTCCAGACAGAATTGGTATTGATTGGGCAGAAGAACATTGAATGCTGAACGTGGAGGTCTAAATTATGGGGAAAGAATCACTACAGGAGCCCCACTAGAATGGAAGATTTAAATTGATGGTTTTTTCCCCTCAAGCTTCTATATATTTTTATAGGGGACACTCAGGAGACAGGGTAAATAATATATTTTAAAAGGAAAATCAAACCCAAGCAGATTAGGGGATTCAGGGAAATAAATTTATCCTCAGGCTGAAATGGTACAGTACCCAGTTCTTTGGTGGCAAAGCAGTGACAGTCCAGGATCTTGCTGAGAATAAGTTAAATCATGTCTCAGCTTACATTGTAGAGAGAGGTAAAACTTTTTATTAGCCCAGATAATGACGCTGGTAGAAAAAGGTGTGATTTTGAAGCTAACCCACAAAACATATTTGCGATATCTATATGAAATAAACCACAAAATAACTACCAGAAGATGAAATTGGAGGTGTGAGACCTATGTCTGATATCCAGCATGTGAATGAGCAAAATTCTGCAATCTGTGCTCTTTTGAAGGCATAAGCAGCAACCAATATGCCACAGTCATTTCTTGCTCACAGGTTGCTACAGCCTGAGTGGGATTTGAAATCTCAGGGAGTATTAAAGCATCTCCATGAACCTGCATGGACAAGAACTGCACCAAACATCTCCACTTAGCGACACAACCCTCTTCTTAAATCATGTTCTTACATATTCATTGAGGGAAACGAGTCATTTCTTGCCCGTGGCTGCTTCTCTTTATTAAGAGGCATTGTTTGCAATTATCCCAGATATGCAACTGGAATCTGCATATCGATGCAACCTATTAAAAAGTTTCAGCAAAACCATTAGAGCTGAAGCAGGTTTTGAGATTTTCAGTGGCGAATTCACTTCACCTGTGTAATTTCTTGATGACAGGGAAAGCTCAGAGCAGAGGTAAATGGCCTTTCCATTTCATCTTGGGAAATCAAAAGCATTTCTTAAACTTCTCTCTCATTAGCTCATTGTAACAGGGTTCTTCCAATTCCATAACAAACTGCAGCCATTTAAATTCAGTACTAAGAAATACCTTCACAGCTAAAAGCAATGCTTATTAACAAAACTAGAGCAGGAGGAAAATGGGAATTCTCTGAGAGATTTTCCTTTAGACCCAAACAGACTTACTGAAATGTCCTTCGAGGAATCAGGATGGCAGATGCCTCCTCATGTAAATAAGGACTTTTAGACACATTTTCAGCATGTTGCCTTTAGAGAAAATAAAAACCACACAAAAAGAGAACTATATCTTAATATATCCACTTATATTTATAAGTAGGAAGAGTCAGACAGTGTGTATTTCCATATGAAGGCCTATTGTGTAAATCAATTATCTGTCTACAGTGCAACCAGTTCAACTTTTTGGAAAAAAGACCTGTCTTCCTGAGGCTAGGCATTATTCATCCACCCAAGAGAGTAATGCACACAGAGCATTTGGACAGTGACCGTTTCCAGTCCTAAAATCTCAATTAACACTAATTAGCTGAACTCAACGCTTCAAATTAATGCAGTATTCTTCCTTTGTAACTACTAAATGTTTTATTTCCTTTTATTGGAAAAGCCTTTTGCTGCACATTCAGTTTTCACTGCCCACTGAATGGTACGTTGTGTGTTTGCAAAACTAGACCTTCGATTTGTACATCATTATTAGGGCTTCTTCCATGATGCTAATTGGTTTTGAAAAAATACATATTTTAATCTATATTTTTTCCCCTATCTCTCTACCTCTTCAGCAACACATAGGAAAGAAATTGTAGAGGTGTGCAGAGACTGGAGCAGAGAGTCTAGAAGATAACTTTTCACATGGCGCTACAAACAGTTTTCAGAAACATCTTAAAGTTCTTGCAGAAAGCAGTGATTAAAGCTTTAAAACATGTACCTGTTTCCCCCCGAAGGAAAGAGGCCATTTGAACATAAATCTAATTGAATTTGAATGCAGTTTGTCTGTTGATCATTCAAATAGCATCGTTTAACCCCTATTTTTAAACTGTAGCTTTAGTTTATTTCTATTTATTTTTAGCTCATTTCTGTTTCTAAAAAACATAAAGCAGCCCAAAATGTGAAGTCATTGCAAGTCCTGCTAGCTGCATGGGTTAATTAACATAATTACTCATTCATATCCTGGTCAGCTTTCTGAATTAATGTACTGTATTTCCAGCTTGAATAATTTAACAGGTATTAATTATTTATACCTTATAGCTCTTTCAAAGGAGTCAATGCCCGTTATTAGGCTTGGCAGACAAAGCCAAGCACTGCCCCATGAGGGTCAGCTCCGCTGTCGAGCCTGCTTTATCCCAAGGATTACAGAAGGGAAATGGGAAGGGTTGCATTTAGCCTCCAAAAAGCATCGTGCATTAAATCTCCTTACATCCAGCACCTGATTTATAGACAATGCTATCAAGTTCAAAGGAAGCCGAAAAAGCTCATCTCCCTGCTAAGCAACTTTTTCTTTTGGTTAGTCAATATAATACATTTTAAAGGGCAAGATTGCAGGTCAGCAGATATCCTTCACCTGTAATCTTTGCAATAATTTTCTCATCCAGTAATCAAAGTGCTGGTTTCTAGTTAGGGAAAGACCATACAGCCACAAAATGGTCATTAGAACATCAAAAAAAAAGGGGGTATGATGAACATCACCCACCCACAGCTTTACCCGTGCCCATCCCACTGGCTGCCCTCTGCAAGCTGTCAAAAAAGCCAGGGTGATCTGCTAGGAAGAACCCCTCCACCTTCATCTTTGGGTTCGGTGGAGGCCTCGATGAAGAAATGGCTCCATGCGAACCTGAAGGGTGAAGTTATGACCAGTGTGTAAGTGGGAAACAGCTAACTAAATGGAGAAGTAATGACTAGACAGTGATAATGGCATGTATCTGCCAGTGGCTGAGGCTGAACTGCTTTTTCAGAGTGCAAATATCCCTGGTGCAGGAAAGGATACTGAGCAGCTAAAGATGGTGTTGAAGAAGGCAAGCAAATACCAGAGAGCTGGAAAAAAAAAAAAAAAAAAAGATCTTTATCAAGAACAGAAAAGGTTTATTTGTTTAGCTTATGGGGGAAAAAAAATATTAAGAGGAAATTTTATTATATTATATAGATACTATAATGTAGATGAAGTGTATTAAATGGCATTTTTGAAGTAGCAGGGAAAGATGTCGTAAGAACTGGAAGACAGGTAAATTCAAATGAAAAATGAGGCACCTATTTTGAACATGAAGGGCAAATAACGATGCGAACAAACTCCCTGGCACAGTGGGATATCGCCTACATCTCCACCCACAACCTGAGTTTAGCAGTGCCACCTCAGCCACCTTCTCCTCTGCGCCACCGGTGAGCTCCAAGGTGCCCATCACCACCCCAGCTGAGCAGATGTATGTTATAAAAGCCCCAAACCAGCCAGCTTTTTCCTGCCCAAACATATTTATTCACAAAGCCTCCCTCTTGCTCTCCATCTCAGCGTGACTCGCTGCTGTTGCTGCTGTGGAGGGTGTTGCAGCCATCCAACGTCCCCTCCATTTACAGCCGCTGCAAAGAGCCGCGCTGACGGGAAAAATATTTTGCACGGCCAAGCCATGTGTGCCAGCATACAGAGACGCTTCTCCCCACCTAACAGTTGTTTTTGGGGGGTTGACAGCTTTCACCTAGGAATCCTTCCCCAGGGTTTAACCGATAAAAATACTAGTGTCCAAACAGTGCAGCCTTTCAACCTCGCCTGGTCCTCCCAGGCCAGTGCAACCTCTGGTTGCATCTGCAGAGCTCCTCAGAGGGCAGTGTGGTTACCCAGATGTACCCGAGGGCACCACTGGCTATGTACTTTACCTTATTCAAACCATCTGTTTAAAGATTTCTGGTCTATGAGTCCTTTTACGAGAGCAGAGGGTGGGGAGGCAGACCTGAAAGCGTTTTTTTCATTCCCAGGAAAGTCTAGGGTCTGTGCTGCCCTCCAGCTTTTCCCTCTGCAGCAACCTCCCTCCATTCCCCAGCAACTGAAGCATCATATTTTTTGATCGTTTTTAACCACTTCACGGCATTAAGCTAAGGGTCGTCCACTGCACTTCGTCTCCTTCACTGGAGTCTCGAGGGATGTGTAACCTAAAGTCAAGGCTAGGAAACGTGGGTCTGTCATTGCCTTACTCATAAAACATTTCCCGTCACGTGGAAGATAACTCTGAAATAATCTCTGTGTGTTTAATCTCCAGCAATAAAGGGCTGCCTGGTAACCTCAGCCAGTGTTTCAAAACGCTCCCATCCGCTACCGCTGCGTGGTGGGTACCCAGAGCCTCGTGCGGCCTCTCCCCACCGGCCACCCCTTCTGTGCATGCATGGAGAGGAGGTCCATCCACAGCACCCACGGCACCCAGACCCTCTCCCTCTCCGCAAGACAAGCGACAACCCCTCCCCACTGGGTTAAATAATCGCGGCAGCAGAGGACGTGCTGGAAAACCAGGCGTTTCGGGGCC
Source organism: Tyto alba (assembly GCF_018691265.1). NCBI lineage: Eukaryota > Metazoa > Chordata > Aves > Strigiformes > Tytonidae > Tyto > Tyto alba. Next base: position 39,240,478 of record NW_024881261.1, on the reverse strand, counting down.
ACGAACAACTTCGTGATGTGATTTACGACCAAAAGATAACTTCTTACAGCTTTGATATTCAGTGTTACCCTAGACTGATCCTGCTCAGTGGTGTACCATACCTTATCGGAGGGGTTAAGCCAGCGCTAAGAATACAACCCCGCCTGGCAGCCCCTAATGTACACAATGCCCTCCTCCTCTGCAGCGACCGAACGCCGTGGATAACATCACTACGGCTCACACGTGGTGCTTACGAATACTGCTGCATATCATACACTTACATGTGCTCTTTTCTTCCCTGTCTCCTTTCCCTCTCGTAAGACTTTGTGGCCAGGAAGGGGATGGCATAGCATCTATTTGTTCAATCCCAGCCTTAAATCTGATTTAAACTAATGCTCTGTCCAGACCAAATCCATCCCTGGTTCTCCTGCGCAGTGGTACCAAACCCAAACCTTTTTTTTCCTTGCACTACCAACTACTTTGCCAACATCATCCGAGCCAAAAAGCAATGAAAAAAATGCGAGAGAGATTGACTGTGTGAACAGGCAGCACAAATAGCCTGGTTTTTATAGACCTTTTACTATGGGACCGGGAGTCATTTGGGTTTCTAGAGCTCAGACTCCATTTCAAGGTGCATCCAAAAAAGCTATCAATACAGAGAAACACACGGTAACCATTTTCTTCCCTCCTCCCCATCAGTCTGGGCTCTCTGTTCACCTCCTGGCACTAAGCAGTGCCACAAGTCAAACACAACTTCAGTTTTTTCATTTGCTTTCAAAGCCAGATCCTTATTATACTGGGACATATTGCAGTTGGAATGAAAAAACTCCTGCTTAGCCACTATTTTCAGCTCAAACTTGGTATTTCTACAACTAGAGGTATGATTCTGAAGCTCTTCACAAGCTGAAATACTGTCCCATTTCCACATAGACTTCTGGTCACTGGGATTTTTTTAATTTAGGATTTTTGCTCTCCTCTTTCTGTTTGTCAGTCGTGGTCACGCAATAACCTGGAAGGGGTGTTACAATTTCATGAGGCCAGTAGCTGAAAATCTTTAAGCCTAAAAATAGCATCTACATGAACGCATGTCATTTAATTACCTGTTAAAAAAGCACATATACTTTGCAGTCTGCAAACACTCCCGCCCCCTTTCATTTAGCATCTCCCATCAGGGAGCTGTACACCCTCTTTCTCCAGCCAAACCAGTACCTTCAGCTCCTTTCTGCTGGGGAAGGCAATGCAGGCCCGTAGGAAACACAGCCAGCTCTCACCTCCACCAAACAACATGTCACATAAGCTGGCCCGAATTTCTGTCTTCTTGTTCTTCTTCTCAAAAAGCAAATCCACTGGAGCCCCCGAGCTGGGACCAGTGTTACATCCTCTATGTGGCATATGATCTTATTTCAGGGATGTCGACAATGTAAGCCCTAAATGAACCTGCATTATTTCTCATTTCAAGCCTGAATTTTCCTTCAGCGCTCTTAAATGAGAAGTACACTTAAAAAGAAAAATCTGTGTTTAACCTCCTGGATGTTTTTATTGGTTAAAGATCAGTAAACACTCATTTATTTTAGCATGCCAAGCCTGATTTATCACACTGATAAACACAGTAACTACTTTATGCTGAATGCATACGAGTGGAAACTATATTTGTAAAGGCAAAAATGAGAGACCACCTAAAGGTTTTAGAGATCAGCCAATAATAGGATGACATTTCACTTCTTTAGAAACATTTGTCCTTAATGAAAGCAATGTCTAAGCACATAAAATTGGGTTGTAATTACCCCATTATCGTTGCGTGGGTCTGAAGGCTAGACCAACACAAATGCCAGAGGAAAATGTTTCCTCCACACCAGGAAATCATTACCTCAATAGTTTCATTAGTAGAGTATTAGGCTCAAGCAGCTTTTGCGGCAAACAGACACTCAAACAACAGAAACAGCCTTGAAACGGTGTCTCAGCTGTTCCCTCAAACCCTGTTCCTTAAAACCACCTCTTATGATACAGGTTGGGGAGAGAAACACTTGTAATGGGACCACCAGAAAGAAGAGGAGCAGAAGAAATCACACAAGCTTGAAGCCATCCTCATGTTCTCAGCATGGCAGCTGCAAATAACATACCTAAAGACTTATATATCATGTGTTATTATACATATATCTTATGTATGCATACATATATGGGTTAGCATGTCGGGAACTATATAGGATATACCAGCAGTAGCCCCATCTCTAGAGCAATGAAGACATCTTCAGCCACCCCAAGTCCATCTGTTGCAAAAGAGCTGTGGCAGCTGTGACAGTCTCCAGGTGAAAAAAACAGCTCTGCTTTCAGGACCAGGCACCTTTGACTAGGAGGAAAGGCATTGAAATAAAAGGAGAAAGAAAGGAGGACCTCTTTATATTAAATTGAAGTGTTAGCACAGCTTTGCCAAGACACCATGGGCCTCCTGAGGAAAAGCCGCCTGACCATCAACAGCACAGCCTGGCTATAAACACCAGAATTGCTCAAATTTCACTTAATTCACTTCAGTGAAGGGGATCGGAAAAGTCACATCATCAGGACAGTAAAGCCAATGGTCATAGCTTCCTTAGGAAGACAAAAAAACATTAACAGGCAAGCCTCTGGATAACAAATGATCTTATGGGTCAGCATCTTAACAGATAAAACACAGAGTGGACCATGTGTTATGGATAGCCAAAATATTGGAAAATAGAGTGGGTCGGGTCTTTATACACTGGCTTTTCAAATTTTCAAAAAAAGGTCAGCCAAAGTGTCATTAAGTTTTCTCTGACGATCCTCTTCAGCAAGTTTTGAAATACCGAGAAAAACATTTTGGAGTGCCAGAGGAAAGCAAGCGCTCAACAAAGATTTTTAGCAGGTAAATGGAATTGCACAGATAATTGTGTCAGCTTGACATCAATCCTGGACATCCTTTGGGATGTGTGATTCTCAATTTAGTTGCTGAAGAAATTTAGTCAATGTAACGAATGCCAATCTGTATAGCTCTATGGCAAATAGATGCCATGAAATGAACTTAGCAAGTTTTATTAAACCGCCTGCAAATTGGGTTGAAAAAGCGTTCCCAGCAATGTAACGTAATTAGGCTGCTGTAAACTGGCTGAGTTACAAACTTGAGCTCGTTGAGCATACCTCCAGCTCCAGGGTTTTTTATCTCAGCGTAGGGGAGGTTGAAAGCAATGAGCTACCATCGGAAAAGCGCTCGGGAGAAGCGTGAGAACGAACGGCTAATCTGACAAAGAGCGAGGGCAGGATTTAACAGCAGGACCGTGAAGTTAGATGAATTCAGGCTTGAAATGTGGAACAAATATTTAAGGCAGAGTAATTAGGACAATTAATCTTTTCAACAGTTTGCAAAGGACTGTGATGCTTTCTCAGTCACCGGCAAATTTTTAAACCACAATGGGAAAATTTTTATTTGTTTATTTATTTATATTTTAAAAGGCAGAAATACACTGGTGAAAACAAAACCTCAGAAAAGGCTAATGGCCCATCTTATGCAACTCAAGCTAGATGAGCACAGCTGGCCTCGCTGACCTTGTAAGATACCCACTTATGAGAACTAAAGTAATTTTCATTCACTCTTCTGCTATCCGACATCTTCCAAGCACACTAAAAGGGCTCAAAAGTGGATATAAATGTAATTGTAAAGCCTCTCTTTTCAAATCAAGGTTACACGCTGAATCTACAAACACTGTCAGCCCAACGTCTTGCAGATTTTTCAGTCCAGAAACACACGCAGAATGCAGATGTACGGACTTTATCAGCTCCATATTATGCCTCACAATGTGAAAATGATTGCATGACGAGTATATCTAACGCCCACACAAATAACTGCTGCTTCCAGTTCCTAATGAATCACAGACCCAGAACAGGGTCAGAAGAAGAGTCATTGTGGGGGGGAAAAAAAAAAAAAAAAAAAAAAGTAAAAACAACAGCTTAAATGGACTGGTTCACAAGCTTGCTTGGGCAAGAGTGATCAAAGAAACACTAGCTGGGGAGATTAATGACATAATTTCAGTGGACAACTAACCAATATTCTCATGTGAATTTTTTCCCCTGTATTTACATGATTAAAAGCCTTTTAAAGAGAGTTGATTTTTAGCTACTCGATATTTAGCAACAGAATGAAAGAGAAGGAGAAGCAACCTCCCCAATACAGAAGTCAACCAGCCCTCCCGCATCAGAGCAGCAACTACAAGCCATGGGTCAATCCAGTCAAAAAAGGTGCAAGAGCTGATAATAAGCTGCAGCAGAAGGAGCTGGGTGGGTGAGACAAGTGTTTCAACATCTTCTGGATGCAAATAGTCTCTGCAAAGAGCTGATTAACTTCACTGATGCTTTAGGATAGATTTAGCTGCACAGACTCAGAAGAGATTAATCAGGCACCAAAATCTCTGTCAAACTGGCCTTCAGTTGACCCATGACACCATTTCCACTTCCTTTTCCCACGCATTTTTGCTCTTCTGCCCCCAAACATATGGTTTAATCGAGTAAGAAATTTCATATCCATAATACCCACATCAGGTCAACCTTTTTTTTTTCCAGCATCTTCCCCCAGAGGAATAAGCTTCTGGTTGAAGCTGCCACGAGCAATCTCCCATCAAAAGATAAAACATTCACTTTGGAATTTTTTTTTTTTTTAAGTGATTATTTTAATGCCATGGAGGAGAAGGTCAAATTTCAATTTTGCTTCAACTCTCTCTGCTCCAGCAGTGATGAGTTATTCAGGGAAGGGAAGAGGCAAAACACCAGGGCCTCTTGCAAGGGAGGCCAATTGCTCTGGTCTGGGTTTCCAAAAAGGCAATCCAGTCCTTTTGCTGAATCAGGCACCTGATAATAAAACTGCAGATCAAAGCAAGAAGCATGCTCCTGGCAGGGACAGCCTGACTGCCAAAACACCACACTAAAGCCCCAGCCATATATTATGCAATGAAAGGGAACATAGCGATTTCACCGTTTACCTTGACACAGATTTCATAAACCAGAGTGAAAAATCAAAGTGGGGACGACACGACCCACAACAAAACACCTTTCATGACGCTTTGCTATTGTTTTGGTTTTGGGGGTTTGTTTGTTTGTTTTTGGGTTGTTTTTTTTTTTTTGTGAACATTCAGTAGACCTTTTCTGAGCTACAGAGGCAGCTTAAGACAGAAATAAAGTTGTTGAGAAGGCGGCTGGTGTGTCTATCGCCTGCCCAGGCATTCACACAACCTGCTCCCTGAAGAAACGACTCCTTGCTGTGACATATCACCTCCACAGAGCCCAGACAGAAGCTGAACCCCTTCTTCCGGGCTTTTGTGTGAAAAGATGTCACCTCAGATGCCCAAACCCAAGGAGAACAGGGCATTAAAAATTACTTGGAAAGATTTGAAACAGATGGTGATTTTAAGTTTACTGTGCAATCCTGTTCTATGCACTGTCACTAGAAAGAAACACAAAAAGGAGGCAAAATGGGGCAATGGCAGCTTTCCCAGATGGGGGGGAATGCTCCATTTTTGAGTAACGGCCATAAATGCAGTTGATACCTAAGGTCTCCCCCTGACCCTGCTACTAACCAGTGCACTCACCCTAGGTAAGTCATTCACATTCTCCATCTGCAAAATGGGGGCAAAGAGACTCACTTCCAAAGGAAAGCACTTCCTAACCTGCTGATAGAGAACAGTCAACACCTATCATGTTGTTCTATGAAAATTTTCCCTATGGAAGCTGATCTTGGGATTTTCCGCCCCTCCATTCAGGCTGAAATGGCAACAGAACCACCCATGAGACTGTGAAAAGGGTAAACCTAAACTTCACTGTGCCCCCAGTCCAAATACCAGCCTCCAGCTGAGTGCTACATCCTCATCCATCCATCTATCATATTGCCAAGTAAAATGGAAGATTTCTTCTGAGATTGCGTCTTGCTGTCCTGCATCAACAAACGGCCTTTATTTATCCTTATTTACATTCTGAGCCTCACCCTTGTTTCCATTCCTTTCCTGACACTAACACATTATTTTTTAATAAGCTGAGGTTTCCCCATTTACTAAAAAGAAACAAGTCATCTTGCCCATTTACTAAGTCATCAAGCCACTGTTGTATGTATATACCATTCCTGACACCTGCCATAATGAACGCAGTAATCGTACACATATTTATTACCCATCCTCTTCCAATACCTTAACACATCACTGCTGCTGCTTTTCCTTTGCACAAGCTCTACGGCTCTGTCTTTGCACCCAGCCTCCTGGCAAGTCTTTTGTATGGATCTGGAGATCCTCCATAACCTGGTACTAGTGCACTTACCTGAGTCTTTGCTGTTTGCAAAGCTAAATTCAGTGGTCTAAAAGCAGATGCATCAAAAAGGAATGAGCATATTCTCAAAGACATATCTTTCATCTTGCTTCTCGTTGTGGTAGAAACATTCACATAAATCGTATCTAGTTAAGCAAACATGATGTACCCCAGCATCATAAAACATACTTTCTCCCCATTTTCGCTGAGCTTAATTATTCCTTGTTTCTTCTTTTCTACACCAAATTGAGTCCTAGTTAGTTGCCATCTGCCACGCTCAGACTTCTCATTTCTTCAAGTGCTCAAGGTTTGTCCCTTGTCTTGACAAGGACAAAATGTGCCTCACTACCAAGATTCTCTGCATTTAGCATCAAAATGTTAATAATGTTATGCTGTATTTTAAAATAATAAAAAAAAAAAAAAAAAAAAAAAGAGAAAAAATAAAAAAGAAAGGTATTTTTCCACCATTTGCCCCCAATTGCACAGTAAATACACAGCCTAGATGGAGAAACCCCCTTGCTGAAAAATTGAATTTGATAACCTAAGAGCCGTTCAAGCTGCGTGGAGGGTAACGAGCCAAGTAAGTGGGCAAGTCAAATCCAGAAGAGAGCCGGTTAGTCCTGGGGGCTTTTTCAGGATCTCCAATATGGATTTGGGAATAAAATTCCTTAATTGTAGGTTACAGTAGCTGGGATCAAATATCACGTCACAGAGAAGGGCTCTCCTGTGCTGTGCACAGCTGCCACAGCAAAAGAAAATGCATTTCTGCCAGGTAAACATTAAGACCCAGGTAAGACACTTAACACAGGAGATACTTATTTTGAGGAGATAACTAGCCCATTATCCTCTTGTAAACAACCTCATTCTATCAGTGATCAAATTGCAAAATAAACCAATACGTGTTAGTAAAGGAAAGATCTCATGCTATTACATAACACCCAGTTCTGGTCTTGAAAGGAACATGAACAGAGACAAGTGTGTCAGTAAACTGCCTGGGCCTATATGTCACACTTCTCTAGTTAAATCTTGCCCAATATTATCTTTACAGGAAAATAAAATTAAAAGTCAACTTTTTTTTTTTTAAGCCCAAGATTTTTTCTTATCCTTCCAAATTAATTTGATAATTGAGAAATAGGAAAATAGTTTCATTTTTTTTTAGGAAAATTTAAAATTGTCTCTAGATAAGTATAGGATGACTGCTAGTTTCTTAATAAAAGACAATTGGATAATTTAAAAAAGGGGGAAAAAGGGAAAATATACTGCCATTTGCTTGGTTTCAAATGCCCATTTTATGGCCAGCCATCTTCACAGAAGTTCTCGTTCAGGTATCACGATGCCCCATGGATTTCACTTGAATCAGCAGAGCAAGGCTTTTAAGTGTTGTCTCCAGCCAAAATTGAGACTGACTTCAGCTCTGACTTGCTGAGATAGCTCGTGAGTTTTCTAACCAGAGGCTGAGCTACACCCAGCAAACAGCACCCCTAAAATACAGGTGTACTGAGTTCACCGTGCTCAGCTGCCAAGAGCTCAGCCCCCTGCTGAGAAAGCCGAACCATCACACTTGCCTCAGTTCTAATTCTGTTTTCTATATTAAAAAAACATAACAAAACAAACCACTTCTTGTTGCCCTGTGACAATCATCTAAAAACAGCCAAGCTGTCATCTGTAAAATAGCATGTAAATACTGCTCTTCATTCGCCTTCTCGGTCCTTCTCTATGACACTGGTGGAGCTGCCGATGGTGGAGGTTCCATCATCTTGTAGCTCTTTGGGGACCACCTCCATGCGAGCAGAATAGAAAATGATGGGCAGAAAGAAGGGGGGGAACCATTGCAGAGGGAGGCAACAGAAAACAAGCCAGATCTGCACAGCAAGTGATTTCCATGCTCCTCCTGCCTCTGCAGAGCTGCACTATGCGGTAAGGAGACATTTGTGACCCTGGTTTCTGAGGCTCAAGGTTGGGGTTACCCCAACGTGTTTCATCTGCACTGCAAGGTTTGAAAGAGCCCACAGCAACGCAAAGCATCCCAGTGCCTGCTGCACACCGGAGAGATGAAGCCTGTAGATAGAGTCCATGCTGAATGCATCCCAGATTATCCCAAAATAGCATCTTCTCCTCTGATTGCAGTGAACAAGCCCAGATTTTGCATGCAGAGATGAAGCTGTTGGACTGAAATGTTCAGGCTGTCTCTGCTTTCTTCGCGCTTGGGTGACCCCCAGCCTGGAGAGCTTCAGGGCTGCACCAGGAAACACGTTCATTAAATGGATGTGTGCGGGTCCCACCTCCCACATTTCTGAGTGCCAAAGTATGCTTCACCAAGGCGAGTTCGTCCCACTTGCCCGTGCTTATCACTTTCCACCCAAGTCACACACATTTAGCAAATCACCTCATTTTCCCTATTTTCATGTGTCCGGGCCACGTGATCCCTCTGGGTGTCAAAGCAGGGAAACCGAGGCAGAGGGGTGTGCTGCAACCCATCCTCCGTGGCATAGCTGATGCAGTCAGCACGGCATTGTGTGGTGCTGTTGTGATGGGGACAGGAACAACATACCCAACATCATCCAGCTATGAGATGTGACTTTAAGGTAATGCAAGACAAGGAAAATACCCTTAAAGAATAAAATCCTCGCTCTAATCCTCAATGACATGCTCAATGTCTTGAGCATGTGTTGTATTAGTGATCCAGGAGCTATGCCATGTTCTTTATCTGTGGTTTTCTTCTTCCAGTCATCTTCTCAAACACCACTGCCCTCCAGTGATAAGTGCTGGGAGATGAAAAGCAAAAATGCCTCAAAGTACCCTTGGAGACACAGCCTTGTTATTGCCAGCATTTTCCCCTGTGCCTGCCAGACTAAAGCAACTTCCCAGTTATTTTACCAAAAACACTCTCTGCCACACTGCAGCCTGCATTTCCTTCTGTTTATGACTGCAGTAATGACCCCAACCCAGCTGAAAGCTGCTTCCCTCCAACTGCAAAAAAAAAAAAAAGTCTTCTTGCCACCAAGCCATACTACAGTCCATCACAGTCCCAGAGTGCTGGGCAAGTCCCTATGGACATGGGACAAAACTACCCTCTAATAATTGCAGAGGATTTTATGAAGCAGGGTTACCCACACAAGCCTCTCAAGAGCTGTGTGCTCCTTCACAGATTTTTGCAGTACTGCCTTTCCAAATGACTTCAAATCTAACTTTTCCATGCTTGCTGTATTTCTCCAAGTCTTCCCAGCTGTGGTGGGTTGACCCTGGCTGGAGGCCAGGTCCCACCAAAGCCGCTCTATCGCTCCCCTCCTCAGCTGCACACGGGAGAGAAAATACAACAAAAGGCTCATGAGTGGAGATAAGGACAGGGAGAGATCACTCACCAAATACCATCACAGGCAAAACAGACTCAACTTGGAAAAAGTATCTTAATTTATTGACAATCAAATCAGAGTAGGACAGTGAGAAACACATCTTAAAAACACTGTCCTGCCATCCCTCCCTTCTTCCAGGGCTCAGCTTTGCTCCCAGTTTCTCTCCCTCCTCCCCTCCAGCAGCGCAGGGGACAGGGGATGGGGGCTATGGTCAGTCCATCACCCGATGTCTCTGCCGCTCCTTCCTCCTCAGGGGAACACTCCTCACTCTTCCCCTGCTCCAGCGCAGGTCCCTCCCACGGGAGACAGTCCTCCACAAACTTCTCCAATGTGAGTCCTTCCCACGGGCTTCAGCCCTTCACAAACTGCTCCAGCGTGGGTCCCTCCCACGGGGTGCAGTCCCTCGGGAACAGGCTGCCCCAGCGTGGGTTCCCCCGTGGGGTCACAAGTGCTGCCAGCAAACCTGCTCCAGCGTGGGCTTCTCTCTCCACGGGGCCACGGGTCCTGCCAGGAGCCAGCTCCAGCGTTGGCTTCCCACGGGGTCACAGCCTCCTTCGGGCATGCCCCCGCTCCGGTGTGGGGACCTCCACGGGCTGCAGGTGGCATCTGCTCCACCGTGGACCTCCACGTGTGCAGGGCACAGCCTGCCCTCTCACCACGGGCTGCAGGGGAGTCTCTGCTCCGGCGCCTGGAGCACCTTCTCCCCCTCCGTCTTCACTGACCTTGATGTCTGCAGAGTTGTTTTTCTCACACAGTCTCACTCCTCTCTTCTGCTGCTATTGCTCTCCCCCAGGTTGGTTTTTTTTCCCCTTCTTAAATACATAACCCCAGAGGTGCTGCCTCCATCGCTGATGGGCTCGCCCTTGGCCAGAGGTGGGTCCATCTTGGAGCCAGACGGCGTCAGCTCTGTCGGATATGGGGAAAGCTTCTGGCAGCTTCTCACAGAAGCTGCCCCTGTTTCCCCCCCGGGCTACCAAAACCTTGCCACACAAACCCAATACACCAGCACCTAGATTTATTTTCCTTTGACTTTCAGGAAAAACATGGGCTTTAGCAAGAGGGGACATTTGATGTATTTACTCCTTCTAGCTTTTTTTTTTTTTTTTTTTTGCATGAATTTCTAAGTAAGTCTACCCTTCTGGCCTTATTCACAGCACAATAGCTCTCCTCGCATCTTTCACTGCACCATAGTCGCTTCTGACATGCCTTCAAACCATTAAAAACAGCCCAGCTGGAAGCCACCCTTCAGGAAGCATTTCTTAAGGGACCCCTTCCTACTACACCCAGTGATTCCAGTTATTAAAGTTGCATTTTGGCTTAATAATTACACCAAAGACATCTACCATACACCAAATTTTGGCACACATGTTAAGCCAGCCAGAGGATTTGGGTATATTTCTTTGGGATCTCATCACATTAGCTGCTCAAGAAATTATCCTGTTATCCTTCCCACTTTCATACACCTCCTGGATAAATAATATAGAGAATGTCTCTGGGGCCAATCCTCAGCATGTGAAGCATTAAAGAGTTTAAAGAAATCAAATACTGACAATATCACATGCAGATACATAAATAGAAAGTGGATTTACAAGATTCGGGACCTGATCCCTTATTACAAACAACTTACTGGAATTATTTAAAAAAAAAACCAAACCAAACCAAACCAAAACAGAATGTATACACTGATTGGTCACTTAATATACCGGTGGTGATTTTTACTTTGGAGGATTTTAAAGAAACTTCCAGCAAAGAGCAAAATGCAAATGAAAATAACTCAAAATTCCCATCTCGTTGCAATCACTGGAATCAATCACAGCCTCACACTGTACTCCATTACTGCAAACCACATGTGACAAAACCCAAATATTAAGATACTGATGTCCTGAACCTATTTCTGACCTGCACAGTTACCTTCTGGGCCTTTTATATTAATTAACACTTTGTTTCCTACCAATGTGTCTGTATGCTGTTTGAATTTTACAGTCCCGTGATCAGTTTGTAATTAATTTACTGCTACAAGGACACCACAGGTATATGTTTTTACCCCATTCTACATACTGATAAGTCTCAAAACCACAAATGCACCTAGAAAGCCAGGGTCAAAGGGTCACAAAATAAAACCCATTTAAGTCAAACAGGAGGCAAAACTTCCTTCACACTTAGTTGCATCTTTAGCTTTTGTTTTTCTACCATCTCTAACCCAAATTGTACAACAGCACAGGTCCAGAAGAGTTTAATATCATGTTCACCTGCTGCTGTACCAGTATGTGCTACCCACAACATGCCTCTATTAAAGTTCCACTTGATATATTCTCCCTGCAAAAGAGAGAAATGTTTCCAAGCCCTAGAGAGAGCAGACAGTCCTGCTCCAGTGTACAGAACAGTATTCAACACTCCTCACATCGTTAATGGAGAATTTTAATTGACTCTCACTCTTTCAGAGATACAACAGCATCTCTTGGGAGAGAGAACGCAACGCAAAACTGCTTTGGTGTGTCCTTCACAGCTCATCGTCTTTCAGGAAAGCCATCAGCTGTATTTTAGGACTATATGTAACTTCATGTTCTAACCGACATTTAAAATAAAAGAAAAGTTATACCTGCTCCATTACACTGGAATCAAATGCATCGGAGTGCATTCCAAAAGGCCTCCCAAAAACCAACGGGTGTCTTACCAGCTAGACTCAACAGAAGAGAAGGATTCAGATTAGCATCTTTATTTAGCCCAACATTGCTTAAAACAGTTAATTTGTGCTACCATGAAACATTTTCCCTTGACAAAAGTTTTCGGGGATTTATTCAAACTTCTACCTGAGAAGAGAAGGAGCCATCTGATAATGAAGCAGATCTCAATTAAAACGGAAGCTGGTGGAGGCAGCAGAGCCGGAGGTTAGTGGGGGACAGCAGGCCTAGTCCTGGTCACAGACTCTCCAGGACATCACTCGGGCCTGTGCTGAATCCAGGATTGTCCCTCCCTGGCTGCACAGCACCTCTGCTCTCCCAGATCACCAAAGCTTTGGTTGGCCCTCTTGCCGCGAGGTCAGGGTACAGCCACAACTGTTTTCCTGGCAGATGTGACTTCAAAGAGCTCATCACTTGGGAGCACTAAGCTACCAACGTCTCAGAAACCTCGGCACGATTTTGTTTGGAGGGTTTCTGGTTCACTCCCAGCATGGCCAACGCTGCGGCTACAGCAGGTTGCTCCGGGCTGTGTCCAGGCGAGTCGAGGCAGTCCCTGAGGATGGAGACCCCACAAGCCACGGCATCGACAGGACAGATTTGGGCACTGACTCACAAAGTCCCTTTCTTATTCAGGTATGGGACCGCCACCTGCTCTTTCCACCTCTCAGGACCCTACAGGACACAGCCCAGAGATTTGGTTGCACTGCTGGAGGGGTTGGTCCCCCTCCCTTGTAGTATGGCACAAAGCTTGGGCTTTGCCTCAAACATGAATTCGATCCAAAAATACAGGCATCCCCATTTGTGTTTGCAGATCCCCATGGTTGGGTCTGGAGCATCCTAGATCCTGCCCCTGCATGCACGGCCCTGAGCTCAGCCTCCTTTCCTCTGGCCTTTTTAGCATCTCCTTCACATGCACATGCCTCACTTGTGACTACAGGGTTTTATTACTAATGGAACAAATATGCTCGAAGAACATCCATGAGCAAAAATGTAGAAAAACCCTATAAAAAACCCCAAACAAACAGTCCTCATCTTTTCCAGCCAGGACGTCACGGTGGAGAGTAAAGCTTTTTAAGAAGCCCCTTGCCAAGCTCTGTTAGATATTTTCCCGGACCTGCATCAACTCCACAGGCAACCAATCGAATATCTTGGGAAAGCTTTTTCCCCAAAGTTTCTCATTAGTGAAGCTGCAAAGAGGGACTCACTGTCTTATTTTAGTCCTTTCAATCTCATTTTACTTTGATACACTTCACTGCCCAGGGGATTTTCACTAGAGAATTACCTTTTCCATGGTACAGTTCTGACAAAAATGGGACTTGCTGTGACTAAAAAGCAGCCAAATAAAGAGCGACTGTGGCCAAGCAGTTTACAATACCATATATGCCCACATCTACACGCTGCTTTTAAAAATGCAGCGGCAAGTGAGACACGGGACCCTTTTTCTCCTCCAGACCAAGTGACGACCACAAGCCGCCACCGAAAAATAACACAAAGCATTTGCTAGATCCTGCATCCCTTATATTTATTTATTTATTTTTAAATAAACTCTCGTCAAAGGTCTGAGGGAGAAAAGGAGTTTATCGTGACCTTGCCTGGGAGCACAGCTATAGGTTTAAAGCTTGTATGTAATCACGTTTTTAGGGATTCGTAACCAAATCAGGCAAGCTCTGGGCGGGGGGAAGGTGGGTTATATGGTAATCTGGCAGCTGCCTGAAGATCTGTCTGCCTGCGGTTCAGTCCCCTGAGGGAGGCACCGAAAGCCTCGTGACTCGAGGCACTTAAAAATAGGCAGAAGGAAGAATTTACAACGATGCCGCTGGGAACAACTCTGCGTCAGCCGGGGACCGGGCGGCAGCAGCTCATCCCCTGCCCGTCCCAGGCCTGACCCTGCACCCTGGGTGGGGACCACGTTGTCACCCCCCGCGCGGCACGGTGTCGGGACGAGGGTGCTGAGACCCAGCAGGTGAGGCACAAACCGTGAGACACGACGGTGAAGGTCAGGTTTGGGAAGTCGCATCACGGTGGTGTAGGCTTTGCTCGGTGCAAAACCGAGCAATAGATAGTGAAGCCAAATATTTCAAGTTTTCATTAGAAACCACCTGGAAAATTTTTCATTCTGCCAGCTTGCCCATCCCTTTTCACAAGGGCCAGGGATCATAGCAAATAATCTATTTTTTTTATTATTATTTCATGTATTTATATATAAATAAATATATATTTTACATTATTTCTGCAGGAGGTGGAGGGCAAAGCTCAATTTAGCTGCTTTTGATGTGCTGCCATAGTGGGGATGCTGTTCTGCCCACGAGGAAGCGCCGAACGGATATGATGGAAAAGGCAGTGTCAGTCGCCAGGGCTGCTGGTGACAGACAGACGGACGCCTAGCCATGCCCGGCAGAGAGGTGCCATCTGATGCCCTTCAGGAGCACGATTTCCCCATGTTGCAGCTCGCTTTTCAGGTCTCCCAGGAGCCAAAGGGAAGCAGTGCCCAGGGAGGGGGGAGGGGGAACTTCAGCCCATTAAAAATTAAATGAAGGGAAATGGTTTCCATTGATTAATCACAAACATTTGTTCCTCTCTCTCTCTCTCTAAAATCCTTCCGCTTATTTTACTGACCTCAGCCCCCTCCAGGGACCCGATGACCCATGCCATAGCTCTTCCTTCGGCGTGCAACAACCCGCTTGTCTCCAAACATCACTCAGTAGCCTTCACTGCTTCGTGCCACAGACTAAGTTGCTCCGTCCAAATAATTAGAGAGGAGATTGACCAAGTAAAGAGCCTGGCTCCCATTTCAACTGCTCCTTTTGCAGTATTTTCTGGCCCTCCCCAGACTTCAATATCACCCAGCCAAACTTCCCTCCTTCATATTTTCCTGTCTCTTTGGGCCAGCAACACGTTACCAACACTACAAGCAACAAGAGCAGCATTAATACTTCCTACACCAATATATTTGAATCTAATAAAATCCTTACAATCTTCAGTGTCAATCACCCAGGGACGAAGCATCCACGGAATGTGCTCTTGCGGCACACTGGGAGCAGACCAGTGATGAGGGAACAGAAGTATTTTTTAGGGTCGTAATTAATGTCAGTATTACTGCTGTAACCCGTACCCTTCCTCTGAGCTTTGCAAAGTGATGCTGATTCTCACAGAGATATTGCTAAAGAGGAATAGCAGACACGCAGAGGACTCAAAACCTGCCTGTTTAAACTATTTAAGACATAGCTGCTTAGCAGTATCAAATATTAGACGAGCTATGGTCCCCAAATGTCCTTTCTTTAGCTTAAAGGCTGTCCTTAATATAACTGAAGTGTTACACATTTGTAGCAGGTTACACATTTGCCCCCCAGTAGTCAAAAAATAAAGCAAATGCTCATTTTCCAGCCTCCCAAGGCCTCGAGGGACAGTGGTTACAGGTACTGGGGAAGCAGTTGGGTTGTTTTTCACGTGGAGGCCAAATGCAGGATCAATATTGCTTTAGCGGCTGGCAGATGATGAGATCATGTCTAAATTAACACAACTCAGCCACCCGTCTGGGAGATGAGTTCCCAGAAAGAGGGCTGAGGGAGGAAGGACACAGCCCCGGCTGCCCCAGGGTGGGAGAAACTCTCTCTTGCCATGCGTGGGGGCTTGAAGCAAAGCACGGGTGAAGCCATCAACAGACCAGCCCTCCCCAGCTCCAGGGGTGGTGGAGACAGCCACAGCGGGCAAGCTGCAACCCAAAACTGTTTATGGGGGAGGAAGAAGTGATGGAGAAGCACAAGGCTGTGCAGGGGATCCCTTTGCTTTAGGCTGGTGCAACCCAAGAAGTCCAGTCCAGCTTTAAGGACAGCCTTGCCTGGAGTTTTGGACTGGAGACCTCCCACATTGCCTGGTTTTTACTCTCTGCATGGTCAGTCCTGGCCTGAGAGGTACCCAAAGCCCGACTTTAACAACCATGAGCTGGGTTAATCCTGCCATCATCAAACACCAGCATATCACAAGCGTTGGGGCCAGGAGTATTATAAAGTTGAGAGCATCTGCTCCAACCCTCCATCCACAGTACCATATAGCTCACCTGAAGCCTTTAATACTGAGTTTAAATACCACGGGTGAACACACGCTCTCAGCAACACATCCCACCCAGAACCTCAGACAAGGTGGAAGGGGAGAAAATAATAGACTCATGCCGGGATTTCATCTGGAAAACTATCTGCAGGATAACTGGGCTAGGTCTGCGAAGCTGAAACCACAATACACCCCAATACCTCACTTTAAATGTTAGACCCCACTGCCATCTTGTGGCAAATGCTTCCCAAAATAAAGCAGAAGAGGGGAAAACCCATTAAAAAGTGGGGGGCAAAGTTAGCTGGTGCAGCAAGGAAAGATGGCTAACTTATTGGGAACAGGGTGGGGCAACTCATCACTTCTCTTAAATGATGCTGAGACTGAGCCTATAGCACCATGACAGACATGAACTGATGCAAAAAAAAGCACAGAGACAGGATGGTCCAGAACGAAATTTGCAAAGTTAGGGATATAATCACACACATAAAGCTTAATTGCTTGTACGGCCGTGACTGCCTTTCAGTCGTGGCTCTGGCACATTAATACTGACAAAGATTTAGTTGCTATTTCAAAACATTTAACAGTTTCCAAAGTAATTTAGCATCGTCCTGGTTTGAATAAGGCTTGTTGACCCCAATAAGCAGGATTAAACTGGAATTAGATACCGCACCTCTGAATGAAAGAACACAGTCACAGGAATTTACTGAGAAGATGATTTAAAAGACGGGGATTATGGCTCACGTCGATCATTTATGCGGCACGAAGCATCTTCTGATGCTGAAAACCCACAGAATAGGACCACTTGGGTTTTCAAAAAGCACCTCACCATGGGAATGAGGCAGTTTTGAAAATCCCCACAGTCTTTATCTGGCTGTTAGTCCTAGCCAAGTGCTCTGAGTACACCTCAGCATTTACTTTTGACATCATTTATCATTTACAGCACTCGCGCCGTGGCAGAGCCTTTGCTTAGCAACTGGGGATCACTTCCTAGGAACCGCTTTCCGAGGCATTAGCAAAGTGCCTCAATTGCTGTATCATCCAGTCGTGCCACGGGTGGCTCTTACCATGCTAGAAAAAACAACGACAAGTTGGTTTTCCTTCTTTATATTGCAATAGGCAACTGCCAGATGCTGTGTCAGACAGCACCGGGTCTGTGTGTGATCGGAAGCACTTACCTGGTTTAGGTACAAGTGAATAAAAACTCACTGAACAAACATAAATTAATGAATCATTTACAAGAAGTGTGTCTCTTTCCCCAGTGCAAATCTCTGCTAGCAGGAATGGATCAAGAAAATAACAGGGGAGAAATCTATTTTGAAAAACAGATGTAGAAAGCACCAGTGTCCTGGCTATTTTGAAAGAAAATCTGATTTATATCAGAGTAGCTCTATACAGCTGACCATCTACACAGCAATGCTTTCTTCCATTAAAATCTATACAACTAGGTTATCGGGAGGAATAACGGCATAAAAACATACTTCCAGACAAAAGTTAACACTTCTTTTGATACTTTCTGCTCTCACAGCCCTCTTCTTTGGATCTTTGCAAGTTTTTACAAGTTTGACCCTGCTACACATTACAGGGATGGGTAGCAAGAAGCACAGCATATTGCCAGAGACAAACTCTACTGTCTGCTTTCAGCCGGAATTTAACTCCTTTTTGAGTTTCTGTCATCCCGTTTATTAGTTTCAACTTCTTGAGAGTTTTCAATGTCAGTGGATATTACAGCCAAGCTTGCCCTAAATAAAATTAATTACATTGTTGATAGCTGTATCTTTAACTTCAGAGGTGAAAAAGCATTTGAAGGTTGATCCCAGACCTGGATAAAAAGGTTTCTATCAGCATCAATTTGAAATCAACACACAAAACAGACGGGTCTAAACATCATCTGGGAGTTTTTATGGTATGGAAGTCACCTCTGTGTTTTAGAAAAGAGGTATTTCCCACCTCCAACCTCTCAAGGACCTGAAGACTTGCCAGATGAACAGGTTAGACGATGCTATCAGCCGCTAAAACACAAGCAGTGGACTCATATGTATATGCTACCCCCATAAATAAATTAGACAAAACACTGTCAGCATTTTTTAGATGCAAAAGTCAGAGAAACCCACAGAGACATTAAAGGGAGCTGGCACCAGGCAGACCCACTTATGCCTCCAGTCGGCACTGAAAACTGGGAAACATCATCATCCTCTTGGCAGAGGCTGACTGCAGCAAACCCTTCACCCCCGGTGCCCAGGATGCTGTAGCAGCAACCTGGAACCCCATCAACGGGTGAGACACTGCCTGTGCAAACACACATTTATTTAACCCACTGGTGGGCATTAATTTGGGGGCAATTAAGGGGGAAAAAAGTCAGGTTGTGGGCGCAGCAGGTTTGGTACACCGTGCAGCTGCCCGTCACCCTTCCAGCAATGAGACGGGAGAAGAATTAAGCAGAGCTTAATTAAAATCTGAGAGCGAACCCAAACTGGCTTGGTTACCATCGTCATGGCTACCAGGAGTGAGGCCGAGGTGTGGGATGAAGTGCCAACCCCACGATGGGAAATGCCAGCAGGCCCCACCGAGAGTTTTTCCTGCGGGCTGAGACATTTCTGGGTGAGGGGAACGATGCAGGACGGGGCGAACGACCTTCACACCATCACCCGGTTGCAGCGTTTTCTGGCGCTGGGCTGCCAGCCCGAGCTGGGAACAGCAGGGGCAAGACCCACATGGGTCCCTGCCGTTCCTGCCAGGTCACTGTCACCTTCCCCTGCAGTAGTCGAGGCTTGGGATGGTCACAGCCTTCGAGAAAAGCAATGGCAAAGGAAAAAGTCGGAGCCGGGTTTCTTCTCTGGACGCAATACACGGCTTCTGCTTCGGGCGGGGGGTGCGAAGGGATGTGCTAACCCGGGGAGGGATGAACTGACACACTCTGCTAGTGTGGCCGGCAGTCACACACCTCCCTGGGCATGGCGGTTTGTTTAATTAAATCACCCCATACAGTCAGGAAAAATAATAATATTTAAAAATCAAATAAAAAAAAAAAAAAACCAAACAAACAAACAAAAAAAAACCACAACAAAGCCCAAAGCCAAGCACTCCTGGTTTATCTTTAAGTTAAATGATAGTCTCATTAACAGAAGGTGGGGGGGCAACTGCAGAGGGAAGGGCAGAGTTTGGTCGGCGTGACGGCAATGTGAGTTTTCTGAGAAGATTGGGGAGAGCAGCGTGGATCCTCACCCAAATACACCCCTGCTACGAGAAACACTGTCAGAAATGATTTTGTGCTGAAACAAATCACTATGCGTGGAAGAAATCAGACCGTCTCTTACTCGGCGAGCACCAGTGACAGCGTCTGCCCAAAGGAGGGTGACACTCGGTCCCGGGCGCTCCCACAGCAACTTCCTCGTCACGCTCCAAATCCCCGGGGGGGCCGGAGCAGCGCTCCCCCGTTTTCACGCACTTGAAACTCCCCGAGACACCAGGTTGCGTGATGCAGACCCCACGCCCCCCCCCTCAAAAAAAAAAAAAAAAAAAAAAAAAAAACCACCAAACAAAACAACCCTCCGTGGGTGCCCGACACTGGTGCAGGGGCACAACGGCGGGTGCAAAGCCCGTTTAGTTTTTGAGGAGCGCCTTGGGAGGATGGGGGGAGGCAGCAAAAAGGGGTCGGGGAGAGGTAGCCGGCACCTGTCCCGGGGCTGGGGCGGGCGGGTGGGCGCTGCCCACCCGGGGCTGGCTCTCGGGAGGCGGCCAAACAACTTCTCGGCCCCGCTGCAAACTTTTCCCAAGCGCCGGGGGGAGGCTCCGCCGCTTTTCCGCCCCGCCGGGTCCTCCCCGCCCCGGCGCCCCGGAGCGGAGCCGCGGCGGGGCAGGGGAGGGAAGGGAAGGGGGGGGACGGGGACCGGGCCGCCGGTAAGGAGTTATCCGATCCCCCCGCAGGGCTCCCTCCCGGCGGCTGGAAGCCCCTAAATGCGCCCGGCGCTTCCCCCGGGGCCGCTTCTCCGGGGGAGCCGGGGGGGGGGGGGGGGGGGGGGGGGGGATGTGATGGGGCGTCCCGCCGCCTCTCTCCTAGCCACCCCACTCGGGAAGGGGTTTGGGGAAGGGTTGGGGGGTGGGTTACCCGTCCCTACCTCTCGGCCTTGGTGAACTTGCGGAAAGCCTGGCGGAGGTCGTGGAAGGAGCGGTAGGTCTGCGGCTCGGCCGAGATGCCCTGAGCCCGGGTGGTGCGGGGCCCGATGTGCGGGCTGGGGGCCGGCAGCACCGACTGGCATTTGTGCAGCCGCCGGCGAAGCTCCTGGATCTCCTCGTCCTTCTCTCCCAAGCGCCGCTCCAGCTCCTTAATCTGCTCCTCCTTCAACAGCAGCAGCTTAGTGAAGTCCCCTTCTAGCTCGGTCATTTTGGGGGTACAGCCCCCCCCGTCCCGTCCCGTCCCGTCCCCGCCCCACCCCCGGCGTTAGCGCCGAGCCGGTCCCGGGTCGGGGCGGGCAGCTCTCATCGAGAGCAGCGGTGGGATCCGCTGGCCGGGAGAGGGGCGGGGGGCTGGGGGGGGGGGGGGGGGGGGGGGGTCCTGCCCGCCCCGGGTCAGGGCAGCGGCCCCGGCATCCCCAAACCCTGCCCTGCGCCCCGCCGGCAGCCGGCGAGCGGGAAAACAGGAGGAGGGGGCGGAAAAAAAAAAAAAATACAAAAACCCCCAAAAAACACCACTACCGAAAAAAAAAAAGAAAACACAACAAACAAACAAAAAAAAAAAACACAACGGAAAGAAAGAAGGGAAAAGGGGGTGGGGGGAGAAGACAAGAAAAGGGGAAAGAGCTTTTGTGCCACTCTGCAAGGCTGGGATCCTGGAAATAGCAACAATTACCATGTGATCGGAGGGTGACGCAGCTCCTTGTAACTGGAGCCGAAGACTTGGGATTCAAACAAGAGCACTTCATAAATATTAAAATGCCTTCTGCTAATGAGCCACGTGGAGCCGCCCCCCGCCCCGCCCCGCCCCGCCCGGCCCTCCCTCCCGGGAGCTCAGCATCCCACCCCCCGGGTCACCCCACAGCCCACGCTGCTGCGTTACCCCTCATCGCTCCCCTCCTCGGCATCCCAGTGCCACCCCGGGCACACCCATCCCTGGAGTACCTGCCCTCTGTCCTTGCCGGGGCACCCTATGTGCCACCCTGCACCCCTCCCTGCCAGGACATCCCACGTACCTCCCCGCTGGGGCACCCCACATCCCGCCCGGCATCCTTCCCAACATCCCACCCCTCCTGGGCACCTGCACCCCTCCCCATCGAGGACTCCACGTCCCTCCCCATCAGAGTCCCCTCTCCCTCCACCCCCCTCCAGGTATCCCCCCCCCCCCCCCCCATCCTACTCCACCTGGCTGCCCCCCATCCCTGCCCTCCAGGTCACCTCACAACACATGCCACCCACCCTCAGCATCCCGTGGGGCACCCTAACTTCCCACGCACCAGGTAGCCCTCATCCCAGCACGCATGGACAGCCTGCACCCCGCTCCGTGAGGGACCAGAGGCCATCGCCAGGCACACAGACACAGGGACCCTGGTGGCACGGGGTCCCCGGGGTGGGGGGGAGTGGGGGGATGCTGGCTGGGGCGGGCAGGCAGCCTGAGTGCTTGCCAGCAGCTCCCAGGAGGCAGGAACTCACACTTCCTGGACTTATTTGGAAGAGCCCATAACACACATGAATTTTTAACGCCGGTTGGCAAAAAGCACCATCAGCTCCCCTATCACATTTCCCTCACAAACCCCCCTCGCTTCCATAAAGGAAGGCAAGAGCCCCTTACTTAAGGCAAAAAGAGGGGCTGGCCCGGCCCCACAGCCAGGCCTGGGGCCTCAAAAGAACCCAGGAACCCCTCAGGGTCCCCACCCCAACCTGGGGCAGCTGGGGGGGTTCTTGTCCCTTGGGTTTGAGGCTCGCAGGCCTTCTAGGGCAAGGCAAGGACAGGGCCAAGCATCTGAGCTGGGCTTGGAGGACAAGGCTGTGTCAAAGGAGTCTTAAGGTGGAAAAATCAATTAGCAGCCTCTCTTTTAATGAGTCGGAGGTGTCAGGGTGTTTTTGCACACGTGTATCTGTGCCTCCAGCCTTTCACGTGGGGTTAGAAACCTCTGGGGTCAGAGCTGCTCCCGGTTCCCATCCTCAGCCCAGGAGCATCCCTGGGGCCAAGGGGCTAGGCAGGCCTGAGGGGCAGCAAACACTCGGGGGGAGGGGAATAAATGAAAAAAAAAAATAAAAATTAAAAAAAAAAAAAAATGTATTTTGCTTTATTGAAAGGCAAAGAGCGCCATCTCGTGTAGGAAACAATCGTGTAGCACGGGGCAAAGATTTGCAGACAGACAGAGAGACCCTCCACACCCTGCTCGGGAAAGGAAGGGGTGATGCTGGGGAGAGGCAGCTGGGAGCTCAGCCACGCACTGAGGCTCAGCAACTTCATGCTACATTCCCCGGTTAAAATCTCGTTTCTTTAAAAAAATGCTTCATTTAGGAAAACAGGAGGCACCATCCCTGCTCTTCTTCAAGCCTTTGTGAAAGTAATTGCTGCTGGGGAACTAGAGAAAGAAACGCACCAGAAAATACATCATCTCCTTACAAAACACATAATCAAGCAGTCAGATTTCACCAATAACAAACAAGTTAAGTTTTAAACTCACTGCTCGTTATTAATATTCAAGGGCCTCCTGTAAGCTTCGGCCTCCACACAGAACTGGGATAAATACTGAAACAACCGCGGTGTAAAGAGAGATGATAAGCAAGCAAGTGTTCATACCAGATTAGTGTACAGTCATTATACGGTTTTAATTTGAGGTGGAGGTAGTCCTCCGTCCCCGGGGACATCAAGATGACCTGCGTGTGACAGCAGGACACAGGGTGTGAGATTCTTCTCCACACATGGTGAGGAAGGTCCCACACATGGTCCTTGGGGTCCTCGGTGTTGCTGAAAGCCCCAGTCCATGAGGTGTGGGACCCCTGGAGAATTTCAGCATCTAATAACTTCAGAAATTAACTTTTCACTTCAATAATTGCCAAGACAACCTTCACTAATTGCCAAGACCAACCTGGAAGCATTGCCAGAAAACCAGCAGAAGGCATGTAAAAAAACCAAACCCCCAAATATACTTGGCTCAGGTGTATTTGTAGAGCAAGGAGAGGAGTTTAGCACTTGTATTGGCCATACTGCTGCCAACTATCCTTTTTCCTGACTGAGGAAAGTAGAGGGAGGGCAACAGACCTGCAGGGACCTCCAACAAGCAGCAGACAGAAGATGGTTCCCAAATATAATTTTTTGCATTTTTTCTCTACGATAATCATATGCACACCAGCTAAATATTCTTTTT
Source organism: Tyto alba (assembly GCF_018691265.1). NCBI lineage: Eukaryota > Metazoa > Chordata > Aves > Strigiformes > Tytonidae > Tyto > Tyto alba. Next base: position 39,216,793 of record NW_024881261.1, on the reverse strand, counting down.
TTTTTTTATGGTAACTGCAATTCTGTTTCTACTCCAGTGACAGCACTTTTGGGTTTGACCCATTTTGCAGCCCTAGGGACCAGCAGCACAAAGAGAAAACTCCCAGAATACTGTGAATTAAAGCCATGCTAAGATCTTATTACTGCCTCCATGCACTGACAGGCTCTCCAGTCTTCATTACTACATTACTGGACCCCAAGTACAGACACTGCCTGTGACTCTCTCTTTTGATAGACAGAGTTTGTGCTTAAAAGAAATAAAATGTCTGGAGCAGAGGACAGCAGAAGCAGGTCCCAACCTGCCTTCTGGCTCACACAACCCCCATTTTAAGTATATGAGCAGTCCAGCATGTGATCATTATTAATATCCCATCTGGCTTTGGTTGCGGAAAACACACTCAGTCATCTCTTTGGATCTAGATTAAGGGCTATATATATATATTATTTTTTTTATATATAATATGTACATGCCACTAAGAACAGTCATTGAATTGAATCTGTGAGCTTACTGACAGCCACAGCAAGTCACCAAGGAGCGTTACCAATTTTACAACCAGCAACTGCTGCAGCTTCAAGGTCAGCTCCTGGGGAAGCCCAAGTAAGAGTTATCCGCAGAGCAAGCGGTTTGTGAAGCCTGTGTAATCACAGCTTCCCCAAAATCACCCTCAGCATCCATCGGCCCTTCCAGGAACACACCTGGTGGTGTATCTAGATTTAGCCTAAAGCAACTGTGGTTTTATCTGAAGACAAGCATCTTTCAAAGAGCACAGAGATAAAACACAGCCTGCAACGAAGTGACAGCAAGAACAATTAAGGCGCTGAGTAGGACCAGACATCTTAATTGGCTTTGACCCTCTTAAGTCCTCCAGACATCCCATATATATGAAAACCCAGGCAGGGAGCAAGGCAGCTCCTAACTGGAAACCCTTCAGGGCAAGTGGGTTTGGAGCAACGCAGCCAGTGACCTTGTAGCAGCCAGAGGATTCAGCATTATCCCATCTCCTTTCTGGGGAGAGGAGGGAAAGGTTATGTACCTGCTCCACCTTTCCTTGCAAACTCACCAGGCAGCTGCAGAAAATAACAACACAGCCAGTGCCATTTATTCTGGATAGTCCCATTTATCCTGGATGGCCCCTGGTATCAATAGGTAGCTCCCACGGGAGTTGGCAAAGAGTTTTACAACCACCTAATTATTGGTGCCTTTTCTTAGCACTTTTTTTTTCAATACAGCTTTTGAGTCTGACTGGTGATACCCTGGGTGATTACAGTTGGTCCAAGGAAAGAGCGTGGTGCCGTCTGTAAGAAAGGGCAATCTTTCTGCCAGATACGCCGGTCCCGGAGCACCTCGAAGGAGCGAGGCCCCCCATGCCCATGGCTAACTCCCTACTGTGGGTGAACATCCACAGCCACAAATTTTCACGTACGAAGGAGGCAAAATGCAATGTGCTGCTGGAAGTAGCCCTGTTGGCTTTGGCCAGCACTGCCAAAGCTTATTTTCTTGGCTCCCAGCAGCTTTTCTGTTATGAAGCACTATAGAAAACAGTTTACAGAAAGTAGATATGTAAAATATGCCAGCTATCGAACCCAGGAAGGATCAGTGCCTTCATTTCTCATTCAAGCTCCTTCTAATAAAAGCAGATCACTTTGCAAGCCCAAAGCATGCAGACATTACTCAGACTGGGGCTGTAATTATCCCGCTGGAAGCCATGCCAGCTATCCCTTAGTGTAACTTTAACAGAGTATCAAAGGTGATGCTGGATTTTTATAAAATCAATACTCTGGCTTTTATTCTGCCTGTACAGCCCCCACCATTTCTCTTTTAAACTTGCTTTTGCAAGCAAACAGCCTCTGCAGCAATAAAGTGGACTTGAGGTCACCGTGCTGTGTGCTTTGGAGCTGTATGAAGCCAGTAATCACCCCATGTTCAAAAAAAAAAAAAAAAAAAAATTAACATCAGTATTTATGATCTATTTAAATAGTGCCACAAGTCTAAATGTTTCCCCCCCCGCAACAGCAGCTAAAGTTTTGTGGCAGCTTCCTTATGGACCATATGACACAGAGCACTAGTTAGGACTTTACAACATTTAGAGGAGTTTACACTTGTATTTAGAGGAGGACGGCATTAAAGGCAGTGGTTGAGGAATCCATCAAAGGTATTTTTGTTTTAAAGGGCAGCAGATATTTCATATATGTCTGCCTAGAGGGTCTCTCTTCAGACACATGGGTACAGTACGAGAGAAGATGGGGCCACGTGTCCTACGGGACATGATGCCCCAAGTCCCGGGTAGCCCTCGGTGGCCATCGGTCACATCATCCCAGCATCTCTCAGACCCGGCTTGTACGTGCAGCTCTGTTCTCCCTTCACCTTTCAGCTGTATTTGGTAAATCACCTCTTGGGAATAGGAGCGGTGCCAAAAGCAGGGTGGTACCAGACCAAGTGCTAATTGAGTTTGGATGAAGCCCAGGCACCCTTTGCTTTCTTCTAGGTTTTTCTGTTTGATTGTTTTTCTTATCACACACAACATAATTTGTTATGGGAGGGCATTTTAAGATTACAAAGAGGAAGGATTAGTTTTGTGCTATTTCCATCTTCAGTGAACAACATTCTGGTCCCTATTTCACCAGGTAATTTAATAAACTGCGTCACCTCCTCAGAGCCTAATTTACTAACAGTAAATTACTAATTTACTAATTTACTAACTATCAGGCCCTTTCACCACACGGTAACTCCCCGAATGGAAAACAGAAGGCATCCAAACACAGTTTTCTTTGCAGGGAGAAATGCAAAAGAGATCCTGATATTAAAAAATCAGCCCTCCCAATCCCCTAGCAGCTGACGCCGTGGAGCAGCCTGCGTGCTGAGCTCCTTGCAGAGCTTCTTACAGTCTTTCTTGCTGCCTGACACCTTCCAAAAGCGCCTCTGAGTTGGCTTTGGGCAGAGAGCAGTGTGTGAGGATGGATACGCTGTGCGTCTTACAGCCGTAAGCCCCGCAGCTACTAAAGCGTGCAGGAAACACATTGCTCCTTTGGATGACAGAAAACATCCAGCGATGCTGCTCAGGCGTTTCCACAGAATCGGATTGAATTCACACCCGCTGCTGTTAGTTACAGCCCGTCAAAACTCCCAGCAAAATGATGTTACGGACACCGTGAGCTGGAGAAAACTATTCTGATCATTGACATCTAGGATTTTGGCTGATGAAATTTCGCTAGCTCACAGAAATATAGTGATTAACTGTATTATGAACTATATTATTAACTCTATTAACTAAAATTAACTATATTATTAACTCTAACTATTAACTAAAATTAACTCTATCCCAGCCAAAACCAGCACACCCACATTAAATATTTTTCTTGCAGTGATAAGCTGGAATTATTTCCTCGTATTCTTCTCCTCTTGCTTTTTGGCTCGTTTTCTCACTGTTTCTTATGACGCATTGCTTTGCATACGGTCCCATAGGTTTAATTTCTTATTGTATTGATATAAATTAAAATCATCATCAGAATGTCATAAGCAGGATGTCATTTTTCTTAACTTAGGGAAAAATAAGAAGCTGAAAATATTTATTTGGATACATCGGTGTCATCACATACACATTCTTATTGCCGAGCTCTCACCTTGACTGCTCAACAGCATCAGAGGCTAGTGGGAAAAAAAAAAAGTCTCCAGCAACTTCAAGGATAGAGGGGATTTCATTCTAGTTTTATCCAGTCCGATCCCCCAGGCCCCGTGTGGGTTTTGGCATGTTATTACATAAATAATATCAACTCTACCCTCGATAGGCATTTGCATGACTGCACGTGCTCTCAGACACGCTCCCTGTCATCCTGCAGGCAGCGGTGACATACGGCTGTCTCTTTTTCCCCTCCTTCACCATCCCACTGCAACCCAGTACATTTTTGCCAGTACATAGACTGCAAGGAACACTTTTCTTTTTAATATTGAGAGGGTAAAAAAAAAAAAAAAAAGTAATTTAAACTACCCACATGAGACCTGTTGGGGCTACAAAAATCCAGCATCCAAATTTAGATGCTCTGAATGTCTACGCCTGAATTTCTGCTGTTTCCTTTTTTCTCTATACTATCCCAGAAGAGTTTCCATCTCTGCCTTTGTGATTCTTAAGCTGTATCCTTACTCCCATTCTGCACATGACAATTTTTTCAAAATGTTGAACGTGCAGAAAAATCGAGAGCTTTGTCATAACTCAATTTTTTAAAAGTCATTTTCTGACAAAATTGTGTCCCTCCCTTGCCTCTTAAAAAGAAGATTGCCACATAACTTCCTTTTTTATAATCTTCCATCACTTTATCTTCTTACAAATTTAGGCACAGGCTTTTCTGAACTGTCTCTTCTGTAAAGATTTTTTTAAATATATAATTAAAAAAATAAAAATCATTGTTAATCAATAATAAAAATTCATTCCTCTTTCTAGAAAACTCCTCCTCCAGAGAATTTCAGGTCTTCTGCAACCCTTGCCTGGAATGGCAGTAGATACATCTGAAGCATCCCCCAATTTCTTCAAAGGCAGAAGGGAGAAATTGGACCAGTATGTCTCAGAAAAGCACTAAGAGACTATGCACAGGAAGAGGAACAAAACCTGTTGAGGAACTTTGTCCAAGACACATGCAAAACAGAACATTTATAACCCAAATCTTGGCAAAGCCAGAGCCAGCACACACATGGGGGCTTACTGTGTGGGGAGCGAAGGAGAATGACTTCAGGAGTTGTAGGAATTCAAGCCTGAGAATATACATTTTTCTGCTATGAGACCCATCACAGCATTTTCTCATGCTTGCAAAACCACAGGAATTAGAAAGCCTTCATGATTACTTGCTTCTCTGTCCAAAAAAAAAAAAAAGTAATCCTCTACAAATATGAGCTGCCATACTTGGTAGTTACATTTCCCCAGCATGAGCAACATGGTCTGTGAATGGCTTTATTGCTGTGAAACGGGGTTCTGACACTTGGAAAATATTTAATCCTAAATATTAAATCCCAATGCCTCATTCTTCTGAGACAGAGAGAAGACACACAGTAAGAAGAGATAAGTTCTTGATAAATTGGCTGCTCCAAGGCTCCTGATGGGAAGCAACACAACTGACCTAGGGCTTCTGACTTCCTGCAACGTTACCACGAGCAATGGCTACCTCCTTCATTTCTCTTGAACCAACCAGGTAGATCCCATACGAGCACTCTGAGCCACTTTCCATGATTTTGCAGCAAAAAGACAGTTCCAGATCTTAAATATTTCCATCTTCTTTTGTTACATGGTAGTGCTCCCAAGATGAGCAAAATACTCCTATTTGCTTCTAGGTAAGAGCCCTTAATTGCCTGACTATCACCATGGAAATACTCACTAATTTTCGTTTTGTCTCCTTTCTGAAATATTGTTGATATAACCTAGAAATATATTCAAGTTCAGTATGCTTGGGACTCTTAAAAGATAAACCTCTGAAGTCAACAAAAGAACAGGTTATAAATTAAACTAGTCAGACTTCTTTGTTTGCCACCATGTAGGTGACCAAAGATTGCCTGAGGGTCCCCATAGCACTCCTAAAACGTTTTGTTACCCCTACTAGGATGTCACCCAAGAGACGTGGACTCCCATGAAAGTTTTAGAGTGTTTTGAGGGCAGTTGGTACAGACACCCAGTCTTACAACCACAGCAAGCTCAGGCTGGAGAACCCAAGGTTGCTTCCCCCTGGCTCAGCTTCACTCCCAGCAGGGTCAATGTTGCAGCTACAGCAGGTTGCTCATGGCTGTGTCCTGGCATCTCCTGGCATCAGGGCATCTCCGTCTCAAAAACAGCTACACATCACTGTTTTTTTGGGGAAAAAAAAAAAAAAAAAAAATCATGTTTATTCCCACATCATATTGGGAGAAATCAGATCAGGATCTAAGAACAACCACCTGAGGTGGGGAAAGGGATTGGAGATCTGGAAGAGGATGTCCCCTTACATGGCCAAATCTGTCACTACCTAATGCCAGTGCTGATGCTGCTAAAGTTGCCTACAGTTGAAAAAAAAAAAGCAACAGAATCAAGTTAATGGAAAAACTAAATTAGCTGCAGTGCAAGAAGTCCAGAAGAGGTTTCCAAACCCAAGTCCACGGAACACAGAGCAGATCTCTTCTCCAAAGTCACTTTTTCTCCCTGGGGGGGTTGACAAGGTTCATCACAGCTCTCTCATCAACAGCTTCATTTTCCAAAGCACTAAGCCCAGGTTTAACATTTCCCAATATGCTGCAGACCATCACCAGTCACAGAACAAAGTGCCTTCGTCCTTTCTGTCCTGCATGCTGCATCATGCCTAATAACATCGGTGTCAGAGGGCAACGTCCAGCAGCACAACACAGCTGCTGACAGCCACCAGGCCAACCACAAATACATTAAGTCACTGAGGGTCTATTTGGAGACAGAAACGTTTCTGTTAAATGCTCAGCATCTCATCTGTGACAAATCTAAAAAGCTTTCTGCTCCTTAGAATCGTGTTCAAGTGCCAAAATAAAATCAGGATGCTTAGCATGACAAGTGATGGTTATCTCGGGAAGATGACACCAGGCCTGACCGCAAAAGGCTGCTCTTCCTCAGCACCCTCCACGTTCATATTTGATCAGCTCCAAAAACAGGCTGCGCTATGGCTGGAGGTAGTGGTGGAAGTCTACTTTGATGTATAATCCATCTTTTCCTTCCTGAGGTCTGCCAATCTCTTGCCTTTGAACGTAGCACTAGAGATGATGACTCAAATGTAAACAGCAAGAATAAACGCACTTGAGACGTCAAAAATGGCTCTTTAAAATTAGGAAGCTGACCAAGTGGTTGGAAAAAATCCTATTGCCTGTTTCATTATAAAGAGAACATTCAGCAGCAGTGACACAGAATGTGAGCTGGTCCTGTTCCAAAAATGGGCCTATGGGATCTGTATATACATTTCAAGCGATGACTGCAGGGGAAGCAATGACCTCCAAGAGCAGGCTTGAACTCCATGTTTATTTTCCCACAAATAACTCTTGCATTGTGCTATTCTGACTTTTTAAAAAAAAAAAAAAAAAAAAAATCAAGAGTTGCTTTCATGAAGTGGCAACATGTGCAGTCACTCTGGTTTGGCATCACCCACATCCCCAAGGGATCCTACCAAGCTCCAGCTGAAGGCACTGGCGTGGGGGTCTCCAGCCCGACCCTGCTCCCAGCAGGACCAACGCCACAGGAACAGCAGGTCCCTCAGGGCAGTGTCTGGGTGCACCAGGGCACTGCCCAAGGATGGGGATCCCCCCACCCCTCAGCGCCCTGTCCTGGGGATGCTCTTCCAGGGTACTCTTCACCCATCAATGAGACTATTTCTAGACTCCAGAAACAGCTCCCATTCCTCACTTTGCTACTGCAGCCCAACTCCTAGACAATACAGTCATTAACTCCATTATTCATTACTGTTACACTTCTTTTATTACTTGACTTGCAACCTGCTTTTCTAGGACACCATATGAGCTTCAACTACTTTACAGACACACTGAGAATATTTGGCTTTATGAGATCGGCTAGCACCCTGTGCCATCCCTGTCACGTGCTGTTTTATGAAGCCTTTTAACTTTTACATCTTTGTATCAATATTTAGGTGTTGGAGATTAACTGTTTATTTTATTTTCTTTCAGCAAAGCTTGCATTCTCAGAGAACATCCTGTAGATTCCTAGTCTTTATTTGGATTTCCACAGCATTTTAACAATAAACGTAATTTCCCAGCAGAGCTGTTAATGTCAATCTCTGACTGTGAGAAATTAATATACTGAATATCAGTGTTCCTTTCCACTGCAGTTTTGCCTTGTTTTGCAGCTACTTTTACCTTGTTCTCATCAAGGACTCTGTGCTTTCTAAGCACATTTTCATTACAAAATCCCAAGCAACTGTACATTCATTCAGCTTCTGTGTCCTTTGTTTTTGGAAGCTATTGACCAGAGAAATCATTCAGGGAAAGAAGATCCTTAGCTGCCTGCAATCTCTTCCAACACAAGTTTTCATCAAATGTTCCTTAGAAACAGGCTTTTTTATGATTAAATACTTTTTGACTAAAAAAATAACACCATGCACTGCTCACCAGAAATGTTCATACTGTCTTGAGGGGGGAGAAATAATTAAACCCCCCACATATTTACAAAGGCGTACAAAGTGTACAACCTAGAAGTTCAGTCAACACTGACTTCAGCAGCAACATCTTAAGTATTTCAGGTCAAACAAATTAATGAATTAGGTACAAATGGATCAAGGATACATTACAGTTGGGCAATTGATTTTTTTTTTTTTTTAATCTAGCAGATATTTACAGTGAAAAATGACAAGAGTTATTGACACTACTACTGAAACATCTTGCATATAGTGTGAATATATACTTCTCACAAACTGTCTTTAGAAGCAGTGTTGTCTGGTTGAGTTGTTTTTCGTTTGGTTAGTTAGTTTTTATTAACCTAAAGTCCAAAGCTATATTTATGACCTTTTTTATATTTTCTGTTAAAGATGAAAACACAAGTTCAGCAAGAGGTGCTTACCACCAAGGGAGCATCTGCAGTATAGATCAGCTCAGTGCAGTGAGCAAAACCAACAAAACCAGATGTCTTCTTTTAAGTATAAATTAATATTTTTCCTCTGGTCAATTTGTTCTTCATTTGAGCATTTTATGCATCACCTGCTTCCCATATTAGAATCTGAAAACAGCTAGATAAGCACACTTTGCTCCCATGAACCACCTTATTCATCAGCTAAGAGACAACGCTGTCCATTTTTCCAAGTAAAAGAACAGGGGAGAATTGCTATTCAGAGTCACTATTTACCATCCAGATAAAGTTATGTTTATGCATATATTAAGAAAAAAATACCAAGGTGATGGAACCAGCTGTATTATTTCTGAAATCTTATTTTTTCCCCCCTTTCCAGGCTCGGTCCCACAGGCAAAACATATACAGCCTGGCGTGCTCAGCTAAACCCAGCCCTGTAGGCACCAGAAAAGCTTATGCCAACTCACCTGGGAAGGGGTTTTACAGCCAGCCTTCAATGACTGCTCAAGGTTGGGTGTAAACCCTCTTCATCCCACTCTCCACTGAAGTCAGGACTCATTAAAACAATTTCTGAGATCTTCAAACAGACTCCAGGTCTTTGTCAGACATTTTTCCTATTGTAAGTAGACTATTGCCACTTAAAAAAAATATATTTTTTTTTCCCACATCATAATAAGTTCTATCACATATCAGTTTGAAGCACGGCAGACAACACTCTGAGTGAACCTACACTTGAAGATGCATATGCTGAGCTATATTCTGTATCTACCTTAAAAATTCACTATGAAATTCCTTTTTGCACTGAAATTTCCCACTAGCCATCAAAGTGTTTGGCTGAAGGGACTCGTCACCTACATGCGAGATCCCCATTACATTAATTCTACTTACAGTGTGGTCACATAAGGAGGGATGTGCTACTCTAAATGTTACCTGCATTAAAGAAGTCTGAGAAGTCCTCAATCTAGTTGGGATTCTTAGGTTGATGTTTGTAATATCTTTCTGCAGAAGAATTTCCAGTTCTAAATCATCTGAAGTGCTGCATCTTGCATGTCTAGTACAGCCTCATTTTTTTTCAGAAGTCATTCATATGCAGCTGAAATTCTTCCAACATCTTAAATACCTTAATCTTATTTAAAAATCAAAGTGCACTTGCATCATGCCAAACAGTTAATGTAATCACAGTCTTGCCAGCATCTCTGCACTCACATTTCAATGAGATTTAATGTCCAACATGCTACCTACTGCATCTCTGAAGAAACATGATCTTTACAGGATTTTGTATTACAGCTGGCTTGCACTGTACGGTGCATATATTGCATTCAGCTCAGTCTAAACCCTTTACTCCAACTTATGATCTGAGAAGAATGTGCCCATCAGCATCCCATGTCCAAGCCACCATCCATGTGTGATGGATGCTCTGAAGCAAGTCGCAAGAGAAACAACTATTGCTACATATTCTTTCTGTGGCAGGCTATTAATTTTTTCTACTCTAAGCACGCTTTGCTTCTTTATGGGGATATACTGTCCTGTATGTGTGCTTTGGCTTTAGCTCCTTGAAAATGTGGTAACTCCAGCTAAAGTCAGACATTGCTTCAACCTGGGCTTGCTCTTGCTCGATGCACCACCAGTGCTGCCTCCTGCAAACACACCTCAGTGTCTTCCACCCAGGCCCTTGTACTTTTTGCTTTTGCTCTGCCTCTGCAAAGGACCGGGGGTCTCTCTCTCCCAGATTCACTCTGGGAAGGGAGTTGCAAATTTTGGTGGAGAAAACAGGCTGAACTATTCTCACCCAGTCCTTCAATTTGGGAAATTTTTGCAGTTTCTTCCACATTTAAGCAATGACCTCCTCACTATCTCTTCTCAGCTTTGGTTTGGTGTACTTAATCAGGATATATCTTCAAACCATCTTCTCTAACTCAAAAAAAAAAAAAAAAAAAAAAGCCAAAACCTCAAAGCCCTTGTGTCCTGCTCAGGAACTTTCCTTCCTTCTTGGTTTCCCTGCAAACAAGAAACATCACAATGCTTTACTCTTTCCATACTGGTTTGTGTTCTCCCACTCTCTACAGCAGTATCTTAAAACCAGCTTGTTCATCCCCATCCAGCAGTAGGATATTGAGCATGTCTCATATCTCCCCGTCCCAGCAAAAGTTAAAAAACTTCAGGGACGAGCTTAGGGGACAAGAGAGTGAGATACACAAATTGCTAAAGACATGAGACAACAAAAAGTCGGTCAAATCACAGCATCTTGGGAGATTTGGTGATGTAGCCTGTAAGCTTCAAAGACCACAGCCACCTCTATGTCCAGCTTGTTTCAAAGCCAAGAGATGCTGCACAGCTGCTGGATGGAAGCGTAGCAAGCATGGCTGATAATGGACAAGATTACATCTCTCTAGTCTTTTTTCCCACCCCTTCTCAAATCAAATCCTTCCAGAGAATAACTCCATCTAAGGCTGAGTGGAAAACATCCAGCCTACATCTGGCAAGTTTATTGTCAGCTAAAAGTGGGTCATTTTAGAAGAGCGAGCAGTACCGTTATCTAGCACAGCTCATTACAGCCTGGTAACTGGTGATGCTTTGCTGTGTGCATTTCCTATTTCTGTAATTAATGTAATGACTATTCGTCCCCAGGATTAAAGTCTGGTTGCATCTCTATAAGACCTGAGAGGAGCCAACTTAGTGGTAAATGCAGCATGGCTCAACTATTCAGTCAGGGATGAGAAGTGAAACAGTGTCAATACTGATAAATAACAGGTAGAGTTAGGGAATACCTTGAATATTTTTCCCATTTTATTATTTAGGGCAATTCTGCAAGACCACTTTTAGAAACATGAGGAATCTTCTGCAATTTCAAGATAAACAATTTATTTTCTGTGCTCTGTCTTTATATATACACTTCATATTCAACACCATAAAAGTTACATTTGCTATAAACTGAATGAGCCTGCTTACATATTTAAAAAAAAAAAAAAAAAAATCTGTGTTATATCTGGAATATAATTACATGCTGATTCCAGAAAAGGTAATAAAAAGGAGAAAAAAGGTTTGTTGAGTAAAAGGAATGGAGGGCCAGACCCAAAGGGAAATACATTCCCTTTGCAAGCGGGTTAGCTCTGCAAAGCTCAAAGTGCCCAGAGGAAAAAAAAAAAAAAAAAAACTAGTGGAAAAAAATAGAGGTCTAACCTGTGGCAATGCTGCACCCTGGATAACTAACAGTTTCTGAGGACTTGCAAGGAGCCACATCCCAATGACTCCGCTACATTGTTAGAAGATTGGCACTTCTTAAAAAAATTAAACTTTTAGACACATTAGACTGATCTAAGGTTACAATAAATGTACACGTTACACTTCCATTTACACTGAAAAGGTCTTCAAAAGTTGTCATGTATGTTATGAAAGAGTAAAATCCTACCCTTCCCCATGATCTTACAATTAGATGAATAAATATATTGAAATTTGTTCCCACAACTGTGTTAAATATAGTTTTATAATAGCATGGATTTTTAATATTCTGTTAGGGTTTTTGTACCAGCAACTTTCTCTAGAAATTCTCAATAATTATGGGGTACATGTTCCATTAAAAAAAAAAAATAAAAATCAAATCAAGCCATCACAACATGCCATGAAAACTTTCTTGACAAGGAGAACAAAAAAAAAAAGGAAGAGAAAAATATCATTATCCAATATTAACTAAAATTGATTAAACCTTTTTCAATAAGGTATCTTAAGAACTGCAGTGTTTTATCTTGGAACAGTCTCAATAGTTGGGTCAACCCAAAAGGAATTTCAGGCTTCTTCATTCCACAAGGGGTAGGGAAAAGAATAAAAACCATATACAATTATTCCACTTGACCAAAAGTACACATTTTTTGTTTTCTGGATAAACCAGAAAGCAAAGTTTTCCACCCAGCTCTGTCCTCGAGGGCAAGGTTTTGCAAGTGGAAGCGAGCTGAATTCTTTTGATGATGAGTAAAGCAGAAGAGTGGCTAGCATGCTGCCAGCTGCCTTGGCCCTGCGCTAACACCCTATAAAATCCTACATGCGTCACCTGGAGCAGCAGCAAATCCTAGCACGCTTTGGGATGAAATCAGTGGAGTTGGCCCCAACCGTACCTTAAAGTCATTCTGCTTATTGCAGCAAGGGGCTGAAGCACATGAGTGCTCAAGACCCTGTTCAGCGACTGCTTTGAACTGGAGATGTGCTGGAAATTATTCAGAATTAGAGTGAACTTTTCTGGTTGCTGACCCAGAAAGGGTCTCAATTTATGGGCTAGTCCAGGTCTATTTAAATTAACCAGCTTTTTGGTAACTCAATTGGAAATCAAACTGTAGGTGCAAAAAGCACCTCCAGAAGTGGTCTCCAGGGCTTTCCAGCCTTGGGAAAGGCCCGGGTTTCATTCCATCTATTCATGAAGAGCTACAGTAGAGCCCAGACATTGACAGAGGTGGCCCAGGTACCCTTCTCCTTGCAGGGTCTCAGAAGTTGAGCCCCATGGCCTCACTCACTGCCTCAATGGAAACAGGGAACTATTTATCCCTGGACCACCCTGTCTGATGTCAGTAAGTGTCGTGCTTTAAGCCCAGAGTGCAACTGAGCACCATGCAGCCACTTACTCGCTGCTCCCCCCTGGTGGGATGGAGAAGAGAAAATATAACAAAATTCTCAGGGATTGAGACAAGTACAGGGAGGGATGAGTTACCAGTTATGGTCACAGGCAAAAGATAGACACTGTTTTGGAAGAAAGAACATCAATTTAATTTGAACACCACCATCACCAACACCTAATTTAACAATCAAATAGAGTAGGACCATGAGAAATACAACCATATCTTAAAAAACACCTTCCCCTCACCCATTTCTTCTTCCTGGACTCAGCTTTGCTCCCAATTTCTCTCCCTCCTCCCCTCCAGAAGCACAGGGGACAGGGGATGGGGTCTACGGTCAGTTCATCACTTCTTGTCTCTGCTGTTCCCTCCTTCTCACTCCTCACACTCTTCCCCTCCTCTAGCATGGGGTCCCTCCCACAGGAGACAGCCCTCCATGAGCTTCTCCAATGTGAGTCCTTCCCACAGGATGCAGCTCTTCATGAACTGCTCCAGCACAGGTACCTCCCACGGGGTGCAGTCCCTCGGGAACAGGCTGCTTCAGCACGGGCTGCCCTCAGAGTCCCGGCCTTCTCCAGGAACAGCCCCCTGCTCCACCGTGGGCTCCTCCACGGGCTGCAGGTGGCATCTGCTCCACCGTGGGCTCCTCCACGGGCTGCAGGTGGCATCTGCTCTACTGTGGGCTCCTCCACGGGCTGCAGGTGGCATCTGCTCCACCGTGGGCTCCTCCACAGGCTGCAGGTGGCATCTGCTCCACCATGGATCTCCATGGGTGCAGGGCACAGCCTCCCCTCTCACCATGGGCTGTGGGGGGGTCTCTGCTCCAGTGCACCCCCCACCACCACCACCCCCTTTCTTCAATTGACCTCAGTGTTTGTGAGGGAAATACCTCTGTAACTCCTCTTCCTCTCAGGTTCCCCATCTTAACTATCTTATCACAGAAGCACAACCACCATTTCTAGTTGTCTTGGTCTTGGCCAAAGGTGGGTCTGACTTGGAGCCAGGGGAGCTTCTAGAAGCCTCTTACAGGGGCCACTGCTATAGCTCCTCCCCTGCTACTAAAAACCCAATACAGTGTCCAAGGGCAGTGACCGAGACTCCACAACCACTTTCAGCAACCCACCCCAGCACTTAATTATCTATGCAGCAGAAACTGTGTATTCTACAGCAGAGAGACTGACATAAGGCAACCAAAGACTTATTTTCCCCATCTACAAAGGATAGGACATTTTGCTACTCCCTATGTATTAGAATATTTTGGGGATTTGAAATCTTGGCCTACCCCTCCTCTTCTTCTAGAAAGAGAAATTCTTATTCTCCTAGCCCTCATCATTTTTCTTTTGTTTGCTAGAATAAAATTGCTTCTCTGAAATCTCTTACAAATATGCACTCCTGAATTTCAAGCTAATCCTCATTTGTATGACTAGGCACCAATTACTGTTGATATTTTCAGATTTTTAAAAAAATTGCTGTTGAACAGAGCATCACCACACGTTTTATATTTCCACCCACAATCTGTTTAAAGAGTTACTCAAGCAATCCCATAGGTAACATGGTTACCAATCATCCTTCCCAGACAAAATGGTACCCTTGTTCAAAGACCTGATGCTTTGGCAGCAGGAAATCTCTGGCAAGGTTAGAGAAGAAACCAAACAGCCTTCAAATGTGATCCATTTGTGGCCTTTTTACAACAGAATTGACCTGTGCAGATCATGAATGGAACAAAACCTTGAGTTTAATCCGAGCAACAGTTGGCTCCTGTCACCTCCAGAGGTCCCTTTGGATGCTATCTCTTCTCAGCTCTGAAACCTTGTTGGACTTCAACATAAGGAGAGGCCTGCCCATTTCAAGGGGAGGGTAGTGATGCCCCGTCCTGTCCCAAAATATCAGAGATATTTTGGTTGCTTTCTAGAGCACCTGAATGTATTCCCTTTTAAACCTCACTTTCTTTTTTTTTTTTTTTTTTTTTTTGTAAACTGCCAAAAATACATGGTCCCAGGGAGAATATTTGTTTATCATTTAGAATTTATACATACATTGCTCAGTTGCATCGTAGCTGAACATTTTTTCCCCAGACATATAAATTAGTAATTAAAATATCCGGAACACACCATTTCTAACCAATACCCAGGGCTATACCTTATCTCTAAATTTTAATTTGTTACTGAGCTCTAGAAAGACTTCAGCAATTTCCAGCTGTGAAAAGTTTTGTCACGAGTTTGGCTGCTTTCAAAGGGGAAAAAAAAAGCAGTACATTCCATAAACGTTGCTAGCAAGGCTTGCCAGGAAGGGTGGACATCTCTTTTACTACAGCTCCAGCAGAAAGCTAGTCTGGAGCTGCCTGATAAAACCACCTTTCCTTTGGAAAAATGACAATTTGTGAAGCTGAAACTTTCTTAAAAAGTCAAAACTTCAGGGGAGGCCATTTCTTGAGTCCAGGATGGTGTCTCTGCTCACAACGAGAGTGGCCAGAAGTGAAGTATCCAGGAAAGCTCGTAAGGTGGATATAATTTTTATATATTTTAGTTTTTCTAACAAGACCATAATTACACCCTGGGCTCCTGCACTATCCTCTACACTGCAGGAATCTGAAATGATGGCAAATGATGCAGTGGAGTAAGGAGCCTGCATCACCCAAAACCACTGCAAAGAGGAGAAGGGTTCTCCAACACTGACTATGCCAGAGCTTTTCTATGCTTCCCCCCTGCATTGCTCCACTCTCTTACTCCAGGTGGATGCTCCTATCCATGGGACCAACCAGAATTTATCTCCAGGACATAAATAGTTGTCAGGTCCAGAGCTGTTACATGAAAAAAACATAGCTGAAAAGGTCTTTTCTGCTAGGGAGAAGCCAAGTTTTCTTAACAAGTACATTTGGGAAGTACGGATTCAAATCTACACATTACACCTTACCAAATTCACCAGCCTCAGAGACCTATGTGAAAAACCCCACAAACCCCAAAACACTTCTTAAATCCCCACAGCTTTGTCCCACTTGCAGCTCATAGCAGTAAACTGTTGTTTCATATTCACAGAGAGGTTGGGGCAGAGCTGGCCTTGATCACTATTTCTTCGTCACAGCTTAGACAATGTGGTAGGAATAGACTCTGGAGCAGTGTTGGCAGTTTTTATTTATTTTACATAAACACCATTTCTTTAGGCATGGAAACATCTGAAGGTTTAAGCTTGGCCACAGCTGAAAAGGATTTGTTTAAAAGCACCACTTCAAAATGAATATATTTCCCATACATCATTATGCAGGGCAGCTTCGAGGAGAGAGCTGGCAGGCTATCAGCTGGTAGAGCTCATTTTAAACAGCAGGGCAAACTGCATCACCCCAAAAGCTAACAGGGTCCCAGGTTAATTTAAAAAATAAAATAAAATAAAATAAAATAAAATAAAATAAAATAAAATAAAATAAAATAAAATAAAATAAAATAAAATAAAATAAAATAAAATAATAAAATAAAATAAAATAAAATAAAATAAAATAAAATAAAATAAAATAAAATAAAATAAAATAAAATAAATGTTTCAAATGAAAAAAATACCCCTCACACATATGTTGAAGAGACACAGGCCTGCTTAAGCTACTCAGAATAGTCTATTTTTCCATTCTATTATATTAAATTATTACTGTTAGTGGTTAGTAGTTACATATTCAAAAATAAACACCACTATCTTGCATCACAGACCCCGTTTTGTTCAGATTTGGCCTAACACAGAGGACCAGCCCAGCCACCCACCTGAACTCAGGGACAGCTTGGCAGCCCGGCTGAACAACAATGTGATTTTGCTGGCTGAACCCTGGAGCCCTCAGGGAAGTTCACATTTAGATCAGGCAGAGGGGCCAAGCCTCATGATTTGGACCTGAACTATTTTTTGTAACATCCTGAAGAAGAAAAAAGCCTTCCTGCTTCTGACCTGGGCTCCAACGAAGTCTCATATACAACAAGCCAACCCTACACCAGTCCCTGCCAGGAGAACCCTACATCTTCAGGCTCAAGACCACCCATGATCAAAGTCAATACACTAGAAAACAGACCACCTGACAAACCACTGAGGGAAAGAAAAGAAAGAGGAAAAAGTAGAAGAAGAAGACTCAGAGAAACATTTTAAGAAATATATTTCTTGGTCAGCACTAATTCTGGTTCTCAGCACTTTAAGGCTGATGGACCAGAGGTAGGTATCTAAGTCTATATTTAGCCAGGTAATGAGGTCGGAATAGCACTTAACACACAGTTTGGCATTTTTCCAATTTGAGTAATTTTTCTTGTTCCTACAGAGATTGAGGAGTTGATTACCTGTTTGCAGCTCCATGCTTTCCTTTCCCAGTAATAGTCAGCACCCACTTTTTATTTCTCATGTCCTTTAGGTCACAGGAGCTTTTTTACTTCATTTTGCAGTTCTTCTCATACCTTTTTTTTCCTCTTTCTACCCCTGTGGGATTCAGACCAGGCTGCTGACACAGAGCAAGGGACAGGCCATACAGTCCTGATCTACTCCATGACACCTCTGCCTGAGCAAGAACAGCCAAAGTTAACCTCGATTCATTTTTTTTTCTACCATAAGGAAAGTCAGTGACAGAAGAGGGAAAAGTGACAACAGGCTCTTTGTGCAATGAAGAACATCTTATCTGTCCCATACAAGGCTGGCCACAATTATACTGCAGGAAACCCACAAGGAATTTGTCAAATAAGAATAGATGTGCAGTTTCATCTGCTGGGCTTTTTTTTATTTGTGCACCAGATGCACCTTCTCAGGTAGTCCCAACAAGGAAAAACAAAACTAAAAGAATGATCTGGGGCTCTTGCAAAAATGCAAACCAACAGCACAACAGTAGTGTTGGTGCAAAGGAAACTCAATTTCCCATTTCTTACTTGCTTCTCTATCCTGCTGCTTAATGGTAAACTGGCATTTACCTTGGTGTTTGGGTTAGGCTCACTCCTAGTTTGATGGGCATTATCAAATATGTAGTCAAGCCAATAATTTTGCCCCTTCTGCAGAGCAATAGCTGGGCCATACTCATCCCTGTTAGTGCAACATGCTGTGAGGTTGAATCGTGCTTCCCACTGTTTGTTCTTCCCCTCCCTCCACAACAGGGCAATTTTTTTCCTTCTATTTCTCAAGGAATTAATAAACCAGGGACTTATAAAGCCCAGCTCAGGACACCAAAGCCTATCGCAGTCATGGTTTCATTCCTGAATGTCTGGTAACAATTCTGTAACTGTTTTATAAACTTTTGTACTTGATGCCTTAAATTATATCAGAATGTCCCAAGTGCTTTTCTGCAATACCACAACATAATAAAGCCTGCCTTAATTTGATGTGCTACAGAAATGCTTTTCTGAAGAAAATTATTACATATTAGAAAGGTACAATGAGTCATGGAAACATAACTACTATTTCAAGAGTGAATTGGAAAATATTCCACATGCCTGTATTCACCAGGCTGACAGAGGACTTATGAAGTGGTCTTTGAAGAAAAACGCAAGCAGAAAAAAAGGCAAAAGCCACATGGAAGAAAATACCATCCCAAACTATTTGCTCTTGCTTCTCCAAGAGGCCAAAGCTCAGACAAGGCAAAAGACTCAGCTTAGTGGTTAGGTCTGGCTTACAAGTGCCAACCTGCTACTTAAAAATCTCATTTGCCTCCCTGGTCTCCCAGCAGAAGAAAAGTCTCCAAGGTCCACAATGCATTTTTATTTTTCAAGGTTATATTTATATATAAAAATAAATATAAAATGCCTCCAAACCTCATTCCCCCTATCTCTCCTACCTAGACTTTCTTAGTATTCTATGTAAATTGTTATCATTTCTCCTATCAGTGCCCCTACATCCCAAGATCAATACCACTTTTCCTACCTCCTTTTTTTATGTGCATAGTTCACTATTTGTCCCCTCCAAAAAAACAGAACAGTGGCATTGACCCCATCTTCTTTACGCCTGCACTCAACCACAGAGAGATTTCCCTTTCACTGCCAGCTTTCCCTTATCAGGTAGGATTTTGGATTGATGTTAATATTGCTAACTCCTCATCTCTCAGCTAATTCCTGCGGGTTTGTTCCTGAGGAGGATGTACTCCATCACGCGGGCTCACCGGAGGACCAGGAGATAGCTGCAATATTTAATGACAAATCTCTTGCTCCAAACAGAACAAACAACTCATTCAACGACATATTATTTGTCCCTAGAAATGTCTTTTTTCCTTAGGAGAGTTTGTAGCCGTGTGGATAAATTCATGCTTTCCATCCTCTTCCCTTGCACACACCAACAAACCACATTTCTTCACTTTGGTTTGTAACATGTGGCAGTGGCCATTTCAAGCTACGTTGTGCCACTTGGATGGTTTCCCCTCCTTTGAACCCTCGGCCTAAGACAAGCCCCTGAGGAAGCATCCAGGATCCTGAAGTTACACCTGTATTAGAGCCCAAACTCTGAGTTCCATGTGCTGTCCAGCATCTTTATTTCAACCAGGATCTCTCCAGAGCTGCAAAAACCCCCTCTCTCCTGTATTAAAACTGGGTTATATGTTATACGTACCCGTGAAGGCTGTGGCATGTTGAATTCATGAAACCTTGTGCAGAGTGTTGCTCCAAAAAAAAATAGACAAATAACTG
Source organism: Tyto alba (assembly GCF_018691265.1). NCBI lineage: Eukaryota > Metazoa > Chordata > Aves > Strigiformes > Tytonidae > Tyto > Tyto alba. The sequence continues at coordinate 39,197,027 of NW_024881261.1, read as the reverse complement.
TGCAAGTCCTGTCTTTTCCACCTCACTTCTTATTTGTGCTGAAAAAAAAAAAAAAAATAAAAAAAAGGGAAACTTTTCTCCTGCAAACACACACAAGCCACTAAAAGGTGCTGCAAAATGATTGTATCTGGTCTTTGAGTTTAATTATTTGTTTTGTGAGCTTTGCTTTCAGCTGGAAGAGTTTTAAATATACTATTTTAACAAGTCCTAGCAGGATCAGATTACTTACTGGCATTGATTTATGCAGTAAATCCAGTTGCTACTTTTCATTTATGTTTAGCGTAAACCTTTGTTATTAGAACATCCCATTACTTTAAAATGTACTTAAAGTACTTAAAGAATGTACTTAAAGGCGAAATAAGATCTGGTTGGGAAGTCAAAGCTTAGAGAAAGCCATTTCCACATCAAATAATTTTAATGCCAACTTACTGCAGGAGGAACAGGGGGAAAATAACCCAAAAGTAAAAATCTCACTTTAACTGTACTTACGTTCCCATGGTATGAAAATATTCACCCAGATCTTTATTTTCATTGTCACAGATCTTCTATTTTGCCTGTGAAGCATATATGCAGAACTTTTCTTTTCAAATAAATATTGTTTCTTCTCATTTCATGAGAGCCATGACAACTGAGAATGGTCAAACTAGCCACCTTCCTTATTTTCATATGAAGGACAACTTACACGTAACATTTTGCAGAAAGGAATTTATTTTTTTGACCTGCATTATATAAACCTTAAAACCTATGACTTCAGGGATTTCATTCGTATCATCCTACTTAAGTAGGGGGACTTCATTTTATTAAAAAAAAAAAAAAAAATCATTACTTTTTACTATTTACTTTTAAAGTACGTGGTATTATTAGGCCCAAGATAAACCTGTATTTTTCCAAGACAGAATAGAGGTCATACTATTAGTATCAAGAAACTGCATGAACAGAAGGGGGGAGAAAAAGTCAGGAAGTAGGCTGGGAAATTTTCAGTATAACTAAAAATAGCTGAACATAACTTTCAATTAACTTCCCAAGCATTTGGGTCTAACGACATCTTTTGATGAATTATTTGCCAAAGGGAAAGACAGGCCAGCAGGTACAGAATTAAAACACCCTTCTCATAACAAGGAGACAAAAACATTTTCATAACTGGAGTTGCCACCAGCTCCTGTTCTAAATCATTTTTTTGCAATTACTTTTTGAAAAGGATTTTAGAAACCAATATCGAGCAGACAAATCAGGAGCATGCGCATTTCATGTGTTTGATGGTACACAGTTACCTGTGCTCACATACAGGACTCAGCTTCTGTGTTATGATTATTCAGGCTGGCATTACACTGGGAAACAAGGATGGAATTACAAAACTATTATTTATTCTTTTCCCCTTGTGATCCCCATCAGTGGTGCTTGCAGAAAACCGATAAGACTGCCTAAGTTGTAATTGCAGCAGGCTCACACACCACATTACAAAACCATTGGACTTGTAAGCAGGGGAATAGGAGAACATTTATGGATCAGTGTAGTGTCAATATTTGATCAATATCCAAACATTAGCCTTACACAAACACAGCTCATATCAAACTATCATAAATCAAAGGAGTACTTATGACCACAGATTTATCTTGAAGCCACAGACACACAAAACTTTTATAATTTATTCTAATTTCTTTGGCAGCAGCATGATCCAATGCCCCCAGGCACAACATGTGCCAGTGGCAAATCTCTGCCGCTTCTCCGTGGCACAATCAACCCTGAAATATCTCAGCCACAAGGGAAAAGTGGCAACACTGGAGGCTAGAGACTCCCCAGCCAGGCAGGATGGGGATGCAGAAACACCATTCATGCTAATTTTTAAAGAGTTTGTTTTTCACCTGATGCCAGTTTTGGAACTGGGACCAAGTCTTTTCTTTCTTTCTATCTTTCTATCTTTCTATCTTTCTATCTATCTATCTATCTATCTATCTATCTATCTATCTATCTATCTATCTATCTATCTATCTATCTATCATCTATCTATCTATCTATCTATCTATCTATCTATCTATCTATCTATCTATCTATCTCTCTATCTCTCTATCTCTCTATCTCTCTATCTATCTATCTATCTATCTATTTCTCTATCTATCTATCTATCTATCTATCTATCTATTTCTATCTATCTATCTATCTATCTATCTATCTATCTATCTATCTATCTATCTATCTATCTATCTATCTATCTATCTATCTATCTATCTATCTATCTATCTATCTATCTAAATATACATATACCCGGGTTATTTGATCCAATATAAATTCTTTTGCAGCCTAGAAGCAATTCTCTAGCAGGGTATGCTGCAGGCTGCTGAAACATAGGATTGGTTTTTGGAAACCACTAAGACTTAAATTGAATTGTTTGTAATTATAGACAACAATAGCTTTACGGTATGCAGATTTATCCTGGGCAAAGGGAGCATAACAATGTTTATATAGCTATAATGAGTTGTAATGGTGTTTAGCACAATCTCTAAGTCATGGCTCTTAGTACACACACATACATAACTGTCCCTAATAATCTGTATGTGCCCTACTGAATCTACAGCCCACTTGGGAAAATTCAAAGTCCTTTTAGCAATGGCCCATTTCTTCCTCCATTTCCAGCAGACCATGCAGTGAGCATGCCACTAACCAGAGGGCCACTGCACCCGTGTCCACACAGCCAGAGCACAGCCTGCTCAGCCTGACCCAGGTGTGCCCAACAAGCAGAGCAAGCAGAGGACTCAGGAGATGCTTTCAACACTACCAAGGAAGGGAGGGGTGTTGACATGACAGACATACCTACATTACAGCTGAGCTATTAATGCTCAACCTCATCACTTTTATGGTTTTTCAAGGCTTGAGAAGGCAGATCTTATATCATAGATCACAGCTCCACGCAGCAAAAGGTAAGATGAGGTCTTGTGTTTCTTAAAGCCCAGCCCCCATCAAAGTCTGCACATGACTTACTGGGTTATGTGAAAAACACACATAGCCTCTGGGGACAAGGACTTATGGAGCAGCCTCCAGCACCATCCCACATCGCCAGACATGGGGATGCACAGACGCTCCTGCCCCAGACTCCTCCACCATCCCAGCACCCAAAGCCAGATCAGTCCTTTGGAAAGCACATTTATATCCACAGCTCTCTACCCTCTCCCCCCCAGAAAAACTCCCCATCATCCTAGGAGAAGCTCTGCTGAGTTCCTACCCCCTTCTGTCCTAAATCTCCTCAGCAATGCTCAAGGAAAGCCCAATGCTACATTAAAATCTTCCCTACTTCAAAACCTGAGTGAGTGGAAACCGACAAGTGACAACCCAAGAGGTCCTGGGCAGGGCACCCTGCTCCTCCTGCAATCAAAGATGGTTTTAATGGCTTCATTACTATGCTAATGAACAGCTACTGATCCCCAGTCAGAGCCAGATGGAGATTTGCCATTAACCCCTCACTGAGCATCCCGGAAAATTTTTTGCAGCACTTCCAGGGGAAGCTGGGTTGGGCCCACCTTTGGGTTTTTGTGGCAGTAATTAACATGAAGGAGCAACATCCGCTCAAGTATCATTTTTCTTGAGCTGGAAGTGCTTTTCCCTAATCCCACCTGGCAAGCCGAAGGAAACCCTTGAAAAGACAACCCACTGCTGGTGTGATTATGGAAAATGAAACAATTATGTCTTACTGCTCTTGGGGCTTCTCAATTATGCCTCTCGAGAGGTGTTCAAGGAAACATAAACACAGATCACGTCTTCTCTTTTGATCCCTTTTCCTCTTCTGTGCAAAATCTGCCCTGGAGAGAGGAGGACAGAGAAGAAAAGCATCACAGCTGCTGTTCCTGCACAACCTGAGGGCCTTCAAAAATTTATGCTAAAATCCCCACTCTCTTGGCATCTCAATGGCTTTCCGTGGGTTCCCCATGCCCATATGTGTTGTCATGCTTCCCCCACACCTGTGGGTCAATCCAGTGGAAGCACAGCCAGTTTCTACCCCAAAATAGGGTTTGGCAACTGTCTTTCCATCCCAAACTCTTCTATTTACACATCTAATCCCACTGGCCACCTGTACTTCATCTAATGAGCAGATGGGTTTTCCTCCCCAGCAGACATTTCCTTGGGAGCAATCACATTTTTGGGCCAAGAAATGGGTGAATGCAGCAGTGTCTCAGTGAGACTTTCCAGTCTTGCTCATGTATCATCAGACTCCTTTGTTACCTGCACTCAGGTGACATCTCGTGCTGCTCTTTTTCCCCCAATGAGACTTTTTCATGACTCCTTTTTAGTGATGTTCACATGACGATGCATGACGCTTCTTTTTTTTTGGGTGGTGATTTACTCCTCCTGATGTCACAATTTCAGGACAGCAGCTTTTATTTGATCACATAATTATTTCAAATAATTTCCCTGTGGAGTCCAAGATGCTTGGTGGCACGCTGGCGTTGAGTTTGAAATCTAGTGTCACCGATGATCAGTCTTGCCAATTCCTTATGATGGATGAGATAGGCTGGCACACTAAAGACAGAAAAATCCCTTTGATAGGGAAAAAAGAACCAATGTTATATCTGCCCATCACTGTCAAGTTCTGCCCAGGGGGTCAGGAGAAGCAGCAAACCCCAAATGCCCTCTGGGTACTGTGCTCAGTAGGTTTTTTGTTTGGTGTTGTTCTGGTTTGTTTGTTTTTTAATTATGTTTTAAAATCTGCATTTGAACCCCTGAATTCAACAGAAAGGTAGATACCGGAGGGCAGGCATTTCCTTGGGAGCAATCACATTTTTGGGCCAAGAAAAGGGGTGAACACAGCAGTGCATCAGTGAGACAGCAGTTGCACTGCTCGCTGCTGCTCACATTGAGGGATCAAGGCCCCCGTTATCTACCCACCGCACAGGAATACCTAATGCTTTTAAAGCTGAGCAAACACCAGTATGGCACTTTTCCAAACCTGAAGTGTCAGCAACACCTAATCGTAAACACTTAATTTAATGTGCCTCGAAATGAAGCCCGAGACTGCCTTAAATGTAGTTCAGAATCAACATAGGCCAAGGTTGCTGGTGGGGTCAGCCTTAGGATTGGCAAACCTACAGGCTGCAGTATGGTCATGGTCCATCACTGAGGTGAGAGATCGCCAGAGCAGGGTGCAATTGCAGGGACAGATCCTTATGCTGGGGTACTAAACATGCACATCATATGAGAAATTACTCTGCCAAACCACCGCGGCAGCCATTTCATTCCTGTTAGGGTCCAGAAGGATTTTAGCAGAGGCAAACATTCAATTCGGCTGTTGAGTCAACAGATGCGGCACAATACCCCAAGAACCAAAATATCTGGATGCTCAGAGGTTGCCACACCTGGAAGCCACCCATCGCAGAGATCTGTGGCTGCTGAATTTATTTGCAGCCTTTTCTAGGTGCAACAAACCCTCCTCAAACCCTGCACTGGCTTTCCTCGCTGCAAGTATACTTAGTCTTTACTCGGAAGATGTTTTCACAGTTATTCCTGCAAACCCGCAGTTTGCAGGCTAAGTGCACTTAGGCCACCAGCAAGAGGGATTTGTCACTCCCGCTACATCCCTCCAGCAAGCCAAAACCTCCTCTTGAAGCCAGGACTGGCACGAGGCTGTGTCCCTTCTCCCAGCTTCTCTGCTGAGGGCATCAGCAGCAGCAACTGGGATGGATCCGCTGGGAAAGCCTTTGGTGTGGAACAAATGAACCAGAATCAAAATGGTAGCACAGGGCCAGCCCGTAAGCCGTGATCTGACTTCAGTCCTTCGCATTTATTTACAAAAAAAAAAAAAAAATGGGCCTGGGTAGGTGCTGTCGGAGCAGCAGTGACCCAGCTATCTGGTCAAAGGCCTGCAGGGAGCCGGGAGATAGAGCGGGTTAACGTTTAACCCATGGGGACTGTAAACCAGCCCCAGGGCTGCTGAACCTTTGGAGTTTGATATGATGATTAGGGAATAACCAGAGTGACACGTCGCAAACTCTCCATAATCAAGGAGACCTTTTTCCCGGGCGGTGATCTCCAAAATTGCTCAGGTACGCGACCGCTCATCCTATCCCGAGGTTTGGGGTGCGGGGACCGGGTCTCCCATGAAACACCCCTCCCATTTGGCAGGGGTGAGGAAGGAGCAGCTCCATCTCAGGCCTTCCCTGCCCCCGATAGTGCCCCACCATCAAATTCATGTCTTGGGTGCTGCCTGACACCAGGGGGAAGGGGCCAGACCGGGGGGGGGGGGCTGGGACCCCCCTGCACTGCGCGGCTGCACCCATGCACCAGCACAGTCCCCCACCACTCACCTTGATTTTTTGATGAGCAAGGTGGGGAGAGAAGGGCTCCTCGGGGGCCTCGGTGTAATTTCTGCTTGGTGGCAGTGGCAAGGAGCATTTTTTACTACTTTCCCCCTGCTGATCACCAGCTGTTGCCAGAAAAGCAAAGCCAGACAAAGTGGAGGGGGGAGGAGGGATTTTCCCTGTGATAATTCGGTCTCGATTTGTTAAAGCGCAACTTTCTAGGGCTAATCATTAGAGGTCTTTCCAGCTGACTTCTTATTCCTCCTTCTCTTTGCAAAAGGTCAGTCTCCATTTCAAAGGCAATTTCTGATCCTATAAAAAAAATTTTCCCTAATCTCTCCAAACTAGCAGGCTTTCTGCCCAATACACAATGTTTCTCTTAAGAAGAATAGAAATAGAAGGGAGGTTGGCTTCAAAGCATCTGGCATGTGATGCTGCAAATAAAATGGGGGGAAAGGAGGTTTAGCTTATCATCAAGTGCCCTTCATCCTCAGCAAGGGCTTTTTGGGGCATATTGTGTGCATTTGGTAACACAGCTGCAAAAGCCATGTGCAAGAGGAAAGGTATTTGGAAGAGAGGAGCCATTTCCCAAGAAAAAGAAGCTGAGCAAAAAATTTGCCAGTTTATACGTGAAATATCTTCCCAAGGCTCATGTACTGCAAAGCGTGCAGCACTTTTCCATTACTTTGAATTTATCCCGCCTTCCTGCAAATACCTACGAGTTCCCACTTTCTGTGGGGCCACCTGAGCTGGAAAAAACACCTGTGCCCTGGAAAGCAAAAGGACTAAAGCCTTGTGCCACGTTGCTCAGACTCCATCCTACAGCATGTCTCACCCTAGCAAAGAGCTCATGAAGCTTCAGGTGTCTGTTTTTAGGCTGAATATGAAGAATGCTTCATGTTACATATATATAAGTACGAATATATATGTATATTTGAGTATCATATATATATATATGTATGAATATATATTGCTTGGAGCCTGGAGGGAGGGAAAAAAGCTAAAACCTTGGAAAGCAAGCTGATAAGTTAAAGGAAAATATTTTCTTTAGTAACTACATATTTGGGTTATTAAGGGTAAAGAGTGAATATACTTGTCGAGTCTTTTCAGAGGCTTTTCAAAGGCTGTTATTCTTCCCGAGGAGCAGTTGAATCGGGGGTATGTTGGTACAAAACAGCCTTCATTAAATGTGTCTCCAAGTGGCTCAGCACATTCAGGCTCAACAATACACATGAAAGTGTATTGATCTGCACAGGATAAACACAGTTTCGTTATCTCATTCATGGAAACAGTAACCAGGTTTCCCCGAAAGGGCTGCGAAGGGGCAGGCTTGGGGTACAAAAGCGGTGGGGGAAGAGAGTAGGATCGCAAATACCACCTTCCCTCCTCTCAACAAAAATCCCAGCATGGGAGACATCCCTTGAATGGGGAAACCAATTTCCCCTTTTCCAAGCAGATAGCCCAAAAACTCTATGAGTTTTGGGTAAAATCTGAATTTGTCTTGCTCCTGGCTGGCTGGAGCAAAGCTGTGGGATCTGCCTGAAGTAGCTGGCAAGAAAACCATACATAGAAGTAGTCATGGAGAGGTGAAACAGTGTTATAATAAGTTTGTTTCTTGTCTATATGGGGTTTGTTAGGCATAAAAGTACTTTTTCTTGCGTTGGCAGTTTAGGGCTTTAGTAGAAATCTAAAATAAATGAAAGGGTTCAATGGAGAGAGGAAAATCAAGTGAAGCGATGCTCTGATTTAAGATAAAAACAGCACCTTCCTTTTCTAATGGCTTGGGGTTCTTGATTCAGTCACCATAATAACTTGGTAGTATTGTTAAAAATTTAGTCAAAAAAGAGGATGAAATAGGAAACACACCTGGACAGTTTGCACCTTTGAAGGTCCTAAGTTCAACATAAACAGCTGAATAAAATGCAACTTCCCCTCCCCCTCCCTTTTCTTCCTTTTCTTTTTAGCATAATGGTCATTATTAACATCAAGCCATCTAAGGGTCAAACCCCTGAAAATGATTGAATTCCAGAGCAGTTATTTCTATTAAGTGTAGCTGGCTTGTTTGTTTTTGTTTTTGTTTTTGTTTTTTGTTTTTTAATAGTGCTAAAAATACTGCCTTAATTTACTGCAGTCATTCACACTTTCCAACAGCAGCCATGGAAAGGGAGCTTTCCCCCTGTGAGTGTGGATTTTCTAATTGATTAATGGCCGAGGGAACAAAGAAGGAGAGAAAGTAATCATATTTCCCCAGGTCCCGTGACAGGAGCTCCCCTCCCTTACCCATAACGATTGAAAAAAATAGCCCAGCACACCAGTACTGCTGCAAGGACTGAGGCTGATGCCTGGAATACAGGGAAAGTGCTGAAATCCCACGTTTCAGAAATAAAACGTCCCACTGTGACTTGCATCCTGGAAATAGTGTGGGTGCACTGATGTCTATGGACCCTTAGGTGGTGGAGGTGGGAGAGTGCCCTGTCCAAAAAGGTGTTTATATATCCTCAGGCCAAGGGACATAGGAGAGAAGGGTGGAGAGAAAAGGTACTTGGAAAATTTGGAGATTTGAAAGGCTGTTTTACTGTGCTTGGGATATGCTGTCTTGGGATTCAAACTTCTTTAAAAAGAAAGGTATGATTTCTGTTTCCATCCCAGGGAAACTCAACTGATGGAGGAAAGCTCTCTAGCAGCAAGGCTTATAAATTAGCTGTGAATGACTTGGGGCTGGTGATTAGTAGGAGGGACTTAATTTCTAAAAGCGGTGCTACAAACCCAGATCTGGGTGGTGTGTTGGGTCATCCACGTGCGTGTCCAAGCCCTGAGTGTGCAATGCTGTCCAGCCTCTGCCTCTGATCCTCCCCCTGAATCATGAGTGGAGGCTTGCAGAGCACCCCAGGCTGGAGGTACCCTGGGGTGGGGATCTCCAGCCAGACCCCACTGCCAGCAGGACCAATGCTGTAGCTGAGGGCCACGGTCCAGGCAAGTTGGGGCATTCCCAGGGACGGGGATCCTCCATCACTTGCACGGGGAAGCACTGTTTCCATGGGGCCAGCTGGGCTTTCCACAAAGGTGGCAGCGTGTGGAAACCCTGGGCACAGATTGAGGCCAGACCATCATTAACACATACCCTAAGAACACAGTGACTGATTTTTCTGGCACTTTCCAAAAATGCGTGGAAGTCTCTAACACCGGATTTTGTAGTGGCTGTGATTAATACCTTGTGCAACCTCAAATATTCTTGCTCCCTTATTCCTATCGGATTTCTCAAGCATAGTCTGGAGTACACTAATGTCTAGACCCTAAAAAATTCTCAGGATGCCTTACGAGAAGAGCCCAAAAGAGCTTGCCTGGTCTTATCTAATAAGGCAGAAGCTGAAGAGGGATATTGTTCCCGCTGTAAATGCATCAGCCAGGGAGATGCTCTACTCCCATCCATCCCCCAGCCCTGCAGCTTCTGCTCACTGCTCAGCATGAAAGCATCACCTGGAGTGAGATGTGACTGGAAATTACTCCTCCCCGGAGGAGAGGTACAGAGAAGCGTGGCATTTAAGGCTCCACGTACAAATGCATTCAAAGCAGCAGCCGCCGAGACACCCAGCCGGCAGGGAAGCGCCGAGTGAAATAGTGCAATTTGCTGCGGGGGGATGGGGTGGGGAGAAAAAAGAGACTCTTACACTACTCATCTATCTAGGTCGCAGCTGGGGACAGGCAGGAAACCTCAGCTGCTATGGAAAGCCGCTGAGGTTTGCCTGGCTGCAGTCCAGCCGCTTTCCCGGCACGGAGAGGAGACGGTGCCGACACGGGGCAATGTGCCTGCTGGCTGCTGGCAGTCCGCTGCCCGCCTCTGCGCCCCGACACCTCGGGCAGCCGCCCTGGCGAGGAGCAGGTCACTGCAGCATGGACATACCGGATAGAAAAGGGAAAAAAAAAAAAAAAAATTACGAAATCCAGGGTGGTTAATATTAGAGATATCTGCATAGCAGAGCCGTCCCTTTTCGTCCCCACGTGTGTCCCGGTCTTTGGGTACATGAGGATGGGCTCAAGTTCAGATGTAAGGGCTGACAGAGGCTTGTGGAGCACCATGCAAATTTTCACCAAGTGCTGCCATTTGGTCACCCAAACCCCTGATGAAACCAGGATGCAGCAAAAGCAAAATATAAGGGGCCAAATTTGCAGTATGCCAACACTTTCCTTGATAGGGTGCATATAGGGTGTCTCTGCCCAAGTAGAGGAGGATGCAAAACCAATTTGTATTTTAATTGGGTTGTTCTGAACGACCTCTTTTTCCTTCTTAAGCAGCCTGCAAAAGCATCTGACTCGTTTTTGCACAGCAGTGTGCTAATCCTTCTCTGTGCCGTGCTGAACCCCAGCTCCCGGGGAGTTGGCAGGCACAAAAATCACAAGCATCAATAGGGTTTTGCTGCCGCCTTCAGCAAGGGCAAAACAAAACAATAATCAGGCTCCAGTTCCTGCTGAAAATATTCATTTTGGAATTAGAGATGGGAAAGAGCTATTGCAATGGACAGTCCATCTCCCAGTCTGTGCATGTTGGCAATAATTAAAACACTGGAAAGCCTGGGATCACAGCAGAAAAAAAAAAAAAAAAAAATCAGAAGGGTCTCACAAAACTCAGAATTAAATAGCTCCAAACCTGGCATTACAGAAATGTCTGCATTTCCGGGTATTTAAGTCATGATCTCTGGAGCTCAGTGTGGCAGAGCCAGTGACACAAAGCTGAGATCTTCCAAACGCCTGGGTTCGTGCCCCATTTTTGGCACTGAGAATAATCCATCTGTTTAAATTTAAAGCACCTGTTTAAGTCATCCAGGATACAAAGATATAGGAACACAGAGCAAGTAGTGTCCAAAGGCAAAGTGGCCAGCCTCAAACCTTAGCTCTTCCCTCAGTGAACCCCAAAAGCAGCATGTACTAACAAAAGATTTTGGTGTTAAGCAGCCAGCTGTTGGAAAAGGCTTTTTCTGTTATTTCCATGGCATCGTGGCATGCTCAGAAAATCTGCTGTAGCCGGTTATGTTGCATTTCTTTACCTGCATTTCTTTGCCTGCATTTCTTTATGTGGAATGCTTATGTGCACCAAGAGACCTGCTGTAAAGGGAGATTATTTAGGGTCCTCTCCCCAAAATTTGGCATTAGTTCAGGGCTCAGACACAGTAATCCATCCTCCTTCCACCTTTCTGTCAACCTGTCTCTGCTCCTTCAGATTTCCCTTCTCCCCTGCCCAGCATCCCCACAACCATCACACACCCCTCTCTGTCCCTGTGCCATGGTGACTCCTGGGGTCCCCCATCTGCCTCACCCCCAGTATACCCACCCCGGCCCCTTTTGGCCCTGTTTGCTCTCCAAGCATGCCTGGGAGTTATCATTGCCTTTCCTTGCCTCCACCTTCATACAATTGAAATCAATTTAAGGCAATAACAATCATTTTGGATGACATGATTTAGCAATTTTCTACTATGAATTTCTTGGGCCTACCCGCCCACAGCACAAGCCTTGGCTATGAGGACCCAAGGAGGCAACTGGTTTTGTTCTTGCTGATGTTCAACATCAGCCCACCATCACGAGTCCTCAAGCTTAACATTGCACCTGCAGACCCTGTTTCTACGCCTGGCTCATACAAATGGGTTTTGCACAAGCTCAAAGCTCAGCATGCAGGAGGAATGGGGCAGCCTGAAAACATAGGCAGCAAGGCCATCTTATAAATACCCCTTTGCCAGTGTGTAACTCAATTCAGATTCAGATTTTAGCTTTATGGTGTTTTCAACCCAAACCCAAAACTTACAATATCTCTAATTAGATATGATATGAAACTACAGCTCTGAATCAAAACATCTGAACCCAAGATTATTCCAGCCCTGAACCTAGATACCGATCTGAAGTTCTCCCATGCTCTTGATTTCTAAAAATAGGCCAAATCTGGACCTAGCTCTTGTTTATCACAAAGCGTCAGACATGTCTTGTACAAGGTTCCCTTCCCAGCATCAGTGGGGTGCAATGGCACGCAGGACTCATCGTCGCATACTCAGCACAGGATCAGGCATCTTACATGTGTTTCCCTCCTAAGACACGTGCGCTGATATGTTACAATATCCCTCCGCCTCTCACTGGAGTGCTGTCCAAAAATCCAACTGTGGGTTTAAATGTTATTTATTTTCATGCAACATGAGGGGCATATATTTGCTTTTTTCCACTGTCTGTGGTGTTTTGTTTTGTTTTTATCTCAAAATAACTGATTTAGGAAAAACGATCCTGATAACTTTCTCAGGAGGGTGGATTTTCTCCTCCTAGCTGTATTAATTTATTTAATTTATCTTAAATTTGATTGCAGTGAGCACCCCTAATTAACCTGATTTTTTGCTGATAATCACTCACAATGGAATCAAATCACAAATCCGGGGATGGATTGACCGGCACACAGAAAGAAGCTGCCCTCCGTGCATTAATTCAGCGAACAGGATATAATTTGATCCAGGTAGGAAATCATGGTCATGTCCTTTTGTGCACAGTGCCTGGCTTCAACCTGAAGCAATGTGTTGCATCAGGGGCTCGATCAGTGCATCTGTGTACATGAAGCACTCCTTGCTCATTCTTCTCTCTGTTTTTCTCTAACATATGTGCCACACATAACTACATGTGATAGATGCTGTCGTTTAAGAAGCAAGATCTTATTCCTCCAGGAATTCTTTGCCCGTTGCCAAATTATGATAAAGGTGGGGGGAAAAAAAAAAAACCTGAATACTGCTAGATGTTGTGAAAGGTTGGGATTGCTGCCTCAAAGCCGTGGCTGCAGTGGCAGCGTAGCAGAGAAAACCCACTGAACAAAGTTTCAGAAGAGCATTGGGGGTCAGAGTTGGCCATAGGAACTCCAACATGTCACCACCAGATCTGCCTTTTGCACGGATCCTTGCACACATGCAAGTGCGTGTGAGGCAGGTGCCTCACCTGCCCAAACACCAAGGATTTGCTCCCGATTTAGTTTTCAAGGTCTCCAAGTGCAAAGCCTCCTCTTGTTAGAGCAGGTGCAGACTGGGCACATCCCTCAAAATCCATCTGAAGAAGTTTTTCTCAGTTAGCATGAACAAAACAAGCTAATTTTTCGAAAGCATTGGTAACTAATATGATTGACCTTGCATCCTGGAAGAAGTAACTGAAAACACTGAATTTTAGGCAGGTGGCTGCCTTGAACTTTGCCTTGCATTGCATAGCACTAGAGGGCACAACAGCCCAAAGCAAAAACTGAAACTCCTGGGAAAAAGCATTTTCCTAGAGCCCTTAATCCTTTGTGCATCCCAAGACCAGACCAGCAGCTGGATTTGTTGCCCTTGAGGAGGCTTTCTGCTGTACCTGACCCAGAAGATAAATAACTTCTATATGCCTTATATTTGCTGTGGCTTTCTTTATCCCAGTCTTCAGAATTTCATACTGTCACATCTGTCTATAGCTCATTCCTAAACGACAGATTTCAACCCCCAGCCCCATCCCACCCAAACATCTTTCTTCCTTCTTTTTCCATTCCAAGCTTACTTTCCCCCCCCCGCCTCATAATTTCCTCTTCCATGTCTCTCTGGGCTTTTCTTCCAACCTGTCTGTTGGTGCAGCCAAACACCTTCTTCCTCAATGCACACCAAGGTCACTCATCATTGTGAAGTGAATGATGAAGTTCTTCCCTCCAAAAACCTTGTCAAGATGAGTCTGTTGAGGTGTTGCCTTCAAGCCAGCTGAGGGAAGACTTTATTTCTTGCTGTGTCTCCTCACACACCAGCTACCACAGTCATTGACAAAAATGAAGAGAAGAACTGTTTAACCATCTCTCACTTGGCTTAAAGTGGGACAGTAAGACTCCTCTGAACATTTTCAGACCATAATCGATGAGCTCAGCATTTCTCCAGCTGACATGCTGGTGAAGATCACAGATGAACGCAACAACACAAAACACAACCATTGCTTTTTATCTTCATCTAACAAATGGCTTGAGAGACAGAAAAATCCCACACCAGCAACATGTTTAGTTCAGCCATACTGGGGACAGAAAAATAGCCTGAAACATCACGGTGTTCCTGTTAGATTTGCTATAAGAAGTCAGTCATAAATTCAAATGCCCCTGTGATTCCATCACTATGCTGAAAACATTTGCAAACCAGGGATGAGCATGGATAAATCAGGGCCTGTTGCTCAGGAAAACTGAAAGAGCTTGTGGTCTATTCATATTTTCCTGCAACAATCCCTGTTGCAGCAAGGAAGGGAAAGAGGGAAAGAGGGAAAGAGAGAGAAAGAGAGAGAGAAAGAGAGAGAGAAAGAGAGAGAGAGAGAGAAAGAGAGAAAGAAAGAGAAAGAGAGAGAAAGAAAGAGAGAGAGAGAGAAAGAAAGAAAGAGAAAGCAAGAAAGCAAGCAAGCGTGAGAGTGAAGGAGAAAAGAAGAAAGAAAGAAAGAAAGAAAGAAAGAAAGAAAGAAAGAAAGAAAGAAAGAAAGAAAGAAAGAAAGAAAGAAAGAAAGAAAGAAAGAAAGAAAGAAAGAAAGAAAGAAAGAAAGAAGAAAGAAAGAAAGAAAGAAAGAAAGAAAGAAAGAAAGAAAGAAAGAAAGAAAGAAAGAAAGAAAGAAAGAAAGAAAGAAAGAAAGAAAGAAAGAAAGAAAGAAAGAAAGAAAGAAAGAAAGAAAGAAAGAAAGAAAGAAAGAAAGAAAGAAAGAAAGAAAGAAAGAAAGAAAGAAAGAAAGAAAGAAAGAAAGAAAGAAAGAAAGAAAGAAAGAAAGAAAGAAAGAAAGAAAGAAAGAAAGAAAGAAAGAAAGAAAGAAAGAAAGAAAGAAGAAAGAAAGAAAGAAAGAAAGAAAGAAAGAAAGAAAGAAAGAAAGAAAGAAAGAAAGAAAGAAAGAAAGAAAGAAAGAAAGAAAGAAAGAAAGAAAGAAAGAAAGAAAGAAAGAAAGAAAGAAAGAAAGAAAGAAAGAAAGAAAGAAAGAAAGAAAGAAAGAAAGAAAGAAAGAAAGAAAGAAAGAAAGAAAGAAAGAAAGAAAGAAAGAAAGAAAGAAAGAAAGAAAGAAAGAAAGAAAGAAAGAAAGAAAGAAAGAAAGAAAGAAAGAAAGAAAGAAAGAAAGAAAGAAAGAAAGAAAGAAAGAAAGAAAGAAAGAAAGAAAGAAAGAAAGAAAGAAAGAAAGAAAGAAAGAAAGAAAAAACATGAGAGTGAAAGAAAGAAAACATGAGAGTGAAAGAAAGAAAGCATGAGAGTGAAGGAAAGAAAGCATGAGAGTGAAGGAAAGAAAGCATGAGAGTGAAGGAAAGAAGGAAAATAGTACATACAAGAAAAATTATTTAAAATAGGAGAGAACAGAGACACGGTCACCTAGCAAAAACATAACAAAGAAAATATTGGCTGATCTTCACATTTTGAATAATATTCAAGGCTTGATCCCTGCCTAAAGAAACTCCTGAGTAGGCAGGCATTATCTTTTGCCCTTCACATGGCCTCCCACCGTCAATGGCCCTCCACTGTCCCCTCTGTGGGGCTGCTTCTGTCATTTCCTCTGCCCAGACCTCCTCCCTTGCTGGGCTCCCTCGGAAATGCCTGGCATAGTTAGAGAAAGGGCTTCACCACTCATGGGTGAAGGAAGAGGTGAACGTCAGGGTGCACCCTTTCTCCATGCCCACCTCCAGGCCCAGATCCGTACCACATCTTGTGTCAAGCATTTCAACCTCTTCACTAAGCCCAACTGCTGGCTTTTTTCAAGGGCATGGAGCAGCTCAAGTATCATCCACTGCTCATGATGCTTTGGGCTCACTGGCTGGGCCTTTTTACTCTGTCCACGTCTCTCGTCAAATTTCTACCTCCATCCCCAATTTTTCCCCTATGTCAGCCCTTTCTGAGGCCCAGATGCCTCCTGCTTTTGAAAGGTCCTTCCGCTTTCAAACATGATCCTACCAGTATCTTTTCTTTGGTCTGTAGAGTATAAGCCTCTCCATCAATTACTAAAATAGGAGGCAATATTATTACTAATAAATGTTTATGATTGAATGAAGAATCATGACAAGTTATACTTTTTGCAAGTGTTGCAGTATGCAGTCCACAACTAACACACAGTCCACACAGCTTCACCTCCCATAGCCAAGAAGACCTATATTTTCCAAGGAGGTATTTGATTGTCTCCATCTTGGACATCTGAAGTAGCAATTGAGTTGCAGAGCATACACTGATGCATGTTGCTTAAAAAAATTAAACTAGTACAAACCACTACACCACCAGCCTGCTAACTGGGTTATCAAAGCATTTCAGTACAGACACAGCAGTGGGGCAACCAATACACACTACGTTATCTCTGATGGGTCTGTAAAGTGTTGCTCCTTGAAGGGAATGAGGATGTGTCCCTCCATCCCACTGGTAACAGAATGTATCTAAAGTCTCATTCCCTGAGAAGGGGTTGGTTACATCCACATTTAAAATTTATATCTAATCATTCTTTCATTTTGTTCCATGGCAGGAAAATGGGCAAAGGAAATATGGAGGCCCACCACCTGGCTGGGATGGCCCTCCACCAGAGAGAGGATGTGAGATCTTTATTGGGAAACTGCCACGAGACCTCTTTGAAGATGAACTTGTACCACTGTGTGAAAAAGTAAGACTTTATGGTGGGTAGCTGTATTGCAGAGGTTAGTGATGATCAAAGCTGCATTTCAAGGCTGAACTGGAGATGATTTGGCCCAGACTCCTGGTGGAGCTCTGACATGATGTAGTCAAGGAAGCACCTGGTCTTGTTTAAACACTTTCCACCTTGCTGACAAATCTTTTTCTTTCTGTTTGCAGATTGGCAAAATCTATGAAATGAGAATGATGATGGACTTCAATGGCAACAACAGAGGCTACGCCTTTGTGACCTTCTCAAATAAGCAGGAGGCGAAGAATGCAATAAAGCAACTCAATAATTATGAAATTAGGTAAGCATGGCAACCACCTTCACATCAACTTTAAATAATGTATATTAATCTATTTTGCTATGTAAGGCATATTTTTCTTTGCAGTCCTCTGAAAGGATATTTAGATACCTAAGCTTTAAGAGGAAAACACCTCTTGTCTCCCTGTGCAGTCATTGCTGTATGCCATAGTACAAAGGCAGTATGTAGAACTCATCAGAACCAAAGCCTTCTGTAGGAAATTTCTTCTTTATTAAAAAAAAAAATCTACCAGAACATTGGAAAAAATATTTTGCTTTGGTTCAAATTAACTTTTGCCTAACCATTGCTGTTTATTTTATATTCCCTTCTGGGCTGTTTTTTGTTGATTTATTCCTATTCACATTCTCTCTCGTGACCTATACTGCAGATATGTTCTGGGAGACATAGCAATTGCAAAAAATGGTGAAATAGGATGGAAACCAATTGGCAAAACACTGACATTTCCTAATAGATAGGAACAGAAAAAGCCCTCATGTTTGTGACTAAAAACTGGGAACAAAACATCCAGAAATCATCAACATATGGGCCCATCAACATGTTTTGTTTTGATTTCAACCACACTTAATTTTTTTTTCCAGTTCAAAGTAGGATGAGTAGAAGCCTTAGCTTAGGAGCATTTAGAGATAAGCCATTCTGGTAAATTTATGGTTTTCTTTTTTTTTTTTTTTTTAATAAAAAAAGATGAGTTGTGAATTGCTTTACTAGCAACCATAAGCATGAGCAGGTCACAAGGCACACAGGCAGGGCTTGTAAACGTGGTTTGCATCAGAGGTTGGATGGTCTTAAAGAGCAGGCTTCACCCACCTCCACCTCCTCTGCTTACTTCCCTTGTTCCAAGGACCCTTCTAAAGAAGTTTTTAACTTCTCAACACCTGAAAGAGGTACTTGGACCATGAAGAGGTGAGCAAAGAGCATGTAAGGAAATTTTTCCTTTGGGGTCTTCACAACAGTTGGCATCAGTAAACCCCCAAATTGTGTCTCTCTATGACAAGGGATTTTCTTTTCCCAAAACCTCAGTCGTGAGGCCCAATGGTGACTGGGAAGCGACAAGCCACTAGTGAACAAAGTGAATCCTGGCTTACAGTGGTGGCAACACAAGAGTCACTGCTGTGACCATGGATGGTAGGTACAGTTCCCTGGTAGCAGCCATTTTTGCAAATAACAAAAGGAAGAGTCCCAGGAAGCAAAAGCAAAATTTGGCTTTGGTTTCTCCCTGATCTCAAACTTTTCATTTCAACTGTGCTGCCTTACTTTGATGTCTAATTTAGCAGAGTGGCAACCTTCATGTTAGCTTTTACATTGAGCAAGACCACTTGAATATCCTAAACAGCATATGGCACAGGAGCAGGAAGCCTTGTGTTTGACTCTGTGTTTTGGGACAAGAGGGGGGTTTTATTTTAATTTTTTCCTCTCTTTGAGAACTGATCCTGACTCTTGACAAACCAGCAATGTTGTTTATACTCAGGAATGGGCGTCTCCTTGGAGTTTGTGCCAGCGTGGACAACTGCCGTCTGTTTGTGGGGGGGATCCCCAAAACGAAGAAGAGGGAAGAAATTTTAGCAGAGATGAAAAAAGTCACAGATGGAGTCGTGGACGTCATTGTCTATCCTAGTGCAGCTGATAAAACCAAAAACCGGGGTTTTGCTTTTGTAGAATATGAAAGCCATCGAGCAGCAGCCATGGCCAGGAGAAAATTGCTCCCAGGTCAGTACATATTGTGAGGGTGGTAGGGATGGCTTCACCTCAGGGGTCACCTATGTACATGTTGCACTGCAGTGAGAAAGAAGTCTCCAGAGGTCCCAGGTGCCCAAGAAAGCAACCATTGCTGGGTTTTCTCCTCTTGGCTGCTAGAGACACTCAGAGCAAGGAGGGACCCCAGTACACCACAGCTAGCAGATGGACTCACCCTTGCTCTGGGGTGCAGGGCGAGCAATCCACTGCAGATTCTGATATAGAACCATGCTCATTACCTATGCTCTTAACTTAGGGGATTTATGGATTTAGCTGTGTGTATCCATACAACTCTGTTGTAGGCTATCTATGATCCTGTGGTTATCTTGGATTCTATATAAAATAGACTCTCAGTTATGGCCTACCAGAGAGAATCACTCAGGAAAGCATCCAAGAACATATTCAGTCTTGAGGACATTCCTGAAAATTGGTATTTTCTGTGTGGGAAGTGTCGTGGTTTAGGCCTGATTGGCAGCCAACCACAATGCAGCACCTCTCTCTCCCTTCCCCTCCGGCAATGAGAAGGGACAGAGAGCCAGGCTTGGGGTTCAAGATAGGACTGGGATGGGGAAAAATCCCCCTTTATGATCACGAGCAAAAGGCAGACTCATTAGGGGAAGAAAAAAAGAACATACATTTATTACAGACACTAAAAACATATAACAGAGTAGGACAGTGAGAAGCATGGCCACATCTTGAGAACACTTTTCCCCCACCCCTCCCTTCTTCCCGGGCTCAGTTCTGCTCCCGATATCTCTACCTCCTCCCCCGGTGGCTCAGGGGCAGGGAATGGGGGGTGCAGTCAACGCTGCCACTTCCTTCATCTTCGGTGAGGGGAGTGTCCAGAACTTGTTCCTCCTGTTCCATCGTGGTCCCCCTCTCACAGGAGACAGTCCTCCACAAACTTTTTCTGACTTGAATTCCTCCCATGGGCCGCAGCATTCCCCACACTGTTCCATCATGGGTCACTAACTTCCTCCGACTGGATTCCCTCCCACAGCTGCAGCCCTTCCCGAGCTGCTCCGGCGTGGGACTCCCCCGCGTGCTGCAATCCTCCCAGTGCTGAATTACAGCAGCGGGGCTGCCTTTTCCCATGAGACCCCGGCCTTCTTCGGGCACAGAACCTTGATTATCTGAGCAGGAGCAACAGGCCATAAATCAATGTCTGCTCCACCGTAGATCTCCATGGGTGGCAGGGGGGGGCCGCCCTGCCGTCTCCCCACAGGATACAGGGGGGGTCTCTGCTCCGGCACACCTCCCCCCTCCTTTCTTCCTCCGTTCCTCCACTGACCTTGGTGTTCATGCAGCTGCAGCAACTCCTCCTCACCAGTCCCACTGCCTGTCACCACGTCCCTTCTTAAATACGTTATTGCAGAGGCGCAGCCGATTGGCTCGATTTCCCAAACAGAAGTGGAGCTGACGTGGAGCTGGGGGAGCTTCGAGAAGCTTCTCACAGGGGGCCGCCCCGATAGCCCCCTCCCCTGCCACCAAAAAACTCCACCACTCACTCAACCCAGGACAGGAAGAAAATTTCAACCAAGGAATTGCTTTAGAATTTAACCAATACAAAGAATAAGTGTATGCAATTTAGCGCTGGGGGACATTCAAAGACCACTGTGAAGCAGAGAGAGCTTTGACAGGTGTTAGATGAAGGAGTCCCTTAACATAAGGTGCATTTGCGGTGATTTCACCAGTTTTCTCATGCTTTCTTATGCTCAGCTGCAGCTCCTGCACTGTTTTGTCAAACCCAGCTCACTTGCTGGTGAAAGAATCCAATAAACCCTCTGTTTTGAGACTTGCTCATAACTCACCATTCTTCTTTCACTCTTCCTATACTTCAGCCCATGAAACATCCCAAGTAATTTAAATCCTTTTTTCTTATTGTAAAAAAAAAAAAAAAAAAAAAAAAGCAGCAGCATGATTTCGAGCACTGAATATGATTAGCTATTGAGCTATTGTGGGATGTGTCACACTGACTATTTTTCCTTTTATTCTTCATTTTCTACATCAGCTGAGCATGATCCTGATTGTAGGAGCACATTCAGCTGGTCTGTGCTTCAGTACAACTCTTCCATGGTTTCTATATTGAGAACGAAGGAATGATCAGACACAGCCCCAGCTGCCGACGGCAGCCTTGAGGGAGCAGAACACTTGAAATCCCAAGTAAAGACAGCAAGACAGATGGAATGAGCACATAGCCCTGAACAGACATGTGCGAGACGCTAGTGATTTCTAAATTAGGGACATCTTAGTAAACAGTTTGGGGAATTTCAAAGGCCCAAGCAGGAGCCGGAGTCTTCTGATGTTGCAAACATACGGGAGAAACTTGAAAAAAGATTCAAGCCAGAACTAGATGTGTCTCCAGCCGATGCATTGGATGAATGTGAGACTGAATATCATTATCAAGATGCTTCCTTTACTCTGAACCTCTCTGCTCTTTGAGGGAGCTTTGTAGAAGACACAGAAATGCTCAAAGAGGAAGATGCTTTGTGTGAAAACTTTGTCCTGTCTCCCGGTTAAATGAGAGGGTGGAGGAAGGCTGGGTTTTAGCAAGAGGCTAGTGCAGGCATCAAGCTTAGCTCCTTGCTGCAAGTCAATCAGGTCACTATTTCCACTACTGAAGAGAAAACGACAATTCAGAAAGGGGCACCCAGCCTTTTGTTTCAGCCTGCCTGTCATTAGCAGCCATCTCTCTATTTCTGGTCACTAACTGCCTGAGTCAGACTGGGCAGTGCTGAAAGCTGAACATCAGTCCAACCTCAGTCCACAAATCCCAGCTCATTCATGAGCCTTCCTAGCAGGAAGCAGTCTCTTTCCATTTTGTTTGTTAATTTCACTTCCAATATAGGAAAACAGGTCTCCAAATTCTACCCTCGCCCTCTAATTTCCTCTATTTTGGAGCTCCCATCCCATTTTAGATGGGTTATCCAAGCAGAGATGCAAGATAGGATGCCTTTTTTTAGATCACTCAAAAAATGTTTTGCAGGATTCTCATTTTCCCTTTACCAGCATAGACATGACTGGGTTTCTTCCAGGTTTTAGCATAATTAAGGTCTCAGAGGACCTAATCTCCATATCCTAAAGATCAAAGAGAAAGAAAGAAAAAACACAGAAAGACCCACTTATTCTTTGGGTAACATTTGCAGAAGAGTCAGACATTTAATTTCATTATTTGGAAGGGATATCTAGCACTTACCATGATGTTAAGGCAGAAAATGGTCCCTACTGTGTGTCCTTACAAAGGACCAGCTGCTGGGCTGATTAAAATTGCCAGAGAAAAAGTGGGCCACTGATAGAGCACAGGAAATTCAGGGCTCTGGATATCAGTGAGTGGCCAAGTTTCAACTACTCCTGAAGGAAAAAGGGAGGAAGATGTCCCTGCAACATGTGCAGAAGGGACAGGGGAGAAAAAGAGAAGGAAAGAGGTATCCTTGCTGCCTGGAGAAGACAAGAGGTGAAGAAACCATCACTATATAGAGGTCCCTCTGCCTTACCTGGTGTCCTACTGCTCATCCCTGTGATTCCCACAGCTTTGAGACAAGGTTGTGGCAGTTAGTTTTCATTACGTATTAAGCATCACTAATTGACTAATCAATTACATAACAGATTAGGTGACTCAATGCCAGTAGTTATGGACCTCAGTATGATAACATGATGACAACACTGCCTTTACCTCTTTATTCATTCATTTTATTCTCTGCTCCTCAGCAGCTCAACCCAGCGTGTACAGAGCCCCTGAGATTCTCCTCCACACCCACACTCTGCTTTATACCATGTTACTTTTTGTGTCTCTCCTTTCTACTACTTCTGATGCAACTTCACCCACCAGGGGCCATACAATTTCAAATACTTGCACACAGAGACCTCCTTGCTTTTACTATTTCATTTCATCCAGCTGGGACTTCTGGATCCCTTTCCTATTATCTAGAGAATTAAACTTTTGCAGCCAAGAGGGATTTTTATAAATTCATTAAAATATTTCCCTTTAGAGAGCACTCTGGGGAATGCGGACATTAGTGAATCATGCCATATTTTCACTTCTTTAATTCTGCATTTCTGCAGGCATCTAAGGTATTAGCGGGAGCATGCTCAAAGTGTGACCATATGCTTTTGGAAATAAGTTAACAAAGCAGCTGTGCTTTGAGCTAGAAAAGCTTGTTTCAATCCCATTTTCAGAACTGGTCTATTCAACTTTTCATACTGCACTTGAAATAGTCACTGAGCAGAAGTGGGAGGAACCAAAGTGTGTCTGACACTGACCATGCCAATTCCTTTACAGGAAGGATCCAGTTGTGGGGACACCCTATTGCTGTTGACTGGGCAGAGCCAGAAGTGGAGGTGGATGAAGACACTATGTCATCGGTAAAAATTCTCTACGTGAGGAACCTCATGCTCTCGACCACTGAAGAGACCATAGAAAAGGAGTTCAACATCAAGCCAGGTAGGAACCATTGACAGTGTAGCTCCTAAACAAGCGCTGCTACTGCAAATGGAAATATTTCTCCATTCATAAAATGCCAAAGAAAGAGACAGAAATAACTGGTTTTCCGCTGTTCATGTGTAATGCCACAAAAACCGTCATTAGGCTGAAGGCTCCCACCCAACATGCACATCATGACATCCCATTAAGGGCTGCTTAATTTCCAGCTAACAACACTACTAACCTTTTTAGGATGATTTGTAACTGGAAGAGATCCAAAATGCTGCATGGAGATGCCTGTGTCATAAAAATGAATTTGAATCATTTCAATCTTTCTTAAAAAGAGGGAGCTGGTCAAACAGATGGGTGATTTCAGCATTCTTCTTCCATGGCAAGGGATGATAGAGTGACTTAATACAAATGCTTTTTATCGAATCTCTAAATTCTGAATTCTGTCATTTTCATACAAAATCCCCCACATTCTTCTGAAAATTTGTGAATAATCAGCGCTTATCGTTTGACACAGAATATGACAGCATTTCTTCATGGCGTATATTACGTGCACTTAGGGTGAGATTTTTCAAAAAGTAAGTAGATTTATTGGGAGTAAAAATCCTTCTGGCTTTCAAAGGAGATTTTACTTCTGAATTGCTCCAGCTTTAATAAATTCCACCCAAAAACAACAAAGTAAAAATAACCCATTTCTACAGCTCTCCAAGCCACACAGTCCATTAGGCATTAATAACTTATGCCTGGCAGTGTGAAATTGTCTTTCATCTCACTCCTATTAACTTCCTTCTATTATTTTTTTTTAAATACACTACAGAGCTTCATTTTTCCTTCACAAACTTTTAATTTGTGGTCTATACATTTCTTTTTCTGTACTAGGCTGCAATGCAAGGGTCTTTACAAGGTTTCCTCATGAGTCTTTTCTGTCCTTCTAATGTTTCTGGCTAATACTTTTAGCCACCATCAAGCTGTTAGAGATCCTATTTTATCTCTGAGTCAAATATGTATCAGCCTACTCTCTTAACTGTTTTCTCCTTTTATTTACCCAGTTTTGCTCCTGAACATTGGAATGCTCATACTCCCCAGAAACACATTTATACCCTTTTGTCACTTTGGTAACAGCCATCTACTTTGCTCCTAAGACAAGTTTTCTAGTCCAACAACAGAAGATCTGTATCATCTTTAATTTTCACTTTATCATTTCACTTCTGGTGCTGGAAATTCTTTTTATTTATTTAAATGGACAGCTTTATTTATTGTGAATAAAATCAGGAATGCCTTTTTTAAACCTGTGCCATGCTTTCAAACAAAAAGTGCGTCAGAGCAGCAAAACTTGAGCTTTGGGGAGAGCAAATGAAGCTGAAGTTATAGTGAGATCACAATTAAAAATGTCAGCAAGGATATGAAATTATTCACATCCCCCTGCTTGGTTATCTGCCTTATTCATTGTGCCATATTTCAGTACTGCTTGCCTGACGTGAACATTTGATTCAGGGCATTAAGAAGCTGTTTTGGCAATAACAAGTCATCCAATAAAAAATTATCTTAACCAAAAGGAGTTATGATCCAGAGGTCCCTGTGACAGAGAAATTATCATGTTACTACAGGCTCCAAAGACGCTACTAGGAATGCTGCTTATGCATTTCAGGTTGTAATATAGTACAAGTATCGTCCCTAAATCTCTGCCAAATTCAGTGCCTGATGACTTCTATAGAGACATGCATCACTTGGCTCACTGAAAAGCCCTGCCCTGGCTCCCTAGAGATTTTGGCAAAAATCCTCATCCCTGGCAAAGTTTCCAGCAGGAAGGTTGTGCTTTCCAAATGTACTGAATGGGACAATATTCCCCCTGTAATGTCACACGGATGGTCTCTCCATGGAGATGACCTGAGGGTGGGTATCACATTGCTTTGCCCTAGTAGAGGCAGAAGCAGGGAAGAGCAAGGATTTTGGCTCAGGCGAGGATCAGTAACACAGAGCGGTCTCAAGGCCACAGAAGGGAGATTTTCAAAACACAGAGAGTTCATTAAAGCCTCAGCTTGTAAACAAGGCATCAGCATATAACTCCCATAACTTCAGGCTCAGAAAATCGCCTACAGATCCCAGAAGGATATGAAGTGCTACTTGCTGTTCTGTTATCATTTTAAAGATGTGCAGGCTGCTCAGGTTACAGGTTGGGACGGGCTTCATTTAGCCTGCTGGAGCTCCTAATGACTCCCCCTGAACTCCAAAGAAATATATTTTCTCCTGCAGTTATTTAAGTAAGTGATTTTTGTGGCAATATAACATTTCCCTGTGCACCTGTTAAGCTTTAAAGAGTAAGAAGCCAACAGAAAAGTCATTCAGCATCCCTTAGCCATATTTCCAAAGGATATGTTTAGGGGTGTTAAAGTTTCAGTGGCTGGGCTGGTAGATGATATACTTCCCAACCCACAGGAGCAGGGAAAATGAAAACTTAGAGAAGAAAAGGCAGGTGTCTAAAGCCTGTGACCGCAGGGAATAGGACCAGTGTGGTTATTTTGGAGACAAACTTATTGGTGCTGAGTATCTCAGTGCCGAGAAGTTCTTGGCAGCAGAGCAGCTGCCAAGGGAAATGGAAAGTTGTAGAGGATGGATATAGAGGAGAAGAGCAAGAAGGCATTTACATTTGAATTATTTTGAATAATCACAAATGTGTAAGAAAGATTCAGGCTGGAGGCAACAGGGTGTGGGTCTCCAGCTCAACCCTGCTCCCAGCATGGCCAACACCACAGCAGCTGCAGCGGGCTGATGGGGCCGTGTCAAGGCAAATCAGGGCATCCTTGGGGATGGGGATCCCTCACCACCTGGGTCCCTGTCCCAGGGATGCCCCATTTGCATAGGAAAGGCTGTTTCTTAGGGCCAGACCTGCTGCACCCTCAGTCCCAGCCCATCCCCATGCCCAGGGCTGCTCTGTCCTGGGCAGGACTGGGTGCTCATTCTTACTGAACAGCCTGAGTCAATGGTTAAGAGAAAAGCTTCCTTGTTTTATGGCAGAAGCATCAGCTTTCCTGAAGCTGCCTCAGAGTAACATGTATGATGCACACACAGAACCACGGAGACGGTGATCACATGGTGATGTTACCTGCAGCTCATAAAATCCTGGGCTGTTGCATGTCCTGCTCAGACATCGAGTCTTGGTGGACTGTCTCAGAAGGGAGACACAAGACCAAAGGTAGCATCCAACAGAGCATTTTGGACAGGAGAAAACCACCCCAGTTTGATGGAAACTTACTGGTGTCTGACGCCAAATATTTCTAGTTTGCCTTGAAATACTACAACCATTATATATTTGCTTTTCCATGGCATATACATCCTAACAGGTAAGAAGACACTGTCCTCTTGTTCTTTTACCCTTGATCAGCCTTTGCTGTCCAAGCATTCATAACGCAATACATTTGCTCTTTCAAATCTGTATTTTCCAACTAATACCCATTTCCAACTAATATTGCAATGTTTTCTACAGGTGCGGTAGAGAGAGTAAAGAAAATTAGAGACTATGCCTTCGTGCACTTTAATAAAAGAGAATATGCGGTGGAAGCTATGAAAGCCTTGAATGGGAAGGTAAAGCTGCTGTAAATGCTAATTCATGGGGCTTACGTGCAGTATATTATACACAGCTGAAACAAAGCTTCCTGGCTTATTAACTACAAAAACATCCTGAAGGTGTTAGCCCTATTTTCTCTTTGCAGGCTGCTTTTACACACCTGAATCCATTTTTCAGCAGCTCTGATGTACACAAACTGTTCATTTTGACTTCTTGCTCCTTGTATTTGTGCTGAATGTTTGCCCAGCTCAGACTGGAGTTCACTGCTCAGAAAAAAAAAAAAAAAAAAAAAAAAAAAACACAGAGCAAAGCTGAAACAAGGACTAGCAAACGAGGGGTTACGGGCTCCCTTGGCTCACACTCATATCCTTGTTCCACGTCTGCCAACAAAAACACTTGCAGGGTAGCGTGTGAATGGCAAACTGGGACAAACAAGGTCAACCCAAAACATCTGCTTCAAATTCAGATACGGATTTGCAAGGAGGTTGCTGTATTTAGTACTTCTTGTACTGCGTGTAATTCTCGGCACTGTAATGCAAGAGCTGTTCTCAAAGAGGTGTTAACCCCACTCCTATTTTTAGTGCTACTGCTATTCTCTATAGGAGCACACACAGTCTTGCTGACTTACATGCTACTTTGTGGGGAAACAAAGCCTTTTGAAGGCTTCACAGCTGTGCTAATTTGGTTAAGGAGACTCTCCTGGCTGGGGTCAGGGCTGGGTGCTCTCAACATCTTAAGCCTTCACCCAGCCAGTGCCTTCTTCCACCTGTGGGAGGGAGATTTTTTTTTGGGGGGGTGAGGGGGGGTGGGGAGGGGTGGGGGGGGTTGGTTTTCTCCATCTTCCCATTCCATTAGCAAACCATGTGGGGAAACTGCCTCCCTAGGCAGGATAATCCCCATGCGCTTTGGAGACTTACACTTGTGCTTCTCCCACCCTCTCTTCCCACCACCCCGGCGTGAAGGTGCTGGATGGGTCCCCGATCGAGGTGACGTTAGCCAAACCTGTTGACAAAGACAGCTACGTCAGATACACCCGGGGCACAGGCGGCAGAGGTACCATGCTGCAAGGAGAATATACCTATGCCTTCGGACACGTGTATGACCCTGCCACCACCTACCTGGGCGCCCCGGTTTTCTACGCACCTCAAGCTTATGCGGCTATCCCCAACCTCCATTTTCCCTCCACCAAGGGGCTCAGCAACAGGAGCATCATCCGGCCCCCATCTATCCGAGGTAACTCCTGTCACGCCAATACTCAGCTCTAGCAAAATATCTCCTCTGGGGCTTGGGTGGCTGCACCCTAGACTCGTGTTGAGGGCAGTGGCTTTGCCCTAGGTGCTGGACTCCTTTCAGAGAGGGATGGAAAACACAGTTTTTAGGCTCTGTCCTTCCCAAAGGCATAGCAGTCTTCCAGGAGACTAAGCAGGGCATGAAAAAAATTAACATTTTCCCAGAGCAAGCCTGAGCAAGCTTCCAGATTGACCTCGGCCCAGCGTAAATAAACCACAAATCCTCCTGGTTTTGCCCCAGTAGGGAAGACCAAATAAAACAATTTTCCTTTCTCCCCTTCAGAGCCAGCTCCCTCAACCAGCCATCAGCACAGCTCTCTGCTGTGTTTCCTCTTTGCTTTGAAGGTCACAGGGAAAGTTTTACCAGTCCTGGTGTTTTTTGACCCAAAGCCATGGAGTTTACCAAGGAGGTCACATTGCCCTGATGCAGGATAGGGAACCAGCTCTGAAATCAAGAAAGCCATTAATTGTGTGCTCTGGGAGATGGACTCCTTTTTGTGGGATCATTAACGTAATAATAAGAAGGCTATGAAAACAGAGAGTATTTCTCAACACTGCTGGGGCTCTGCCTTTGATCTTGGGTGGCTGCACCTGGCACCAAACCAAATCCCCATGCTCAGATACCCCCAAAATAAATATCATTGCAGGCATCATTTGCTAAGTGCAGAAGTAAGCTTGGGGGCTAGCAAAAAAAAATAAATCAATCTGCCCATTTGATCTTTCCAAAGATGATGCCTGTGGCAGTCATCTTGTGCCCCCAAGCCCATGGCCAGGTCCCATGGCACCCTGGTAGGGTTGGCAAGGTCCGTACTGGCTAATTTCTCCCCCTTCCCAAAGAAGGGAACAGGGGAGCAGGAATTTCCCTTGCTGGTCCTCATGTTTTTGCCTGCACAGATGAAACCAGCTTCTATGAAGTTTGCACTGGGAAAGGTGCAGATGTGATATCCTACCAGCCCTCTCTTGCCTTACAGTCTCCCCAGACTCCCAAGTAGAGTTCCCTGAGGAAATCCAGAAGTGTAACAGGGGGGAAAAAAAAAAAAAAATGGTTTATATAAGCAAATGATTGTATAAACTCTGAATTCCTCAAGAAAGTGAAATTACACTGGTGGGTAGCAACTGATATCAGCTGCGCCCTCTCTTCCTTTCAATTACAAATCTGGGTAGAAAGGTGTCACAAAATCAAAACTGACCAGAGAAGATGGAAACTGGGTTCAGAAAGAAGCGAGGCTCCCCCCAAAAAAACCTCACCTGCCCAAGCATATGAACCTATAAAGAAAGCATGTCAAAGTCAAGCCTGGGTTGTCCCAGCAGCAGGCTATGGGGGGGCTCCTGCCCATCTTCCCAAACCCGGTGAGTGGGGCTAACTTTTCCATTTCAGCAAGAATCAGGGTAATTTTTCCGGCAATTTGATTCAGTTTAATGCCTTCTTACATTCCTAGAAATTTACATGAATGTACCTGTAGGGGCTGCGGGAGTTAGAGGACTGGGAGGTCGTGGCTACCTGGCGTACACGGGCCTGGGGCGCGGATACCAGCTCAAAGGAGAAAAGAGGGGAGAGGATAAACTCTACGACCTCTTGCCAGGAATGGAGCTCACGCCGATGAACCACGTCACGCTAAAACCCCAAGGGATCAAACTTGCTCCTCAGGTACATGCGCGAAAAAGAGAGTCAGTATCCCAGCCAGAGGTTGTCTTTGCCCAAAATGCTTTTAGGAAAACAGTCCCCTGCTTGAATCTGCACTGGGGACTGATAACTAAATCCATTCTTGCATCTCAAAAGACATTAAGAGAAATAAAATACCACTAGTTGCAGCTTGCAATACCCACTCATCTCACTGGAAAATGGTGGCTGCTCTTCCTCAGAGGAGAGTTTTCATAAACACCTGTGGATGCAAAATCCAATTATGGCTGTCACTCCATAAAAGCACTGAGCGTAAAGAAATTCTCATCCAAAACACGTTTGATAAACAGGATGCATTGCTTGGGGCTTCACCAAGGAATGGATGTGCATGTATAGAAAAATAATGTATGCTTAAAAACCTTTTATGGGGAAAATGGTGCTGACTGCCTGCGCAACCTAGCCCAAAGCAGAAACTCCAGTTGCTCAAGGAGGATTTTGATGTGGTTGTGTGTGTGTGGGACTGGGATCCAGATGGGTGGATGAGGGCCGAGGAGAACAAGCCCAGAACAAATTCCCTGAGTTTCTGAGGGTCCAGCTCTTACGGCAACTCCTTTCCCCTTACATCATCCAAAGCAACATGAGAAACTAACTTCGCCCTGAATTATGAAGCACATCTTTGCCTATTAACACTTCAATTGCCACAGCATCAGGTTTGCCAAAGTCTATGAAAACATCCTTTTTCAGAAAACTGGAAAATGGATTTTTCCCCTCCCCCTGTAAAATTTCACAGTCCCCTTACTCTATTTTATCAGTATATAAGAAGGGTGAAATAGCCTGAGTGATGCTGCACTGCCTCAAGGAAGGCAAAATTCATTTTCTCCTCTTCCCATCCATGTCAAACCCCCACTACATGTATTTCAAATAGTGCAGTAACAGCACCAGGCATTTGCAAGACTAGTTTTTTGGGCCACATTTTCCCAGCTACAGCTTGCCTCATAACAGCCTTGTTAATAGAACAGCTTTACAAATACCTGTCAACTTGTTCAACCTCTTCCATCCACTGCACTGAGACCATTTCAACAGCATCTTTGAATGACAGGTTTCATTCCCACTGCCTAGCTGGGATGCTCAGTGTTAATAAATAGATTTGCCTTATTGAGGATTTAAATGTTGATTTAACGTTATAAAACTGACAACCATCTAAAGGTATTGGGAAAGCAGGGAACAAGCAGGTTGCCATAGTCAAAAAATGTAATGAACTAGTTTGTTTACGCCACAGAGTGCTAAACTTCAGTTGGAGCAATGATTACAAAACTAAAAGCAGCACTGACATTTAAATTTTACATTTTATTTTAAAATAAAATTAAGTGTAAATTTAAAATAAGGTAAACCACAAAAAAACGCAGGTGGGAGGCACCCGGTGGGCTCCGGTCTGCCCCAGCTGGCAGCATGGCCAACGCTACCAAGCCCCAAGACCCAACATCTTCTCAGCTGAGCATCAGGTCTGGTGGAGCTACTTGAAACAAATAACTGGTCTGAGCACCGCTCACAGGGAGGCATGGGAACACCATGCTGTGTTCAAACCCATTTGCGACAGCACATACCCTGTGGGTTAAAAAAAGAAACAGTAAGCCAGAGCAAGAGCGTTTCCAGACAGTGATTCCCAATTACCATGGAATAAGCTGTGCTAGGGCTGGGGGCAACATGGTTCACCATTTCTCTTTCAAAATAGTAGCAGAAATTGCCTGTTGAAGCCTCTATAATTAATTGGGTGGAAACACAGCCTTTTTTCCTTTTTCTTCTTTTTTCTTTAAAAAAAAAAAAAGAAAGGACTACTTGGACTTTTCATACACTGTAACCCACTAAGTCAGAGAGGCAACAGAACTCTGAAGATGAATGCAACCCTAGTGTTTTAGCACTGTTAAATAGAAGTGAATAGTTTCTGGGGAGAATTCAAAGAAAACCACCACACTAATAACAGAATAAAACAGCTAATCAGCAAAAGGACAAAGATATATAATTTAATGGGGTAATAATTAATTTCAGGAATTAAACAAATTTTTAAAGTATAAAGCATTTAGATGAATCTTATACTTCAAGGTGAATGTAGTATCCTGCCTGCCATTATTTTTTTTTTTTTTTTGCTAATCTTTGAGGAAGCTGTCATGACACCCCCTGAAAACCCTTTGGAGGGAAGGAAGGTGACCAGTGCAGAGGCTGGAGTTAGGCAAGAAGGCTACTGCGCAGCAATTAACCAGAGCAAAAATCCCTTCTCTCCCTTCTAGATCTTAGAAGAAATCTGCCAGAAAAACAACTGGGGACAGCCTGTTTACCAGCTCCACTCTGCAATTGGCCAAGACCAAAGACAGCTCTTCCTATACAAAATCACCATCCCTGCCCTTGCCAGCCAGAACCCCACCATGTATGTAACTATTTTGAGGTTTCCTGGGGTTTAGGAATTTTTTTTTTTAATAGTATATTATTTAGCATCTCTCCTCAAAATACAATTGCACAGGTCTCCATTTCCCTTTTTAAAATACACATTAGGGACAAAATCATCTACAAACTAAAATAGATTGATAATGATATCTGTCATGCTTGGTGCTCCCCCTGTGGCAGTGCAAAGATTACAGAAAGCCAGAAATAATCAGGCAAAAGGATGCTTTTCAGTACAAAAATAAAGTATACGATAGCTCTTGGGGGAAAAAGAAAGCAGCTTGAAGGAACTTGCTGATAATTCAGCTCCAAATATGATTCTAAACATTTCTGACCTAAAACATTGTTTGCTGTGTATTTTAAATAAAAACACAGAGTGCAGCACACTTTCCTTTGGACTGAAAATGCACAACATGATCTAAAAGGATGTTGTGTCCAAAATGAGACCCAGGGCTGATAAAGTCGGCAAAGAAACCAGACTAATATGAGAAGAGTACTTTTGTTAATGCATCAGCACACTAAAATAATGTTTTCAGTTGACATGTGGGATGATGCCATCTATGAGTGGATCAAAACAACTTGCAGGGAAGTCCTAGAGAAACAAAAATTAAAAAAAAAAAAAAAAAGAAAGAAAAAAAGAAAACCAACCAACCAACCAAAAAAACCCCCAAGCTAACATTTTGCTCTATTCACAGACATCCCTTCACGCCACCCAAACTCAGTGCTTATATCGATGAAGCCAAAACCTACGCAGCAGAATACACCCTTCAGACGTTGGGAATTCCCATGGAGGGAGCAGAGGTGCCTCCTGCAGCGCCAGCATTTCCAGGTATGGGAAGGTCTGTACAGCAAAGGTCTCCTGGAATATTATTTTTCCTGCCACTTCCTTGTGGATGTCAAGAATGAACCTGGCTTTGGCCACTGAGGACAGACCTGGCTGTGCTTCCCCACATGACTCTTACTTGACTCATGTTACTCATGTGTATGGCATCTTTATTGCCTACATAGTAATTTATTTCTATATCAGGACTACCCATATCACAATGTGTATACATACCATGGAGCAACTGAGGCTGGAGTTACCAGGGTGGGGGATTACGTGGTCCAACCCTGCTCCCAGCTAAGTCAGTGCTGCAGACACAGCAGGTTGCTTGGGGCTGTGCCCAGATGAGTTGGAGCAGTGTCCAAGGATGGGGATCCCTCAATGCTCAGGACCCCATCTCAGGTACATACCTCCTCTCCCCTCCTTCCAGTCTGTGGATGCCTCCCTTCAACTGGGAGCCCCATATAAGACTCAGGATCCAGAACTAGTGTCCCCAGTGCCACATCTGGGATGAGTCCCTGGACCTGCTGGCTGTGGTCTGGCCGATGCCTCCCAGGATGGAGTAGATCTTCCTCTCTGCAAAGATGCACAATTGATTGATTCATGGTCCATCTGTCCTCCCTCAGCACCCCCAGCTCCTTTTGAACCAAGACTTTTGACTTTATTTGCCAAAGAAATGACGCAACTGTGAACGTTAGGATCTGATCCCAGCTCTCACACTCCCACTAGAAGGGTTTTTTTCCAGTTTGGGAATTTGTACTCAACAGCTCTTGCAGCTGCACAAAACAGCTTGGGAAGTCATGGAAAATACAGGATGGGAGCAGGAATCCAGCTTGTAGGCATTACATTTACTGTGCTCTCCAGCATGACAGTTATTCTGATGTAGTGGGAACAACACATGCCAAACTGCACATGAGGAATGCATTAGTCAGTACTACTGTGTTGTTTGGAGTGTCTCAAGGATGGATTTTAAAAAAAAATCTATCCGGCTTCCTGCCACAGGAGTCCGCAAAAGCCACAGAAAAATCAATTTGTCTGGGTTTGTGCAGGCTTCCGCAGCATGGAAACCAAATGGGCTCTTTATTGAATCCAGTCTCCACTTACTGCTTATTTATAATCGCTCCTTTTTCTTTCATCCACCCTTATTTATTTGTCTTGGAAACTCAACAAATTGACATACATTAAAGTTTCTGCTTGCAACACACATCAGTCCTTGATCAGGGCTGGCTGAAACCCAGCTCAGCCCAGGTCATGCCCAGGTAGCAGCTCATTTCCCTTATGATGATGGCAAATATGCTTTAAATGACAGATTTCTCAATTCCTACTTAAAATGTTGCACCTCGCTTTGCTGATTCAAAGAAGATACTCTGAGTGGCCAAAATACTCAAATTATAGAGAATTTCTAGTGTTTTCCCCCAAGGCAACACCTTCAATGAGGCAATGTGCTCTCGGTGTTACCCAATATCTCCATTACCCCACCGAAACAACCTCAGCTCTGACTGACCTTGAGTTGATCCCATTGCCCAGCTGGTTGGTCGTAGATTTTGGACCCTGGGAGATGTAGTTTGGCAGCAGAGCCTTGTCCAGCAGAGCCAATAGGCACCCCACCTACTCTTTCCAAATTTGGGCTTTGTCTTATTTCTTGATTCTTTCACAACACAACATTGTGGTCTGGTTGACAATTTGCTATACCCTGCTTTTAGACAAACCAGTCCCAAATTATGTTTGTTTTCCCAGTGATTCATTTTAAATCATCAAAGCTAATATTTTCCCATGGAAAATTTTGAAGTGTCGAACCACAGTTTCCATTAGAAACCAATGGGAAAAAAAAAAATCCAGTTTACTATTTTCTCCCCAATACTGCATAAAGGGAGTTTCCCTCCTCTGTAACATGGCTGTCCTGAACTGTATGTATTCTGACTGTAAAAGGTATCAGAGCTATATTTTCTCTATGGAACCTGCTCAGATTTCCCCTGTATTACATCATTTTCTTGCCCTCCCCATGTCATGCATGAGAGGATATGTACATTAATACCCTCTTAGCTCAGAAATAATTGAAGCCTAAGGAGAAAGCATTCAACAAAGAGGGGCATTTTTTGATCAGTGTGTTTAAGAAATAATAGGTGAGAAAATGCATTAATTTTCCAGCCTTTTTTTTATTACCTTTCATATTGAGGAAAAAAACATCAGAAATGACCTATTCAATTTAATTAGATTATTCCCATTAACAAACTCCTTGCTCCTTATGTCGTTCCCATTGACAGCAAAGTCTTCCCATCAAAAACTATCACGTGATGGTGAGTTGTGAACGTCTTTTCATTAATCTGCATTTTTTTCCCCCTCCTTTCCCCTGCAGGATATACCATTGCTAACGCAGCCGCAACCGTCACAGCCACTCAGCTCAAACAAGCAGTGACTGTGGGACAAGATTTAGCGACGTACGCAGCCTATGAAGCCTACCCCGCCTTTGCAGTTGCTGCACGCAGCGATGGCTATGGAGCATACTAATCCTGTCTTCAACTGAGTTCCCTTAAATCAGGCGCAGACAGAAAAAAAAAAAAAAATCTCAGTCTGGTAATTCTCACACCCTCGTGATTTTAAACTAATCTGTCGCCTAAAGTTAGATTTTAGTCAGAGTTTCATTCTTGTAGTTCTTTAGTTTCATAACAGGATATTGGGATGGGGAAGGAGAAATTTAAAAAAAAAAAAAATCACTTAAAATCAAATTTTCACATTAGAAAGCAAAATCTCAGACCAGAAAATGAGTGGTTCTCAGGTGTGTGTATATACATACATATATATATATATGTATGTATATACATACACACCATTGTGTGTGTGTTTACAAGCAATAACCTGTGCTGAAAAGAGTTGGTCCAGTGGACACTGTGATGTGGGACTGGGGAAGGATGGGGTGTGTCCAGCAAGCCCCTCTGTGCATCAGGAGTTCTCCTCCATTTGCCCCAAAATTTCTCAAGCCAGGCAGAGCAGGGGGTAGAACGAAGGGCTGCCCTTTGGTCATGTGGAGGTCTCTGGTTTTCCTCTTACCGCCTCCGAGCATCCCGTGCCACCAGCGCTGTGGGGATGCGTTCAGGCATCTCAGGCAGCTTTTCCATTCGTAATGACACAGCCAAGGAAAGAAGATCATAAACGTGTGTGCCCAGCCTAACAGGCTAGTTTGCATGCTCTTGGGCACTAATTTGATTTTTAAAGCAGGAGGCAAGCATTCAGCAGAGTTTTCCCTCTTACTTTGCTACTCCCCAGCCATACATACAGGTCACAAAACAGCAAATAATGGTGCATTTTTTCCACCTCCCATTAAATGGCACATTCAGTGAAAGATAGGAAAACTTTTATGACTATTAAGGTCAAGAACTAGAGAAGTGCTACTCATTAGGGCCAATTCTCAACTTAATTAGAGCACAGTAACTCACAGCCATGGCCCAGTAATAACAGGCACCTTTACAGGAATAAAATTATCAACAAGGAACTTTTTCAACAGGATTGAAAGAGCCCTGCCTCGCTATCAACACTGCTTTACACATTAAAGCAAGGCTGCTGGTTGCTGCAATCCTTGCAAAAATTAATTTAGTGGAAGAGGGTTCACATCAACAGTAAAGATGACTCTTGTTTTAGAGAGCATTGGTGCTGATGTGTTTGAACACTTTGGGGACGCTGAGAGCATCCCTTGGTTTACATCAGGAGGGCATTATCCATTTATTTTTGCTATCGGATGGAGGCAGGAGTAACAATGCTCTAGAGTCATAGGAGAAAGCCAGTGTTAGGTAACTACAGCAGACATGTTAATCCTATATAATATATCATGTACAGTAATGCACACTAAGAAAACTTGAATCTGCTCAGTCTAGGACCAGAAAAGTACCCTTTTGGGGGAAAAATTTACAACTGGGTTGATGATGCCCATCGATTTCAACAGCTCTGGCCCCAGAGTTTTAATCTAGATGTCTAAATGATGTAATGTGGCACCGTACAAACTGTTTCAAGTGGAGCTTTTCCTGTGCACCCCCAAAGCTTTACCAAGCACAGTTGTCTGTGACAAGGTGTCGACTACCAGGAGCTAAGTGTTTTCTATTCTCATGCTTCCGCTGACTCAATTTCACTAGGTATGGAACAAAAACACATAAGCTGTATAGTTTGTGGTCTTATTAGACCCTTTCTATTTATAAAGTAGCTCATTAGGGTGATCCTAAAGGTATTACAAGCCCTCTGTGGTTGCTGTTCAGCACTCTTGGCTTCACAGAAAATGACAAACTTGTTCACAGAGGGCAAAATAACTGAGTGTTATGAGTATTGTGGCTTTGTTTTCTCTTCTGTCTATGTCTTTTAAGTTGTGTTTGACTGTCAACGAGTAACATATCCATGCATGTCTCTCCCTCTAAAAGACTGCCGTTGGCAGAAAGTGTTTTTCACTTTCCATGTTCAGTAACTTTAGTTTGCTTTTTCAGCTATTTATATAAGTTCAGAAAGATGTCAAAGAAAAGGGCAAGAAGCAGTATTAAAAAGTGTGTGCATGAAGCACTTATTTTTGTACGCATAGTACAATATTTGTATAGAGTTTTAACACTATGAAAGTGTAGCAAACAAATCACACTATCCATTTACTGGAGGATAATCGTGTGTTTAAACTGAATGAAGTGAAAATGGCATCTCAATCATCCGCTACAAGGAAATTATAACCAGGATTAAATTCTGTGAAGCAAGTCTGTAATTCTAGAGTAATCCAAGGACATTAACTGGACTCTGAAATATCATTAAAACTTTTAAATCCAATATACATATCTCAGTCCTTTTATACCCCATGTTTCATCTGAAAGGGTCATCCCACTCATGGTAAATAAGAGCACACTTTGCTCTATAGGGATCAATTTGAGGTGAGACAGGAAAGGTCACAAGCTGCTCAGCCAAGTCGACAGCGTTTTTAACATGCGCTTTGGTGACGGTTGGCATGCACATGCAGTAGAAGATCAGCAGCACTATACTTCTGCATTTTCAGGTAAAAAAATCAAGGGGTTAGGGTTTTTTCCCACCTTCTCTTTGGCCAATATTTATTTATCTGTCAATGCTGCAGGAATCACTTTTGTTATAAATTTATTACAGTGGTAATACCTTTGTTCCTTACCTGATCCCAATGGAGATGTCTTGGCGGAGATATCGATAACAAGACAGCAACATGCAAAAATAAGGGGGTAGATGGGGCGATACATGATTGCAGGTTGTGAGGGATTGGTCTCACCTTGGGAAGAGCCTGTTGGCAGGCAGCTGATAGGTAAATCAGCTACAGCCCTGGTCGTTTTAAGAAGATGAGGTCCTGCTGCTTGGAAGACCACCAAGTTAAATGACTGAGCAATAGTAATTCCTGCTTCCACATCCAGTACAAACGGTTCTGGTTTTGTACCTTTTCAGAGGGATCTTGAGATGAAGAAATGGGGGGAATATCTGGTGCCTTGCTACTGATAGCACTCAGAAATCAACCAAAGACCTCCCTACCAAGCCAAAAGAAATTTTGCCGAAATATCTTGGCGTTGTTCTTACAGACTTACAAAGAGGTCAGCTGTATTCTGGGCTTTACAAAGAACAGCAGCTCTGCTGGCTCTATTATTTTACCTCATTAGCTTTTCCTGATGTCCTGCTTTCATTTTCTTTGAAATCAGGGCAGTGGTAGAATTCGCTTTCGTGCTTTAACATTTCCCCTCTCAGAGAACTGAGATTCCCACTTTCCTCAGCAGCAGCTGGCTGATCAGTTTTGGAGAGCAAGAATGATTTTTCAGGCAATCTCAAACCTACAACCCAACTTAAAAAACATTATTTCCCTTTTGTAAGATGTGGGTTCCCAGGGTGTTGCAAGGCAAAGCCAAAACAGTATCCATTCTCCATGAACAAGTCTAAAACATGTTTGAGCAGTAAGTGATGAGAAGATCAATGGCCTAGAAAAATCAGCAGATGGCCACACATTTGGCTGCTTACAGGGCAGGAGGTACAAAAACTGCATTTTCCTTTTCCCTTCTTCCAACCAGTCCTTTTTCAGAGGTCTCAACAGCACAGGGCTTCACATCCGAGGTGCAAAGCAAGAATAAAACATGTCTGAGGATTACACAACAGATAGACCCTGAAACTTTCCTCCTAGAAACTATCTCCCACGTCCCACTGAAACCCTATCTAGAAGTCCATGGGACAAGGTCTCCAGTGACTTTTTCTAAGGGGAGTTGCTTTACCTTTGAGCTTGCACAGCATCCTTTTCCCACTAGCACAGCAAAATATCCCATAGACCATCTCATCCCCTCATCACATACCTACTTGGATTTCCCTTTTTTGGGAAAAAACAAAAACAAAACCAAAGCCTTCGAATGGTGACGTTCTGGTTATGACCACAAATCACTGCTGTTCACTAGCTGTCTGGGGGTCAGCCTGGCCCAGGTGCTGCTCATGGTACTCCCATGGGCTGCACCTTTCTTTCAAGGGCTGGAAATTATTGTGTCCCCCTAAAATCTTAGTCTCAGCTAAAATTGCAGTTCCCAGCTGCCCTTTGTTAAGGTGCCAGTGGGGGCACTGAGGTAGCCCCTGCCCATGAACACATATATATTACACACATATGTCCTCTGTGGGATGCATGCAAATAGCAGCAGACAACCACAGGATCAGACAGGTCATAAAAGCCTGCACCAAAGCCCAGAGACAGCAGAGAGACCCTCCCCTTTCCCCGCAGTGCCTTGGGTCAGATCCTAATTTAGCATCTCTTCTGCAGCTCCAAATAATGGTGGTAAATTTGGGAGGGATAAGATGTTGTGCAGGAGGAAAACGGTGGCATGGTCATGTCTTGCAAAAGAGCTCTGTGAGGTGGCTCACCCTGCTGACACAAACAAGTTTCTCAAGTTCATACTAGTTTATGTCCCACAATTAAAAAAAAAAAAAATCTTAATAAAAGTGTAGTTTTGCTCACCTCCCAAGCACATACACAAGGCACAAATGGCTATACATTGGAGTAGAGCAGCCCAAGAGAGGGTAGAGCAACTGTGATGAATAATGCTATATTTAACAACTGGCAAGTTGCCCAAATTCCTGAAAATTTTTTCTAGGCTTTGGCTCTGTTCAGCAATCAGCTTGTTCTCATGTAAAACAGCAGTGGCACCTAGTGGCCGCTGGATTCAAGCACAGCACCCCGAAACTATGCAGGTAGGAGGAGAGGGCTGTTTGTCACTGTATGTCAACAGTAGATGACAGCCACAATGCTATTAAAGAACAAATAAAACAAAGAACTTCTCACAACAGCCTTTCTCACAGTGCGGCGCTTGGAGCTGCTGAGTTTTCTAGACACAAAAAATTACAAAAAGTTCAAAAGAGTCTCCCCCAAAACATCAAAAAGCCTGTGCCCATTGGCAGCAAATAGTTAAATAAGCTTGCTACAAGGTGTTTCACAAGGGGACCTGCCCTGGGGCACCCATGGAACTTTCCAGATACCCTAATTCTGGCTCTCAACACCTCTTGTCCCATGAGAAACAACAACTGCCTAAAAGCTACCCTCTTTTGGGGTCAGATGCTCACATTTTAGAGGGTGAATCTTATCTATGAGCATTTTAAGTGTGCAATTTAATTTCGCTTGCATAAACATGTTCAGTACCAGCACTACTAAAAAAAGTCCATGGTTAGTGTAATGCAATAATACAAACAAAATTATTTGAAACAATCCAATAAAACATCTCGGTATTTGTTTTGCCAATTGACAGGGTTAACACAAAGGACACAGACACCAAGCTAAAGAAATAGGCTTATTTTACTTTAGTGTAAAGCAGCAGAAAGAATAAGCAAGCCAATGCACCTAGTCATTGCTACATAAAGCTGGCTATAGTGATTAAGAAAGATCCATCACCAGTTGCCCTCCTACTTTCCCACCCCCCCGCCCCGTGCACCAGCTGGGAGCCCCGTCCCAGCCAAGGGTCGCAGAGCCTGGCCCGGCAGCTGGGAAGTCCCACGCAGGGCGCCCGCTCGTAGGGGAGGTCTCTGTGCTGGGAGGGGGCCCGGCTGTTATACAGGTTAACAAACAAGTCTATACGGAATGCACAGGAGATAGCTGGTGGATTGACATGCCTCGCTCAGGCGTGGCTGGATCTGGCCAGGATCCGGGCACCTCTGAGGAGTCTCTGTTTTTCTTTACATTTGGGATTTATAGTGACTTCCTGTTGTTTACTTACAGTTCCCAGGGATTGTCCCCAGGGTTGCATTTCACGCTGATAAGATGCTGGTTGCTTCGTGCTGCTGATAAGATGCTGGTTGCTGGTCGGGGAATTCACTCAGAAGTCAACTTTGGTTTGAGGCCTATTGTTTGGGCCTTTTTTGTTTCAGTATTGCTTGAGAAAAAATGAACCATTATTTCCTTTTTCTCAATTTATTTCTTTTAGCAAAATAAGAGCACTCCTGGGCAACTTATTCTATTTTACACAGTGTAAGAAATATGGCAAGTGGAGTGTGATTGTTATATCGGATTCAATAGGCAGCACGATTTTCATAGCAGAAAGTTGCTCCTGTGGTTCTTAAAGATGATCTGAGCCCATTTTAAGGGGCTGTAACGTGTCTCACCATGCACGGTCCCATATGAAAACATGAGCAAAGTGGGAAAAACTTTTCCAGGAACTTTCTGGATCATTTTGCAACTCGAGCGTTGCTGCACTG
Organism: Tyto alba; assembly: GCF_018691265.1. Taxonomy (NCBI): domain Eukaryota; kingdom Metazoa; phylum Chordata; class Aves; order Strigiformes; family Tytonidae; genus Tyto; species Tyto alba. Next base: position 39,155,216 of record NW_024881261.1, on the reverse strand, counting down.
ACCAAGTGTGTCCCATGGCACAGAGGGATGCTGGAGCAGCAACCTCTGCTGCTGCCCATATCCCGCACAAGCCACCGCTGCCATCAGAGCAACTTTGCCAACAAAAGCAGGGTGAATGAGCCGGCTGGGTGAGTTATTAAGAAAGGACATTAAAAGCATCTTCAGGGATTTGATTCCCAGTGCTTTTATTCCAAAATTCTCTCTTTCCTTTTTTTTTTTGCGATTGCTTTGAGCTCCTCCAGATGGGGATCTCTGAGACTGATTGCAGCTGGCTTAAAATTAATAATTCATTCTCTCTTACTGATTTTAAAGAGAAGTAAAATTAGCCAATTGATGATTCTCTGAAGAATTAAAGAGATTGCATACAAAATTGGTACACGTTGTTGGAATTTATTAAACATTTACAATTTTTTAGCTGTAAAACACTACAAGAATCCTAAATCCAGATCTGAAAGGCATATTTTCTTCTCCCTATGGCCCCTGGATCTACCACACCCAGAAGCTTGAAGATACTTGGGGACTGCAGAGCCATCCCTGCTTATGGCACCCCATGGCAGTGCTGGTGGGAGGCACCTCAGGAGGGACCTGCCAACAGCATTGGGTCAAGGTGGTCATGACTTTGTCCAGCCAGCCCCTGCAACCCCAAGGAGAAGGTCATCTACATTCCTGGAGACCTTTTTGTGTGGAAAACCTTTCAACCAATAGGTTTTGGGACTATTCTTCTTCTCTCTCAGTGGTATCTTCATTATGTGCTTTGATGAAACCTTCCATTGATCTTTCACATGGGTTGGAGGGGAACCATGAGCCCTTCTGGTGACCTACTTGTGGGTTATTCAGACTTTGTCCATCAGCTCTGGGCAGCCCCTCATCCAGCCAGAGCATGCTCACCTTGTGTGAAGCACACTGAGGTCTGTTTAGAGCTGCCTCACCCACAGCTTTAATTCATAAATCCAGTTCTTACTGATTTCAATCTGCAGTACCTGAAATATAAACTTATTGTGATGAAATCCAGCCTTGCTCTGGTTGGACATCAGTCACCTTTTGCTAGCAGCTGCAGGTTCTCCCTCACCAACAGGTCCCTCCCCAAATCCCCATCCTGCATGTGGCCTCTGGTGTAACCCTAGTGCCCTCCCATGACAGCTTCTTATTGAAACAACCTCTGGCACACATAAGCACCCTTATTTTTGATCTTTTTGATGTGTCCCAAAGCGATATTTAGAGGGTAAATTTCCATCTGCTGCCCTTTGCTGTGGTTGGATGGCTCCTAGGCAGGAGCTTAATACAAGTTCAACACGAGTGGACAAAGTCAGCCCCAAAGTCTTTCTCGCCCATCATCCTGACTCTGAACCATGCCACAGACATATGGTGTCTTCAGGTCATAAAATCAGAGCGAACATATGTAGTTCTTCCAGGGGCTCACTGGCCTCCAGCCCATCTGTAGTTTCTTGGGCCAATTGTAATTATTTGAGAGCTTTCAGAGGGCTTCTTTTCCAAAAACTTGCCCAGCATCCCCTTGAAATGACACAAACCCACACATGGTGGGCAGCACTGAGCCCACCTGTCATACTGGTTGGTTCAAAAGTGACATTTGTGAAAGAGAATAACACAGCCTAGCAGGAAAATACTGCCAACCGCTTCAATATTTTATTTTGTGAGTGTCTGATCTTCCTTTTCTTCCTGGCGACTTCTGAGATAGGACCCTCTACAGCCATTCTCATCAAGCACCTGTGAAGCCAAAATCACTGATTTATGGAGAACTATGCACAATTCACTTCATAGGACACTGTTGCCTCACCATCACCTGGAGTCTCTGGTGGCCTTTAATTCAAAGGATGAATCCTTGAAATTCTCTAAGCTAGAATGATTAGATGAAGTAACAATCAAAGCTTTCTGCTGAGTATCTATCCTATTTATCCCTTTATCATCCAAAGAGGTCGTCAGCTTTGCACTTCAAGCATGACTGAGGAGTCTTCTCTTCTGATGCCTTGTGAATTCAGCAGCTCTCTCCAGTTTTATGGACTATTTTATGGTCTGGATTAGCTCACTATATGCACTAATTCTCTCAGAGAGAGCCTATTCACAATCAATAAGCACTTGTTTAATGACTAAGGAAAAATAGTTACATCTTTTATTGCAATAAGAATCAACTGCAACGAGATCTGGCCAGGACAAGAACTTCTTGAATGAGAATACATTGAACTAGCAAGATTGAATTGCAGGTGGATGTCAAAACTTTGCAGGAAGTCGAGCTTTGCACAGCGAAGGGTGACCAGCAGCACTCGAAGGACAGCAGTGATGTATAAAGTCACTTATGCCACAATAAAGCCTCCCAGGCATGCATTGTGAAAGCCACAGATATCAATTCCACCACTCAAAGGAAACAATTCTTTTCATGAATGAAATCACCTATGGAGTTGTGATTTCAAACGCTGAAGATGTGCCCACAAATGGAATAGAGGCAGCATGATTGCTAGACCGTTTTTTCCTGTAGTGCCCAAAGTACCGTATTCTGTAGAGGCCCAGCTCTGTGTCACGAGGGATGTGCCATTCAATAGTCACATTGCTCCGACCAAACAATCCTTTGGTCCAGTAAAACCTAGCAGACAAACCAAAAACTGCAGTCAGCACGAAAATTCACTTTTCATTTGTTTTAATATCCCAAGAGCTCACTAAGTGGAATGAGATGAATGCACCTCAGGTGAGAATATTTTAAGAGTTTCTTTTAACCTTTCCTTATATATTTAGGCTATCAGAGCAGCAACCAACAAGCCAACCTAAAACACAGCAGGGTTGAAAAATATCTGGAAACATACCAAAACAAGTCAGTGGTCCTTTTGACAAATGAAGTATATTTCTACCAACATGTTCTTACATTCCCAACTCCAAATCATAACCCCATTCAGAATTACCTCTGTGAGCAGTATTTGTCCGCTTAGTCTTCCCTGCACAAGGGCAATGCTGGACCAAGAGGATGAGCATTTATTGAAGGTCACAAGCAAAATCTATCATAATTGAGGTCAGGGTTTCTGGCACCCATTTCTTCATCAGAGCCCCATTTTCTTTTGCAGATTCCTTGTGCAAAAGCACCTCTGCTTGACCTCAAAACCCTACAGACAGCCACACAACATCTAGGCATGAGGGATTGTTCAGCCAGCTGTGATGGAACACTTCTTGGGGAGATGAAGAAGGTTAAACTGCTCTTCTTTCGATACTGCCAATTGGGGGAACTGCTGGATATCCCCCCCTAATTGTATCCAGGCCAGACATGAGAGTTATCATGTCCAACTGAGATAGCACCCCCATTTCAGGGCTTTAACCAAAGAAATAAGATGAATGAAATATGTTGATTCATCAGCAACGCTAATAAAAAGTCTCCCCTACCAATCTTACTGAGAAGATTGAAATAAATATTTACAGACAAGTCTGGGTGAAAAAACAGTGAAAGATGGGGGGAATTTGGTTTGGTAAACAGCATCCACCAGCTGACACAGGGCCCATGTTTCCACTTGGTTGCTCTTGCCTGAGGTTTTGGCTTTGTGGATTGTACTGGCTCGTCTTGGGACAAAGACAATGTTGTCTAGGGAGATGACAGCAATGTGACAGCACAAGGCCCAAAGTGGTGGGGGATTTCTATCTTTGGGGTCCGCCCCAACTCACGTGGGCATGCCCCCAAGGGACCTGCTATAGCTGCAACATTGGCCCTGTTGGGAGCTGTGTTGGACCAGAGACCTGCACCTGACTAAAATGCTGTGAGCTAAAAATGCTGCGACCTAAAAATGCTGCTGTGGTAGATCTCTGCCACCACCCAGTCTCCTCCCCATCCTGCCCTCCAGGCCCTGTGAACCAGGACAACGGGTATGGGACCCAGGGAACTGGAACATACCTCAGATCCCACCTGGGAAGAGGCTTCTTACAGATGAGCTCATGGGGATTTAACAGCGTCTTATCTCTCTTGACTGTTTGCTAAAGGCAGGGCCAGGCATATTCCTGCCTGTAGCTCAACACCTCCTCCTAAACAGTCCCAAGAAAGCAGTTACTGCCCCCAAGGCAGATACAGGGTGGGACCAAACACTCCTCTGCTGCGAACACCAAGACAGCATCCAGCAAAAGGGCAAATCTGCACTGAGTTTGTCCCTGCTGCAATGGCAAGCACAGGACAAAGGACAGCTAACACCTGCCTCATTCTCTGGAAGCTGCACCTCCTTTAAGTAAACCTTTGTATCTTTTGATCCCTGAAAATATGCATTTTACAAATGCAGCTATAATCTATTTAACACTTTGCAACACTAAGATAACAAATAAAGCGGTCCCTTGTGCTACTCTACTCTTGCAATGTCAGCACATTCAGTGGTATTGAACATTTGTTTTTTCCTGTACTAAAAAAATACAGTTTGACTCCACTAATATCTAGTAAAAATGTTTGATGCTTCCTGTCCTCATCGCCTTAATTACTAACATTTCAAGTTTAACACACTGACATCATAAAAAGTGACTTGTTTTCATCTTAACAGAACCATTTTCCATTTCTTGTGGTGTTTTGTACTTTCTTGGGGCACCAGGAAGGGAGACATTACCATCTGCATTGGTTTGCCTTCTGGACAGCCATTTAGGCAGGAAAAGGTCAAACAGCTCCTCTTCCTTATCAGCAGAAGTATTTAAGCATCATTCAGAGATCCAAAGTTTGACCTTTCTCAGGAAAGAAGATGCTTAGATTCCTGTCTTTCCAGCATCACGGCAGCACATTCTTCAAGTTTTGCACTTTTATATGTTTTGCATCTTCTTGAGTGACATGTTATTAAACATTTTCAGTGTTTCTGGCCAAGATTTTGGGAAATCTGTTGGGTTTTTGGAAGAGGAGGAAAGAAGGCAGGGCTACATATATGGGTGATAAAAAGTCATCATTTCCCTTACTCAAGTAGGGAACTTAACTGGAAAGGGTGACATCAATGAGAGTGACAAGATAACATAACGCAAATGTTAAACAGAGGGCAAGCACTTCAAAATGCAGAGCTCCAAGTGCAGGACCAGATTATACCTCCTGCGTTGGGACAGTCGGAGTCCTGGCTACAGGACTAGGTTTAGAGAGCAGCTGGTTGCAGTTGGGCAGAGAGAATTACGCCCTATCAGATGCTCCATCATAAATCCAGGGGGAGACTTTCCCAATGAAGCCAAGCCATCGGAAACATTGCTTCTCTGGCCTCAGACGTTACATGTTTGCACTGGAACATTGCACAGTCAGAAGAGCCCAACATGGACTTTTTTAGGCTTCCAGTTTCTCACAGATAAGTTGCAGAGGCAGTTGGGAAAATATCTGGGTTTATTTAAACAAGGAAATAACTTGAAACTGGATGGCTTGACAAAAGATATCTTTCGTATTCTTAAATCATGTGCTGGCTTCTGCTGTAGCTCTGAAAGGTGACACCAGCTTTGCTGTTTAGTGGATCTTTTTCCTTAAGACTGCCATCCCTAGCCTTAACTTTTCTTACTTACAAACTTTTTTTTAAATTGTTGACTGTTTCTACTTTATGATGCACAGCAGAGATGGCCAGTTTTTCCCTACAAAACCTCTATGGTGGTGAACTTCTCATATTTTCTATCTGGTACCCTATTTATCAGCACAGTACATCAGATGGATGGTTGTAGGCTCTGAACAGGTTGGACCATGAACCTTCTGTACTTCTTGTCCTTCCTTCTACCTTTCCCAAGCTTACAAGCCTTCCTTGCTGAAGCTAGACCCAAGGGGAAGACCGGTTGTTGTAGTCTTAACAAATCAACCACCCAAATATGGACCGATCCATCCCCAGAGAGCATCATCTTCAGGGACAAGACCAACCTATGGTTGGGAGCTCTGAAATTAAGCCCTTCAGGTTAAACTCTAATTATTCCATGGAGTCTGTGGAACAGTGAAATCTGGTCAGGGCACCCACCTGGTGTCCCAGGAGGCATCATTCTTTACCACGTGCCAGCTGTCTGAAGTGTTGGTATATCTCTCCACCACCAGGAAGTTGTGTTCAGTCTGGAATAAAAATAACAGTTAGCCAGACGCTGAAGGGACAGGCATGTCCCTACTTTTCTATGTCACTTCGAACTGGAGAAGCACTATGTTTCTGTGTGCTTTGCTGGGAAATATGGTAATTACTGGAAAAAATATTTATATTTCACTGCCAAAGCGCAAATTTAAGCTAATAAATGACACAGAGAATGAGTACAGAACTTAATCATTAAAAAGAGAATAAACAGGTGAGGTATTTGCTACCAATGTCTATGCAAGATGAGGGGGGGAGTGTATTAAATACTTTTCTAATTTTTTTTGTTTTATTAAAATAATGCATGGGGCTGGTAGGATGGAGACTAGAGACCATGCTTGGCACAACTGGATGGCACTGGATACTGACCGAGAAAGTGTCTGGCCTAACGCTCGACATGGGTGCCTTCAGCTTCAGTAATATCATGAGCAGTCCATATCTGACCAAATTAAGGACTTTGCCCCAAAAACATTCTGGTGGTGTGAATTCCTAAAGCACATGCTGAAGGGAGAAACTTCCTTGTTCTGAACACCCAGCAAAGAAAAAAAACACTGGAAGCACACAATCTTACTCATTCGGAATCCTGAATGTCAAAGATTAAAATGCATCAGGCAGAGGCAGTAATTAAATATTCACTAATCTCGAACATCCTCAGTCCCAGCATCATTGTGTCATATTTACCACATTCTCTGCAGAGTTCCTGGGGTTTGCGCCTACAAAAGTTACTTCAGCAACTTCTCTCTGTGAGGGAAATTGAGATTTATATTAAAGACTGAGCAGCATATTGCACATTAAGAACATCCTTTGAAGATGCCATATGAGGTTTTAGTGGTTTGGTTGTTTTTTGTGCTTTTTCTTTTTTACATTTTGTTTTAATTATTTATAATTTCACTTCTTGCAATATCAGTGAGCAGTTTGTACTGTGAGCTGGAATACTGTGCCTTGCCACTCTACTTGTTCTGCTTGCTGGATAAACTTCACCATAGCACGTAAGATTTCTGAGTAAAAGAGGGAGGGAAATAAGTGAGATTTTTAAGAATGCCTCCCTGCCTTCTTCCTACCTTACTGCTGAAGACAGCAATGAGAGGAAAGTCCTTGGTCTGAACACCTTATCTAAACTTTAAGCATTGAAAACTGAACCCTTTCTGACATTTTTATTTCATTTATATTCCATACCAGAGGCATCAAAGGTGACCTGATTTCTGCTTGTAAAGAAATCACTGTACTATATTTGCCTATTTAATCATCAGCTGTTATTTTATGTCAAAGCAGAAGGGGAAATCTTCTTCATGTTGAATAAAGGGCTTTTATTTTCCCCTGCATTCATGCATTTTAATCACATTCAGTACAATGACATTGGCATGAAAACGCTCTGTCTCTGCCTTTTCAACCATGCCCACTAGGAACAATGAGACCTTTTTGGTCTGAGAGCATCACGACCCTTTAGAAAACATAGACTTTTTCTGATGAGGGGTAAGAATTTAAAGACTATTTCCTAAACGGGTTTTAGCAAATCCTTGAAGCTCTCACCGCTCGATACTGTTGTCTCACTTCTCGTAGCACATCCCCAAACGTCTTATTCACTGGCACACGATCGGCAGTGAGAGAAGGCACCAAGGTCATGTTACCTATATTGAAAACTGGGGGCTCTGGACCACGTGGCAAATCCTGAACTGTGTTCTGGGAGAGAGAAGATGTGCTCATTATACAAACACATATATAACCAGCATCTCCCTGATGAATCACATCACTGCTGTGGCTCTTCGTCCAAGTCCAAATCTATCTTGCTTAGATAGATTAAGAACAAGGGCAATAAAGCGAGCACAAAAACAAACAAGAGGGTCTTCATCTGTGCTCTGCATGCAAGAGTAGTATCTGCAGGACACCTGCTGCCCTTTTGCTGAGGTCCCCCCAAATCGCCCCACCAGAATATCCCATAATCATCAGGAGGCGGCACCCACCCACCAGTCCTACACGTTCACATGGCCCACAGATACAATGGTAACGAACATTGCTATGTACAGCAGAAATGTAGTAGATTCTTTTTTCCTCTTGGTAGAAAACCAGCAACTTCAGGCTATGCTGAAAGGCTGGCCGTACCTATTTCCTAAATTTTGAACTGAAAATGCCCAGCATTTTTCAAGTGGTATGAGGCCCCCGTTACAGGAATTATTTTCATACCACATGAGAATTTCTCAAAGCAGTTTCTTATGAGAAAAGAGAGGGTAGCAATCATGCATCCTCACTGAGGAGCAAATATAGCCATCACCATTTACAGGATTTAAATGTCTGTAGCATCATGTAGCATATAGAATATCTTGATTACCGTAGCAATAGCCCTTGCAAGTCCTCTGTACAGTTGAATATAAGCAGAAAGGGTGTGTGGCCCATAAATAGTTGATGCAGCCTCATATCGTTGAACCTAGAAAATGAGAAATTTGGAAAAGGAGAGTTTGAAGGACTCTTGAGCAGTTTATACAGCTCATCCTACTGCATCAAGGCAAGATCAGCACTATACCTGCAGGGTGGTTTTTACCTCTTTACTGCTAGGGAGACAGGCCAACTACTTGCCTAAGTATTTCTGTTGAAATTTCAGGTTACTCTTCATTCTCCAATCCATTACAAACAGGAAGGACCAGTTGTCACTGTTCCAATTATCACAGCTCTTTTACTCTTTTAAAGGCTTTATGATGTAGGTTGTCTCCTCTCCAACTTTTGGGGTTGGACAACCCCAGTTCTTCCAACCTTCCCTCCCAGTTAAAGGTTTCTAAACCCAAGGAGTCCATCTAGTGGCCACATCCTCCTCAAAGCACAGCATCTACCATGCCTTGTGGGGATCTTTAAAGCTGGGTCTTGCAAACTACATTGCAGTCTTTTCCACAGCAACATGGCACTGCAATCCATGTTCACCCACAGCTCCAGATCTTTCTTCTGGCAATTTTCTCACCTTATGAAGATAATTTCCAATTCATCCAAGTCATTAGGAGATTACTAAAACAGATCTGAACTCACAGGAGCTCCATTCAGTACATCTGACCATTTCCACATTAAAGCATCCCTATATACTCTCTGGTTACGGTCAGGAAACCACAACAGCCCTTGAACCATGTTGTCTAGACCGGAGTAAACGACAAGGTCTCATGATTTCTCCCACAGATTTTTCAGCTTTTTGTGGGAAGGAAAAAGTACTCTAAACATACATAATTTCACATGAATTATCATCCCATATAGCCATAACGTGAACTCAGTTAAACATATTCAATCCACAATTTTAACATTTACCTGGTATTCTTCAAAGGTGGTAATGTAATGGGTGTAGACATTGCACAGACCTGCAATGATGACATCCATTCTTGGTGTACCATGAGAATCGAATTCCTAAGAAAGGAAATAAATTTCTTATCTTGTATCAGCTGCTTATATGCACAAATATATTGTTGCTGTTGTTGTTGTTATTATTATTTACCAGGACAGAATACAAAGTTACAGTGGGGAAGGGGCTGGAAAGTTCAGGAATGCAACCCTACAAGTGCAATTTGCCTTTATTAATGTCTTATATTCACTTCCCAAAGAAAAAGAGGGGAATTGACCTCATGGTCCAGTAAATTCAATAGATTTAGGGGTTTTTTGAAGCTGATGTCTGTATACTGCTAAAAAAATGTGGTGATATAACTATGTGAGACAGGCTCAGTGAGTTATGGAGACAGCATCTGAGATTAAGACTATTCAGGCTGTAGCTGAGAATAGGATACATCAATCAGAAAAATGGGAAAAAAAATACATTTGCCATTTTTTTCCCAATTGTTCTCACATTGCAAATTCCCAGTAGGGATTAAAGAGTTAAACCTCTCCATCCCAGAGAAAAAACTCCTGCTAGAATCGGTTATGCCTGGATCCCAGTTGAATTAGCTTGTGTTGGCTTAGTGGATTGGAACTCAATTGGTTTTGGGGGAGGACATTTACTCCTCCTGCACACCAGTAAGCACATTGAAAATGTGTCTGAAGCAACTGTGAGAAGGAAACATCCATGGCTTACAAGACCCATGATCCCAGATGGGAGGAGTCAAGGGAAAAAAACAGAAGGATCAAGAAACGTGAAGTTCCAGATATGCTGTGTTCTGAAGAAACCTCTTCCTGAGCAACTTACTCTTTTAACAGCTTCCCGTAGCCTGCGTCCAGACATGGTCCTGGGGGCATTAAGGGAACAATATCAGTCTCTAGAAACACAAGGAGCTAAAGCAGAAATCCCTGGTTGGACATGTAGCACGCCACCAGAAATTCACTTGCAGTGCTGCTCAGCATCCCTCAAAGTTTCTCTGCAGTGAGCTTAACCAAAACACCTCAAAACATTTCACATACATCATCACAACCAGGGTGAGGTTGGAGGCACTCCGGGGCTCGGTGGGGTAGAAAAAAAAGCTGCTACAAATAAATCATTATCATATTCATGTTTTCACTATTGTACCATCAACAGTGAGTGCAATTTGTCATTACAGTGTTTGAAAAAAATTCAAAGTTAACAAGTTCCTTTCGTTGCATTGAAACCGCATTTTGCAGCAAACAACTAAAATTATTTAGGAAGTTTGTTTGCATCTCATGCATTCCCATGGCTAGTTTACAGACTGAAGAAGAAAATGGGAAACCCCAGGTAACCAAAGGAAACAGTATACAAGCAAATATAAGCAGTGGACATATATGTGTAGTGCCCACATAGCTATCGTATACGGGGGGGGGGGGGCAATTTTTAGCCTGCATCCCCTTTCTACCTGCATGCAGAAATATCGCAGATAGTTTGAATGAACCGCTGCTGGCTACAATACATAGAATGAGACCAAAGAAATACATACGTGAACTCCCCGGGAACAGCAACAATTGCCAGCGATCCAATGACAGCAATCTGAACATCCACAATGTCAGGGTGCCAGGGGTGAGGCCGAGTCATCTGAGGTGAAAAAAAAGGGCATACAACTGTTGTAGGATAGTAGCAAAAAAAAAAGATAGCTGAAGTGTTTTCCTTCCCACAGGCATAAATCAGGCAAATAAATTTACTTTGTAGACAAGGCACATAAGAAAGTGTTTTACCTCCACATGTACAACAAGGTGTCTGACCATGACAGACAGAGAAGGCACATATGGGTAAGGCAAAAAAAAAAGGTGTTGCTAGTTTAAAGAAAAGTGGGTAAAGAAGATCAGGGTAGCACCAAAAAATCCCTCATCGGCATGGGCAAACGATAGTTAGGATCAATAAGGTTGATCATCTGACCAGGAGAGCAAATGTGAATGAGTGAAATCAGAGAGCTTGGTGGCAATAAGAAACGAGAGTTACCTCTTCATTAGCTAAACATATTCACCATCAGTTGTGATGCAGAGGGAGAGTTTCTAAGTCACCCAGAGGGTAATGCCCAGGGAACCCTCGACCTAGCCCTGACTTCAAACTGCCCCTTAGAAGGGACCACACCGTACTGGGACTCAGCACTGTTGCAGCAGCCAAAATACACACTACAGCAGCATTTCATTATTAAAAAAAAAAAAAAAAAAAAAAAAAAAAAAAAAAAAAAGCTAGATAAAAATTAAGAAACCTGTTAAAAGGAAATTAAGAACAACAAGAGTTCAAGGGTGGCATGGCTCCAGCAAATGAAATGCAAAATCCCACTCCAGCAATCCAAAAAGATTTATGAGTAGCAATCTACTGGGGGTAAAACATGAATGCCAAAACCTTGTGAAACACATCAGAAGCAGGAGGCCTGCCAGAGTATCTGTAAAAGGGTGCTTAAAAGGTGATAAAGTCATCAAACTGTAATTCACTCTCAGTAGCAGCATCCTGGACAGAGGAAGTGAGGTGGAAGAAGGCTCTGCGCTGGGAACTCTTTTTATGAGAGATGAGGTGAGGAGCTGATTGATCACAAAGCAACAATTTTGAAGAGATTTATGAAAAGAATAACAATGAATCACCTCATCCAGATGACATCTTCTAAGTGTTCTAAAGGACCTTGGACATGATCCTGCTCCACTACAGTATATTTGCCTTACTGCCAAGGGAACAGCAGGTGGAAAATGGGGCACCAATTTCCTTTTAAAATTGTAAGTAGGATTTTGGAAAAGTTCAGTAAGAACAAACACCAAGTCCTGCCCAGGACAGAGCAGCCCTGAGCATGGAGATGGGCTGGGACCAAAAGGAAAGCAGTTCTACAGAGGCTAGCCCTAAGAAATAGCCCTTCCCTGTGTGAGCTGGGCATCTCTGGGATGGAAATGCCAGCAGTGGGAGATCTCCATCCTTGCTGACTGCTCCAATTCCTCTGGACATGGCCCTGAGCAATCTTCTGTAGCTGAAGTGCTGGTACTGCTGCGAGTGAGGTCGTGCTGGAGAACCCCACCCCAGGGTACCTCCAGCCTGAGACTGGTGGATGAATAAGTCTGGCATCAGCCGATGTGAATAGTTCACAGAACTACCAGGCGCTTGCATAAACGTGACAGAAAAGCCGAGAAATCAACAGGACATTTCCAGAGGAAGTGAAAGCCCAATAGAAACCTTTGAAGACAACACTGAGGTGGTTAAGTCAATACAGTCCCCAAAGTTTCCAAAAGGCACCCTGACAAAAAGAAAGGTCCTGTCATGGGTTAAGGTAGGAAAACAATAGGGGGATGGAAGAAAAATATATGGAAAAGATGCTTTGCAAGAGGAAAACTTCCATCTCTCTCATTCTGATGCAAACTAATGACAACTCTTATTCTTGCTTTCTAGTTTCATGCCTTTAAAGCTCATACAGCTCTCTCTCCCTCCTTGTTCTTCACCATACGGGCTGTCACAGACATAGTCCATACCAAACCCTACCAAAGCCTAGTCCAGATCAGCAATCTCTGCACTTCCCAGGGCACACACTGGTGTATCCTTACCTCTCCAGTGCTAAAGAGGATTGGCTTGGGTTTGTGGCAGGCTTTCGTTTCATTGGATGGCTCTCCCAGCAGCTGGTCCCGGATTTCATTCCAAAACGGGTCCCCTTCTGTTGAGCCTTGAAGGGAAAACATCTTTTAAACACTGTTCCTTCAGCTGCCCCAGCAGCTAGTGAACAGAAAACTCATTTATTATCCCCTCCCTGTTTATGTGGGATAGGATATTTCTCAGTGGATTCTGACTATCTCTCGTTCCTGGGGTGTTTTGAAAAGCCAAGCTTTAGCCCAGCTGAGGTCCATCTTGGCAGCCTTCAGGTAAAGAGAACAAATAAGAAAGATTGCCCCAAAGCCAGATCTTTCTTCTCCCCACTCCCCATCCACTACTCGCCTTCCTTCAGACCATGGTCATATCCTTCTCCAGAAGTTTTCTGATGAACACAGACAAACTTGTGAGGGGTCTGTAAGATCACACCTTCCGAAAAAACATCCCTTTGAAGACTGCAGTTCAACCAGTCATTGATGTTGTTAAATTACTCTGTGGGTTTGAATCTATTTGGGGGATGCCCCATGTCCTCCCCATCTGTACAAAGCCATATTGGCATCTGCTCCCTAAATTACCTTGTGTGAAGTTGAGACCCCCCACTCCATCAATAGTCCCCGCGGCAAAACTGTGTCCTAAGGCTGGTTTACACGTTTTAACCTTCATCAGAAAGGGAAAAAAAAAAAAAAAAAAAAGAAAAATAGATATTTTAAAACCCGTTCCCCTCAGCGTGCCAAGTCCCACTGTGAGAATATAACATTTATTTCTTCCTTATGCTTGCGTAACGGGAGCTCCTGCTCTTACCGTGTGTGTGGCATTGAGCTCCACCGAGACATCACTCATGTTCACCCACTGGTGAGCTGAGATGAGGGGTCCTGTGACCTCCTGGGAAGCTTTTTCATACAGCTCCTAAGGGACACACAAGGTAGAAATCCTTGAGGAAGAAGAAATCAGGAACCCAGCTCTTCTGAGATTCAGCTATATGAATTCAGCTTCATTCTGTTGACACCTTCTAGTGACCTCTTCCAGGTGTTAAAACAAAAATATGTTTCCCAAGCTCCTTTGTTTCTATCAGCCTGTCTCTCTACATCCTGCATGCCCCGAGTCCTGCAAGCTCTCCACTGTCTCAAGTGACATAGGGAAGACAATCTGTGGTCAGCAGTTCTGTGCATGCCTTTCTTTTTACATCTGAAACATGCACCTGTGCCATGAGGATGGCAATTTCTTTTTCCTAGTCGCAATCTTTCAGCATTTCTCACATCTTAGACCAACCAGAAGAAATGTTTTCTATGAGAAAGATGCACTTTGTTGCATTCATTGCTTCAAAACGCATGGACTTTGCCATGCGTTTGCTATACAGCCAACAGCTAAAACACTCAGCTCTTTAGCGAATGGTTTTCTGACACACCTGCCTCGAGTTCATACATCAAAAGTGTTGCCAGAAGTTAAGCAGGTTTAGTAATATTCCTGTAGCTGCAGGGAGGGACAGAGGACACATCCTTTGAAGGCCAAGAGTCTGCCAAGTGTTGAAAGCAATAGCAGTGTTTTCCCTTGCCATTCGATACACATGCCCAGGCACTCTGACTGGGACGATCTTTTGCTTGCAAGTCACGATCAGCCTGGAGTGACTTCAGGGCAAGCATCTGAAATGGCGATTAAAAGGAAACCGCCACCATCAAGCCTTCTGCTCTTACTCCTCTGCTGGACCTCTTCCAGTCCCTACAAGCTGCTGTCCCTGAAACGGCGCCAAAAAATATCCTTCTACTGACTACTTTCACATTATGTGAAGCTGCAGAAGGGGAACTGGTAAATTCAGGTGACTTTTGAGTCCAAGGACACAGGCAATGTAAGGGAGCTCATAGGGTGGAGAACTCCGGCTGAGTAAATGCAAAGTCAAGAATGGCAAGAATGAGTATCTTTCGTGGGTGTTTAAGCTAGCACATTTTAACTCACATTTGCATTAATCTGGGAGTGTGATGACAAAGTTGGCCAATGAGTGGTATGTGGTGGTGTCTCTGAGCAGTTCTTGGAGTCTTCAACACCAGCGATTTTTCCCATCATGACACCTCTGAGATGCATGCATGGGAGGGAGGGGGAGATTATAAGGGGCAACATCCACATTATATACCAGTGAGGAATATTGAGATTAAAAACCCAAACCAACACTTTCAAATTGCAACACCTATAATGACGTATCTAAATAAAAGTTTGTGCTTTCTGAATAATCAGGAAACTTCTCCTTAAGTGTGTAAATGTGGACTTCAGAGTAATTTAAATTACAAACATTCACAAAAACAGGTGCAAGAAAGTTACTTAAATGAACAAGCATTCCTGTAATAACAGCATTCACACACACTCGTAAAGCAAAATATCACTTACCCTTGCTTTCAAGTAGATATTTTGCCCTATAATTCTAGTACTGTCAAACATGTCATTACCGGGACCCGTGGCCATGCACATCTTCGCCTGTCAAGAAATTTGTTTAAATGCTAGTGATCAGTTAATACAGAGACCATATGGCACTGCAAAGTGGATGAGTTCACAAATGATTGTCATACTGTGGGAAATAATTGCTTCTTGCTAACCATCTTGAATTTGGGTGCCAGGTTACTACACTAACATTTGTAACAAGATAGATTTAAGTTTGGACTGAATGACCATAAAACAGGGTGTATGAGGACTAAACATAGTAAGTTCTTGAAAGAGGTATCCAGAAAAGTCCCAAAAGATGTGGTTTATTTTTTTTTTTTTTTGTCCTCTTCATCCACCACACGGCTCTGTATTTGCTGCTCCACCCTGAGTTTTCTCCTTATCAAAAGTTAATGTAGGTCAGGTAAGACATACTTACCCCCCCCATGGGACAGGTACTCTGTGGGTTATTGCACGACTCCCCCGTGTTTATGCAGAATGGCCCTTTGGTGTTGGGTGACACATCTCCCAAGTTGGAGGATGCAAAGGCGGCAACGAAAGAGCCCTGCCAAAACCAGACACGGGCAGGTGGATTTCAGTGCCTTGCAGTGATTGCAGACATCACCTGCAGCTCTCCTTGTAGTCAAGGCTGGCATCACGGCCAGTTGATGAGCACACGATGCTGGTGTAAGCATTTCTGAAGTGACTGGGAGGATTGGAATGGGGATTTAGGAGTGTCCCGAGGGTTTGGGACAGGAACAGCAGGGGAGAATAGGATGCACAGGTTGTAACTGCCATTTCACTTCACACTGCTCTGGTGTCCAGACAACATTTCTTCACCTACCTCTCCCATCTCAGCAGCTGCTCTTCCCTCCATGTCCCCATTTTCTCATGTTACTGCTCAGAGGTCAATGGATCACTCTAGCACCTTGCACAGGACCTTTTTCTGTCAGGCTTTCACCATGACTGATTTACAGGGTGAGAGCTATTGGTTTTGACTGCAGGAGTTAACATCAAGCAGTACTCATTAGAAGCAAGACTGGTTACACACTGAGTGTCAGCTGAATTCAGCTCTCACACGCACTATTTTTTCCCCCTCTTTCAGAGATGGGATGCATCAACACCAGATATTTTGATATCTAATCAGCTCTTAAGGCATTTTCTTGTGAGACTGATAGACACAACGTGCCCAGCAGACCATGCAGCCAAACATTGAGTCCTGCAAACACTTTTAACTTTGCGTGCATGTCAACTTGAACTGACTTGCACCATAACTATGCACTAGAGTTAAGTCTTGTTAAAAGCTTTTAGTTAATCCACTATAAAAAGAAACATTTGCAAGTGGGAATTAGGTAAAACTCCTTTAGTTTCCATTTTTGGTACGAACTGCACATGTTACTTTGCCCATAGTATTAAAATAGGAATTGGGCAACCATTTCAAGGTACATGCTCGAGATGCATACAGGACACTCTCTTAACTCATGGCTCAAAGCATCTGTGAGATGGGTTTGTGTCCATATTTACATTTCAAGGGCAGTAATGCTTTTTAGAGGAACTGTGTTTGCACTGAGGATGGCAAATCTTCTGGACAAATGAAAATCAGAAGGCAGAACTGTCTGGAAGCCATAAGAAGGAAGTGGGGCTGACCACAGACTTGATGCCACACCACAGATGTAATATATTGATCCTTCTGGATCAAGTATCCCACACATGTCTTTCTAGTATTTCCAATAGTGAAACCAAAATAAATTCTTATTCCTAAAGTCTAAATAAATGACACTGATTACTAGTTTAGAAAGTCAAGAGTACACCCTGCAATTTCTCTTCTCTAGAGGAAGAAAGTAAACAGATCAAAGCATTCATCTTTGTCCTCCTTTTTCTGTGTTTCCCCTGCTGTCCTACTTCACTGTTTGAAAGAACCCGCTTTGGCCCACAGAAAGCACCAGCCATCCCCTCCCTGTTGCAGCACTTTTTTCCCCCATTATTTTCAGTAGTCTGAAAATAGTCCCACCTCTCCGGGAAGCATGCCCTTGTTCTTCTCTTGCTCAAACAAGTAAGACGCATAGCCCACGTTGTCGCTGTTCACCAGATGGTTTGTGTTGTTCATGCTGACCGGGTGCACAGCAAACCAGCTGAAGAGGAGTTGGAAGACACACATAGGGAATGCATTGTTTAACCTATATACTGGCAATTTACTTCACTCTATATGGGAATTTTCTTTGGGAGAATACAAAAGCAGACTGTTGTTACTTATTAACAAGGGCAGAGTTATTCCCCTCCTCTCCCTTCCTGACCAGGAGTGCTCATGGCTATGATAGTCCAGGTCTTGAGGCCACAAGAATTTGGCACTGTAATTATCAGGGCCGCCAAGAGTTATTTCAATCCTGAATTGTCTCTTTTCTGAGTCCAGAGAATTATCTTTTGGAGGGATTTTTATTTTCTTGCTTCAAAGAAATGAGGAGGCAACAATGTAAAAAAGAAAAAAGGAACACTTTCATTCTTACAAAAAAGAAAACCCTCCTCTTCCTTAAAACACAGTCAGACTCTTGCTTGTGACCTCTAAATGAGGAAAAAGCAATTATGGTTTTGTTACTGCACTTTACTTCATTTGGCTGGCCTTGAGCTCTGAACTTCACGCAGCTGAACGTTGTCCTGCAGATCTGTTGATAGGGTGGGCATCATAAACGCTGCCTGCGGGAATGGCACGCTTCCCATGGAACGTGGCGCGTTAAATAACCAAGAGGAGAGGAGCCAAAAGGGTCCTGGAGATGCCAGGGCCAGGATCTGCTTAGAGCGGCCCAACAAGAGCCCCAGAGGGGATTTTACTTTACACCTCTAAGGGAAGACGATCTACGGTCATCTTCCCCAGATCCTTTTGTGTTGTGCCAGATGTGCCCAGCTGTAGGAGGGCCAAGCGCTGTTGTATCTCCAAGAATAGGTGAGGGACACTGACCTGGCTTATGCCCTCATGGACTGTCACTTACTCTTCCCTCAGAGACTCTGTGGTGACGAGCTGGGAGCAATGCTCTGTGGGCAAGGGTCAGTGTTGGGAAGGAGAGCTTGTACAGAAAGACAGAACTACTGCAGAACTGTGGTTTATGAGGATTTGGAGAAGAGCAGGTTACTTTGGCGGTCAGTACCTGATAAAGCCTAGCTCCTGTCCATTACCATCTACCATCTTCAGCATCACCATTTCTTTATCTGTGTTGGATGAATACCTGAATGAAAATGAAGCAGGGAAATCCCATTAGCATGAGAGCTGTGGTCATGCTCTGTATTGATCAGACATGTTAAATCTCCACTAGGTTGAGCAAGGAAATTAAGAGGTTATTACAGATATTACCAGAGAACAGTGAAACCTTAAAAGAGCGTCTGAAAATAGCTGTGAAGGTAAGGGAAGAGCTACACTTGTTGCTGACCTCAGGCGTTGCTTCTCGAAGGGGTGGAGAGGGAAGCTTTCTCTGAAGACAAATTCATGCACCAAGGACGGCACTTTAATGCCATCTGACAGAAATGCTAACATCTACTAAAGACTTTTAAAAAAAAAAATCATAAGGTCACTTCCTTGACCAACACCTCACATACTTGGTGGGGACAGCCACAACTTTCAAGCCCACTCTTGAAACTAATTTTTGAGGATGCACACACCCAACTGCCCAAAATGGCAACAGTGTCCTTCTGCCATGGTCTTGGATCCACATTTTCAACCATCCCACAAATGACCCGAAACATCAGCTGCAAGACATGGTCCCAACTGAAGGGTCCTCTTCAAGGCTCTGCTTTCTCTCTTGCTTGAGGAGCTTTTACCTGCTTCGTTCAGACGCTGGATTTTCAAGATAGGAGAAAGGGCTTCGGTTGATCTGGCTGTTTTCTACAGTGCCTCTGTTTATAAAAAGCCTTCCTCTCTTCATGTTCTGATGCGCTATATCAATGCTCTGAAAATCAGGAAGACAGGGAATGCACCTAAGTCCATGCACATAAGGCATATGTGAGATTTTATGCAAAAACTCTCTCTTTCCCTCCTTGTCTGTCTCCAACCCTTTCTTGGGAACTCGGGAGCTGTTTTTTTTTTTTATTAAGTAGTCTACAATTCTAGAAACTTATAGTAACATTTTGAAACCTCCCACAACTGTCTCTTTCTAAAGAAACACTTCAAGGCTTCTGGTTTTTGGTCTGATTTCACTAGTGCACATAAACCCACCTCCTGTTTTAAGACTGCAACATTCAGAGGTGCTACCACAAACATCATATCAAGAGCTCCATTAATAACAAACGTACCACCCCTCCACCTTTTCTGCATTTATGGACTTTTGTGTTTACAGACTGGATGACACCAACCTTTACGATGCCATTCACGATAGCGTTGAGGGATGGTCTGATTAGCCCTTTGCTAGTGATCCAGAAGAGGGTGTACTGGAAGTAGCCACCAGGCCCCGAGTGTGTGTGGGTGCCGCTGAGGATGACGTTGTCCTGTCGGTACAGCTCACCATACTTGCTCTTCAGTTTCTTCAGAACCTAAGAGGAAGGAGGTGGTCCTAAAAAACCCGTTTTCACACCCAAAGGCTATGGAGCTTGTATCAGCCCTTGCAAAAAAAACCCTAGCTATTCATCTTCCACCTGGCTCTTCTCTTTCTGCCTGATACTCCCAAACTGATGTCACAACAACTGGGTTATAGCTGTTTACTTGGCAAGAGCCTTAAAATAATAAAAGACCTCTATGGCCAACTTGCAGTGAAGCCAAGATCATCCAAGGAGTCCCCAGTTCTCTGGCATCTCCCTCCCTCCCCTGTGGTGCTGGAGACCCAGCATCATGCAGGCACCATGATAATGTATTCATGATTTGAATGTAATTGTGATCATTTTTCCACTAAGAAAAGCATGATCGATGTCCAGACTCGTTTGCTGAGGAATCAAAACTGCTTCTTCAGCAAACACAGTATCTCTCTGAGATCGTGCTACAAGGAGATCCCAAAGCAAACGGCCAATGTGCTGCTGCGCTCAGTAGTATTTAGTAATGACTAGAACCTTAACGCCAACACCAACCACAACCCAAACTGTGCCAGTCGTTCATTTCCAGCCACGTACCTCCAGCCTCAGTCTCTGAGACACCATTCCTATGTCGGCACTGACAAACACTACTCGCCTGGAGTCATCAAGATCTGCCATGATGAAGGCTCGGCTGTAGAGGCGCGTAAGAAGCCCCTTGCCCACCTGGTCCGGATTTGCATATCCCATCTGGAAGGGAATTGTTCCATCAAGCCCACGCAGCCAAAATATTGAGCAATGTATTCATTTGCATGTATTTTTCTAAGTAGATTTGCCAGAGGGTCAGAGGGCTCATTCAACGTACAAACACTCAGAGCTGCAATGTCTTGCTCTGTGATTGCAAGAATCATAGAACCATAGAATGGTTTGGGTTGGAAGGGATCTTAAAGATCCTCTAGTTCCAACCCCCCTGCCAGGGGCAGGGACACCTTCCACTGGACCAGGCTGCTCAAAGGCTCAAAAAAATTTCACCTAATATTTAAAAACTACAACCATTTAACAAAGCAGAGCCCCTAAATCAGAAGTCTCGCAAAAAATATTCAGAGATGATGAAAATCAGTATGTCACCAACCCCGTGTTCAATTCCCCCAACTTACCAGAGGAATTTCTGCCACAGGTCCTGTGCAGTCAGCTCGACCTACGCCCAGTAAGTAGTTTGTTATTACTTCATTGGAATCTATAATAAGAACAAATAGTATATTAGCAGACACATGAGCAAGCAGAATCAGAGACAGAAAACACATCACAGCCTTTTTAAAGAGATTGCACGCCTGAAACCTGCTCAACATCCCCAGAGGACTCAGTAGGCCCAGGAAAGGGATCCAGCTGATACTGTTCACCGGGGTTTCCAATGGGCTGTCAACGTAACCGAAGTGTGATGAGGCTGTTAAGGTATTTGGGGTGGTAAAGGGTGGACCAGGCAAGAAGAACTGCAGAGGAAGCTCATAGGACAGAGTCAGTGGACTGTGTAAAATGCGTCGTGATTCATAACAAGGGGGAAAGAAGCCAACCTTTGCCAGTTAAGCTCTCCAAGCCCACCACTACCATACAGAAAACAGATGTGAGGGTGCAAGAGCTGTCTTCCCACAAAAAATTCATCTCAACAACAGTGAGAAAGAGGGGAGGGCATGTCAGAGCTACCAGAAAAGGACTAGAGAAGAAAGAGGGGCACATCCATATGTCACCCTGGTGCCTCCAACATGTCCTGTGTCCAGCACTGGTTCCCTGCTCTCAAAAAAATCACACCACGGCTAGCAGAAGCTCGAAGAAGGGAAAAGCAGCTCTGGGCAATGACCTCCAGGCAAATGGTGAGGAAAAGGACTCTCAAAGGGGATCATGTCTCATCCCAGACATCATGAAGGTGCAGAAGTCCTTCTACCGGACAGAAAAAGCAGCTGGACAAACTCATGGAAGAAAAGCCACTGAAAGCTATTAAATAAAAAAAAAATAATAATAAAAAAAAAATAATAATTAAAAAAAAAAAAAAAAAAAAAAAAAAGATCTGCATTTCAGAAAATCCCAGAGCCACAAATCACTGGAGGCTAAGATAACGCAGTGGGGAAATAGTTCTATATGCTTCGTGTGTTCTCACAGTCAGCCACTGCTGCTCAAGGCAGGGCATTGGAATAAGGGGGCACTTGGTCTTCCCAGTCTGGCCTTTCCTAGGCTGTCACTTAGAGGAGAAGAGAAACACTGACACTGGCTGCAGACTGACCACAAGGCATTTCTCTTGTTTAAAATGGTGAGAGTCAACGGGGCTACCCATTAAAATTACCATTCCTCCACCTCCTCCTCCAAGAGCTACAACACAGAGAAGGAATTGCCTGTGCAAAACTCTTAAGTGTTACAACCTAAAAACATGAAGAAAGTGTGAACTACATCAAATTAAAAATCAAAATCTAGAAACTGAACAATCCCATTGCTGGCATGCTGAGTGATGCCCTGTCCAGGGCAGGGGAGACTCCCAGCTCTGGGAAAGGGCTCCTGTCACATGGAAACACTTACAGATTCAAAATGGTTTCTTTTCCCATGAGATTTTCTCTCTCCAGAGGACAAGCCTGGGGTACATTAGAAGTGAGTTGAAAGTTAACTTTTGGCAGCTCCTGACACCCACCTGCCCCTTGCCTGGTGATGGGTTTGGAGGTATAAATAGGCTGTGATGGGTTTGCAACAGCTGTGAAGCCCCTTAATGGGGTGCTGGGAGTGAGGGGCTCTCTGAAGCCCCTCCACAAGGTGGAGAGAGGGAAGAGAGGCTGTCTGGATCCCTGCAGTCAGCCTCACCCACGGGCCCCAAGGTTGTGCTCCAAGAGATGCTCGTGTTTGGGTTTGACCACTACGCTCCTGCCGCAGAGGCCAGCGACAGCACCGTGCTGCGGCGGTGCCTGGCGACCACGTGCAGAGAAGATTATGAAGGCCCAGCAGTAGCCCAGTGAGCCTCTACCTGTGTCCTTTTAATTTACCTTTACTGCACTGGACACACACTCGAGCAGGGTGCAATGGCAGGACTGAAATAGCTCTACTTGCCATTGGTCTCCTTGGTGAGAAAATGGAGGACGAGGAGCACCACGGTCACCGCTATCATCAACACCAGGCAAACGATGAGGATCACCTCCAGGCGGGAGAAGGAACACTTGGACCTCTCCCCACCCATGTTGGGGGCACTGTAAAAGCAGAAAAAAGCCTGTGGGGAAGGCATCAGGGACAGCCCTGAGGTCGGGCACATCCCTCCCAGAGCAGCACATCACACCCTCGAAGAGCTGGTCATGGTTTGTGTCCCCCATCTCAGTGTCAGAGCAGGCAGCAGCAGCGATAAGGATGAGAAGTAGAGATTTATTTTTCAATCTGCTTAAGACAGCAAAAAAATATCTCCTGCGAGCAGCAATCACTCCCTGTCACGAGGCCCAATAGAACAGGGTGAACAGCCAAATTACCACTCCTGCATCTCCTGGGACACTTTGCTGGCTCTCTTGGAGAAATTTTTTAAATAATCCCCACAGTCTTCCACCAGATCCTACTTTCACTGAGTAGCCAAGGAAGATGCTACAGCCCGAAGCCTTGCAACATTTCTGCTGCTCGTGCACTCAGAGCACAGCAGAAAACAATATTGTCACCATAATAAAGGTCACTTTAGGAAACTCAGCATGTGAAGAGCACACATCATCACATGTCCAAGGGCAGTGCTCTCCTGGCTAGAAAAAGTAGTGGTTGTGACAGCTTTCCAAGATAAGACCCTATGTATAGATGCTAGCTTGCTTCATCATATACAGAGCACTTTCGGTTGCTTTTTGAATATTTTTCTTCCTCCTTGGACAGAAGTTTATTTGGGGTTAAAGATTAACAAGAAAAATTATTCAAAATACAGCTATGGGAAAAGATCATATTTCCCCCCCTCATAAAAACTCTGGCACCTGAGATATGCATCCAGGGCTTCAGTCTTGCCTGCTGGGAAGTGGCACTTGGAGCAAAGATCTGCCTTTTGCCCTTCCTGCAAGCAGCTGTGTAAGGTAGAAATAAGCCTTTAAAATAGTTTTGGACGCTTCCACGTGTCCTTAGACGTTTTAGTAGATAAAACTTACTGCAGATCCCATTTCTCTGCCTGTGACCGAAGCACATAACTGCGCCGAAGGAGTGGTTCCTTGTTCGGAGCGGCGAGGGGTCTCCATCCCTGGGGGTGTCCCTGCCTCACCTGAACACGGCCCAAGCAGCCTGTTGCAGCTGCAGCACTAGCCCTGCCGGGGCCCAACCATCGCAGGAGTGGAGGTGGGCAAGGACGGACACACAATTAGAAAGGGAAGATCGAGGCAGAGCCTCTAATTTTCCTGGAAGTAACATTTGCCTGACGGTGGGTTGGTAAAGCTCACACCTGCAGCCTGTTCCACGGAGGTGATATGCCCTGAAAACAGTGAACCTGTAGAAAATAACCGCTGAAACAAGTATTTTTGGTCTTGGAAAGGTTGCAACAAGAAACGACATCCCCGGGGAGCCAGGTGGTCACCCAGACTTGCTATATGCGATATTTCTTATTAGCTTCTTTGGTCATGGTAAGCTACGGCAGTCATGATCATTGCTGAATTTCACCTAGCAACTTTTCTAATGGCAATAAACCTAATATTACAGGTTTCCTTCCTCCCCTTTTTACTCTCCAAGCATGGCATTGTCAGCCAGCTGCACGGCACCATGACCCATCCAGATAATCAATATCACACCACCAGCCTTAAGCACATCTGCATGATAAGCAATTACAGTTTTCTTTTTCCAACCGATTAAACTGTCAAAGTAATTCTAAAAGACATTAGTCCTGTGAGATCCCCATGAAATCTCATCCAAACTTACCTGCAATCCCTTGCGCGTCCCAGCGTCTAGAGGAATGCCTCCCAAGTCGAAACCTGTTTCAAGCTGAGAAGTTCAGCTTGAAAATTATTGCTGTTATAACCCTGTGCGTCAAGCACTGCACAAGATAAGAAGAGGCCAATCAATAATTTTTACCACACAAAGAGACGATAGGGTTTTTTTCCTAGTGCGCTTATTTTAAATTCTGAGCAGCACCTACCTCTCTAAAAGAACCTTTCCAGGATTGCACTGAATGGCTCCAGTGCACAAGGGATTTGGGAACAGGACTTTTTCCCTCCTCTCTGCTTCATCACATCTTGACCAGCCTGTGGGATGGCTGCTGCTTCCCTTCTGGCTGTGACTCTGAATCCTCATGGAAGATTAGTCCCCAGCATTTCCAAACTCTACTAGAAGATCTTAAATACAGAGTTGTATATGAAGTGTAAAATACATTTTATTAACATATTCTAATACATTTTATTAATGTATTTTTACTTGTTAAAAATGTTATTTATTAAAACCCAGCTTTCTCCGTCTGTTTTCCTCTTAGACCCAGATAGGTTGCAATATGCATAAATTCATCAGCTGTTAAAGCACACTTTATCTGAAGGGTTTTGACAGTTTGTTCTCCCCAAACATGACAGGACCTATCACATGCCTCAGAGAGCAGCTGCTTGCCCTTGCTGGCAGGGGGGGCGATGAAAGACCGTACAAGCAATACCCCTTTGCTTCCCCAGCACCCATGAGTTTCGGTGGGAATATAAGGCTGGGACCACTTCTGACATTTTCCCTCCCACTCAGCTTCCAACAGGCAAACATCTCAGTTTTCCTCTTTCATCACTGTTTCCTTCATTCACCCTAATCCAAAGGTTAATACTGCAGCTAGCATTGAGCACATGCAGTCTGAGTCATTGCTTCAAGGTCACATTCAGTATCACCTTTTGACTCGGTGATTTTTGGACCGGCTGGTAGGGACAAGCAAGATTTACCGATACGTTATCTCTTCTCTGCAATACCAGAGGAACACGCTTGCCCCTGCCAACCTGCTTTGCCATGTGGGCTGACAGCTATCCCTAGCCACCCCTGTGCTTCTGGGAATACCGGTCCTTGGGTCGACAAGGTTGTCCCAAATTATGCACTGGCCTTGGAGGTAGCTGAAGACCCTCGTTTGAAAAAAATTCTAGCAGACGATCAGTCTGCTGTCAGGGGAAAGTTCCTGGGACAGAGATCAGCCAGAAGTACATTGTGCATTGGCAGGAAGAGCAAGAGCTATTCCTGAAGGTGGTATCTTTGCTAGATTATCATGAAAACTTAAGACACTGAGTTTTAAGGAATTGGTTTAGTGATGGTGTGTCCTGCTAGTCTCACCCCATGAAATGAAAAAAGCTGGGGAAAAGACCTCACTGTGGCTCTATAACACCAGAAAGGACAACCCAACTGTTGCTGAGGGTGGAGGAGAAAAATGGGGTCTGATAGCAGCTCAAAACACATTTTGGGGAGTACCTTAAGTGTTTTCCTTTAAAAAAAGACTGCTCAATGAGGTTATGGGGACCCACAGCTCCCCACCTCCCCAGGGTGGAATTACCATGTCCACCCATCGCAGCTCAGGACTGCAGAAGCAGCAAGCTTTTTGGTACAGAAGAGGGACTTTCTGGACTGCAAAGATCTCAGCTAAAGTGCTAAGGACTTGGTAAACCTCCCTGAACTCTCTTCTGCCTGTGGAAATGCAACCCGGTGCCGCCAGAGAAGGTGGGTTACCAAGATAGTGCCCAGGAAAGTGACCACCTTGCACACAGAGGTCATCAGATGCATCACATGGTGGTGCAACAGGCACCCTGGAGCACCTCGGAGCCACTATCAGTCTAGTGAGAAACAACCACAACTTGGCTCAGAAGAGAAATCCTGGAAATATTGCCAGCACTTCTCAGAAGAAACCCTCCCCACTGGTTTCTGCACCTCATGTCTACCACATCAGACAGGTCACCAACAAGACCACTATGAGGAAGGACTGTGGTCCCACTGGAGGCACGATGCTTACCCCAAAGCAGCCACACCTCACCTAGCTCAAAAAATGAAACCTCTATGCAAAAGCTGTCCTGTCAGGGGCAAGATGCTCATGAACCTGCCCCTTAACCACTGATGGTCAAGATCAGTAACTCTGCAGATCCAGGCTGAGAGGAAACTAGAGCCTGGGAAGCAAGAGTAGTCATAGTTGGAGGAGTCAGGATATCCCTGAAATTATGCTCTGTGTTGGAGGTGGGAGAAAACATGGGGTTTGAGAGCAGGTGCACGTGTCAAATGCATGCAGACCCAGCAAAATTACTTGTTTTGTGAGGTCCCTGTCCAGCAATGCCTGGACAACCTGGCCCTACGCATCAATCCAAGCTGGTATCATGCTGTAATATGACAAGTTACCTTCTCATAAGCTGTAAGATTTCCCAAAGGTCATCCTCTTTCCCAAGACCAAGAGTCCTCCAACTCTTTCTCCTTCTCAGTTTGTGCTAAACGAGACTAAAGAACGTTACATTTTGTTTATAATAATTATCCTACTGAAAAATGGCTTCTACCCATCACTGCTATCACACAATATCAATTTGTACCCTTCCCAGACACATCCAGTAACTGCAGACACAGCACAAGTGCTGCAGAGCACTTTAGCACAAGCCAGCAAAGCTGGGGCAAGCCGACCTGGTTTGACACCACCACCCAATCAACTGATGGAAACGCTCAGCTGGTCTTGACTTCTCCTGACACATGCTTTTGTTTTCTCATAGGAGACCAGGTACCAAGTTTTTATTACTTGAAAATATTTGACGAGGAGCCTTCAGGAGACAGTAGATCCTCTCACTCTGTGGGATTAAACAACACAGGTTTGGAACAACTTTGTAGGTAAACCGCATAAAGAGACCTCAGAGGATAAAATGATGTTATTTTTCCTTTCTTAAAAACATTTCATACATTTGGAAAGTTAAAAATATTTTGTTAATGTGCCCTTAATTAAAAAAGATAAACTTCTAAAGCCACTCATGATTAATTGGCCCACTGAAGCAACAAGGCAAAGCTGAGAGAAGGAAACCCAGTAAACATAGATTTGCAAATGTACATTTCCTTATACATTGAAGGTTGTGCTCTCAAATCATTTAGAAAGAGGAATCAAACCACCTCTATATATGATCCTTCAGGAAAATTAAAAAAAAAAAAAAAAAAAAAAAAGGCAAATCTGCTTTAAAATGTAAACCAATTAAACATTTTTTTCTCTTCCTGCTCCTCTTTTTAAGTTTCTCACCCCTTCAGACCAAGACCAGATCATTTCAGGAAATTGACCCTTTCCTCTGTCCTTTTGCTTTCTTTCCTTTTCTCTCTACCCTCATTTTAACCCTGAATTTATCATAGCACTGGCTTTTCCACAGACCACAGCGGGGAAGGAGGTGATGCTCTGTCAGCCCTGCTTCCCTGCTGCCCACTCCTCTCAAGGGAAATAGCCCAAAGCCAGGCTGGTTTTCTTTTTCTCCCCTCTCATTTTCATGGTCCTTCACGTGGTCTCACAGCGCGGTTTGTTCCAGTTTTAATACTTGCTCTTGTCTGAGCTCCTTCCAAATGGAGGCTCAGAGAGGTTTCACCTGAATTTGCCATGTGGTGGATGTTCACACAAAGCCGTAATGCTCCTCACAACAACTGGTTTTGCCTAACCCACAGAGATGTGTGAGGTTTCCAGGGGCCAGCCAGGAACGCGGGATGCAATCGCAGCAGGAGGCATTTTGTTGCCACCAGGAATAGGGCTGTGTTTGCCACGTCCTACCTAAGCCAAAGAAGCAGAAAATATTTCATCTGTTAAAAATAGAAAATAAAAGCAATGGTTTAAGCAGTGAGGATTAAAGTAATGACTGCCTTCACTGAGGCAGGAGGACAAAACCCTTTTCTAAAGGATCTCTGCTCTTCTGACACGGCTCATTGTCACCGGGACCCAACCATCTAATTTTTCCATGCCCGGTGGAGTTTTGGTTGACAGACCAGTGACATCGCAGCATGAATGGCCCAAAACCAAAACACAAGCTCATTTGCATTATAATTAAAATTTCACTTTCTACCAGCAAGTCCAGCCCCACCTTTGGGATGAAGAACCCACTGCTTTGTGTTTGGAAAACACAGTTGCCTCCTACCTCTGGTCTGCTAGATGAGGTGTGAAGTTCTCAAATGTTTTCTTCAAAAAGCCCTCCTGGAGATTCACACCAATTCTGTTGCCTTTCTCTTAATGAATCTCATAAAAAAAAGGAGTCCATCAGCCGGTGTAACTCACTGCACATACAGATCTGGGAAGAGGACAGATCTGCTGTGTTGAATTTTTGTTTGCCTCTGCTGGGGAGTCTTAAAAGGGTGGATGGGTAATGAAGAGACTGACATTTCTTTTTTCAAAAAAAAAAAAACCAAAACAAAACAAACAAAAAACTCCCCACCCCACACCCAAATAGAAGGACCGCTTGCCAGGCTTTTCTTTATTATGCTGGAACATTTTGTGCCTCCATCTATGAAACCAGAAAGTCTGGCTGGATTTCTGCAGCCACTGAAACCAGCTGCATCAACACTATGTTTTTCTGGGGAGCGAACATTTTTTTTCCTGAGAAGACACTGCAGATAGCCCATAGCAGCGAGCAATTTTCTGCTGAGGTCAGGCATGTCACAGGCATCGTCACATGGAGGAGGGAAACCTTGATTCAAACCTATTTGCTAAACCATGGCCAGTTCCTGAGCAGAAAATTGAAACAACCATCATCTCAACATGGGCATGTTGCTTGTATGGACCCAAGATGTTCACCAAAGCCTGGGATCCTGGATATGAGGAGGGAAAAGCAATTATGAGGTCTCGTAGATAATGTTGTTTATTTAATAAAGAATGGCCAAAGTCCTTTCTACATGGACGTAGGAGGATCCTGATGGCAGGAGATAACGTTTCTGCACAGATCTGTCAGCAAAAAGCTGCTTACGCTTTGGCAAGCACACACCAGGGGTTGACTGAGGCAGTACCACCTGAATTTTCTTTCCCACCTTTCCTGGGCGAAACGCTCACATGCCTGCTCCAAGCAGCAGCAGGCAGCTCTGCTGGGTGAAGGGCTGAAGTCATGGACATGATGGCCGGGATCAAGTACAGCCCCGTGAGCAGGCTGGCACACAGACTGACCCAGAAGCACCAAGCATCTCTCTCAAGATCTCTGTTTGGTTGCCCCACACCTGGGACATGCAGTGATTTCCTTCGGGAGCATCTTCTGCCTCTAGCAGCCAACGCAGCAATTCAGGTGTTTCACCAAGATCTGAGCTGGGCTTCGAGCTCTTCAAGTATGTATTTGGAAAACTTGAGCATGGTGGACAGGTTGCCAGTCCAGGTGGGTATTAGTGCAGCTACCTTTAATTGCTTTATGAAATCTCTAGTTCTTCTGGTCAAGTCAAACCTGCCACCCTGGAGCTGGGAGAGCTCATCCCATTGGGTTCAACGGGAGCTTTGGCTGCGGACATGCCTCTTGCCTGCTCACAGAAGCTGAGCTTGGGCTTGAGTGACACAAGAAAACGAAGCTAAAGCCAGCTCTAACTACATCACTTAAGCTCCGGACCCCTTTCTGCGAGTTGAGGTGAAATGTAAAACTTCAACGGGGAAGCAAAAGGAGGACAAAAATGATGCCAAAGCTACGTAAAACCAGAAGAGCTGCACAGAAAACCATAAAGAGCTGCAGAACAAAAACCTTCCGCAGTCCTAGCACTGGGCTACCTGGTGTCCCTCAAGGGCCTCAAGCTCCCGTCCTTGCACGTGTGCTAAACAGCTGGTTGCAGGGTGAAGATCTTTTCCAGGACAGACTCAGACAGCTCTGCAGGATGCGGCATTCGGGTACTTGCAGTTTATCGGGAGACAGCACGCTGTGCTGTGGAAATGGCACAGGTCCATGATGTAGCTGGAAGATGCTCCTGGTAGTGGGATCAGACCTATTTGCGGTGGTAAACGGCGCCTTTCCTGCTGGACAACGTGGCTGGGAGCACGTGCGGAAAGCTTAGGAAGGGGAGCTTGAATGGGGAGAAGGGCTTTTGCAAAGGCAGCAAAACTGGAACGATTATGGTTTCTGAAGTCAGAGGTCACTCGCAGATCGCCGAGTGATAGCTGAACTGAAGGGATATCTACCAAACATTATCAAAATGTTGTCCTGGAATGTGGTACGAGCAAGGGCCCTCCAGCCCTTCTGGACAACCAAGTCCCGCCGCTTTTTTGCTCCTGTCTAATATTTGGTTGATGTTCAGGCACGGGGATGCCGCAAAATTCCCCAGATCATGCACCTTAAACCTATCCACAGATTAAATGCAAATAGGTTAAAGCTTCACCACCAACAGAAAATATTTTGCTATCAATCACCTGAAGCAGCAGCAAAAGGCCATACACGCATTCCTTGTCTCATACGTCATGTTCCTGCTTTCAAAACTGAAGCATCCCCCTTTCTGCCTTCCCTAGCCTGGATGAACTTTCCCAT
This sequence comes from Tyto alba, assembly GCF_018691265.1. Taxonomy (NCBI): domain Eukaryota; kingdom Metazoa; phylum Chordata; class Aves; order Strigiformes; family Tytonidae; genus Tyto; species Tyto alba. The sequence continues at coordinate 39,123,969 of NW_024881261.1, read as the reverse complement.
GAGCTAAATAGCAGAATAACGTCATGAGGAGGTCGCATGTCAAGGCACGGGCAGGTCATCCCTCCCATGGGTTGAACAGGGAGTAGAAATGAACAGACATGGAAAAGAGCCACATTTTCATTTCCCTGAACAGCAACACAAACCAAGCGACAAGGAGGGTACTGGAGCAAGTATCAAAATCTCTGCCAAAAAGGTAATTGCGGATTTAACAACAATAACAAAGCAATCTGGCTGCCAGATGAAATGGGAAGGTATGTTTCAATCACTCTGTCAAAACGCAGGCAGTGCGCGGAAGTACACGGAAGGTCTAAAAATTAATAAACCAGTGTCTCCCTTGCTGCTGGAAGGTACAGAGCTGAATCTTCTAGCCAAGGGGGGAGACATCAATGCAGAGAAACAGGTAACATCCCGAGCTCCTTGCCCCCTCCGCTTTCCTTTAAGCCTATAAAATATTAAGAGGAAAAGAAAAAAAAAAAAAATGTCACCTTGGAGGGAAAGCTGAGGCTCGCTTAGCCGGCGGATGGCTGCCTGAGCCAAACCCACCCTGCCAGGTGGCAAACACAAATCCCTGTTCCGCACTCAGACTCACAACTCAGACTCACCACACCCGACCTGCTCCGCCTGCAAGAAGCTGAAGTGAACCAAAATTAACCTGAAACAAAGGGTTGCTCCAATAACTTGTCTGGCAGGGTACCTTTCTCCCAGGGAAAATGAAAATCAGCAGTTATGATAACGCTGTGCTGTGGCTGGCATGTGCAGCGGCAGCAGGCAGCCAGCGGTGAAGCCAGAGCAGAAGCAATTATTAGTTGGGTTAGGAGCACGTCGGCCAAAAGTCACCCAGAGCATCATAAACGGGTCCAAAGGAGAGACAAGTGGGCTCTGCGGCTGCTTTGCAAAGCCCAGAGAGGGAGATGCATTAAAGCATTACATGGGCAAAAGCAAGGTTTGGATTGATTGCTTTGACCCTTCCGGGGAGGGGGGGGGAAGGTAGCCTGCAGGAAAAGCCTTGCAGCAAGTTGTCCCCAACGTCTTAAAGGGGATGGGGCCAACGCCAAAGCAGCCCAACCCCATGGCACTACCTGGAGGATTGTCCCCGTCTTCAGAGAGGGGAGACATCCTTGTTTTGGCAGAGGTCTTCTGAGAGCAAAGGCGGTTAAGAGACTTCCGAGTCTAAGATGGCAGCACTCTCGGTGCTTAGGAGCGTAGGAGCCATCAGCACAAACGCTACGGCAGCCAGTTCTGGCTTCAGCCCGTTGTCTGCTGCCCACAGCACGTTCCCCCAAGCTAACCCGTTCCCCCTTCACCAACCTGCAACAAGGTCACGAGGTGGCTGGGTGCATTTGGGAGCACCTGTCAGAAAACAAACACTTCGGTGTCGTCATCTTCCTTTGCACCCAAACCAGCCTTTTTCTGAGTCATTCCCAGCCCCGGGATGGAAGTTTTGCTCGAACACGGACGGCAGCAGCCTCACGGGTATGGCCCTTACCTGGGATGAGGGAAAGCACAGGGAAAGCATTGCTCTGAGGAAGAGCTAAGCAGCGCGTGCAAAGCAGAAGAGCTCCGGCACAAGATTGGGAAAAAACCTTCTTACCCCTGGGCCTGGAGATCGAAAAACAGCAATGCAGAATCAGGCAGGTCCTTCCCAAGCTAAATCCCACTGTTTTTTTCCGGGCAAATACCGACCAGAAGATTAACAAGGTGGGCTGCTCTATGCTCACCCCAGCCTACACACGGCGAGAGTAACCGCCAGGGCCAAGGCGAAAACTCTGCAGGCAAGTTGAGGGATCCCTGCCTGCTCCCAAACCTTGCTAGGGGTGCGCTGAAGTTATTTGAACCAGGCTGCGGGACAGATGTGCAGAGGGTGTGGTGCTCAAACCCTGGCGCTCGCCAACACTCCCTGTCAAGCCTCCAGCACACGCAGATAAGCAGTGGCAGAAATGACATTAAGAGGATGCCCCAGTGCTGGAAAATCTGCTCGGTTTCTACAAGGAAGATGCGTATTCCTGCCAGGTTACAGAGGAGAGGTGTGGGAACACCACGCTGCACGGCACAGAGGGTTCATCTCTATTTCGGTTGCCTGGCTGTGGAAGGAGTGTCCTTATCAAATGGTCAAAAAGAAGCCGTAACTCCTTCCAGCAAATATTTCCTCCCAGTATCTGCTGAGTTGGATGGGAAAAGCAGCTGAAACAGGAACTCGTGATGGCTTGTCTTTGGGGTCCACTCTGCTACCCCGGCACTAGAAGGAAAATCCAAGGGGTAATACAGTGAGCTACCCCCTGAGGAAAAGCAGATTGATGGGGGTTAATTGCTCTTTTCAGAGTACAGAAAAAGCAAAGGGGATCCTTGCCCTTGCTTGGCTTGTGCTCCTCAAAACCCTCCTGCTGCTGTGTCTTAAAACTTTCCCCGCCTGGAAGGACTAAAAGCTAAATCGAGGTGGATCTCAGCGATAGCAAAGCCCACCCTCCTGACAAAGATCTCGGTTTCTGTTTGTCCAGGACTCAGACAATTGCCGGGTCCTTCTCCACCTTAATCTGACCTTTCCCAGCTTTTTTTGGTGGAAATCCCTCTTTCAAGTTCCAGCCTCCTGAAATCCACGCTGGACGACAGGTTGTTCCTCTCTGTCCTCCTACAGGTGCCCTCAAACTAACCGACTCCACGTTCAGCCACAAGCCAGGCGAAGACGCCTTCACTGGCGCAACGTGGGAAGAGTCAAGAGAGCTCCGTTCGCTCCGATCAAGGCAGCACCACCCCCAGATCGCAGCTTTTACCGCCTTCGTGCTCCGCCCCGGCACGCGTTCGCCGGCGCTCTGGGGCAAGGGGACAACACAGGGGCTCGGCCCCTATTTGGGAACAGGATTGCCCCTGGAAGCTGCCGGAGGACTGCGGAAATACAGATTTCAAAAAGCAAGCGTGGGTGTTCAAAGCCGGCGGGAGACCACCCTCGCCCTTTGGCTGTGCTTCTCCCGAACGTGAAGGCCGAGGAATCACCGCCGATGTCCCCACAGCTGAGTGGTTCGGGGGGGAAACCCAGCCGACAGCGCTCGATGGGGCGGGGGGGGTGTGGGTGTGTGGGGTGGGTGTGGAAACTCGGGGCTCCCCAGTTGTTAGCTCAGTGCTGAACGCTGAGCGGCTGCACGCCCCGCGGCGCTGCCGTCGCCCACCTGCCGAAGCGGGTGGTGCCCCAGCAGGCTGCGGGGGAGGGGGGGAAGGAGCAGAGCGAGGCACCACGAGCGCCGCAGCCCCCAGCCCCCAGGTTCCCCCCCCCTCCAGCCCAGTGCAGCCCCCCCCGGCGCCCCACATCCCTGCTGGCCCAGCCTTGTTTCTCCAGGCAGCGTGCTCGACCAAAGCACAGCTCGGCCGTGGGGGAAATGAAACCGTGTTTTAGCAAGGTCCATGCAGTAAGTCAGACACTACAATGCAGGATTCAGCAGATTCCATTTAATGTCATGTGCATACATCCATACATTTACTTGTGTCAATGGTTTTGATGTGCGTGAAGCCAGGTCTTGAAAAATCTACTCGGTCATTTACGTCTGGGAGCGTGAATTCTCTCAAGCAATCATCTCGGGGTGGGTTTGCTTTTTTTTTTTTTTTTTTTTTTTTTAAAAAAAAAAAAAAAAAAGTCGCCTTTCAATCACATAGTTGCAAAGATAATACCATGAATTGAAGGTAAAGCATGCAGAGCTGCTCCTTGAAATTCGCAGACTGCTCTGCAAACGCTGTTGGCAAAGGGTTTTGCTGAGAAGCACGGGGCATGAAGAAATCCCTCCCTCTCCCAGGGAGAGAGAACTGCTAAGAAACGGGTTGGTCTTGTTTAGCATCCTGAGCAACAGCGAGGCGAAGCAGCAGAAGTAACACCCCATGAATTCTTCAAGGAAGTTTTTGGCCAAGGCTGAGGAACGGGGCAGAGGAGTAGAGATAAACCATCCCACAAAAAAAAAAACAAAAAACAAAACAAAAACAAAACAGAAAACAAAGGAAGGACAGACATTTTAGACATTTTCACCACCACATACTCACAGAAATTTCACTTTTTTTTTTTTTTTGTGTGTCATTTAAGTGACAGGACTGATAGACCTTGGGGTCCCGGATGTTTACCCTGCAACGCGCACCATCCCAGCAGTTTTGGGGTAGATTTTTCAAGCCCTGGTGATGGCTCCCAGGAAGGCTTCTCCTATCCGCTCCCGGCTCCCGCATGATCAGAATCTATTGCATAGCATTTATTTCAGATAAGGCACTGTTTTGCCCAACGCGAACAGCAATTCAAAACTCAATGCAGTTTCCATACAGTCCAAATTTGATGGCCTACAGTGCAATAACACATAAAATTAAAGGCAAGGCTTAGAAGAATAAACCCAGCTTTAAATTTAAACTTAATATTAAGAAGATAAAGGAAACTACATTTTTCAAAAGCCTTTTTATTTTCCTTCACCATTGTTGTTTTACAATACAAATATCACCTTGTGAATACACAAAAACCCTACAGAAGATAACTCTGCTTCACGTAAAATACAGAATGGATATATATATATTTATATATATATTTTCTCTTCTTCATTCTTTAAAAAAACTATTTTGTTCTGCACATTGGCAAGTTTAGGATAGAATACTTCCCCAAACATACAGTATGTATGGTAGGAGTGAAACTTATAATTACATGCAGTTTCTGCACAAATATTTTAAAGAAATAGATTATCTTTGTTGTTTTTCAACAACATTTCAATACGGGATGGAGAAACCATTCATAAGTTCACTCAGTGATCATTTGTAAAATTCTTAAAAAACAGGAATTCATGGCTGTTTTTCTTTTTAAAATACAGCTACCAAGTAGACAATAAAGTGATGCCTTTTAGTTTGACCTGCCCACAATGTGTGAGCAAGATCGGACCCTTTTTATTTGTTTTATTTTTTTTGTTTGTTTTTTTTTTTTTTTCCCCTACACATGGCAATTTCAACATTATAAGCAAATTTCCAGTTTAATTTAGCTATAAATGCAAAAATTAGTAATTATACAGTATATATAATTCTGCTTTCATGGAATACTTTATTTTAAATAAAAACATTTAAGACTGCCTACTGACCATACAATCAAGACAAGAAAGGCACTAGAAACATAGACAAATCTCTCTCTCCCAAGAAGCATTTTCTTTAAATTTTAATTTTAACTCTATTCTCTGACATGTAAAAATCTTTTTAATTTTCATACACATTTTGAAAAATAAAGTTAGGAAATACTTAGAAAATCACTTTACAGCTTTTTTTTTTTTTTTTCTTTCTTTTTTTTTTTTTCCCCTCCACTTTTTGACACAGTCACTGCAGATTCTACAAAATCACGATTACCAAACCTTCCTGTGTCTATCATCTTATTTGTAGCACGGTGCAATAGGTAGAAAGATTTCTCAATTTTACCCAAGGCAGGTATTTAGAAACCTTCATATAGTCATTTGCTAGAAAATGGCTTACAGCCCAATCTTTGGGGCAAGAGATATGAAAAGTATGTTTTCCCAAGAAAATAATATGCTTTATTCCCAGACGTGACTGGAAAGACCAGAACTTATGATATAAAAGCTTTCATTTATGCTGTCGCATCATATACAAAGGAACATGGTGATGGGTAAATGTAAATCCCAAATCTATTAACAAGAAATGTATAACAGTGCATGATAAGTTAAATTTTCTTTATTGTTGTCCAACGCAGATCCTTTGGAGAGAAAAAAAGATCACAGTGCTTACCAGGTAACTGAATAGGTTAAGTCAAGGGAACTGTTAAAAGAAAGGGTTAGGGAGCGGTCGATTTTTTTTTTTTTTTTTTTTTTTTTTTTTTTTTATGGCATCTTCTTGTATGAAGTTCTTAGCACTTGGGACAGGTCCTTTCCCCCCATTTTGTCTGTCGACATGCTGTTATGTGTCATTCACCAGGCGGCTGTATTTCACCTGCCTGCCCCGGTGCAGCACCGGCCAGGGGAAGGGCCAGTGGTAGGAGCGAGGTACAATTCCTTGGACATTCTTTTCAAAGTACTGGAAGGGCTTGTACCACCAGACCCTTGCAAGGAGGTTAGTTTGGGAAGCTTCTTTTAGCACCTGCACAAAAATAACCAGAAAAAAAAAAGAGAATTACAAAAGAGCACGTCACTTACTTGCATGACTTCGTTGCACGTCGCTTGCTACTGTTCATTAGCAGCGTCTGCTTACAGCTGCTTCCAAGAATCTTTTGATATCTAGAAGCACTTCCCGAACAGATCTGCATGGACAGAGATCAAGAGGAGCCAAGCTACTTTCCCACTGCCTCCCCGCGCACACGAAATGTTGCTGTCGAGTGGGGATCACCCTTGTTTTCCAAGACCTCGGCTGTTCAACGGTCGCACAGGAAAAGAATGAATGGTCCAAAAGATCAGTGTCTCCTCTCCTTGGGGAATGAAAATGAAAAAAAAAAAAAAAAAAAAAAAAAAAAAAAAAAAAAAGCAACCCCACAACAAACCAAGCAGCCCAAAGCACAGTTGTTTCCGTAAGTATCTCTGAAATTACAGGTAGCTCAGGAATCCCTTGGGAGCCTGGCTGTGTGCCCACAGAGCAAGGCATGCCTCAGCCCATCTAGGAGGTAAGGAGGAACCCTGCCCTGCCCTCCCCATCTTCTGAGTCACATCACGCAGCAAAACAGGTACATTTCCACACAGTAAGGCAAAGGGCTCTTCTGAAGCAACACCTCATTAGCACTCAAGGCAATCCCCACTTCATTAGCTTCCAGCCTGGAAGCAGGGCCGCTCAGCACCGTTGTTTTGACAGAGCCCAGGAGCCCATTCGAAGAGCAGAAGTCAGGCTGGTGCTGCATGACAAGAGTTAGGAAGCCTGGATGCAGATTGCTATCACAGCGGTTCCCCAGGGGTCCAAGATCAACGTGCGTTCTCTGCAATTAGGCACTTGGTGGTAAAAACGTACCACAGGGCCTGACTGTGGTGCATTGCTCCAAGTAGCATCAAAACCACTGGAATAATGTGACATGGTAGCTAGACGACCTCGATACGATCTCAGAATCTGTACCATCACAATATTAACTAGTTTCCTATCATCATACTAGGTCTTTCTTAAACATAACTAACTGGAGTCATATGCAACAGATAAGCAAAATATCTTTCTCCACGTGGCACAGAAAATATTTGGACACCAATTTCCTGTTACAGACCTAAGAGTAAGTTTCTCTTAACTCACTAGGTCTTTCCCATGGACGACAGACTTGGGCATTTTCTCCCACATTCCTCAGCTTTGTAAGCACGTCTCCCATTGATCTAGTTCACTGGCAGGAAAGTAAGAAAGACCTCATTTAGACTTCTTCATTCGACCTTTGAATCGTTTACTGCTGCTCTCTGGTTGAGTATTACAAACCACACTTTGCTCTCTCCTGTCGAGTGCTGTGTCTCCTCCCGAGCAGCTCCTCGTTCTCAGTATTTCCTTCACCACCCTCATTTCCATGCCTTCCCAGACAGGGGCCTTAGGACAGGAGCAGCCTGTTCTCTGCTGCACTGTCCTCCAACAGGAAAACATTTCCTTTGTTCAGGTGAACTCACCACTGTTTGGAAACGTTCTCAAAAACCGGTTCATTTTTAATGCAGCTTTGTACTATTCTTCAAGAGCCATGTCGTCTAACTAAAGGGCACAAGCCACAGAATACAAGGAAAATCCAGTTGGCTTAAACAAAAAAAAAAAAAAAAAAAAAAAAAACAAGGAAAAAAAACCTTATCACATCTAAATGGTTTGCTCTGCTATCACAAAACTGGCCAACTGAAGGACTGGCCATTCAGAAGGACTTCAAAAACTGAGGCTACACAGCGGAAGCAGAGAGGCCTGCCTGTCTGTGGCTGGACCTTCAGATACTTTTGTGGTCGAGACGCAAGATGAACCCGGCTGATGATGCCTCTTTCTTTCCTGCCAACCCAGTGTGAGGGGGGGGGAGGAAGAGAGGGATGCTCCACAAGACACAGGTGAGTCCGCTCCTACTCCTGCAGAAAGGCCCAAGGCAAAGTGTGGCTATTCGCCCACCACCACGCTACGGCAAGTGGAGTGACGCGGATCCAAAGACCGGGAGAAACTCACTTGCTGGTTGGCCATTGTGTGATACCACCAGAAAAGTCTTGTAGTGATGTAGTAAGCCACCACCACGTCCACAGTGTAGTGGTCATGAGCAAGGAGGATGCAGAACATCCCAACCATGCTGAGTGCCCAGCAAAGCCAGTGATACCACCAGAGTCGCCGTGGGGAATCTGGAAAGAAGCACAAGCGGCGATTATTTCAAAGCGCAACATTATCGTCACGCAAGACTACTGCTGTAATTGGCAGAGGACGTGGACCACGACCCTAAGGGGGTAGCACAACGCCTGCAGGAAGACTGAGAGCAGGGATGCTGGGATCACAAAACAAGTATCGTTCCCCTAAAACTGCACTCAGGGATAATCAGATCCTTGGAAAATAGAAAGGATATGAAATCTCTGAGAAACGGGCCCAAGACATAACAATATACTATACCCTGGTTGGTAAAATGAACTGATTTGCATTTCAATATTGATTCTAATAAATGGTAATCCATTCCTCTTGCCTTCTGTAAAAGGTAAAGCGCATACATTAAGGCCTGATTCTCGCAAAATAAGCAACCTTGCATTTAGCAAGGCATTCATCTCTCCCTAGACTAGGGGACACAGAGCTGAAATACCATTCATCAGGCAGGGTGCAATGAAGGCTTCCAATATATTCCAAACAAAATTTTTTTTGAAATAAAATGTTTAATTCAGACATCTACATGGTAAAGAGGTTTATTTAGTCTCCAAAATTTTCTTTTTCAGTGAGCCCTATGTCTTTGCAGTTCTATTATTTTTATTTAGTTGAAAAAGTGTGCATTTTTACTTTAATTGTATTTACCGATCAGCACAACAGCAATTCTTCAATTAGCGAGGAATTACACAACAGGAAATTCCAAATTAACAGTAACAAACTTACACTCTTTGATAAATAAGTATGTAAGAGTTAATATGACGGTGTGGCCGCTGTACAGATAGTCGCCGCACATGTTGTGGGATCCCGTGATGGACAACCCTCCGCCAGCAATCAATTTCATTATCCTTCGCAGGTGAGATTCCCAGTCTCCAAAAAGCTGGTGGAAGAGTAAAACATAAAAGCACAGTAAAATATCAACGCCAACCTTTCCGACTTTAAAGCAATGGTGTTAGCCAGGAACTCTGCCTTTCAGTTATTCTCTCTTTTTGCTCTGATACACAAGATCCATCAGCAAATCCACAGCCTTTCCCAAAAGCCAGCAGCACATTTCTAGAGGGAAAAAGTCTGGATATGAGACATGAGTTCATTTTTGCATCTGTTATAGCCAATGCTCATGGGAGCACAGGCCATATGCACCTCCACCCATTCATTTAAAATATTGTTCTATTTAAAGTATTCAATGGATGAAGAACCAAGGAAATGATTCCAATTTCCCTATAAATACAGTATCCCAAAGGACTACTGTTTTCCCTACACTCACCGTATAGATTGAAAAGGCATGGAAAAAAGGAGATTTTATTTACACACGTATTTGTCTATGGATATATGTGTGTAAAAACCCTTTACACCAGGACATTTCCAGTTGCAATGAAAAACATTCCAGTATAATACCAAGGCAAAAAAACAGTCCAGAAGTTGTTAGACTCCTATCAGTGGCTACACTCAGAGTGCTACACCTATGGTAAAACAGGTAGGTGAGCAAAAATTGTTTTCTACGTTATTTATTTATAAGTACTTATTGCTGCTGCCACATAAAGGCTTCATCTTTCTCCCTGGTCTTCCTGGCAGCTTTTCCTAATGTTTGTGGCTGTGCAGGAACATGACTTTTAGTGGGAATCTTCAAGCAGAGCTAATGGGTTCAGATCTCTCTCTCTTCATTACATCCTTGCACTGGGGATATACAATGGGAATCTGCGTGCGTGCGTGTGTATATATATATATATATATATATATATGAATGTCACATATATACAGTGAGATTCTGAATAATAACTCTTGGAAAACTGATGACTTCTGTAACACTGTCTCCAAAATTCAGCTTTACCACTAAAAAGGAATTTTAAAAATTTCCAGTTATAGCCAGAATATTGTCATGTTCTCTAAACATCTGTTTTTCCTTCTGTTCAAGAGGCAACACACTCTAAAATAAATCAAGCTTCATTTAATTCATCTTGTTTGTAACCGCACAGGCCCTACAGATAAAAATCCAACAGCAAACGTGACGAACTGCCCGAGCCACACGTCCAGCTGCTGAAACCCAGATTCAGCGCACAGGAGAGAGTGTCTCGCTCCAAACTCTAAGGCCTCCCACGGCCCTGCCTTGGAAATGCTTCAGAATCGTTTCTTTCCACTTCACGTTTCAAAAAGAAACATACGTGGTGTTTGTCAGTGCACGGTGCCAAACTTCTGCGCTGGCTTTAACTCACACAGTGCAACGTGAGCGAGGGGGACACTCCTCCAGCCCTGCTGATGGGTTTGTTCCGACCCGCCTCCGACTCACCATGCTGGCTCAGAGGGCATTTCTGAAAAAACTTCCGTCTGCCTTTGGAAAGCCAAACTGAAGCAAACCAAGTTCTTCTGGTGAGGACACCCCTCCTCCCTCCTCCCATGTGACTGAAGGGCTGCTGGCACTGTCACGAGACTTTGCTTTTGTTGCTCCCAGCTCTAAAATAAGCCCAAATGTTGAACAAATCCACAAAGAAAGCCTATGCTGTGGGGCAGCCACAACCAGGGCGTACTCGGCACCCCCAGGACCCAGCGGGAAACGGGAACCGCCTGAGCTCGAAGGAGCAGGACTACTAGATCAACCCACGTGGCTACAACATGCTCTGGACCCTTACCTCATTTTGCGAGGTTTTAAAATCCATGGTAATCATTTAACAGTCAGAAGGAAACGCAGATCCCCCTGGCTGGCCATTGCAGGCGTGTTTTTCTGTTATTTTAAAGCTTCGTCTTGCTTTAAGAAGTGGAAGTTACTAATTTCTGACAGGTTTAAACAGGGCCTTTGCAGCAATTAAACATCTCCTGCTAACAGCTCCTTACAAAATATTAAAATGCTCCCCAAAGCCTACTCTTCACAGTCATATATAACTCAATAAGGTGTTGAGAGGTTATTCTTTTCCCACCAGTATATTCGTATTTTTTTATATATATATGCATATATTTATACATATTTGTATATATATACAGATATATATTTATATGTGTATAGACAAAGACTCTAGCTTTCAAGACAGCTTAGTCTTATCAGGGCAAGAGAAGAGGATAACATAGGCTGGTCTTTACTTGAGTCATAAGATGGACTTGACAACACTAAATTCCCCAAGATGGCAGATTTACTCACTTCAGCCCATAAATACCTGTGTTCTCTCTTTCTTTCTCAATTCCACGATGGCTCACTGATCAAATATAACGTTGACTCCTCTCCCACTCACTTCTCTTTACCAAAGACTGAGGTCTCTAAAAGGCCACACATGGCTTGGCAAATGCCGTGCCTTGTCAAACAACCGGCGCAGCACCTCCATTGGCTTTATTTCCCCGAGGAACCCAAGCGTTTTGTCTTTGCTTATGCATACCAGCAATCCTCATCCAGACACCGACAGCACGTGTACAGAGTCGAATCAGTGATTTTACTAACCTCATCTAACCTACGGCTGTGCACACAAAGCCCTTGGGACCGTGCGTGCAGTAGATATTTCACATAAACTACTGGGTTTTTTGCCCCCTTCCTCCTGCTTAAATCAAGCTATTGCCCAAACAACAGGGGCAGGCGTGCAGCGATGAACCGCTAGGGACAAAAAGCACTTGTGTCCGACACGTTCACCTCGTGCCCCGCCGCAGAAGTCCAGCCTGCATGAGGCTGCATTTCCCCACCACAAACAGCAGGTTGCAGTGAGGACCACGCTTACAACTAAGGCTTGTGTGATACGAGATGGAGGCGACACCACCACCCACCCCCCCTGTCCCATCTCCACCTCCAGCACGTGAATTTACCCTTCAAGGCTGACTGTAAGGGTCTTGCCTAAGCACCTCGGCCTCAGTACCTTGGTTTCAGCCACAGCTTTCACAAGCCCATTTTCTTCCTTGGCACAACAAACAAAAGGAGTCAGCGCCAGATCGGGGAGGAGATGGCAACTCCTTGTGCTAACACAATTGCAAAAATATACGCAGGGACAAAAAGCTGCAAAGGAGGCAGTTTCACCAGCCTTAGAAAAGCCTCTTTGGGCCATTGTAAAATACCAATCATACTTGGATTTGACACGCTGAAGCGTTTAGAAATAAATGAGTCACACGTGGCACTTCCACAGGTTGCATACCTTTGACTGCTTCGGCGGAGATAGACAAATGCTGATCGTGTTGAAAATGCTACAGAAATTGCATAGATTAGCACTTTGAAAAGGGTGGGGATGCCTACAGTGCCCCTAAGCAACCATCAACACCTTCACCAAGAAGGAAGCTGATGATCTGCAGAAGGTAGGTTGTCCCCATCATGCCAAACTGGTATTTTCAAATTAGTAGCAATTATTGAGAAAGTGTTGCTCACAGTTTTGGTAACAGCAGGACAAGGGGAAAACATATAGATTAAAATATGGGAAGGCAGCAAGAAGTAGTTTACCTTTGGAGAACACTTGAAATGCATGCCAGGTACTGGGAGTGTAGTCACATACATTGTAATACACCGATACAGGTATAGAGTGCCAACTATACAGAAAAATCTTCTGCTAATTATAGACCTAGAAAAAAAAAAAGAAACAACAAAAAAAAAAAAAAAGAGGAAAGAAAATAAGGAGGTCACTCAATGCAAACAAAATATGCAGAGGCAAATAAAATAAACTACCAACTGTTATCTTCTCAATGTTTTTGAAACTCGTGACAGTATCAGCTTACACCTGAGAATACTGAATTACTTTACAATATTCCCACGCTTTACAGGTCAGAAACACAAGAGCAACTGAACTAACATTACCCTTGAAGGTGCAGATTACAGGAAATACAAGGATTAGAATACAAAAGCTTGTACAGATTTAGTGTTGAAGACGTTAAAAGGGATTTCATGCCCCACACCCTTCCATTTGCTTTGAGGAGTCACTAATTTTCTGTTCAAGGCAGAGGATAAAGTTACTATATTTTCATTATAAAGTGAAAAGCGGTAAGTTTGTATCAGCTGACACACACATTTAGTAATTACAAAGGTCTGCTTGAGAAGAAATAGCTTCTATGATCCAAACGAGTGAGAACCATCTTTCCTGAGCAGCAGTTAAGAGGAAGCAATTCACATCAGCAATGAAACCTCCAAAATACAAATTCAGAGCTGCGTTGGCTACAGGATAGGGTGTTTGCACAGGAAGGCACTCGCAAGGCAAGCAGCCATAGCTGCAAAGAGATTTATTCACTGAGGGCTGCCAGCGAGTCGCTGATGTATGCGGAGAGCGCAAACGCAATTTTGGGGTACCGCCATGCAGTTCTGCAAAACCACCAAGAGCACGTGGGGTAAAGAGCTGCAGCTTCAACTCAGGAGTGACAGATAGCCAGCCCCAAAACTGGCCTGCTGAGTTTCACCGCGCCGTACCAGCTAGTAACGTCACAAGGAAAGGGCTACGACAGCTAAACCCCTTCTGGCATATCCATCAGGACGGGAGCAACCTCTGCGTGAGCTCCCACCGAGTTCAGCAAAGAGAAATCACTGCCAGCACTACAAAAATCAAGGTCAAATCCAGTTACAGACGTCCCTGACTTTAACCACATCAAGCCTTTGCATCCTGCCGGTTACAGACCCTGTTGGTTTCGGCTGATATCAAATTGTTGTAATTTACAATTATGATCATTTGGGGAATACAAGGGTCACAACACATCCTGGCATTCATTTGTTGCTATTTTGAAGCATTCACTTTTTTAAAAAAAGTATTTCTATCAAGCAGAGCTCTTTCAAAGCTCAAAATTGGCCATCTTTTTTATTTTTAATAGCTTTTGGCAAAGTTATTAAACTGTAGTGCTCCACTCTTGGCCGAGTATGACTTTGCAGTGCCAGATCAATAACAACTTGAGTGTCTTGATTTATCAGAAGAGCTTCAGCTATTACAGTGTAAATGCATTTTGCACTCGAGTGCTTATTGCTATTGAAACAGAGTATTTCTTGGTTTTTCTTCCCCCCTTCTGGTGTAAACATGGACAAAGCTGGGAGTTAAAGATTATATTTTATTAATGTAGCTCTGAGGACTGAAGCTCAAGAGCGGAAGGCACCATGCCAGTGGGGAACTGTTTTTTCTCTGTGCTTTGTACGTGGATTTTTTTCTCTCAGAAGGGTGATCCAGTGAAGATCTCACACTTGTGTCTGTCTTCTATAACCAGACAAGAACTTGCTTTGCTTTATAACCTGGTATAAAGACAAATGGGGGTACTCAAGATTAAAGACTGAGCAGCACTGTATTTTGAGAGACTGAAGAAGCAGCAGTGTTTTATCAAGCATCAAACTTTTTTTTTTTTTTTTTTTAATTAAAGTTACTCACAAACCTACTTGTTTTAGCTGGGTTTAGCATATTTTAGCTTAGGGAAGTCTGCATCAAAGTGTACTATAATATAAAAAAAAAAAAAAAAAAAAAAGTAAAAAGCCTCATATTTTCCCTTCTCAAAAGGATTGGTATGTGATTACGAGCCAGCTAGCAAGTACAACCTCTAAGCTTGTTACTGGCCAAGACAACTTTTACTACAACTCCCCAGACCTCACCTCATGCGGGTAAGTAAGCGCTCTGCTTTTTCAGTCCCATGACTGTGCAGGCTGAATCAGATGTCAAAACACAGCCAAAACACAGCATTGTACTTCTCCCAAAACATCTGGGAATGCTTCCCAGAGAAGTTAATTCTGCCTCGGCAGCTCGCCTGGACTCCTCGAGCTCCCTGTGGTGTCTGGGGAAAAAGGCCTGGGCAGCCCGGAGACCCCGGCCAAGGCCTGCACACCCCCCCTGCTCCTGCCTTCTGGTGAGCAACCGACCCAACCCAACGTCATCGACTCAATTCCACACGGATGGTGAAAGCAAGCTGTCACCGATTCCCTCCCACCAAACCTAGTGCCTTGCCCCAAAGCCAGCCAAAAATTCCAATATCTACTACCTGAAGGTAAAATTTCATTTTCAGGTGAGAAAGCAGTAACAGGGGCCAAGGAAAACACTGCACTGTGGTTAGCTGGACAGATACACCCAACTCCCTCTTCCATTTTGGCCCCAACTTTGCAGCCCAAGAAAGACGACACACAGGTCCTATTTGACATCGTTACGCAATCCCTGGACTAAATAAGGAAGACCTGAGTGATCACTATCATGAATGACACATCTTTATTGTCCTCCATTGCTTGGGAGAAGGCAGGCTCAGCTTGGATGAAATCAGGTTACTGGCAAAGAATGGATCTGGTAGGATAAGAAATAGGAATTTCACTTCTTGGCAAAGAAAAGTGTTTCAAAAAGTCTGAAACTATGAAGCTGCCTCCTTTGGTCAGAGGTTTAACCCAGCCACTGGCTGCACTTCAGTTCATGGGTAACAATGCTGCTGGTCCACCCGTGATCCTGAGCTTGCACTTGGAGACATCCATGAATGGTATCTCTATCATCTGAGTAGGTGAGGAACCAGGTCTCACCCCGCCCAGCAATCACCTTTGGCTTCACATCGTATCTTCAGATCTCAAAGTGAGTCTGGCAATGGCTAACCCTGACACCATCAGAGGTCAGAGAAGTGAGCAAGGTCTAGCTGGCTTAATTCCCTCTTTATTCTTGAATTAAGTTTCAAAGGGAGGTGATAACCCACGCTACAAAAGCGACCGAGTTCTTTTCATAACACTTAGTGATTCACCATCCGAAGCCATGAGATTGAGGTCCTCCAGATAACCTCACTGGGCTCCTGTTCCTGAGAGCACCTCTCCAGTTCTCCCCTTTCTGCTGCTTACAGACAGATTGGGTCTCTTGGACTTCTGATACCTCTTCTCACTGACATATAAAAAGATGACTTTCGGTCTCCAAAGCATTATGTGACCAGGACACAAACACTGACCAGCTATTCCAGGGCTGATACTGGGAATGGAAAGCTCTGTGACTCCCTGACACCTTCCCCTAACACCAGAAAGAGCCCTTCTAAAGCAAGTAAAAATGAACACATCAAAGCAAATGGGGACAGGAGGGACGGGGGCAGGTAGGATCTTCACATCTATCAATAATACCAACATACTTTATCATCAAGTCAAACCATGTCTTACTGCTTTGAAATCTCCAAGAACCTTATGGATTCTGCTGTTCTTAATCTAAAGACTCTGCCCAGCCCCATCACAGGGTGTTTGATCCCTCATATTACTCAACTAATCTGACACCCCACTCTTGAAAGCAATCCCACGTCACCTTCTCTAGGTGCTTCCCTTGGTTTTGAGCAACATTATTGCTCGGAGACCCCAAGAAAGTTAATGGTCCCCTACATTCACTGCAGGCAGTTGGAGCAGTGGGGAGAAAAGTTGGAACAACACAGTAGGTAGCACCAGAGCTACCAACGTAAGGGAGATACTGAAGCTTACAGCCATAAACAAGAAGCCAAACCAGGGTAAATCCTTCCTCCTGTACATATGTGCAAACTAAAAAAAAAAAAAAAAAAAAAAAAATCAAAAAACAAACCCACAAACAACAACCCCCCCACATCCCCCCCCCAAAAAACCCCACAGCAATTCCACAGGGTTTTTTTTTTATAGTCCTATAATAATAAAAAATTGACCATTTAAGAAACTTCCCTTTAAGGAATGCCACCTCTGTAAAAGTGTACAATGGTTTTAAAATTTCACCTGATAAAATACATTAAGTAGTATAAAGCAGCAGGAAACATGAATAAACCATCATCTCAGACTTGTGGATTACTTAAACATTTGTCCCCTTCCTATGGAAATCCACAGCTGTGTCCTACCCCAGCTTAGCAATTCTCTCTTTTCAAGGTGCCTCTACCTTATGAAGCTGGTGAACTACAGGCTTACATTTAAGTTTCAATGCCTTCCTCCATTATAAGGGCAAGTGATCCATTGGCCTCTGCTTTTATTTTGTTTAAAAGGGGAAATCTGTAATTCTAAGGTCATTACGAAGTCCTGTGAACTGAAGGATCTTGTTTTTCTCATGGAAGGGCCCAAATTACGTTCCTCCCTCGGTTTCCTACATAGGAGTCACAAAAAAGTGTCTGATAAGGAATGAGATGCTGCATTAGCAGAGGAGAGGAAGAGATCCTCTTTGGGCTAGGCAGCTGTGGGGACACCCATGCCTGTGCCTGGTTTTTGAAAGGAAAGGTGATATGCCACCTCCTATTGCTTAAAGCCACTTGACTTTGAACACTTCATTCACAACCACGGCAGCACGAGGGTTTATATCAGACACTTGTAGTAAGGACACCCAAGGTGTGGATTTAGAGCAGTATAAATACCCTGAAGTAAGCATCCACATGCACTTTGTAGAGGGTAAGCGGTCGGTTACTTCCACTGGCAGGCAAATTCACCTTTGCAGTATGACCAAGGAAGCAGACAACCACTAAGACCTTGCAAACTCATGGCACACCTATGCTTTTGCATATTTTATGATTAGCTTTTGACATACTTTGTGTTTGACATTACCTGTCCCATCTAACGTCAGGCAGAAAACATACTTCAACACCTTTTCACGCAGCACTGTTTAGGTGCATAGACCAAACCACGGCCTGTTGGTTTTGTCTAAGAGTACCCTAATTGTAAGGTTAGGCCTTTACATCAGGCAAACTACAGAGACACTAAATGGATCCCAAGTCCGGTTTGCAGCTGTGTTCACAACAGTGTGAGCTGCGCTCCCTCTACACAGACAGGGCACTCAGCTGAGTTCAGAACATCGTTACAGCCAGTCCGTGGCTTTTCACACGTGAAAAGGGTTCCAGTTAATCGTGCAGGCAAACAAGGCCAGAGATGATATTCCTTAGTTTCTTAGGTAGCAGTTGGACTGAACTTCTCCCTTCTGCACAAGCTGCTCACACAAACTGCTGTTTGCCTACGGCATGATTTATATTTCAGTTCGGGAAACCAAAATCGGAAAGATCACAAGCAGCGTCATTTTATTTGAATATAAACCAGTATCTGACCTCCCAAAGCTGTCAGAAGCGTACCCGAGCGCTTGGTTTTCCAAAGATTTTTACTTACTTGTATTTTAAGAGCAGCCACTGAACAAACCACAGTCCTACAAGGATCATGCCGTTGATTTCACAAATAGAAAAAGCCCATTGCACCCGATCAAAGCGATCAAAAAATGCATCTGGTAGGGGAGGCTGCACCTCCTTGGGAGGCACTCGTTCATGAACGACTGAGATAGTCACTGTGGTAAAGATGAAACAAAAAAGTGCATAAATAAAAGCCAGGAAAGTCTTTCCCCATTCCATAGGGTACTGTGAGCGCTCTGGCTCTGGCATGGGGATCTTTATCATTTCCTTCTTATAACCATTTGGCATCCCGTTCAGCTTCATTTTACTGCTAAAGCCATTCTCACGTGTGGTGGTGCTGACACGAATGTGACCGTTAACGTGCCCATTTTTGTGAGCCTCGATGTGGTGAGCCATTTTTAAAGTTTCAATCATGTGCAATAGCCGCTGTCCGCTGTCAGAAGACACCCGGGAGAGAGGTGTCTTCTTAAAATCCTCCTCCGTGAGGTTGATCAAATCCTGCCCAGTGAAGCTCTTCAATGGTTCACAATACTCTGGCACGGCATTTTCCGTTAGCCAATTTGTCACCTCCTCAGGCGACCACAACACCACTTCTTTCATCTCGCCAGGCAGCCAGGGCACAGTCTGACATGGATTTTAAATTGGGCAGCAGTCACTGCGACTCCAGCACATCGGAAAGCTTCTCCTTGGCTTCATCTCGTCCAAGGAAGCGGTTTGGCAAGAGGCGAGTCCCCATCTCTAACCATCTGACACGAGCACCCAGGCGCAGCGGCAAGCATAGGAAACAGTTCACTTCATATTCGCGTTGGCATCCTTCTTCCTGGGGAGAAGAAAACCCCAAAACCAGTCATTAGAACAGCTTTTACCAAAAGTTTGCAATTCATGTTTAAAGACAAAATTACTGCAAAAGAATAGCAAGGCTCTGGCATGGAAAAGATTAACTGATTTGAGCTCTCGCCTTGTACACGCAACGGCTGCCCTTTCCCAGCTTGCTGCTGATTTCTCAAGAGCTTTAACAGTTTCATATTATAAACACCACTTTGCAGCTGTGGGAAGGACTCCCTCCTGATCTATATTTGCTAAATTTTCTATCACTATGCAGCTCTGGTCCATAACCAGTACTCAAACTCCTCTTAAAATCACAGTACTAATGGATTTAAGGATCTATGGAGCAAGCCATTAGCGTTGCTCATGTAACAAACCTTCTCTCCTCCTTACAGCCTGGTATCTTAATGCAATCTGCTACAACTAGTTATTGAATAGGAAGCCTGGCTTTTGTTCTGCAAGGCAAAAATATCTAGTGTACCACAGAAAAATATTTTCTACAGGTCAGCAACACAAAAAAAAAAAAATATGTAGATAAACACGGTTATACTCTCTGGGCCACAGCACCGGCAAGAAAATCAATGCCCAAACAGGTTAGCCGGAAAATAAACAGAATCATTTAGGTTTGCAGAACTCTAGCAGATGTTTAGCAGCATTTTAAGGTAAATTTTATGGTTTCCATGCTATACTGCTACAATTCAGATAAATGTTTGTCTTTGGCTAAAAAAGGAACCGGTAGAAAAATGAAAGTGAAACTTAAAAATGATTTAAAGAAAGAACTAGGTGACAAACTTCAACACCCAAATTAATTACAAAAATAGCTTAGAAAAGCTAATCACTTCCAATACAAAAATTACAGGGAAACATGTTACTTGCTGGAACCTCTGTTACTTGCTGGAGCTTCTTCCTGCAATTTTGAGACACTAGCAGAAAAATTCTCAGCATACGGTGGCAATCATGTGGCAGTGAACTCCACCAGCAAATTCCCACGTTTGAGAGGTTTATTCAACGAATAAACAAAAAATGGTCCTCCCCAGAGCACAGAGAGGCAAACAGTGAGAACCCCTGTCTCTAGGCTGCCCAAGTCTTTTCTGCAGGAGGCTGCGGCATCGTAAATACAAAGTGACCTAAAGAAAGTAACACCATGGGGAAAAAACACTTCATATTTTCAAAAGTTATATCATGCCTTTATCAGTTTACGGAATATTTTTAGCTTCTTACAAGCTACCAGTTGTTTGTGTTTCATCGCAGGGAGCGAAGTTGCCACTGAGGAAAAGCAAAATAATCTACACTACAGGCAGGATTTGAGTCGAAGCGGTACAAAACATACAGAGCTACACTCTGACGCAAAATGTGACCATGCTACACATAAATATATTTTTGGACCTGTTCTCTCTAAACTGAGCAAGAAACGCAAGGTCCGGTTTTTAATCTGTTTCTCCACAGAATGAACCAGGTCTGGTGATGGAGAAAAGAAAAAGTTTCGGACCAAGGACTGGCAGTCCTTTGTGCGTTCCAGCTCTCACCTGCTGGGCACACCATGCATGTGCACGTATTTAAATCCATAGAGCAAACCGGGAGGAAGACAAATACTCCCCTTTGCGAACAACTGCCCTGTTTTAAAACAGCGGATACAGCTCTATTTTCTTTCTGTCTTATTTTCAGTAGGATTACATGTACCGAGGAAGGCTTTTAGCCAAAGATCACTTCATTATTCAAGTTGTGTTTAGCAAATCGGTATTTAGTTACACAGCTCTGAACATGGGGGGAAAAAAAAAAAAAAAAAAAAAAAAAAAAAAGGATGGATTGAATTATGCATGTTAACCCACATCAGAAACTCCTACAAGACTCTGACTGAAGGAAGGCAGCTCAGCTCTCCACCACGCTGGTCTCTGCTGTACTCACTAGTCACGTTATCACAGGGCACCCGAAATCCTGGGTCTGGCAGCAGCCGCAGCACAAAGCTCAAGCACAAACCCTGCACCCTTACTCCACGCCGGCGAGAGTTGCTGTCACTAGCAGTTACGGGAAGATGTTTTTGACTCCAGTTCCCCGTTTGGCCTCAGTCTGTGTATTAAGGGCGATGTCAGCCTTGAGCTACCTCACTTACTCATGCCTGTGTGCTCACTGCAGGCCAAGGAGATGGAAACACCACGGCCTTTTTGATGTCCACAGTATTTCAGTCTCGAGTGATGCACCTGTAATTCACAACTCAAGGAACTGGTGTCTGTGTGAAGGAAAGCACAACATACTTTCACGTGTGTCCTCGGGTCGAAACTCAGGTTGAAATACATAATATGCAGCACCAGAAACTGCACAGCATCAAACTCACAACTAATACTAACAGACTCCCCTACAGGCTTGCTGTTTCAGAAGGTAGTGCCTTACAACCTTGATAAAGCCGAAGTTATTTACTTTTTAATCCTGTTACAACATCTGGGCTCTTAGCCTGCAGGAGGACCTCATTTTCCCATGTCATTTAACCGCTACATCAGCTGCCTCACCAAGTTCTGCTTTACAAATTCAGCATGGATTTGGGGCTGTCAGAGCACGCTGCGTACACCACGAGGTGGGGCAGTATTAAACCTTTTCAATTTTAAACACTGAATCACAGTTTCCCAAACCACTCAGAAAGGAGGAAAGCAGACCTTTAACCGTTATCCTCCCAACACACCAGCCCTTCCGTCCAGCCCCTGACAACACACAGCAAGGCTCCTGCGTGCTGAAGGATCCGGGATCCCAGGGACACAGTGCAAAGGGCTGCACTCATCACTGTTCAGGATCCTGCAGCCAACCTTCACTCGGCATATACATGGTAAGTAAGGAGCTGTACCTCCTCCTGCCACAGTTAAGCTAGCAGGTTTTAAGATGAGCTCTGTATGGAGCCTAAAAGAACAACAACAACAACAGAAAAATCTACTGCCAGCTGCAAATACTACTCTGATACTGGCACAAGAGTGACAATATGCTGGTGTAACCCCATGATACCTGGCCTGGCAGTGTTACAAGAAATAGCAAATGTGCACGCCTTGCAGTAAAACTGCAGGGTTTGGCAATACTGCTAAAAACTACAATCAATTCAGAAATTTGCTTGTGCTTTAAACTCACCATCAGTACTGCTATTAAAAGGTATCACGCGGAAGAATAAAGACTGCTCAACCCCAATTTTTGTGTCTTTATGGAATATAACATGTATTTGTATCTTTTAAGAGTCTTCGTTGGTTTTAAAAATGAGAAATCCCCTCTCCCACACAGAGGCACCCGCTTTCACCCCACCTGGTCCTCTGTGGGTGGATGGATGGACAATGATGGCGTGGGGCTCACCGAGGAGCAAGAAGCTCCTGAGGAGAATGCTCCAGTCCTCACGGATGGCACTCCTGGGAGCACGAGCGCAGCGCTGGCCAGGTGCAATCCCAGCCCGCTGCTATCACATCACCAGCCTGTAAATCACTACTGAGCACCTTTAGTAAAAGCGGAGTAACTGATATTCACGGGAGGAAGGCTTAGAGGAAAGATAATACTCTGATAAGGATGCAGGCGATGGGAGTCGTTTTCATTGAGAGTTAAAGCAAGGAAAAACAACTGACATCTCGAACAAACACGTATCATTCAAACCTCCATTTCAGAGCCTGTCTAGTGGGGGAGGAACGGGCAGAACAGCTTCTTTACAACCTTCCATCTTGTCACATTAAAAATACCTCATTACCTAGCGCGTGTTCACGAAAGCTTGATCGGGTGAGGTTCACAGAAATGATACGGGAGACTAACAGCCCTCACTGGGCCCCTTGTTTCCACAAAAGCTGAAGACAGGAGGCAGGGATGAGCACTGGCTACTGCTGGGACACATCCACCGGCTTGGGTTGGTCCCACTGCTGCAGGGAGGGCTGGGGACGGGCAGGGGGACCGGCACCCCCCCAGGCGTCCCCAGCTCTGATACAGGTCGCTAGCCTGGGCCAGGCAACTAACAATTTCCCTCCGTCCGCAGCAGATCTGCTTCATTAAGGAGCCTGTAGCTGATAATAAATTATAAATAACAATGCGATTATCATAATAACACCAATTGCACTATGATAGCGACGCTGTGTAAAACCGGTATCTCAAAATACCCACACCACAAGACTGAGCAGAATGAAGTAACTTCAGCAAATGCTCCAGTTCCCACCTCCTCAAGTTTACATGACCTTTTTTTTCCCCTGTTCCCAGCAAACATCAAAGTGTTAACCCAAAACTTTCAGATACTTCTCCACTTTCCCAGTAGGGAATATTTCCCACCACCATTTCAATCTGCCTGTATGAGGCTTGTAATACCATGACCACGGCCACCTCTGTGGCTTAAACAAGTATTTGAGAGCACACTACATAACCTTGCGTATCAAGAGCAGGTCTCTTTTGCATCCCCTTGCGGAGATGTGGTTGCACGGAAGGACCTAACGTGGGAGTATCCACCACTTTGGTTAAAGGACAAGATAATCAGCAATGAAATCACCAGCTGGCTACACCTCCACATTTGACTTGGCAGCCCAGGTGCAGAAAACTTTGCAGTTTTCTGTGTCTAGATCTGCTTGGAGGATAAATAAACGCTCCGGTCGGACGTCACCATTTTCAGATTTCATCAGGGGCTCACCGCTGAGCGACAGACATCCCCTGGGGCAGGCGGCACAAGACTTTGTCTGGGGTGGCTGCAGGGTCCACGGAGCAGTAACCGCCCTCCACAATCCCAGAGCTGACTTGCAGGTTACCATTCCCTATTATCTCTAAACTTGCAAGCAGAAAGCATTATGTCTCGCAACTAACACTGATGAGACAAAACCACATCCACCTAAAACAGCAAAGAAAGATCCCTGAAACCAGTTTGTTCATCTCCAATTTCCTCCTAATGCACTTTGAAACCTGACCAAAGAAAACCTAAGTCCTCCCAAATCAAATCATGCCTTCCCCATGTTTGTACAGTGCTTTTATTCTCTAAGCGAGGACCTTTGCTGCCAAGGCAACAGTCACTATAGAAATCAGTAAAATAACCAGACATTTCAGAAACCGCGACGAGCTCCTCACCAGGAGCCAAGGAGATTTTCAAATCTTTTCAGAGGCAGTGGGTGTGTTTCAGTTGCAACACTGAGCATCCTCCCCAAGCACCCCAGAAAAGTTGAGGTGATAAAATCATTAGTAAAAAATAGTGTTAGAACGAGCAAGGTCCAGGTATAAGCACGGTTTGAAGATTTAGTAGTGACATTTTCTCCCTTGGAAAACAAACACTGAGATGCACACTGATAACGTGTGCATGCACGTAAGCAGGAGAAAAATCACCTGCTGTAGGAATTGGAAGTTTTAATGCTTTAGAAACCAACCTACAAGTGAATTCCCCAAACCCTGCGGTGAGCAGAAGTTACACGGAGACCAAATACTCCAGATGAAAGCCCAGAGCTCTCATCCTGCATTTCTACAGCACAAAACCTGTTTGTAACAGCAGGGTCTGAGTCACTGCTACAGTCACCTCCTCTATGGGCATTTTATCATAACAATAACGCTCCAACACCTCAGTAACTCAATGTCCTGTACTTGTAAAGCGCCTCTGCATGCCAATTTGCAGCGAAAGGGCAACGTCTGCCACAAATTACAGGCTGGATATCACTAACTAGCTCTCAAGCAAGGTACTGAAGTGCTTCCCTCCCTCCAGGATAGCCTTGCCTCCAAACCACAGATCGCCCCTTGCAAGAGGCTGCACCACTAGCAAGCAAGAGACTACTGGCATTTTGAAACATTACAATAAAGCTGATTTTGTGCTGTAAATACAAATATATGCAAATACAAAATATCTGTGAAGTATAAAATTGAGGCACAGATGGGCTCACAAGTTTCACGGAACTCTGAGATAGGTTTCCAAGGTCGGTCCCAGATGGAAAACATTGTCCTGCAGACACAAAGTCAGAGGAAGCAGAATTACTACTACGAAAAGAGAGGCTGGGATCAGTATGTGAAGCAACACCCACGTATCCTGAATAGCTACGTACGCAGGTTCAGAGAGAGAAAAAAAATTGCCTGCATACTACACAAATTCCTGAGCAGCCCATTTTTCCTAAATTATTCTACAGGAAGAAGAAAAGGACCCCCACCATATATTTCCTACCCTAATATAACAAAAAAAATAAGAAATTAAAACCCACTCACAGGCAGGGATCTCTGCATAACAGCTCTGAACCCAAGCCCCGAGTTCAGTGGCAAGAATTTCAAAATGAAAGTACTTGCATCAAATCTGAACAACCAAACAGCTCATCTTCAGATGGGAAAAACACTCTCTCTGCTTCAAAAATGCATCATCTATCACACGTGCATGTATGTGCATAGGTATATACATGCACACGCTCTGTGCTAGGTGATAAGAGACACCGTTTCCCTCCAAACCTGATGAAGCCTCATCCCTTCGCTTCTTCGTAGCCCTGTGTCTTTTTGCTCAACTTTCTTCCTCCCCCTTCTTCCTTCATTTTGGAAGTAGTTATGGAAACCAGCAAACACTCACGAGAAGGCTTCACCTGACCAGCAAGCTCATCACGGGAGCAGTTGCTAAGCAGGGCTTTTGTTTTGACACTACGGAAATCCTGCTTCCAGTGATCCAGGGACAGAAAGGATGGGGCAGGGAGGGCAAGTCCTGCCTTTGATTTAAGTTATAAACAATTATTTCAGACTGAAAAGTCTCCTCAAATGCAGGAGGGAGAGCCAGGCACCAGGACGAGAGCCCCGGTTGGCACCCACAAGGACAGCTATGGGCTTTCGCCTACGGCAGGGACAACCCAAGTGCACATCTCATTTTGTGTTGCATAGCGGAATCCTAATGTCTAAATCGTGAAGTAATGCAACACCTGCAGCAGAGGGGGGATGCATATTAGCTTATTTTCAAACTGTTGCGATAGGAAACCTCTCAACTCCCCACCCCAAGTGCTTTTAGTTCTGTGCAAGAAAGATGCAGAGAACATCACAAAGTTAATTTCAACTGGGGGGAAAACCAAACCAAACTAAAACCACAACTATATTAAACTTCTAAGAGTATTATCCTTGAAAGAAAGTGGGTTCGTACTATTCCAGCTCTCCGCCCACAAAGGGTTGCATGAAAACACTAACGGACCTTCACAAATCCTTACACATGGATAATCTGCTTGGACACCAGGATCTTTAACTCTTCAGCAAAGACTTCTACAGCAGGACTCAACCCACCCACCCCACCAGTCACTTTGCTATATACACACAAACACCCCCCCCGGACACCAGGACACGCACTGCAACTCCGACCTTGCACATGTGGTTTCTGGGCCAAAGCAGCCCGCAGCAAAGGGTTTCTGGGCTCTGGGCTCGGGCGGCAGCGAGCTCCGGCTGTTGTCTTCCACGTGGCTGAACACCCGTCCGGGTCACACCGCAGGCTCTGGGTCAGCCAGAGACAGAGCAGAGCTGGAAACACAGTCCCACGTCCCCGCCCAACCTCCGAGCTAACTCCGTTACTAAAGAGTATGGAAGGACACCTGCCTGCCTCTTGAAACTACGCAAACCTCCTCACATTATTGCACACGCAACAGAAGACTGCAGAAGGAAAACAGATGGAACACTGAAAAAAGCGGAAAAAGTGGGGTTTCCCCTACAAGGCACAGATATGGGGAGAGGATGGGGTAGGGCAGAAGGATGGAAACAAGAAAATAAGGAGACACTAATGTTTGTGACGTGCTCTGTATTTTAACTCAGTTAACCAAATAGAAGTGTTTCAGGGCTTTTTTCTTTTTTTTTTTTTTTTTATTTTTAATTACATTAAATACCTAAAAGTCATTTGTTATTAGAAAGTCAGATCTGTGGTGAGCCTCTGGGAATCAAAGTAGCAGCAAGAATTTTCTTAAAAAATAAATTATCAAAACAGAAAGGAAAGTTTTGCCTAAGGAAACTGAAGACAGTCTTGTGACGGATGGTAGTGGGGCTCTAAAACGCATACTGCAGCATTATTTTGCCAAACCAGCCATGCAGATTGGGAAAAAGAAAGCTGGCAGAAACTACTGTGAGAATAGAGCTTCACTGAAGGTTTAAATCAATTCATTGTCATATTTTTTTAATATTTGGGTTTGTTACTAGACATGTATTAGACAGCATCCAGACCACAAGTTGCTTCCTCCAAACTGCCTTTCCCAGAGTTACAACTAAAGCAAAAGAAAACTCTTTACACGGTCTGAATCCCAGCCTAGAATAATGTTTCTATATTTCATTAGATATATAAATATTTTAGTTCAAACACCCTACTTTTGAAGTCCAGCACATCAGACCCAGATCAAAAAATACTCCAAGCCTCAAGAGTTGAAATACAAATATCTCTATATCTTCATGCAAGCTGTTACTACTCATAAACATACTCAAAAGACATACCATTAATTTTCGATGCTATTACCCCTGTAAAACAAAATGATTCCTGGCTTTGTCTTTATTAATTTAGTTTTGTATAACACACACTGATCCTCGGTCTGAAAGACAGAACACCACAAATACTCAAGAACTTTTCTAGTATAAATAGCCCTAGCCCAATTTTTGAACACACAATCCGCCTCCTTCCAGCAATATCTGTTCAGAGTTGTACCATAAATCAAATATTTAGATCTGGAAGACATGTATCTGTATGAAGGAGAGGAAGAGTCGTACTGCACAGTTGGTCTAGAACAACCAGAAACCCAGGAAAGGCTAGGAACAAAACAAAAAACAAACAAAACCCCAAAAAGAAACAAACAAAAAACAAAAAAAGGCATTTTTGATTGCCAGCAAGTTACAGATATATAATCTGTACAATGGGAACTTGTCTTACTAGAGCCAGATCTACTGAAAATCCAGATGAACTGCCCTGGCATCTTCCTTTTGTGGTTAATGCTACCCGCAATAAAAACATCGCTCAGCTCGCTTGCCAAACTTCAGCCACTTTCTTTACTCCCTTCGCCACCAACCGCCTGGATGCCAGATCTCGTTGTTTGCGGTGGAGATCTGCCACTGTCAGCTTGACAGCAGAAACACGCTCATGTTCATTCAGCAAAGCTCAGTGCAGCTGCAGAGACGAATCCCCTCCCCTCCCCAGGCCAGCCATCCAGCAGCCCCTTCGAAAGCAAGGCTGCCAGAAAGGGATGGCAACTCAGACCAGCTCTGTTCCCTGCTCTAAGGGTCCCGATTTTTTTGCCTTTTATAGAGGATTTCATGACTGTCGCTTGGTGTTTCAGGACTGCTGCTGCTGCCACTGAATGTGACACTTTGATGCTGCAACAAGCTCCAAAGTTCAGAATTTGGATTTCAAAAACCCAACATATTCCTCCCCCCCAGTGCTGAAAATTAACTTTATTTCTGTATTGGACTCCAGATCTTAACACCATCAACTATTCATACCCAGCTGCTCCCAATGTACATCAGACATGCCATCCCTCCCATCGATTATCCTGTGACACTGGCAAATCCTACTTAAATCTTACTTCTGACAACAATTGGGCACTGAACGCAAAAAACAGGTACGCACAAACATCCTCTCCAAAACATTAAGGGTTCCTAACATTTTTAGTTGACAGATATTTTAAGAGCACAAAACAACACTGAAAACACACTTACTTCCACACAGACAGTGATGGCGACTGTCTGTACTACCAGGTATCAGACAATTCCCAAAACCACAAGCAGCATCACTTGAAATCCTTATAGTGTGTTCAAAGTCTGCAAAATGCTTAATGTCTTAAATATTCCTCTCAGCTTAAAGGTATGATCAACTACATTCACAAATAAGGAGAGATAACAAAAGATAAGACACCTGTATCTTGCTAACTGCTGTGGAAACTATGAATATTTCAATAACTGACTGAAAGCCTCAGAACTAAGTTCCTCCTGCAGACATCTAATTACCTCTAGGTTTTTTTCCTTGTGACACACTTGAGGTATAGGAAACGTGCCTGTGCCATGTTGCCCTAACATCTTGATGGAGATGTCCATTAGCCACCCAGCAACTCCAGCTACGATCCCAGGGAGCGTCTCGGGCAAGGTGGCTCTTGGCCACCCTTTCTTCTGCAGGTAGTGACTCCGCTACCTGGCACACCGAACACACTGGGTGACGGGGTGACAGTCACACACTGAACTGGTAGGTTTTGGACACGTCAATTAAATCAGTTAAAAAAATAACCTGTAATTCCAGCCAAACAAGAGAATGTCGGCTCGAGGTACTGGTTAAGTACGACTAGCTTGCATTCATGTCATGGAAATTAAACTACATTTTTAAACAGTATTTAATGAAAACAGTATTTCAGCTCACAAACTCCCCCACCTGGGGAACGTTACCATCCACTACCTACCCACAACCCATAAAACTGCTGCAAAGAGACTCAAAATAGTGTGCAAAGCTCAGTCGGCAGTTCATTCACACCTCACAACCAGAAATAATTAAAAATACTTAAATCAGATGCCTCTTGAGATGGTTGTTCGTGCACCACCTCTCCTCCTGCCACAGAAGGTATGGAAGGATCAGACCCAGCCTGCTATCATCAGCACGCGACTGTCCAGCTGCCAGCACGAGTGCACAGCCTCTCGCAAACTTGGTTTACTGGTCTGAACCTTTTCATTTAACTAAAAGAAGGTAAACTGAGCTGCATGCTACGAACTGTATGAGACACTCCTCAAAAATCTGTGTTTGCTTTCATTAAATTACACATTAGGCGGGAGGAGTTAACAGCTTGTGGCACAGCGTTAGATGTAGTGTCATTTCCACGATCCCCCCCACTGTAAGCCTCCACGGACTACACTGCGTTGCGTACGCTTTATCGAGCACGTAACAACGGTAGCTCCCCGCGGTGAACCATCCACATGCTGCTCACAGCAAACAAATCAAATTGCTCAGATAATTTCAGTTGGTTTAGAAATTGAAAAGCCATGACCACCCTTGGGGGGGAGGGGAATAAAAATATAGGGGGAGGGGGAGGGAGAAATCAGTATTCCTTCCCAGAAAATAGACACAGGAATTAACCATTTAATCAATTACAGGATGCCTGTCACTCCCACAGGATCACTGAGCTGCTTGTCTGCAGAAACAAGACTGGGCTTCATAGCTCCTGTTACACAAATAGGTTAAGATGCAATAAGGAGGATAAGCCCTGCTCGTTTACAGCAGCAAGAGAACTGCAGAAACCCAGCGGCACTATTCTCCTTCCAGCCACGGAAAGAAGAACCCAAATAAATTGCAGGGAAGGAAAGGAGAGGGAGCGAGAGGAGGAAGGATTTAAATCTGCCGTCACATGGACGCTGTGGCTTTCTGCAAGCAGATGGGTGAAGCCCAGATTAGCAAGGTATTAATGAAAGCAAGGCAGTAACGGCGATGAGGGGCAGCTCGAAAATAGCCAAACTCTGACCTGCCTTGCCAAGCAGAGCGCAGCTCCCCTCTCCCAGACAGACCGGTGCTGGCCACAAAGTCACAGCTCCGCTGACTGGTGGGAAAGGATGGGAGATTGCAAGAGAAGCAGAGCACGGCTGGAAAAAGCTGCTGAGGCTGAAGCGAAAAGATGAATGGCAAAGTAGATAATGAAGCAGCATCCGTGCAGGAGAGCACAACGCTCCTTTAAATCAACCTTCAGCAGCAAGATGCAAAAGGCTCGCTGGCAGTAAGCCCTTCCCATAGGTAAATACTCGGAAGGCGCCCTCTCTAGAAATGGCCAGCAGGACGCAATATCCCTGCTGCACACGGGAATAACAATTATGGTGATGTTTCTAATGTGCAGGGGCTCATCCGAGCAGCGGAGCGGTTAGGACGTTACGTTACTGCAGAGAGCGGGACAGTGGTAAAACCCCATGCAGCCACCTCATGACAGGCTCCATGACCACGCAGTACTCCCTCAAGGCCTGGGAAATCTCTATGCACCTCCTAAATACGTTAGTAAACAGAGTATTTTAAGAGTACAGAACAGATCGGGGCCAACCTGACACGGCTGCTGCTTTACCTACCCATCCCCACGGTCAGACTCGCTCTACAAGACTGTTCTCGAGCCATGCTCCAACATGCATCTTTCAGGTAAATCTTAAGAATGCCCCCCAAGGTGATCTAAACTCGATAAAATAAGGCATTTTAATAAGAGCCCATAAATCAAAACAAAACAAAAAAAATACAAAAAACAAACAAACAAACAAACAAAAAAACCTTCCACGTAGAAAGATCATGAAAATTTACCATCAGTCCTCCACTAATACCAGTGCCTGTCCTGCAAGCAATACAGAGCTGGTGAAATGGCTACTGATGGAAATAAAAGTACTATTTTGGAAACGCCACGATCAAGCACTGCAAAGTGTTCATACCAAAAGACATTAAATTAAACAGTCACAATAATTTGTGTTTCGGGTTTGTTGGTTGTTTATTTGTTTTCATTTGTGTGATTTTTGTTGGGGTGAGGGTGGGGCTGCATTACCGGAGATCACACAGAACAAATACACATGAAATCTGCTTTTCAAAGCAAGTATATTATTATCTGCCCTTAGGCACTCCAAACCCTTTTCACTGGGTCTGAAAATACCTACATTCACAAATATTTAATGTGGGCGAGGGGATAAAACTACCATGGCAGAAGTCCTGATGAAATATGCAGCTCACCCGACATGGCACCACAATAGCACTGAAAAAGAAGGGTTTTATTATAGGTTTTATTTCACGTCATTAGCGAAACAATGTAGGGACTTGATTTAATTTGATCCTGAGACAAACTTGTGCTGGTCTGAGTCGGTCTTTGCCAGCCACATTACAAAAGCCTGACCTCACAGCAACAGCCCAGGAGTAAAAGAGCATCTCCCATCAAGGACAGGCAGACAGAACGGCCGGTACAGAAAGCAGCCCACACCGGGTGTAGCTCATGCACATGGGTAACATCTCATCCCCTCTGAAATGCCAGACGTGCCATGCATGGCACCATGTGAATTAAGATTTAAGGGGAAAAACGATCATCTCTGATCAGAAAAACCAGGGGCTACAGGACAGTTAAAAGTATCCTGTGTTCTTATCTGTTATGGGGATTTTTTGCCCTCCCTGAAGGCACAACGCAATTGCAGGAGGTGGGTTGTCAACAGCAGGGCTGAAGGCTCTCCTAACTTTCTGGAGGAGTAATGAGGAAGGATCAATATTTAGAAAGACTCTGAAAAAAAGTGGTACAGCCACTGGGGAGGGGAGCACCAGCTCAAAAATCAGGAAACTTACATTTCCTTAGTTCACTAAAAGCCAGTTTTTGCCAAGTAACCAATTTCCTTACACTCTTCATTAAATAAAATATGAAGGGCAGAAGGAGATATAAA
This sequence comes from Tyto alba, assembly GCF_018691265.1. Taxonomy (NCBI): domain Eukaryota; kingdom Metazoa; phylum Chordata; class Aves; order Strigiformes; family Tytonidae; genus Tyto; species Tyto alba. The sequence continues at coordinate 39,091,608 of NW_024881261.1, read as the reverse complement.
ATATAAATGCATAGACTTCCATAAACAACAGGCTCTGTCATTGTAGATGCTGCATAAATCATTGAGGACAACAGGACTTCTGTCCCTTAATGGAGGGCACAGAATTCAGGGTCAGTTGGCAGGCAAGGAAGTTTTATATTAACAAGTGTTGCATTTCTGTTTGCCTTCGTGATCCACACCGCCTAGAAATAGCAGAAACTGCTTTGGTTCATGTATTATTTAGCCAGGCCAAACAGGTGAAAGGCAGAATCAACCCTCAAGACAAACATCAGATGATTTTGGTGCGAATCTCCCCCATATATAACACTTGCAACGGGATGGGCAGGACACTCACCAGTTTGGTAATTAAGCCAGAATGGCTGAAACAAATCTTCCATCAGATTTCTCTGCAAAGCTGCCTGAAGCCATGACAGTAGTTATGAATTGCCCTATTGAAACTCTGTTTTCCAGCACTTTGCCATGCATGTGAGCACAAACACAATGTCTTTACAATTTCAAGTGTTAGCAGTTAGAAGTATTGCTTTGTCAAGTTTCCCTGGGGAAGAGTAATAGCTACCTATAGAAGACTTGCACTTAATCACTGCCATCTCCTTCTTCTTAATGTTTTTTATTTCAAGCAGTTGACTGACAAATAATACTGTTGCAGTGCTCATGTTTACAGTGCACATCATCTTCCCTTTCTCATATTTGTAAAATTTGATTCAAAAGGCACGGCAGCTTTCAAACAACTGGCAGCTGGCAGTCATGAAAACTGTGTATCTAACTGAAAACCACCTTTAAAATTAGGTATGTGGTGTGACATACTTTCAGACTACCTTTTTACTACTCTGTATTTATAAAGTGGACTTAATCTGGCCATGAGTTAAAGGCCACCTTAAGGAGCTGAAGATGAAGACTGTGCCTAGCTGTGTAAGTGACTTCTCTAGGACAGGACATGCAGAACTGCAAGACAGCGGTGCTCAGGTCATTAAGGGACTCCACACTATTCTTTCCTGCCATATAGGACTATAAAGCTCAACAGGTCTCCAGAAATAGCAGGTCTGCCCCAAGGATGGGGAAAACCCAAAGCCACATAACAGCTTGTGGCTGCCTCCTCCCCTGATTATTCAGAGGTTCAACAGAGCTGAAAGTCATCTTCATACTCAAAGTGATTTCGGAGTCTAAAATCACTTCCGCTTACCTATTTTGAAGGGTACTGATAGACAGGAGTTCCTCCCTATTTCAAAACTCTGCATAAAGCTGGGTTTATTGATGCAGACCCATAATTCATCAGTTAGAGCAAGCTGTAGGAGACAAACTGTATTACTCTGAAATCTAGCAAAATCAGGAAGAAAATAAAAATAAAAATCAGAAATTAAAATTGGGAGTATTCATCCTAAACTGAGGCCTAGACAACAAAACAGCATGGGGGTGTGTGCCCTCTGTAGCTTTCTCCTTCCTTATTTTTCTTTTCAGCAGTTGTAGCGTCTGTTCCTTCCTCTCGCCTTTCCTCCATTCTCTGCAGTTTGTTTTCAGCCCCGCGTGACAGACCCTCCCTCCCCAGCCAAGCCAACACACGCTCCAGATTAAAGGTCAACAGGCTTAGGAGAAAATGGAGAGGCTGCTAAAACCATGGCAGTGCAACACCGTCACCTGAAACATAGGGCAGAATATTTTAGATAACTTTGTGACAGACAGGCAGCAGCACTGGCAGCCCAATGAGCCTCAGCAGCCTCCTAATCCTCCCCATCCAAGGATTTTTAAAAGGAGGAGAATCATTCTGAAAGGATCCTGAGAATTGTAAATAAACTATGTCCCTGTTCATCAATTAGCTCAGGCTGCACTGAAATGAAAGCCACAGCAGGCTCTGTAATCACTCAAAATAAACTCCTCTGACAGGATCACTCCTGTGCTGATGGCTCAATTATGCCTGGGACCGTTACAGAACATTAAACATCAACAAAAGTCTGAGCCTGCATTACTTTTCTCCCAGATAAATCTAATTCAGTAACTGAGTGCTTTTAGCTTAAGTAACCCTCAATTATTGGATCAATTCCTTTCCCACCTTTCCCTCACAAGTTGCAAAAGCTAGGCCACCGCATACAGGGAAAATATTTGCAAACAGTCCCTTTGTTAGACAGTTACATAATTATACAGGGAAGATCTTTTTATCATTTGAAAACACATATGGTTTGGGAGAAGGCTGTTTATGTAAATTTAGTAGCTCGGAAATCAAAACAGGCAAACTGTTTTCCGGGGTTAGGAGGGTCTATTCCAACTTCCCCAGATGAGCTCTGTCATTTCTCTGAAATCCAGTCACTAGCAAACAGTTGCACCACTTATGTTTTCTGAAACTGCAAGGAGAACCGTGAAGACAAAGAAAACTCTAGAATAGCAGAAAGTTGTTTTCATTTCTCATTTTGCTTTTGCAATGTATTATTTGCTTTTCATAGCTTCAAGTTTACCAGGACTAGACATACCCCCGCTACCTGAAGCACCTCTCCATTCTCTCTCTGCAGTTGTACTAACACAAAACAAAGTTTCTCGAGGCTTGCCCAGGTCAGATCTTTGCTGTTCTAAGCCAAGTACAACATACAAATGCATTGTAGAGGACTGAACAATGTCAGGATTTCACTGCGGATTTAGGTAGGGTGTGACTAATTTAGAACAGACAAACCAATGTCCCTAAAGAAAAGCATGTGGCTGAGATTAAAAAATTTCAAAGCACAAAAGGAGTTAGAAATAAGAAGGAAAAAACACAGAGAGCTGAGAAGATGAAGAAACTCAAATCAAAGTTGCATCAAAACTAACTAGCTGGTGGTCCTCCTACTACATCCTCCTCATCCTCTAATGCTTAATGTTCACAATCCCAAAGCATCTGCTTCCCCAATATAAATTGGATTTAACTGGGTTCAACTTTACGTTTTTTAAAAATTAATAAAGTGTGTAATTGTGTCAACATTCTTACTAGTGAAATATCTGCTTGAACACTAAGTGATCTTTTAAATTTACAAAAAAAAGTGTTATATATATCACTGGGACCAATGAATTTTTACTCCTGATTATGAAAAGCAGTCTAGTAACAAGGGAGAAAGCATCCTGAAGCATTCTGAAATGCAACTGAGTAAAACTAGCTGTTTCCCTTCAGAATCCTTGTCCAGAAGCTGAAAGAGTAACTTAAATTCTTAAATTCACTGTTAAAACATAGAATAACTCCAGTTTCACAAACCAAGAGGTAAAATTTGACTCGATACTGAATTCCACGAAGCTCTAGATACGCTTACATCTACAGCTTATGACTACAGATCCTTGAAAAGTATAAATGCTGTTTGTCTTCTACTCATTTGCCCAGGGAAAGTGTTAACTTACAGCTAAACATTATTGAATTCTGTTGAATTAACTGTTGTTTTCCCTTCACCATGTCCTGCACAGTGAATACCTGGTACAGCACACTTGTTTTTTAGGATCCATCTAGGATGGCTATCCAGGATATCTGAAATGCCCCTGGATACTTCTGTCTTCATTTGGCACTGAACAGGGTGCTCCATCGGTTATCGACGTGCAGCTGGGAGCACTACACCAACGGGAGCTCATCTGAAGCAATGAGCAGCTTGAGAAATCCCACTGTTCTCAAGACTGACAGAGAGTTAAAACAAAAATAAACGCAACCCCCCCCCAAACCAAAGACAAAAAAAGCACCAGGAAACGAACTTTTCAGCAAAGAAAATAATGATTTCCTTAACTGGCTTTTGCCCTTAGTTTAGGAAAGGCAACAGAAAAGATATCCAGACAAAGTTACAAGGACCAGTGATAACCACGAGAAATAGTGATAAAATGCAGAGCGAAGAGCTGCTGACAAAACACTGCACAATGGCCACTTCCTAAAAGCAATGCTTAAAAAGTTTGCTGCTTACAAAGCACACAATGTATTCACTCTTGGCTTGTCTGTTAACTACCTTTCTCCTGACACTTCACATGCTTATTGCAAAATAAAGTAATAAGAGTGTAATATTATAACGAAGCAAGACATTTACATTTAGTAAGTGAAATTAAGGCCCCAGTACTTTTTCTGTGGTTTTTCCCAACTGCTCAAACTCTCCCCATAAACTATCAGAATACAAATGAATCACACAGCAAAGTAAATCTCCTTAAGGCTTCGCTCTTAACGTGGGTAGACTAACCTGAATTAGCTCAGCCTCAGCTAGCAGCAGCGGCGCGTGTGCTGTAGCTGCGATTTTAAACCTGAGCTGAGCACGCAGGAGAGCTGACGTTACCGATGCAAAGCCTTCGAGCTGCTCACCTGAATTCAGCTCCAGCCCCTGTGCACCTGAACTTGGTTTACCTGTGCCAGCAGAGTTCAAGCCTTTTCTCAGATGCATCTCCTGCCTCGTATCCCCACCCTTCTCTCTTGCGCTTGGGTGATTGCAGGGCAGAAAAAGTCCTCTTTTCCTGGTTTTCTGCTGGGCTGGGCAGCTGAACCAGCGGTCTGCGCAGTCACACAAGCGTAAGCAAGCCCTTCCCCTTTCGGTGGCAGCAGCGAGTTGTCAGAGCAGCTCGGCTGTATGTTGAAACCATACCTCAAATTTCCTAATCTGCCTTTCTATTTTTAAACCAGAGTCATTTCCCCCACCTTCTCTGCCATGCAGACAGCTGCAGAAAGCAGCTGGAGACAACCGAGTGCTCCATCAGGCCAATTCTCCTGGCAAAGAATCATCCAGAGGCCGGCAGCGAGTGCACAAGGGGCAGCAGAGATGCTCCAAACGCCACCACAAAACTGGCAGCTCAAGGCAGCTGAGAGGGAACGGGGCTGTCTTCCTTTTCCCTGTCCCCCGTGGTCACACAGGTAAACCAGCTGAGATCCCAACCAGCACCTCTCGTCCCTAAAACCTCAAAGCAAAGAGGCTTCAGCAAAGATTGCCAGCATAGACCTGCTTCTGCACTTAGCTGCCCAGGACAGAGGGACCACTCCTGCCTTCCGCAAGCCAGAGTTACCATCTGACACAGCACTTGAGAGCACTTGCAGGGGTGTTCCCAGCACAGAGACCTCCTTCAACAAACTCGCATCTCTCGGGGGGAAGGTTTGGATTTGTCTTCTCCTCCAGGTTTGGATACCTGCTCCCTCAGGCATTTGGTATTAGATGTAACAAACACACAGCAAACCCTGAATTCTCTCCTCACATGGTAGGACAGGTCTAAAAAGCTCAGCTTTAAAAAGATAACGTGCAGCCTCGCTGTAAAGTCAGCCAGGGAAAAAAGGGCACCTTCCTGAGCAGCAAGAGCAGTTTTGAGCTTTCATAGGTGGATGGAAACCTGGGGACGCAGAGAACAGGCTGTGCAAAGCACTGAGCCATATGGAAAGGCACAAAGCAGGCTTTTGGGTTTGTTTTGTTTTGTTTTTTAAGGTGAGGTCCAGGTTTCTGAGCTGTGCTCTCCAAGGTCTTATTAGGACCAGGCATCTCCAGTGAGAAAACTGAAAATCTCCTCGGAGGACGAGGCAGACGTTTGGCCTAAGACAGCCTGGCTGAGAGCTTGACACCTAAAACAAACACAGCTTGGGGAGGAGGGCAAGGCACAATCCCAACGCCAATTCAGGGAGTTTAAGAGTTTAGCTGGAAGTTTTGATGTGGGCAACTAGAACAGCTTAAGCCCTTCTAGAGCTAAGCCCTTTTCCTTCTGTCCAAGCAACAGCTGCAGACATTACAAATGAGACAACTGTTGCTATTCTCCATATTAATGCGTTTTCATATGCTACGTATTTTCTATAGCTCAAGTTACTCGCACAAAATAGGCTTATTGCAAACAGTAAAAAAAAAAAAAATCAAAACAAATGCAGACAGCACTCTACAGATTGTAAGTATCAAATGCCTTGGAGAAATCAATTTCTTACATGCTTACAGAAACAAAAGTCAGGTTAAACAGAAGGCTTGTGTGGATTTAAGGCATGGCAAAGCCCACAGCAAATCTGCCTACCTCAAACAGATTTGAATCACAGGATCCCAGGAAACAAAACTGCTGAGCAAAACAGCCCACCGGCCATAGACCCATCCAAAATTCAGTTTCATTAATGAGTTACCGCATTTAGAGGTAGGCAAGCGGTAGAAACTGATGTGATTCAGCAATTGCCACACTGCTGCTGCTGCCGTGGAGCAGGGGAGAGAAACCCCACCACGAACAGAGCGGCTCATACCCACAGGCAGCAGGCAGGACTGAGAACCTCCTCCCCACCACCCGCACCAGCAGGAGCCCAGGAAAGCACACTGCTCTTGTCGCTTTGTGGGTAATAACCACGTGTCTTAGTCGCCACTTTCCGCAAAACTCTTCCTGGCCTGAAGTTATTTCGAAGGAGAGTCGAACCCTGATTCCACCCCCCCTGCCCCAACTGCTTCAGAGCACAAGTTTCTTGCTCACGTGAAGCATCATCCACTTACGGCTCCTCCGGCACAACAGCAATTCATGAACTGATCCCACCAAGCAGCCTGGCATGCTGTGTTCTACCCCTCTGCCTTAGCTGAAAGCTGCTCTCCTAGGAAAGCACTTTTTCCTTTGTGCACGGGGAAGAGGTCCTCTCCCATCCCTAACCCACTGGACTACATCACTTTATTAACCAGTACAGAAACTGCAGCAGACACCCATGCATGAAACCAAGATCTGGAAGTAATTTCACATCTTACCTCCTGAAAAAGAAGTCATTTCAGGTGTAAGAAACCTCTCTGGAAGCTTTTACAAGCACTGGGACCATGTGTTAATGATTTACCTGCCGGTGCTGTAAGCACTATATTTGATAAGAGTGCATTTTGTTATGGTCTACCTTCCTGCCTTCATTTGCATAACCAAATCAACTCACAAATGAAGTAGGTGTGGTATTACTTGAAAGGACAGGAAGAAACTAATGCTCCTCTAAGCTTTCTTATCCCATCCTGCTTTAAAAAACTATTTTTTATATATATAAATATGCACAAACATACACACACCGACTAAAACTCAATGCCTAGAGTAGCTCTTCTGTGTGTATACATGCGTGTGTATATATATACACACAAACATATATATAAATACACACACACAGAGATGAGCTACTCCAGGCACAGGTTTTTTAGTTTTTTCCCCCAAAAGCGGAGTTAAAAAAAAAAAACATTGTTCATCTCATCGCTATAAATCTATTAGAAAGCTTCCAGATTAAAGCACTCGGTTCAAAAGAGGTTTATGACAAGAAGAAAAGGTGGCTATGCCAGAAACACACAAACAAGATCACATACCATGGAAAGACTAAGCTGCATATCTAAGACACAACTTATGGATAAAGTTAAGTTCCTCTTTCTGAAGAGGGTTCAGCTCACCAAGAGGATTTCTGTGGTTTCCCCATGACTCACTGTGTTCCTCTACACACCCAGGGTCACCCTCCTCTACAACTGAAGCATTCACGGTTTTGGGTGGCAGGTGACACCATACCACACGTGGAACAGCACAGTCTTATGGCAGTGCCTCTTCCTATGTACAGCTGATAAAAAACCCCACATAAAGTCTAAAATACATTCTTGTTCTTAATGTTTCATATAAACACTCACTGCAATCATCCTGGGGATATTTGGCAGAAATTAAGTATGGGCTTAGGGGTGGGGAGAGGTGCCCAGGCTGGCAAGAGGGACAGCAGCTTGTCCCTGACTTTTAGTTTGTGCAAGCAGGCACTGCTCCCACGCCACCTAACTCTGATTACCTTCTATCAGTGTGCTGCAAACAAAAGCTCCCAACCTAGAAAGGAAGGAGAGACTCCACTGAGCCTCAGTGTCCAGCTGTAAGGAGAGAGGAACTCATCGGGTGGAAACATGCCAGACACAATTCAGGAGGACAAGACAAGGGTAGTCACAAGCCACATAACTGCTGCCCCAGTGGCTGGCAGCTTGGCTGGCTTTTATTTGGAAAAAAATAAACAACAACAAAAACCCCAAACCCAAATGAACACACACAAAAAATCCCCAACCAACAAACAAGAGACTAATTACAAGCTTGAGTACCACCTTTAAAAAAAAATAAAAAAAAAAAATAGTAATGCCCAAAAGCCATACTTGAGATTTTATTGTATACAAGTCCTCCTTGCTTCCAAAACACAGCCCCTGGCCCCTCACCAGCAGCCGAACACGCCTTTTAACTAAAACAGGATCATCCAAAGCTGAAGAGCTACTCACTCATGGAAATCAGGCAGCAGATAACAGCAGCCAACTTTTCCCCTTCCCAGCTGCCAGCCAGCCAGAGCGCTTACGGCAAGAGGAGAGGCAGAGAGCAGCAAGGCCTCTGCAAGCTGAAACGTTTTGCCATCCCTCTGCCTCTTCAGCGGAGCAACTCCCGGGCCCAAGGATCTCGCCGGCGTCTCCTTCGCGAGCCAAACTTCCTTCAAATTAAAAGTTGCCTTTCAACTTCCCCGCACCGGCAGCCTCACGCCGGGCTTCGCCAAGGCTCCCCTGCCCTCTGCTCGCCAGCCCCGCTCGGGGAGGGCCTGGAGAGGAAAAGCACGAGTGGTGAGCGGGCACTGGAGGAGATGCAGCCAACGCTCGGCCCTTGCTGCCGCTCCCTCCCGGCCACGCTGTCTCACCCCGCCGAGTGCGTCAGCAGCGGGCGAGAGGAGGAGACGGAGGAGGAGGAGGAGGAACGGGAGCCTGGCTGGAGGGTTGCAGTTTCCTACAGCAGCTGGTGTGTAACGCCTCGTGGCAGCTCTGGGTTTCAGCAGCAAAATAACAGCTAAAAGCAGGGGGGGGGGAGGAAATAAAATTATCGTATAAATTCAGGTCCTATCGATTCTTAATGTCTGCAAGTAGCCCAGAGCAAAGCCTTGCATTAGTATTACTTCTGAAAGACTCAAGATGACACTATGAAACTGAAAGAGTCAGTGCTGGGAGGAAGGAATCATTTTTTCAGTATATATATATATATATATATATATATATATATATATATATATATATATATAAATGCCAGATGTTAAGTACTACCCTAAAAAAATGCTCCAAAACAAGAAAAGTCATATTTCACCACACTCAAACAAAGCAAAAGAACCAATTCCCCAACCTTTCAGTGAAGTTTTTGGCTACATCCCCCTGCTGCCACCAGTGGCAGAGTCCCCGGGCAGGCAGCATCACCGGTCCCCGTGGGCACGCGTCCAAGCCTTTATCCCAAAAGACACACCAAGGACTGGGAACACACAGGACGGAAGAAGCTAGCAACTCCTGCCCACAAACACAGCGGGTGGCAAAGACGAGCGGGAAAGGAAAGTGTGAAGCATCCCTGGTGAGCAGGAGAGGGAGTGGAGGACAGCTACTGGCCACTCGCCTCGGGGCAGCAGGGAGGGCTGTGTCATTGAGTACAAAAACCACAATACAGAGCAGAGCCAGGCCGTATATTGGAAAGACTGATGAGATGAGCAGCGCTGGCAGACTGTTTTCCAGATTACATGAGAGCAAGGACTCTACGCAGTCCACTGGCCACAAGAGAGATACTGTCCAGGAGTGAAGGCAGAAGTGTATGAAGTGGCCTGCTTCAATTCCACACAGGAAATAATGTGGAGGGAGGGAAAAAAAAAAAAAAAAAAAAAAAAAAAAAAAAAAAAAAAAAAAAAAAAGAGACAGCAGCATTAACAAATAGCAGCACCAGGTTTTCTGAACTCCATCCCAATAAAAGAAGCCTGTTACCAGTAATACCAAGGAACAAGGAATCTCCAGAGCCTCATTGTGGAAATACAGGGTAGAAAAAGCATTTTCAGAAGCTGCACATAGAAATCCTTCCATAATAATCTTGTACAGAAAATAAGTATTTTTAAGAAGTAGTTGGTTTGGTGGGGTTTTTTTAATAGATACATGCTCCTGGGCATGGCCCACCAATCCTTGTTCCTAACACACATAGACAGCCAGGTATCAAATGCAACACTGTTCACAATTAGCTCCTCCACAAAGTCCAGAAGTCAAAAAAGTCCATGGGTTTGTCAGTAACCTTCAAATACTGGTGAAAAGAGGGGTGGGGAGAAGGTTTTGATGAAGGACTCTGACCATCAAATTGTACGTCTGCAAGCCACAATCCAAGGAGAACACAGCGAGCATCTTGTGTCAGTGAGTCCAGTCAATTGCCCTGCCTTTAATTAATTTTGAAATCTTTCATTTTAAAGATGAACGGAAAAGAGCACTTCAACAGTCCAACTTGTCCCTTTCTCAGATAGATTTTTGCCTAATGCAAGAATTAAAAACCACATAGGCTCATTCTCCTTTTCCTGCAGATCATCAGTAACACGGGAGCTGGCAAACCCTGGCTCAAGTGAACTCACCATCAGTTTCCTTAGCCATAGCTCTTTTAGGAAAGATTTTAACAGGTAAGCTGTACCTCCAACAGGCTGGAGAGTCAAGCCCAACTCCGTCCATTTTATTTAAAATCTGAGGAGAGACAGGAAGTGTGGATGAGCCCCTGGTGAGCTCCCTGTGTCTTTTTCCAGCAGTCTTTTAGTATTGGAGCTCCGTAACACTTGGCGGATGCATCTGGCCTACCTCAGTCCCTCTTTCTAGGAGGGACTCTAGAGTAGAGCTGGTAAGCACTTATTACCTAAAGATTTCTTAAACGTAATTCAATCCGTACCAATTCTGTAAATTCCTCCCACTGAGCATATATCTGAGGAACCAAAGGATTAATTGGAATACATAACAAGGAATCCACAGCCAATAGTATGTAGAGGATGTAGAGGACATGTCTACTTTGGGCCAATACACACCTCATGGGACAGCGTAAGTCACCTAGTGAGGACAGAGGCAAACTTAACTTATTTGTGACAATAAATGCATTCATATTTGAGAAAAATGTGCTTTTATTACTCCAGCAGATCTTATACTTGCGATTTTTTCCCTCGGCATCCACAACTGTATGGGTTCAGTGACCTCAAGGCATGTAATGAAGCCAGCCTTGTTTTCCCATGAGCGAGGTGGGGCCAGAAGGGGAAAGAGAGGACAGTTTGACGAGTATTACAGGTAATTAAAAGCAAGCTTTGGGAACACCTTTTCAACATGTTTAATCATTATGCATTTAAATACTGCATGTGTCCAAACAGATACAACTTAATACCCTGTAAAGCCCTAAACAAATAAAAAGAAACATGAACTCTGCCAAAGTACTTGCAAAGGTGTTTTATGGGGTTTTTTGGTTTGTTGGGGGATTTCGCTTTTTTCTTTGGTTTGTTTTTTTTTTGTTTGTTTGTTTTGTTTTGTTTTGTTTTGTTTTTTTTTGTTATTGTTGGCTTGGTTTTGGTTTGTGTTGTGTTTTTTTCTTGGTGTTTTGTTTTTTCTTTTTTTTCCCCCCCTAAACACTTCAGCCAGGACATTTTTAGCCTAAGGGCTAAAATGGTAGACAGCCTGAACTGCTTACATCACTTTCTTTCTACAGGACTGAACATCTGGGAGTACTGCTCTCAGTTAAGTGGCTGTTGCTCTGCTTCATCTCCACATTTCCACACCATGCTTTAATATGAGGATAACAATCACCATAAGAATGCCTGAAGAAGAGAGATGGCCACTGAGTGTTGACCTGTTTGCTGCTTTCCTGATCAGGACATGAGCTATGGGACAAAACTAGATTTGAGGTTGACTGATGGCACTTAAGAGAAATAGCTTCTATCAAGCTTCAGCACTAATGTTTCTTGGTAATTTAAGTACCAGATGAACTGGCAACAGAGCATCCTTCCAAAAGCCTTGGAGGGGAAAGGTCTTCCTTACCTTGACAGCTTAAATCTGTCTAAACATCACAAAAAGTCAGAGGAAGCCGACTATATTGACTCACCCTTGCCCATTAGCAAAGAAACTATATATTAGCAGATGAAGTCCAGCACTGAATGCGGGAAGTAAAGTCTAGTGCAAGTGAAAAAATCACTACTCATTCACATCACCAAGCAAACTCAACCCCAAGGCCCAAGCACCACAACACAGATGAAGGAAAACAGCAATGACACTACCTCCAGTGGAGCTGCGGGCATGGATGAGAAACAAAAAGCATAAAGATGTAAAAATATTTCGGTGTAAAGAAGAAGGAAGCCTGAGTCAGAGGTGAGAAAAAATAAAAACAGGGAGGCACGTGGATTGCTGGCTCCCAAGGACCACTACCAGAACAAAAGCAGGTCCGAGTTCAAAGACCAATTACTGATTTCTAGGACGAACACCTGCCAGAGCACGTATGTTCATACTGCTTCACAAGAGCAGTATAAATCCAAGCATCCACCACATCGTGTATCCTAAAAACCTTCTAAGCTTTTTTTTTTTCTTTTGGTCTTCTTTTTTCCCTTCAAGTAATCTGATTCTGGTTACTGATGTATCAGAAAAAAGTGTGCTACAGGAGTGTTAAAAGGCTACTCTGACCTTCATTTGCTTCAAAACACCACATTCAACAACAGCACGAGGACGAATTTTTAAAAATTATTTGAAATATATAGCCCATTCTCCTCAGAGCGAAGCTATTTGGTCTTAACTGCCATGTGACTATCTGCTCATCTGGAAGGAAGCATTAGCTATTGCACTGAATCACTGTTTGCTGTAAGCATCAAACCCTCTGCTTGGTGGGTTCACAATACACTGAACAACCCATGCCACTCTGAAACTGCCGCTTATTACTCTTCAGCACTTTCACTCCCCAAAACAAGTGACCTAATTTATAGCAAACTCACTGTTCAATCTGTAACACAGATCTCTCCATAGATGCTGTGAATGCAACAAATTCTGTTGCTTAGTATTTATACCAAGTTTATTATTCCTTCCAGCTCCAAGCTGGGGTTTTTTAATCATTTTTCTTAAGCTGAAACATCTTAGTAAATAAAACAAAACTAGGGATATTGCTGAGTTTTGAACAGCTTTCATAGAGACCTTTCAGCACGTGTGCTTTATGATCCAGAGATGAAGCACTTTTTATTAAAGATGCAAAAATGCTCATCACTAAAACAAACCTGTTCTGGCCATCACTGCTCCGCCCTATCTTCTGAGGGTTTTCAACCAGAAAACATGCATTTTCCTGTTTGATATAACAAGATTTGAACAGGCCAGTAGCTTGAAAAACAAAAACAAAAAACAGAAACCAAGAAACAGGCACAATGGACATCCCCCCCGTCCTATATTTTTTCCTATTGAGAAATAACCTAAAACTTTATTATTACATATATAATATTTATTGTTATTATACCTCTATTACAGCATAAACAGCCATTACAACTTCTTATGTGCAAAGCTCTTATGAATGGCTACTTTTGAAATGGAAAAAATGTCATTAAATTTACCCTAATGGTGTTCTGATACATACTAGAAACATTAAAAGGTTGACTTTAAAATCTATTAAGTATTTATTAAAAGAACTTTCAGAAATGCCAGATTAAGTGTTTAGGTGTATCAAACAAGTGTGGTTCTGGAGTACTGATGTACTCATCAGCAATTAAGTTTCCAGAGAGGAATGCCATGTCATATAACATGGGACTCATGGAGTAATGTCCAGAGGAAACCACACTTCTCTTTCTTTTCCTATAAAAAGCTCAATCCGCTTTTAAATTGAACCAAGTTACCTGAACAAAAATCTTTCCTCCAACAAAGGAGCTAATTTCAGCAGTGCCTGCCTAAGCACGTGTGCAAGAACGAAGGTGTATTTTAAATCACTTGCAAAGAGGATGATCACACAGCCTGGTAGCAAACCAGTGTTTTCTGGAAACTCAGCTGAAAACATCCCCTGCTCCTCCTTCAGAAGTGAATTAAGAAATATGTTGTGTTGTTGTATCTGAACATGTGTTTGTACTTTGACCTTGCACCAGTTTTGCAACTTTCCGATGCTCTGCCTGGCTGACCTGTTCCTGGGCAGCTCCCAGTTCACTCTCTTTCTGCACCTGACCCCGTGCACGGTCGCAGGACTCCACTGTGTTGCGGCAGCTCTGAGGGATCACACGAACACATGCATCCCCATGCACTCGCTGTGACAAGGGTGGTACAAACACCAGTGGGATCCCCACACATCCCAAAGGTCTGCCAGGACACAGGGCTTTTTGCTGCCAATGAACTGAGCCCCTGTGCCACTTGTGTTGTCCAAGCCATGCAAGCAGCTTAAATCTCTGGAGTTCTCGTCTAACTGGCATCATCTTTGTAAACGGATAAAATTTTGCTCAATGCGTGTGCTTCCCTGGGCTGCAGGGTTTGTACATCCTTTTGCTGTTCCCAGTTAAACACCACGGTTGCCCTTTAGAGCTCACTGGAGAAACAACCAGGTTTTTCTCAGCGGTGGCTCTGCCATTAGAAGCTGGGGTTGCACTACGAATTCTGACAGCCAGCACCGCTCCAGAGGCAAGAGGAGGGAAAAACAAGGCGGCACACTGCATTACTGCAATTCACTGTCATACAGGAGATGTGCAACCAGATAACCACTTCAAAGCAAGTGTTTAATACCACCACTGTCACATTTTAGCCCAGAAGAATGAAGCTTTCCATAAAAGAGGAAAATGGAAACAAGACACCCTTTTCAAACTCACTGTCAGATGTTTTTCACATGGCAGGGCCGACTGCCTCCCACATCCAGCCACAGCATTCCCACCTTGGGAAGTGCCACTCCTCTGACTTTTTTTTTTTTTTTTTTTTCCTCCAAGAGGTTTCATCACCCAGGTGTGTCAAAATCCTCTGGCTAAAGAAGTCACTGCCTCAGAATGTCAATTTGGTTGTATTTCTTCCAGACGCAAAGTTTCAACCCAAAGGCCTCTGTTTACAGGCAGGCAACAGATTGATTCCTCATCAAATACTATAATGGAACACAGACTGGTAGTACCATTTAATTGTCCATCAGAGAGTTAATTCCTTTGTTACTTGCCCCACATCTTGCTGCAACACTGATGGTTTTGTATGCCAGTAGTTTGGCACACATCAGGTGCTCTGGCTTCTTTAAAGCTTTTGACAGAACAAGTTGGCTTTACCCAGAAACATGTCATGTTATGATGGATGCCAGCTGCTGCCATCACCCAAGGAGCAATCAAGAACCTTTCAGGAAAATACCCTTGCTTGTTTTAAGTATGGCTGGCTGGATATAGCAAGTCACTCATTTATTATGTATAAACAGAGCCAAAATGGCCATACTCGAGCTTACAGAAAGCACTGCAAGGCAAATGCTTTTTCTTTTAGAAAAAAAAAAAAAAAAAAAAGAGTTTATACTGAATGCACATTTCATTAACACATGGTACCACCTGCTAGTAGGCCTGCCCAGCAATCCCTCCATTAAAACAATGAGAATTTGAAATTGTACTAATGCTGACCTCTATGCCAAGGAGGGGTAGAGAGACTTGGCCATTTCCTCTGACTTTATGCTTCAGCAGCATCACTGCACCCTTCTGCAAATACTAACTTCATGTTCTGCTGATAGTATCTCTTGCTCTCCAGAAGAGTTTCTTATTAACCTGGAAGACCTAAAAGGAGCCAATGGTTTCCAGTACAAGCAAAATTAGCATCTTAAAAAACAAAACAAAACAAAAAACTCCCATCTAAACACTACAAAAAGCCACAACCGGAAAAAGAAAAACAAAAACAACAAAAAACCCCAAACAAACCAACCAACCAACCAGAAAACAAAGCTAATACATGATCGTGTTTTGTGCTAGAGGTCAACAACAGGTCTCCTGGGTGTGGAGGGGGCTTTTTCTTGTTAAAGATAAACTAACCCAGTCTCCACATCCTGAGTGTTTGTTGGCACGCTGTAAGAGTCACACAGAATACAAAACCAGAGAGAAATTCAACGCAGTAATTTGCAATATATTTCTGGGTCACCTCAACAGGATGGTTAATTATCCCAAGTATTTGACCTACACCTGCTGTTCATGCAACGAGCATCTTCTCTATCGTACCCAGGTAGCAGACTCAGAATGACATACCCCACTTAAAGACTGCAGACAAAACACAAGCCAGTTACCGATTAATCACTGCCTCCAGCTCCTTTTTTTTCCTATGTAACTGAAAGTAAATATTCACAGGCTAAACGGCACTGACTCAGATATACCCACCTATCCAACACCTTACTCATTAGTAAGCATAACGTGGGTTAATATTGCAAATCAGGGCTTCAAATACCCACTTTCTCCATCCCAAGGGTAAAGGGAACAACACAACAGAAGTAACAAGGAGCTATTTGTGAAGATGGCAGGGTATTGTATTCCCAACATCCTGTGTTGGTGCAGCTGGCTTTATCACTGCTTTACACACGGGTGAGCTGATCCCATCATCACAATACACATCCTCTTCTTGTGACTTCCACCCGCAGCACACGGCGAGTGCCACGAGTTTTCCTGGGTTCAAAGGTTGACCAGAAATTCAGAGCAGTCAAGAAGAAGAAATGGCACTCAGGAAGCCCAAGCCATTAATCATTAAAGGCTCAAAGGGCTTATCAGGGAAGTGCATTCATATGACTCCTTACACCGCTCCCAAAAAATTGAAACACACAGCAATGCCACCACAGGAACAGGCTGGGTTTGGTATATCTCAAAATTTAACTGTACTTCTCTCTGTACCAATTACCAAAGTGTGATAAAAATGTTCCCAGTCACCATTTTCAAGCACTGGCCTGTTAGACCTAGTTTTTATAATTCTGACCACTGTGATGCATATGAGAAACAAGAAAGGACAAAGACAAAATTGCTCGCTGCCTAGCACAGGCTTTGTGCTCCAGGCCCAGGAGGCTTGGCTGCCCCACAAGGGAAGTGTATAATGTTTCCTGCGGGAAGCATCACTTGTGACACAGAAGCAAACAGTATGATCACAGAACACAAAATATGGCAAGGTACAAACACAGAAAATATTAAGAGATTCTGTTACATCAAAGTTACAAAACACCAGCACTATCTTCTACTTCCATCTGCTTGTTTAAAGATGGGACGTTTGATTCATTTATGGGTTTTCCTTCTGATGAACACACTTACAGACTGAGCAGTAGTTTCCTCTAGTGCAGCTTATTCCTATAAAGCACAAGCATCAGTTCTGTGTAAGCATTAAAAATGACAGCCTAGTTGTTCCAGCAGGACCATTAAAACTCTGCTTCGGAGCACACATATTCGCCCCCCACCCCCAAAAAAATTCAGCATTTACTAAAATCCTAATTCATTATATTTCTACGTACGCTTTCCCACAAGCACCTGAATTTGTGTCTTAAACTACAACGCTGAGCACGGTCCTGAATAGGGACCTGAAGGAACTTCATCCTGCTCCCACTGAAGCCAAGTCTCAGCAGCTTTGACCACAAAAGGCATTGTGCATCCCAAGCAGAACCTGAAGCCTGTATTTTCTGGCACATTTTGAGTCCTGCTTAAGTGCAGCATCCACTCACATCAGATGAGGCTCGATGCGTATCAATTTCTAAATCTCTTCAGGAGTTAGGTACTTTAGAAGGATGAACGCACACAGATTTGATTTGCAAGCAAGTAACAGATTTCATTTCAACTCACTTCCTATTGATATAGTTAGTTTTAATGCCCAAGGGTATGTTCACATATAAAGCCTTACTAGACAAACTACTAGGAGTTCTTTCAATACTAAAAAACCCTAAAAGTGTGGGGTTTGTTTTTTTTGGTTTTTTTTTTTTTTTTTTTTCCAGTAAATATACTATGCCGTAGCATACACAGAGCAGCAATTGCTAAATCAAGCCATGGCAAAATACCTTTCCCCTGGCATTCATCAAATATATTTTGCCTAGCATTTACCATATTCACACTTTCATTTCTGCTCTTGACACCAGTCACAACAGAAAGACTACGTATGTCTTGTCAAAACCCACACAGGAGACCATCACGCCACTGTGAACTCAGTATTGATCCTGCAAGTCCCTGCATGAATAAAGCACAGACAAGGGTAATCATTCTGCTCGACACCCTGCTGCCTCTTGCTTATTCCCAGTGGATTACCCAAACTCAGAAATAACTGGAGCTGATTCTGCACAAGCTGCGTGAGGTAGATGTGGATATCAAACTGTGGACACCACCCATCCTTTCCCGTCCTCTCAGAATCTTGAGTCAAAGGAACTGACCATTTCTTTTTAAAGACCTTTCTTAACTACTCCCGAAGGATAACATTACTTGGGTATTATTGTGCTGTGCACTACAATTTCGTAGAGTAAGGAGAGATTAATTTCTTTCTCATCCACACCAAAGAGAGCTAATCCAGAACAAGATTTCTGCAGACCTTCCACTGACTGTTAAGTGTTGTGTTTCATAAAAATCACTGTCAAGAGGTTTCACCCCTGCAATTACAGTTCACCAAAATGCAATTCTGTAATGAGTTTAAAGTATCTAGTAGGGAGTACAAAAGGGTAAACACTTGAGCTTTCTAGAGAGGTGAACATGCTTTCTTGTGTTGCTTATCTACGCAGTCCTGTTAGTTTTGCTTGGTGACTGCCATTTCTGCAGAAATACAGTGCTCAAACCTGCTCAGCTTCACACCCTGCTTAGAAAATCTCAAGCCTTGAAGTGTTACTTTCTGTGTCTTCTACAGCTCACATGTAGCAAAAAGTAGCAAATGCAGCTTCAGACCTCAGAAAACCTGTACTTAAACCAAAAGTAAAGGGCCTTATGCAATCCATCCTACAAACACAACATAGACTTTTCAATCTAGACCGTTATAAAATTTTCATCCAAATTCATTATTTTAGATTTAGACTGAGCATAATAAAAAATCGAAAGTATTGGGAAGTTTTTGAGAAGTCAGAGCTCTGCATTGGTTATAAAGCCAAGTTGAAATTCAGTTTTATTATAATGAAGTCGCTTCCATACTGCAATAACAAGGGCCGGGGCAGCAAGGGGGTTGGGAAGGGAAGAGAAAAGCCTCTTTGCATCACCTATGTACATTTGTGTAATTTTAAATTTGCTATGCAAGCAGCTGAAGAGACAGTCTTGCTGGATTATTAAAGAGCCATTGTCCTCAAACCTAAAGGCTCTCATCAACTTATTTCACAGGTCCTTTCTAAATCACCACCCCAGTGTTTAACACCTCTGCCCCCCAGTACAATTCCATAATTAAAAACTCAGTTTTGTGGGCATGTTTGTTACTGGATTAGTTAGAGAGAAAAAGGCCATTTACCTTCACAAGGCTTCCTGTCCTTCCCAGGTGACAATTTTCTATCACTCTTAAGGCCCCCCTTCTCACTAAGAGGAGAAGAAAGGAACCCTTTATCTTGCACGTTCGGTTTGGCTCAGATGGAGAGATTTCTTCCAAAGCAAACACTCCTGCAACGTCACAGGGTGTATATATAGACACACGCCAGAGGAGAAGGAGAAAGAAATACAGCCCTTCTGTAGATATTCAGTTACATTAGAAAGACGTAAGTAGGGGAGAATATCAGACAGAAATAGTCTTTGTTTTTCTAAAGCTACACGCACAATGCTGACTTAGACATTAAAGCCAGGTTGAATGATCCAAAATAAATACTGCATCCATCCAACTGTAGGGAGTTTCTCACATATTCCTGGCTTCTGCCAGAAGATGTGCTATTTCTGCTCGGCAGCTCACATCCATTTTTGGACGTCCAACTAAACTTCAGGAAAGCCATCTTCACTCACACACCTGAAGGAGTGTACGCAGATATGGAAAGCTCTCATACTGCTCCTGGGAAGGAACTCTGCACCCTTGGGTGCCTCTCTGCAGTGCTCTTACACCCTGCATGCAGCACAGGGAACAGGCAGCAGGTCAGCCTGCACTTGCTGGGCTACAATCCCTGTGATCACAGAGACATGGTGGGATAAATCATACAACTGGATGAGCACGTGGATGCACACAGGCTCTTTACGAAGGACAGGACGTGTGCTCGTGGGGGACTTTCACCACCTCGCTAGCTGCTGGAGGGAAAACACAGCATGGCAGAAGCAAGCGAGGAGGTTTCTGGAGCGGACTGATGACAATGACACCTTTTCAACACAGGTGATCAAGGAGCCAACAAGGAAAGGTGCTCTGCTGAACCTTGTGCTTACAAACAAGCAAGAACTGCTCAGGGATGCGAATGTCGGGGCAGTCTTGGCTTCAGTGACCATGAGATGATGGAGTTCAGGATCCTGAGAGAAAGGAGCTGGGAAAAAAAGCTGCATCACAGCCCTGGACTTCAGGAAAGCAGATTTTGGCATTTTCAGGGATGTGCTTGAAGAATCCCACGGCTTGGAGAGAAGAGGGGTCCAGAAGAGCTGGTTGACACTAACGGATTACCTCCTCTAAGCTGAAGAACGATCCATCCCAACAAGTAGGTAATCAAGCTGAGATGGCACGAGGCCTACACGGAGAAGCAAGGAGCTCCTGATCAAACCCAAGTGCAAACAAAATACAGCAGCAGGGGCAGGTGACCCAGGACGCATCTGAGAGCACCAATCACTCAGGGATGAGGTTGAGAGAGCCAAAGCCCATCTGGAGTTGAAGCCGGCAAGGGGTGTGAAGGGTGACTGTAAGACCAACCTCCAGGAATTGCAGGCCCCTGAGACCACAGGGGAAGTCCAGAGCAAGGAAGGCTTACCCTTAGCAGAAGGGGATCAGGTTAGGAAACAGTAGACTAGACATACAGAAGTCCATGGGACTAGGTGGAATAGACCCACGAGTGCTGAGGGAGCTGGCTGATGTCATTGAGAGGCACCTGACAATCAACAGTTGATTATCTTCAAACAATCATGGCAACTGGGAGAGGTTCCTGACAAGTGTAGGAAAGCAAATGTCACTCCTGCCCTCAAGAAGGTCAAAGAAATGGATCTGGGGAACTAGAGGTCAGTCAGCCTCATTTCATTCCTGGGAGAGAGCAGATAATTCTGGAAACCGTTTCCAGTCACTTGGAGGACAAGAGGGTGATCAGGAGTAGTCAGCATGGATTTATGAAGGGGGAAAAAAGTCATGCTTCACCAGCCTGACTTCCTCCTGTGATGAAACAACTGGCTTGCTGGATGAGAGGAGTGCAGAGGCTGTTGTCTGTCTTGACTTTAGCAAGACTTTCAACACCATCTCTCAACATCCTCAGACAAGATGGCAAAGTAGGGACTAGACAAGTGGGCAGTCAGGTGGACTGAAAACTGGCTGACCAGCCAGGCTCCGAGGGTTGCGATCAGTGGCACAAAGTCCAGCTGGAGGCCAGACACTCCTGGTCTAACCAGGGTTGGACATGGGAGGCAGCATTGTTCAAACTCTTCGATAATGACCTGGATGATGTGCAGAGTGTACCCTCAGCAATTTGCTGAGGACACACAAAACTGGGAGAAGCGGCCAATACACCAGATGCTCACATTGCCACCTGGGTGAACTTTGGCAGTCTGGAGCAAAGGGCAGAGAGGAACCTCGTGGTGTTCAAAGAAAGGAAAGGCAAAGTCCTTCACCTGGGGAAGAATCATGCCAAGCACCAAGGCTAGGGGCTGATGGACTGGAAAGCAGCTTTGCAAAGGACCTTTGGTTCTGGAAGACAAGCTACCATGAGCCAGCAATGCACCCTCACAGCAAAGGCGGCCTCCAGCATCCTGGACTGCATTAGGAGTGTTGCCAGCAGGTCAAGGGAGGGGATCCTTCACTTCTGCTCAGCACTGGGGAGGCCATACCTGGACTGCTGGGTCCAGTTCTGCGCTCCTCAGTGCAAGAGAGATGTGGATATACTGCAGAGAATCCGGCAAAGGGCCACTAAGATGACTAGGGGCACGGAGCATCTCTCCTATGAGGGAAGGCTGAGAGAGGGGAGACTATTCAACTGGGTCAAGAGAAGGTTCAGGGGGGATTTTAATCAATGTACACACATGCCTGAAGGGAGGGTGCAAAGAGGAAGGAGCCAGGCTCTTCTCAGTGGTGCCCAGTGCCAGGACAAGAGGGCATAAACTGAAACATGTCAGACCGTAAGAAAAAAACTGTTTTACTGTAAGGGTGGTTGAACATTGCACCAGGCTGCCCCGAGAGGTTTTGGACTCTCCCAGCCTTGGAGATATTAAAAAAGCAACTGGATGTGCTCCTGGGCAATCAGGTCTAGGTGACCTCGCTTGATGAGGGCGGGTTGGACAAGATGACCTCCAGAGGTCCCCACCAACCTCAATGAGCCTGTGATTCTGTGATCATTTACACATCCAAGATATCATTTATGACAAACACAAGTATTCAGAAGCATCTCAGTCCTGCCTAAGGTACCACTCATGGACGAAACCCACAATGTCGGTGTCGACAGATCACACACCAGCTCAGCAGGAAACAACGAACACATGCCATATCTCACTCTTGAGGTTGAGATTCAGTTTTCAGTACTTGCTGGCTCACCTCTGCTGTGGCTTGGCTCAAACTCTGCTATCTCAATGCAACACAGGGATCAGAGACTCAGAACATTAACAGACCACTCAGGTGTTTCAGACTGCTGGGTATCATCAGATTTCTCAAAACTCTCTTACAGTCTCCATCTCCCTCAAGTTTTGTTGTGTTGTTTTTTTTTTAAAAAAAAAAAAAAAACAAAACAAACAAACATTGCCTTTTTGATGAATGCTTTAAAAAACCCTCAGCTCCACAAATGTTCTGTATCACCTCTAAAACCCAGAGGATGATTCTCCTCTTTCATAGCGAAGCAAGAAGAGTCAGACATGGTCATCCTCCTCTAGGTTTACTAGCGAAAATCTTCATAGACTTGGTAGATACCTAATTCCCGTTGGTGTACAAAAACAGAAGTCCTAACGATTTTGATGTTAAGGCCAAGTGATGAATTTAAGTTGTAATTTTTTTAAAACTCCAACATTCCCTGTTCTCAGAGCTGGAGGTGGTCTGGAAAAAAAAGTCCAGCGGGGATCATTGGTAATGGATGGAAGTACAAAACTGATCCTATCTACTAAGATTTCACCCTAAAAAGAAGTTTAGGAACAGGGAAGTGTCCATGCAGAATTCAGGGTTTTGTACAAAAGCTCAAGATAAAACATGTTTTATCCATCCGTTAGTGCATTTGTCTTGACTGGTTCTCAGTTTAGCACACCTCCTCCTCCTTCTCCTCTCTTTGCAAATAGAGCAAGAACACCGGGGGCTGAGCAGGGAGAAGGATTGCACAGCTGAAATCTGCCACGACAGCTGTCACATCCGTGGCCAGAGCACTTGCGGTCTCTTCACCCAGCAAAAGAAGACAACACTACGGTCTTTCAAGTGACTCGCTGCACGTGCTCGTTCACAGGGATTTAAAGGCCACCCACAATCCCAGCTTCTTGCCAGGGATATTTTCAGTGTTAGCCTTGTGTCATCAAGTCCAGATCCACAGACCACCCCACGTTGCAAGGGACTTCTGGGGGTCAGCTAGTCCGAACCCTGAGCCAAGCTGAGCTAGCTCAAAGGTACATTTTCTGGTAGGGTCTACTGCTCTAAGCAATACCATGTTTCATAGTGGAGCTAGGGAAGGTTTTTAGAGACTATTCTGTTTGTAGCTGCCAAGCTAAATTTTAGTATAATGCAACAGATGCATGAAGAGACAGCCCTGAAACAATATAAATTCACTGCACTGATCTCCTGGTCTTAACAGGGGCTCAGATTCTCAGCTCACCTACAGTTCGTCTTAAAAAAAATCCCACAGCTGTGAAGATGAAAATTAGACCAGCATCTCAAAATATCAAAGCAACGCATCCTAGTGAGGCTAAGGAGTTAGTTTCTTTACACTTGCAGCATTCAAGAAACCCCATTTATATGGTACTTTTCTCTTGGGCGACATAAGCTACTGTTTCATATCAAATTAAAACCATTAAAGCAGAACGACCTAAACACAGAAATAACTACAGAATCCTCTCTGGACTTGCAGGGGAAAAGAGAGGCTGCTAATTACAGTCTAACTCATCTCCTCGTTGCCATAAAAGCATTAGCAACTCTGGTTTTATGATGCACCCCAGCACTGGCATTTTGTTAAATGGGGGATTTTGCTTCTCATGGAAGGAGTGGGAGTGGCAGCACCCCCAAACTCCATCTCCTGCAGAAGAGTGAAGGTAGGTCATCCTCCATAATCAAACCACACTTGGTTACTCCCAGTCAATTAATCTGCTGCTTAATCTCACCATTAGCAGCCACCAACACTAGGAAGCCGTCAAATTTTGGCTGTAGGCAATGAGGAGAAGCCTCCGAAAGGAACTGGTATTTATATGTAATGCTGCCATGAGCTGCTTCAATGAACAGAAGTGGATTTTTCTGCCTGCAGGCTAGCAATACTGAGCCTCTACATTTGTGTTTCATCTCTGATACTCTTGGCACTCTCTTTAGGTAAAGAGCAGCTCAATTATTTCTAAAGAGTACTCTGCAGCAGGTTTCAGGGCTATTTACCGATTAAAGCAGACACTTGGGTCCAGCCAGAAAGGTTTCATACATGCTAACCTGCTTGCAAAGAGTTACCTTCCACAGTAACAGAGTGCCTCCTCTCCAGGAGTCACATTCAAGTTGTGAGACACCAGCAGACTGCACCTGGCATTCAGACACAGCATCTGCTCTGCAAAACAGGGATACCAGCATGTCCAGCACATTACTGGTTTGTGAGATCCACCCATCAAACCAGCCCGTGTTGCTGCTGCTAGCAGAATCATGAACATTCTGCTGAAGTTTCGGGGGTATCATTAGAGAACAAACGCAGAAACATAGGCAGACATACACACAGAGGTATATATGGCAACAGTGCAGCAGGCAAAGAGGGAGCCAGGACTCCATCCAGTCCCAAAGCAGCAGATATGTGATACCCAGACTGCAGCTGAGGCAGCTACGACCGGTCCCCCCACATGTATTTTCTGAGTGGTCCCAAATCAGAAAAGCCTAAACTCATGCCCAGGGAACATCCTTACACCAACACCGAGCGCTTGAATGATGAACAACATCAAGCCAACGTAGCACAGTCAGCCTTTTCATTATGGACTCACCCAACAGGAAACCCACTGTAGTTTTAGATAGTTCATCCAGTGACAAAAATAACTGTGTTACTTCCCAAAATACACGGTGCAACAGGGCAGCATGACTAAGACTGACACAGTAGCTTTTTCTCCTGGGTAAGAGAAGCTACAGGACTTCGTGATCAATGATGCCACAAACTTCAGAAAATATTGGCAGAAAAAAACTACATTATTTATAAATTGCTTGCAATAGCAAGACATTCACCATAAGCCTCTAATTCATTGCACTGTTTAGTTGCTCTTGATGTTAAGAGCATGACTATTTGTTAATACAGTGGAAGACCATATTTGCTACACTACTCGGTAAAGGAAAATTCCAGTTTCCACAGCCATCACGCATTTCTGTAAGAAAATGGTAAAAAACGAGCAAACACCTAACAAGATCTGCTGCAGTCCCCAGTGCCATGCCCAGGAGCTGTGCTCACTCAGTTTGTCTCCAGCATCTAGAAGCGAATCATAGGTTTCCAGGGCTTTCAGTGCTAAATGAAAGCTGACTGCAGAAAATTCAATGGTAAATGTTTATTAGTGGCTGTCATTTTAATTTTAACATGTGAACGTTTTTAGGGCCAATAAAAAAAAAAAAAAGACCAAAACCCAAGAGACGGAATAATCCATGTAGAGACTGTCTCTTGTCTGTGCTATTTCAAAAGTAATTCTGAGACTCAAGGATTTTTTTTTAAAAAAAAAAGATAAAAATCACTTTAACTTCTCGTACTGGAAGCATTACATTACACTACAGTGTCAGACTAGACTGTGCAAGAAATGAAGCCTCTCAGAAAGGAAGGAGACATGGATTCCCATGGGAAATAACAGTTTCCAATACAAATAACTTCACTGGTATTATAATCCACAGTGGGGAGCAGAAACCCCTATTTCTTCACCTTTCCACGTTGAAGGGTGTGGGTCTCTAGGAATACAGAGGAATACCCCACATCAATACACCCCATATAAGCTTTTCTCTGGGTTCATACGGTCTCCGTCAGTCCCTGCAGAGCTGTTTCATCCATCCAAACTCTCCAGAAATGTTCAAAAAACTTCTCTTCGAGCCTTAATTGCATCTTCATGCATCAAAACCAGATACGCTATCATGATTCAAAAATAATTTTCCTGCCCAGGCCCACTCCTTCCACTTCTACCAGCAGAACAGACCATAAAAACCTTAACAGAGGTAACTGCTCAAGCCCTCCCCTGTTCAGACCAGACTGCCCAATGTTCATAGCAGAAGCTTCAGGACAGACTTTGTGCAGCTGGTATTACCTGCAGATGCTCCTCATGGTGGTACACGATGTCACTGTGGACTAGAACCAGTCCAAGATCTCCAGACAGATGCACAGATACAGATCTACTGGGCAGCAGACATGTTCTTTATTTTCTTTCCCATAAAGGGAACTCATTAGGTGCAACTCAGACACCCCAGGGGTGTGTTTTTGATAGTTGTGAGGCCAACAGGAAAAATACCAAAAAAAAAAAAAAAAAAATCCAAACCAAATTAAAATTGGCCAGTCCCCAGGGCAAGCAGCTGCCTGAAAGGAAAAGCTGCTGCCAAAAGGCTTTCCCCAGTAATTCTGACCATGTCAGCACCTGCCTTTATTCCTTAGCCAACCATGTCCAAAAAAAGCAGCGAGAAGCAGTATTCCTGGGTCTCACAACTCTGGCACACTTGGCTACACTATAGCCTACAGTCTTCTTCCAAATTACCATCAATCCAAGTAACACATCCATAATTTAGTCTCTGTCTCCACCCTCCAAGCTCACCACACATTAATGGGAGTCCCACAAGCTGAATGACACATCTTTCTATACTTTCTGAAGTCGACAGACTCTTCAATTGGAGCCAGATATGCTGCCCGTTATACTAGCTGCTACTTGTTTTGTTCCACTTGCTACCTGAACAGGCATTTCCTTGTAATATGAAAGCTAAATTCCCCTATCTCAAGTCTGCAGGGTGCGCACGAAGGCAAACCAACAGCAGATGATGCCTTTCCCCTTGACCTACAGCTCAGAAAAGGGACGGTTGTCTAGGGAGATCATCCCTGCTTATCTGGGTCCAAAGAAGTCCTCATCTCACTACTTTAACAGGTGACCAGCAGCCCTCTGCCCTTCTAATCCAGGCACCCTGCACCATCTCTTCCCTGGCCATCTCCAAGGCCTTTAACAGGGACAGTATAAGAGGTACGGGAGCCTACAGATCCTTATAGGATGTCTACACAGCCATTTTGTAGCTAGACTCAACTACAGTGACAACACAGACATACTCGGAGGCAGATGCACAGAACCAGACAACAGGGTACAGTGGTACCTGCAGCATGGGACATCTTAAAACCCAAAGGCACCTCACACTATTCCAAATTTCACAGCTGCCCCCCAGCACCCACACTGGCACTGCCATAGGAAACGATAACGAAGGGAAGAGACCATGGCAATTCTCCCCAGAGAGCAAATGTTAGTGCAGGCTGAGCACAGCACCTAGAGACCTCATTTCTTATCTGTGCCGGCATAAGACCTCATCTTCCCTTTGTATCAGAGCTGTAGTTTGGTTACTGAGTACACAGCTTGGTTTGAGAGTGTCCTCCTCCCTTGGTTTTTTTTAAACCATAAACCTACATCCCCACAGCTCCAAGAATGAACAGCCACGGCAGACAAAGACCTTCACAACACAGCAAAAACTTAAGTACATCATCAATACAAATGCACTTTCTCACACAGTAATTCAAAACCTTAATAGTACCAACAAAGTGCAATAATAAAAACTTGAGATGACTCTAGGTTGTTAGACATAACGCCAGTTAAAAGTTACCTACAAATTACAGCTATTTATTGGGGAAAAATAGTGCCACCTGCTCACATTTCAGATTCAGTTCTTCATTTAAATTTAAGATCCCTGTATTAATTGAATTTGTCACATCTCAGTCCTCCTCTCCCCAACTCCAACTTTTCTAACTATCACTGCAATCCTCCAGTTTCCTCAGGTGAACACCTTATTTCTGTACAAGAAGTCTAACACTTTTTAACAGTGGTGTAGTAGTATTTTGCATAGGATATTATAGAGGAAATAGCTTACTGTTAATCATTTCAAGATAGATTAAGAGCAGTTTAGCATGTAGAAACAATCACAGGCAGCTTATGAAACATGACTGACAAGCGTGAGCAGCAGGAAATACTGGAGGTAAAAGGCATAGACAAGTCAGGCTTTCACTGGGGAAAAAGAAGTAGCTTGACTTGCAAGGTAGCTGATTATTTTTAATCTCACCTAGATGAAAGTATAATCCAATTATTTTATCTACCTATTAAATATCCCACCCTTACTTAAAATCGTTAAAATGGCAGACATCTGGTTACAGAGAAGCTATGCCTGACATCAAACCCATGTCCACACAAATATTCCCACCTTGAAAGGATGTTAACCCATCTGCCTCTGAACATCAGTAGGATTTTCTGTCCTCAAAGGCAAACTTGCTATTACTTGTTTTCATAATCTTTAGTTGTGGACTTTAAGCTCCTCGCTTTTTTCCCGGCGCTGGTTTTTGTTTCCAACCTAGTCACCAGCAGCATACGCTTAATAATTTTTGCATTACAGCAGTTTGCCACATCATACTTCTATTACATTGCTCTATTTTTTCATCACACTGCCAACTCAGATCTTTTTCTTCAGCACCATTCCTTCTCCCCTACCGCCACGAAAGCCTGCCCAGTTCGGGAAGCACGCCTGAATTCTCTCTGCATCCAACTAGTATTTGCAAGGTCAACACTATTATCCAAACGAGAGAACATAAAATGTACCAAAAGGCAAATAGACTATTTTTTGGTACTGACTGGGTTAAAATTTACCACCAGCAGGTTCTCCTGAATTAATCCTTAATTTCACCTTTTTTGTTAGAAGTCTTTTGTAAATGCAGGAGTTTGCTCAGCAGATAAGCTCACAGACATGCACAGATGCACTCTCAAAATAAAATAGTTCTCACACATGCAGTCATCCTCAGAAAGATACAGCATTTCTGTATACTTCTAAGTCAAAGCTACTGCAATCGGTAACTAAAAGACGGGCTTTTTTCTGCCTAAGCAATTTACGCTTAAATCATCATAATCTATGCAGAGAATGCAAGGAGAAAAAAAGGTAAAGTATGACTTAAAAAACTCTTGCTGATTCCTGCTGCAAACAGGCTTCCTTTCTCCCTGCAATTACAGAAGAGGCATTTTTTTCCCCACTACCACTTCCAGTTGCCACAAGCAGCCTATTGTTTGGATTTAGCCATGCAGCACTACTGATGCAAACCCCCAGCTCACGTTAGCACACTGGACTGCACGTAACGAAAAATCCAACAGCAGGCAATTCAGTCCCATTGCAGTAAGAACAGTGCTGTGTACTAAATACCTGTTTGGAGCAGAGAAACACACTGCTTTGGCACAGCTCGGGAAGACAGTGCCCATGCATACCTGAGAAGTCTTGCAATACCTTCCAAATATGCGGGTGCCTGTATATGTGTTGTATAGCAGATGACAGTTTAGCAGCCTGTTAAGAGTAAACATCATGCAGATTAACTGCCCCAAATCCAGGAAGCAAAAAATTGCTCAAGTCTACGTCTCTATGCCTCCTGCAGAGAAGCACCACGGTCGCATCCACTCATTCAAAAACTGATTCAAAACCAGTTGGACACACCAAAATGAGTCATCTCCGTGCACTGGTACCTTAACTCTGAAAACTCCTAGCTCCATCCTTCCACTAAGGGAACTGAAATGCCATAAACTCACCCGTAGCTGTGGCAACAGCAAATGCAAATCCTGCAACACTGCAAAACTTCACTGCAATCTCCTCCCGCACATGTAAGCTACATGTGAGCAAAACCACCCTTCCCTCTCCCCCCTGAAGGAATAAACCGGCTCTCTGAAAGCTCTTCCCTCTCCCAAAGCAAAAAATCAAATCCACAGAGCAAAGTCTAGCCAGAATTACACTGGTTTAGCAGAATTTGTACTAGCTGTGCTTAAAGGCACTTAGAAAAAGGGTCCAGGAGGGTTTGGAAACAACGCACAAGAAGAGGAGGTTCAAGGTCTCTCATGTACAACTACAAAGACTATACCCACTTTTTAAGTTGCATGAAGGGCTACTGTATTTGCAGCCTTGAGTTTCAGGCTGACCAAATCATACCACTGCTGTTTTAATACAATAAAGTTAGCAGTGGATATTTAGGCATAGAAGCAAAAATGAGTTTAAGTGACACGTTTTAAAAAAAAATCAGAATTCTAAAGAATATCAGCGTATCTGAATGCAAAACCAAGAGCTTTTCTCAGGAGACATCAGATATTTCTATTTAAGATGCAGTCAGTAACTACATATAACAATCAGAGGTTAAAAGACAACTGATGGGGGTGGGGGAAGAAGAAGAAGAAAGGAAACAAAAAAAGAAAGCATCACCTAACAAGTTTCCAGCGGCAGAGTCTGTGTGAACTGTAAGACCTGAATTGCAAATTTAGCTTTGGTGAGAATTTCACCTCCGGACCCAGCAGATGCTTGAAGGATATCTACTTGTGGTTTGCAAAGTCTTCCCAGGTGAGCTTCAATATTCTGAATGGCTGACAAAGAGTAAAAGCCACGACTGATACTTCCTGCATGTTGAGAAGTTAGGGTGGGGAGCTTCTCAGTGCTTAATTTTGTTTTGGAGTGAGGGTTGTTTGCTTGCGTTTTGTTATGTTGTCTGGTTTTTTGTTTAAAGGACAGTTTGGGTTATCATGTGCAAATAATTTTAGAGACTGAAAACACTGCAAGCTAACCTTCACCTATTTCTGAGCAAAGCAAATCTAATCCCACAGTCAGGTTATTCTATCTGGTAGCAAATCAAATGAGCTAAAAACGAAGGAAAGGGAGAGTTACCATGGGATACCAAGATGCGTCACTTCTCTTGGCTCTCTTGGTGCCACGTGACATCTCAGCCATGAGTGAAGAACTCGGCAGATGGGATAAGAAAAAAAAAATGTAAAAAGGTCTCTAAATTATAGCAAAGTTTAGACTTTTAAATCCTGTTTGCTAACTGCTTATAGCTATAGAAATACAAGCAAACAATATTTATCTATAAACCAAACTATCTGTCTATAAATCTATTGCCACTGTGCAGTAAATATATGCTTTCCCTTCCAACAGTCATCTACACTTTTCAGTTCCTTACAGTAAATTTACTCCAAGCACATTCAGAAATAGTGCCCTTGGTACCTTCAGTAAGAACTATCACTTGCCTTTCAGAAGAAAAGCAGGTCAGCAGTTTCCACCTTGTTCACAAATACAGAAGCAGCCACTTCACAGCAATAGACACAAGCAGTCAGAGATCAAGAGAGATCAGAAGAGGGACAAATCACTTACAATTTACTCTCAAAGTTATCACTCAGGTCACCAAATCCACACTTTGGGATGGAGCCCACTGAACCAAGACTCTCTCAATTTTCAAGATATTGCTGCTTAGCAGCGTGCCGCTGCAAAGCTGCCGTGTGCGCGCGCAGCGTGTGAACTGACCCCACCACATGCTTACCTACACTTTGATTTTCATCCCACTCAGTCGAGTATAAATTTTTAAACATCTCCTGCTCCGAGCCTTCCTTCTCTACACAATATTGTGGAGTGGTTCAATGTTTAATTTCCCCCCCCCTCCCTCCTTTTACAGCTGCCAATTTCTTTCTAGCATGTCAAAACAGCTCTGATTCAAAGGACATTATTCCACCTCCATCCTCCTCCACCTCCCAAAGCCTCCTAACACCCACATGCTGCCAAGCGCCAAAATCCCCATGGAAATTTGGTCCTTTCAAACGCCAGCCATGCAAACCACCTCTGTAGTAAAAAGCGATGCACGGTATCAGAAACCTTCACCCTCCAAATGGCCCCTGTGACTTCCATGGTGCAATCTCAGAGTTTCAGCCCTACCCAAACATTACGTCACTCTGAAAACAGAGCTTGCAGGGAAAGACTGAAATACTGCATCGTGGTAACCTGATCACTACCCCAGGCACCAGCTGGCAAACTGCCACTCCAACCTACCCAGCTATTAGCACTCTCCTATTAGCTCCAGATTGCACAACTTTGGTAAAGTATCACAGCAAATTATCCAAGAAAACTGCTGTTATAATCTGCTCTTAAACACCAACTTTTTAGCACCTGAATCATTTGCTACTATGTGCCTGGTTCCCATTAGCTACCAAAAATATCAAATAATATAGAAGCCAAGAAATCCCACATGTAATCTGCTACTCCAACTTGTAGCCCCTGCGTTAGCACACATCTATACGACACAGCATTTGAAAACAGCTAAGCATTATTTATTACCTACTTACAAAATGAAGGTTCACATTTCTGCAGCAGGTTTAACACAGATGGTGTTACCTTCTTCAAAACATTGCTTTAATAACCATTCCTGAGCCAGCAGACTGTGTCTTCAATAGCCACGGCTAGGTTCCACCCAGCCTCCTTTGAACTTCTAACTTTTCAGCAACATTCTGCAGCAGGGAATGCTGCAGCATAACTGTGCACCACCAAAAGAAAAGTTACTGAAAGAAAAACTTTCCCTTGTTACAAGCTTGTTGCTTCCTTGGTTTATTTAACACTATTTTTTTGAATGAGGAGGGCCTGGGTACAGTCATCCTCTGCTCATGCTTTGCATAACATTCCTCTTCTCACTTCCCCCGCTCACAATCCTTTCTTCTCCATGCTGAAGAGTCAAAGTTTATTTACCTCCTTTTATACAACAGCTGCTCCGTGCCGTTGGTTACCTTCACCATCCTTTGCTGAACATTCTTCTTTCTGGAGATGGAGGACTAGCTGGCATTCAAGACATAGGGAATTGTGGAAAATGGAATTTTTATTTTTTTTTATAACAGTAGCTTGTTGTTTTGTTCTCTACCCCTTCACTAATAACATTAATTCATTTACTACTTCGACTTTGCAGCTATTTTCAGTGTATAGATCTCCAAATTCAGAAAAAAAAAAAAAAAAAGCCTCCCAAGAACAGAACAAAACCCACAGGTAGTAACGTTTTTGCATCATGCCACTGTTGCATGAACAAGCATTAGGTTTCAGAAACAGGAAAGGGCCTGGAAAGTGCAGTAATCTCTTAAATCCCTCACAGTGGCCATTTCCAAAACTTCATTTCAAGCAGAGCAAGGCATTAATCACATCCCTGTCTGTGCGTGAAGAAGCCTTCCTCCATCCTCTCACTTCCCTGTGCTAAAGCACTCACCCCTGGCCGCCCAGGCACGGCTCAGGAGCCATCTATTTCTTTTATATGTCCCAAGCCAGGGTTCTCCACATTTTTGCAAAGCACCCCAACCCAATGGGCACCCCAGTCCCTCTTTTCTGCTCAGAGAATCTGATCAGCACCTCCCCTCCTCACACATATCCTTGACCCTTACTCTGCACGGCTGCTCAGGCTTGCAGATGTGTGACAGACAGGTCTGCTGGCAGCTCAAGCAAACCCTGGAGGAGAAGGAGCAAAAGCATCAGTGCTTTGCAGATGCTGAAGCTAAAAAAGGAGAGAGGAAGATGGCAGCTGGAAGAAGGGAGCATGGATCTCACGTTCAGAGCTGGCAAGCCTGAATTCAGAGCCCACGGGCTCCACAGAAAACAAGTAGAATGTGCATTTCAAGCTGCTTGTGCTTTGTGAAGAAAAATATATATATACATACACACACATACACTTTGGTCACCCGTATGTATTATTTCCTGATGCACCACCAGCAAAATGACCTCTACTCAGGTGCATAATAAAACAAAAACCTGATTTTTTAATTAGTAACCAGTTGCTGTTTTACAGCTTCACTGACCTTGTACCACATACCTGGTTCCTTACCTCACCTATGCTCGACACATGCTCCAGAGTACCCAACACTTTGTGTGTCATTAATAATCACATTACACCAAGGGGCAGAGCTGTATCCTGAAACTCCTGCCTGACACACAGATCTTTTTCACAGTTTTCAGCACCTCAAGCTCCTCCCAACACAGGATGACAATAGAGATTTGCTTTGAAGTGTTGATTTTCACTCCACCCCAGATTACCACAGAAAAGAAGATACTGGCTGAATATAAGAATTTTCCAGCTAAAACTGAAGAATCGGTGCAGAAACATTAAAAAAATCCTTAGCTGGGCATTTTACTGACAAACAATGGGATTACAAATGCATTCTGAGAAAGAAGAGAAAGAACTTCAGATTTAGCAAGACTTTTGCAGGGACAATGCATCTTGCACAAGCAAGAAGCAGCAGACAAAAATTTGCAGTTTAGGTAAATTCACTTAAAGAAACAACCTTCTAAGTCTTTAGAGTTATCCCGTGAAGGCTGTGGGCTAAAAGTAAAGCTCTTCTTTGGGACAACTTGCCACATACTCCCACTGCACAATCTTGAATGCTGGTTGGAATAAGCAGGAAGGATGGATTAATTCTGCTTGTGATAACTGTGTTTTCTCTCAGGTGAGCATCCAGCACCCCAGCTTAAGAAGAAAGAGAATCAAAAGGTCCATGAACAGACTTTCTTGGGTGCCTCATCTGGATTTTCAGGTTTCAAAAGGGTTCTCACTTACAAAATTCAAATTTTATGAATGTGGTCTGTGAAACCGCACTGCCTTGCTGGAGGCTACTCCTCAGGCATTCAGGTTGTTGGATGCTTCGTTCCCCTCCCCCTTCCAGCGAGCCACTCCTCTGTGGTGCATTTCTCCATCCAGTTTTCACACTGTACAGGGACACCCTCCTGCCCAGTCAGTATGCATTCCTGACCAGAGGCACGTGCCCACTTGCAAGAGATCTTGACACGTAGATCTTCTTACAACAAGGTATCAAATCTTGCAATACCTGAGTAACCTTGCTCACCAAGTAGATGACCATCCTCAAAAGTCTCGGCTGTTTCACTGACACCTAATATATATCTTTTGGTGCAAGCAGTCACGCTGCCTCTTTCTGAACAGTAAGATTTTGGCTATCAGCATCTTCCTTCTCCAATGCCTGCTTCTCATGCAGGTCAAACCAAGCCAAACAAGGGTGAAGGATGGGAAAAGATTATTAAGACAGTTTGCCAAGGTGAGCATTAAATAATTCTCCAGAGCAAAAGACAGAATGGCCACGGGTGCCAGGGTGTTGCTGCATTGTCACTCACTGTCCACTCCCCCTCAAAACTCTCCTGCATCCTGAATTCCTCCTGCTCACTATTTCTCCTCCTACCTCAACTCAGATCTCCATCTCAGCCTCCGGGCCGCCCTGCTGCTATCGCAGAGACTCAAGACAATGACTGAAAATCTAGTAAAATTACATTGTGTTTTTCCCCTCCAGAGCAGACAAATTTGTGGAAAACTGATTGTTGTGCTAGAAACTGCAGAGAGGAACACGCTCAGAGGGAGGCACTCCTCACGAAACACCATTTTCAGGACAAGCGTACACCACGTCAAGCTACACAGCACCCAAACCATGCTGACTTAAGTCTGCTCAATCCACAGCACTGAAGGTATCGCGTCATCATAAGACAATCAACACCAGAGCTCTTGAATTAACAAATTGCAACAGCAATCCAAATGATCTGCATTTGGTTTCTGTGGGAGTTTAAGATGACAATCCCAGAAATCATTAATTTAAGAGCCAAAGTTTTGATCTGGGTCTGGACTAGTAGTTAGCAATACTCATTGCACAAGAGAGTCTCAGAATAAAGTTTCCTAATTAAGGCACTGCTTTACGGTGAAGAAATACAAATAATGACTATCTGCTGTTGCCCCCTTGCCTTTTGGCAAGGCAATTCTGTGTGCAAACAGTGGGGCATTTGAGTTGTGAAGCTGAGTACACAACATATTTCCCCCTACACATAGAAATTAGCTCACTTTCATACTGGCTGCTTCAGCTGTGTAAATAAGAGCTAAAACACTGCCTTATATACATTCTATAAAACTAAATCCTGCAGAATGTAGCCAAGTAAGAGTCACAACAGTTTTAAGCTCTTTATCCCTGTGGTATACTGCTTTATTTCATAATTTTAATGTAGCACTCACTGTAGATAACACTATTAATATTTGATGAGGGAGAAGTCTATTCATTCTAAAACCTTTCTTGAATGCTTTGGGAAGATCTTGAGGGGTGTGGGCATGAAATCAGTGTATTTTCATGCACCACTTGCAATTTTGTGATTATAATATCTGTGATTAAATTATCTTAGGATACTGTATGCAACTTACCCGTGCAACTATTCCTGTAAAACCAGAGCAAGTCAATTCACTTAAAAAATTGGGCCTCGGCTCCATGACGTTACCACTTTGCTAATAAATCTGAAACCTAACTGGTAGGTGATGTTTCAGAGCTAGCAGTGATTTAAGGACAGAGCTGCCCTGCTTCAACAGACCTGCTCATAACATCAGTCCTCAGGGGTTACGAGCAGAGAGCTCGCATGTTGGCTCTGAGCAAGCTGACATCCTCACAAAGCACAAACACAACCTCGTGCTGAATATTACTGAAGTATGAGAAAAATCATTTAGAGAAATAGCAGCTACAACAGAGCTACTTGCCTTATCTTCTTTGTAAACAGCTTTTAAACTGTCAGGTATAGCTATGATAAAGGAGCAGCTGGAGATGAAAAGAGACATTCTCATAACTGCTGACAGGTAAGTTTATTTGAGCTTCGGCACAATCATTTAAAGATAAAAGAGCACAACCGGGATGCTGAAAGACAACTGACAGCTTGAGGAATATACATCAGTTTTCAAATAATTTCCATGATGTAGGGTAATGTTTATGATCACAACATTCACTGGGAATTAGATCATCCATTTAGCATCAGGTTTGCCATATCAACTCTCTGGGGACTCTAAACAGGATCAGCAAAAACTGTAGAGCATTGCAAAACTGGAGTCAGTGCCTTTGCATTCTTGGTATTCAGCTGCCTTCCTAGAGAAACCTAACGAAAGACTAAAACACAGGGGAGGGGGGGAAAAAAAAATAAAAAAGAACAACACAAAAGATCAAGAGGAAGAACAAGCTGAGTGCTACTATTGATTTGAGGAGAGTTGCATGTTGTCCATGTTGACTGCTGTGGCCAGACCTGTTAGTCTACCTCTGCCTTAATTACTGTGCTCGATTTTGCACCTGCTGCTGGCTTCATTTAAATGCTTTTCATGCAAGATTATTATTTTTGGAGCAGACAGAGTTTGACGAACCAGTACTACAGCAGGGCAGTTATGCTGTCAGATGTAGACCATCCAAATCTTTGGCAGGGGGCAGATACAAGTAGATGCACTGGGCTGAGGAGGGCATCAGTTAATTTGGATCAGCGACAGCATTCACGAAAAATCTGAAGCAACCTTGTACAGTTAACATATCCTAATAATAAAAGCAGCATTTGTGCAAAGCATGCTCTTTACCTTTTCTGCCACTCACTTTTCAAGATATGCCATATACCTCAAGGAGCTCCCAAGGCTATATTTACACGAACTTTCCAAGAAACTACTAGTAAAGCTTGGGGAATTTAGTGATGTGTCAATGTCTGGAGATGGCTGCAATGAAGCTCCACAACGCAGAAAAGGTCACGGAGGAACCTAAAGGTAGGAGCATGCTCTAGACAAGATGATATTTAAGTCTGCCTAGATGTAGCTTGGACGCAAACATGATTTGAACAACTGAGCCAGTCACAGAGGAGGAATCTGGTGACAGAGCAGACAGACATCCTCCACTGGGACTACAAAGTCCCTCTGCATTTTAATACCAAATATTTTACCCATTCTTTGCAACATATTTATCATCATGGAGCAAAATATAGTAGAAAACACTTTGTCTTCCTAAATAGTACATGGAAATCTGTCAAAACAATCGCTGACAGCCTTTCAGCTATTCATTGGAAATGGGGACAGCAGAGGAAGGGGGAGCACAGGCCACAAAAAAAAAAATCCCTTTCTATTTTAATGCATCTTGAAAACAAATCTATGAGAACAGAGAAGAACATTTAACGAACTGAAACAAAGCATCTTGTGCAAGAATCCAAATAACCATATCATCTGTGGAATAATAAAACTGCAAAATCATGGAGTAATTTTAAACAACTACGTCTGTCATTAAAATAATGAATGAACTAGTCAATACTTATCTAATAAGAGAAAGCTATTTAATAGGGTCTAGTTCAACACAGGAGCATAGCTTGTTGGATCCATATAACTGCTGAAGTTGGGGAAAAACAACTGATTAATAATGCAGCTTCCCAAAAGGCACAAAACCCAGAAGTATCACCATCAGAGTCTACGTGTCCCATGTTGCAAGCTAAAACGATGCCCAAATTCATTAAATGCTTCAGCACCAGCTGAATACAGGTTTGCTGAAAGCAAAGAAACTATTAGATACAAACCAAAGTGCAAACCAAGATTAGAGATTAGCAAAATGGAGTTCCCCTTGTGAATCCAAATAAACAAGACATTTTGAACTATTTCCAGCATGACATCAGCACAAAATAACATTTGCACTTCAACGCGATAGCTGCTGTTTTAACTGCACGCTCCGGGAACAGTCATGCACAGCAGACCCAAGTTTAACATCGGCTGCTCAGCCTCCAGAGGAAGCAAAAAGGGTTGCAAGAGAGCCGTGCCTTTAAGATAGATTAAATGCATTTACATTCACTCTTCAAGAACTCGAACCCAAATAGACTGTGGTGGTTGTTTGGGTATTTGCTAGGTGCCCTGTCCCAGACATCTCAGGTAAATGATGTGACACCTGAAAGGAGTCAGGATGGCATTAGCCAAACAAATCCCAGCTGAAGCCTCATGTACACCAGAGCAGAGTACAGTAAACGTTAAGCCAAAGCAAAAAGGAGCATAAACAAAGAGGATACAAAGCAAGATGGAAAACCTATTTTCTCTTTGAACACATGAGAGAATTAGTGAGCACACCCTTATGGGAAATCCTGTTATTGGGCTCCTAAACTATAAATCAAAGTAATTCGGAGCCAGCCTCTGGACAAGGAACAGTCATTTGCTAATTCAGTTGACAAATCCAGAAAAAGAAGATTCCCCCTTTGGATTAATCAGCAGCAGGTACGGCCTATTTTCGTTAACCGCAGCCATTTCCTGCTAGCACATCTTTTGCCTTTTCCAAGAAACAAGGGAGCAGCTACGTGTCTGAGGGCAAATGAATTAGGAGACAAGAGTGAAACTATTGACAGCAACCTGCTTTATGCTACTCGCTTACCAAGAACCAGCCAAGCTATTTAATAAGCAACAATGGCTAGGAAATCTCACAAAGCCAAACCCGATCGATCCAAATAAACTGAGCACAGGGAACATACGCTATCTGCTCCAAAATTCAATTAAAACTTCAGTTTTGGGTAAGTGCCCAAGATGTTACGCCATCACTTCTCTCCTTGGACTCCTCACTCATATCTTGGTTCACAATTGCTCCATTAACATGGGAGGAAGCAGCAGCAGCACATCAGACCACAGACTGCATTCAGACACTCCCAGGGGAGCGCACGGATTCGCTCTTCATCCTCCTCATTTTTAAAACACAACGTGTGGACTTCGTGTTTGTACTGAAACCACCTAGGCAGATCCTGCAACATCCACTTGCCATTCCCACTTCTATAGAACAGTTTCAATGCGTGCAGCAAACGTGCATCTGGAAAAAGTGTGTGTGGGGGGGAAATGTGTGTAGCTTAGTAGGAGGTCAAACAGGAGCCAAGAAGGATGCCCCACACTCTCCCAGAGAGCAAGGGTAAAACCAGCAGCAGGTCAGCCAGGTGGTGCTGTAAAAGGTGTTGCCTACTGCGTGCAGAAGGTGAATAAAGGCAGTGCTTACACAGCAGATCCCGGGCTTTAACCTGCCACGTCATTTCTTCAGTCATCAGCAACTTCAAACTCAGGCATTCCTGGCAGCAAAGGTATTACTTGAAAAGTCAATGTCACAACAAACTCATGTGCTACAGAGGATACAGAACCACCTCTAAATTCACATTGTTACATACATGATCAATAAATTTCCCAAAAGGTGCTTTTATGCATACAAAACACCACCCAAGAAACCAGTCACTGTTTTTAATGAAGATTATCTGTCATGCATTGGACATTTCACAGGGTGGCGGCTGGGGGGGTGAGTTTATTTTTTGTTGTTTTGGTTTTTTGTTTTGGAGGTTTTTTTGGTTGTTTGGGGGTTTGGTTTTTTGGTGTTTTTGTTTTTTTTTTTTTTTTTTTTAAATCATCTGGTCTACTGAATTGTTGCCCATTTAATTGGGAAATCTGATTGCTTAAAATTTTGGTGCCTGTTAAACTACCAAGTAGTCTGCACTGGAATTAATTTTAACCATTCCATGCCCTTGTTGTATTCACACACAGCAAAAATACTTTCAAAAGATACCACATAGGCTGAGGCTCTGTTCCAATGGTGTTAAATTTGTTAGGTATAAGCATACCTGACAGTAACAAGCTTAAACAAAAATCATTAAGAGATACAGAAATGTAAGTTCCAGCCATAAACCACTGCTTTACACTGCACTGTCTGCTTTAAATAGTCACTGTTACGCTGTCATTACACAGCAGTCAGTGCCTTTGCTTTGCTCTCTGAATCAGAGAGCTGCCATGGTCAGAACCGTTAAGCACTATATAAAAGTAATGCTGGGTTTCTCCTTCAGAGCCACTGAAGTCAAAATTTAAAAGAGAATTCAGCAAGCAGCTATATCAAGCACATACCGTGCCAAGCTGGAGGATGAGTATATTTATATAACAAAAGACTTCCTCAATTATTTTAAGGCTCAAATTCTGCAAAGCTAACAATTGAGGAAAGGGATGTTTTCCCTTTGTTTAAAAAAAAATAATACTCATAGGAAAAAAGAAAAAGGAGGAAAAAAAAAAAGAGGAGAGGAAGAAAAGAAAAAGGAGCAGAGAGGAGGAAGAAAAGAAAAAGGAGCAGAGAGGAGGAAGAAAAGAAAAAGGAGCAGAGAGGAGGAAGAAAAGAAAAAGGAGCAGAGAGGAGGAAGAAAAGAAAAAGGAGCAGAGAGGAGGAAGAAAAGAAAAAGGAGCAGAGAGGAGGAAGAAAAGGTCATTGAAGAGACAGAAGTATCTTGGTATTAGATCCCTAGATTTCAGCAACAAGTCATCCACGTGTTTTGTGACTCTACGAGCTTGGAATGTACACTGCCATATACCGAGACACGAAAAATAGAGAGGTCCCGGATAGCAAGGCATCTGCAAGTAATATCTGCTCATAAATTACAAGGTATGCCAAGAGGCTCAATGGTATTTGGTCTGAATCTTTTTCACTTAGCATGGAACAATGAAGGTCTTACACCTTTTGCACTGTACCTGTTGACGTTCAACCCCTATTAAATCTGCATTAAACTTTAAGTAACAGATTACTGCATTATTCATAATGTCTGTGCATTGGACCCAGGGGAAACAAAAGTTGAATCAATACAATGACATAAGCTTCTTGTGTCTAGTAAAAGCATCTTCCACTCTTAATATTTATATAGTTGAAGGAGGGTGGGGAAAGTAGGAATTTTTCATGACTGATGAAAACAAGCCTAAATACTACAGTTTGTCCAGAACAACTATCACATAGACACCAGCTTTCAGAAAGCAGCAACTGCAAAATTAAAACCTGTTTATAACAATCCACCTCAGCTGTGACACACAAAAAAAAATTGTTCCCTCAATTTCAGCAGTGTTGATGTTCAGTTACAGCATTCCTCTCATTATTTCTGGTTACTGATGGTATTTCTTACAGTATCTGTGGAAGCACTACTCGACGTCTTAATTGTACAACACTCGAGATTTAGAGGCATGCAGCACTGTGACATCTGTAAGAGAGGGGCTAAAAACAACTTCCCCCAAACCAAATTTGCTCGGCACACCCACAGGAAGATTTACAACTGCATTAGGAAGAATCACAACTGAAAGCTGCTTTTCTGCGCTGTTCCTCACCACAGCCTCTCAGAATCAGCTCGTTCAGTCTCACTAATACTCAAGAACATTTTGAGAAAAAGGCAGCAGGTTTCCCAACTAAGAACGGAAGGCACGAAAGACTTTGTTCATTCAATGTGCTAGTCGCTCAGTTTACACACAAATAACAGGTCTTAAAACACACTCTTTCTCAAAACCTCTATGCCCAATAACTCCACTTTTGTTTTCTGATTTTTATGACACCTCCCGCTCTAGCTCTTAAATCAGTCGTGGAGCTTTCCAGCACAGATTAAGCCCAACAAAACCACAAAAATCTTAAAATGCCTTTCAGCAAATCCTCACACAGCTTCAAAGGATTACTGAAAGACAAAAACATAACTACAAGCAGCAAGAAAGGGCATACACCCCGTTTATTTTCCCTCTGCAGGTCATTCATCTATGTCAAAGCCAGAACTGGGAACAGAAACTGGGTATTCCAGCCACCAGTCTGGCTCTCTACCCAATCTATCTATCAGCCCAGTTTCAACAGCCAGGATGGCAACTATTTCCTCACAAGCCAGGTTTTGGGGCATTTATACACAACCCACATCTTCTCAAGTTTTGCTCTTAGTTATCCTTGCCTGGAAGCAGGAAAAAGGAACTGATCTAAGCGATCTTTCAGTTGCCTTCTCCTAAGATTATACAATTTACTACTGGAGTTAAGACTGCATGTAAAATTTTTTTCTTGAAGTGAAGAGAGTGTCAGGCTGGCACAAGCAAAATCTAAGCTAATAGAAAATGGAAGGAATCATATTATCTACAAAGCCATGCTTTTAAATGAAAGCCTCACTTGAAGAAACCTGCCAGTACAGGTGCCATCAGAAACAGTGCCACTCAGCTGAAGGACAGCAAGTCTGATACTACAAATACACAGGTGAGGACTGCTGACTGCTGCCAGTGCTGAACACTGCCATTGACACACACTCAAAAAACGATTAATCCAAAGCAAAATGGTTATCAGCCCATGCAAGTCCAAAACAAGAACTTACCCAAATTCAGGTCACATTTAATATCAGTTTACAGTAAACAAAGTATTGAAAAAACACACCACTCCAACACACACGTGCTCGAAAATGCAAACTTCATTTACTTACCTGAAATAGCTTTTCTACCCAAAGCACTCGATTCATCAGGTTAGAAGTTCACTACAAATATGAGAGTCAAAGCTCAGATGATCTGCTGCTGGCTGCTTCTCACATAGTCATAAGAGTCACTATAAAAAAAAAAAAAAAACCAAAAAAAAAAACCAAACAAACAGCAAAACCCACAAATAAAAATAATTACAGATTAAGAGAAGCAGAGCTAACAGCAAGCCTTCCATTAAATTATTAGGAGCTATTACAATATGAAGATGACCTCAATGTCTACCAGTAGCTGGGATATACAGTAAAGACTATGCTATCATGGACAGATGCATTTTAAAAATAGTACTTCCCAAAGGATGCAGAAAGATAAAACATCCCTGTGTCCAAATAAGGCCTATGAGCAGCTTTCATTGGATTTGAAGGAGGCCCAGAATGCTGCTTTATTCATTTTGTGGCACCCCACAGAGAGCAGATCCACTGCTCCCCACATGCTCCAGCCTTCCTGCAGGAGCGTAGCTTGGACATACGCTCATTTTCCTCCCACGTCTGCGCCAAGGCAAGAGTGGTTTGGATGAGACTGTCACCCCTAGAACAGCGTAGGAGAGGGAGCTGCTAGAAATGGGTCCCTGACCACCTGATTTGGTCCATAGACCAGAAGCTGTCTACTCCCAACATCATGGGAAACTCAGTGTTTCATTCTTGAAATCCACACCCGGTTCCAGCGATATCCAGAGCACCTTTCTTTAACTAAAAGAGCAATCAGGCAGAACAACTCTTGGGATACACTTCGCCACTTGGAGCACAAGCTAAAGAAATAAATATCAGCATTTCCTTTGAAGGGAGCTGGTAAAGTCACCCAGGCTCTGAACCAAGCATCACCCAAGATAAAAGGTCTTTGCTGACAAATAAGCTGATGCAGAGGGAACAAAGGAGGAAGGCAGAGAGCCTTTTCTGACAGTCTTTAAGATAACCAAGATCATTTGTGAGAGAGAGGAAGCACTTGCATCCAAAGGAAAACCAAAATGTAAAAATCAAAATGCACATGTCCAAAATCCTCAAGTGGCAGCACCCAGGTTACAGGCTTCTCCATCCGTTACCTAACGGTTGCACAGCCAAACATTAGAGTCAGCAGTAGTAGAGAAACCTACTCAGCCCTGTGGCTGGGAAGCAAATACACTGTTCATCCAACCCCCCCCAGCTTTCAAGGGAGACAAAACCAGGGGGGAGATTCAGAAGAAAAAAAACCAGCCCCCTTTTGCATGAGGCTCTGTAGGGCTATGTCAATGAAACTTTCAGATAAGGGAAAAATCAGATAGTCTCCCTGCTCCATTCACATTACTTAGAAAACTCCAATTCATACATTTTCATTAAAATACTGGGGAGGGGGGGGGGGGTGCGGTATTGGGGAGGAGCTGGAGGAGATAAAATTCTGCTTGCTGAAGCAGAACCAAATCCAAGTAACTGCCAGCAAGCAAGCAGCCTGAGGCATGGTAATTCTGATTTCTTGGACATCTCTTTTAGCTATGTTTAGGATTACTTGGAAATTTGCTTTTGGTTTTTACATGTCATTCTTGCCTCATCTTCAAGATTTATCCATCAAAGTGTTTCAAGGAGGGTGCTATGAGGCACCCCCACCTCCAAACACCCACCCTGAGCACGCATCAGGCCAGCCTCCAGCAGCCAGAAGACTCCTCTCCGTAACAGGCTGGAAGTCAGATGGCTTTTGTCCATCCAGACAGAGCCATGGCGCACTGTCAGCGACAGAGGTGCTCAGCAAAAGCCTTGCCCTGTTTGCTGTAGGATTCTAGTAATAAGAGATAATGTTTACAAAACGTAAGAGAAGTTATCCATCCCACAAACACCCACCAGCGTGTCTTCAGTAAGGAGGAAGGCCCTGTTTCCATGAGTAACTGCACTCTTATCTCATAACGACAGCCACCCTCCCAAACATATCATACTCTCTGCACGCTGGCACTCACTCATCTGCCAAGTTTATGAAGCCCAAAAAGCCACCCATCTGCTGAGAGCAGCATCAGTATGAGCCGCGAGAAAGCCAGCCTGCCATACCCCTCCCTGCTTCCAGAGGGAAAGCTCCAAAC
This sequence comes from Tyto alba, assembly GCF_018691265.1. Taxonomy (NCBI): domain Eukaryota; kingdom Metazoa; phylum Chordata; class Aves; order Strigiformes; family Tytonidae; genus Tyto; species Tyto alba. Next base: position 39,046,637 of record NW_024881261.1, on the reverse strand, counting down.
TCTGTGTACCCGCTCTTCCAGGAAGGACATTTCCCCCTATCCAAGAGCCAACAGAGCGTAAACTGGCTCTCAAATGTAAACACCCATTTTCGATGAGCAAGTCATGAATCAGCATGTGCTGCTGAGCACCACAAGTGCTCCCGAGATGTTCCACACTGGCTGAAGCCTCTTGCTCTGCGGTATAAAGCCATGCAGACCCTGTACAGACACGTTTTCTGCCACATACAGAATTATTTCTGAGCCAACAGAAGAAAACAGAAGCAATTCACACCAACAGTTAGCTTCTTTTACTATAAAAGTTACATTGATAGCAGAATTGTATGGCAAGTCTCGATTAGAGGTCATTCTTATCTTTCTTGTGGCAAACTTCACTGTATTTTTTGAAAAATTCTAACATTTGTTATATACTTTTCAGAAAATAAAAGGTCTGTCTTACCTAAATCATTTAGCCTGTATGTCAAATTCCTCCATGCTCTGCTCCTTCCCCCAGAGGAAAGCCCTTCTGTTTGCACAGCTGCGGCTTCTGCTCTGCTGGGATATAGGCTGCCAAGTTCAGGGCCCAGTTTCCTTCAACTGCCTGTTAATATCTTTATGGAAGTAGTTCAGTTTCTGGAGTTGCTAAGCAATGGCGAGCCATAACAGCACAAGAGAAGCCCGCTTCTATTTTAGCATCTAACGTGACGACTTTCAGCTCTGTCCATGATACCACTCGCTCTAACATCCACAGCATTTCTTTAATGCAGAAGCACCACCTGAGAAGCAATTCTGACGGTTTTGATTGCTATGAAGATTAATGTCTGAAGTTACTTGCCAGTCTTGTTCTCCGTATCACAAGATGGCTAAGAACTACCAGTCACTGTCAACAGCACCCAAACACCCTCTAGAGTACCGCCAGCTTATTCAGAATGGATGCACCGTTTCACAACACCTGATCTAACAAATTGCAGCCGGCACAGCCTCAGACTCAAGACAGGCGCAGAGCTGGAGCTGAAGCTGTATCTCTGCCTAGTGCATTTAAATAGATTATAGCTTGCAGACACCTGCAGGATTTCCAGAAAGAGCATATCATTTCTTTTATTAATATTCAAATATTTCTCAGGTGAGTGCGGCCATCCTTAGTATCTACGCAGAATTACAAGTGAACCAACTGCCCACATGATTTAGGAGAGTAAATGTTCACCTCTAAGTACTGAGGACCACTTTTCGAGACTTTACAGAAGTAAAAATGTCTCCTCCTCCCTGTGCTGTACATCAGCTGTGCCTGCAAAGCACAGACATGAAGCTTTGGAGTTGAAGATTCTCCTCTTCCTTTTCCTTCCCACTTAACACATATATGCAAGCAGCACTGTTGCAAAAGGAGCAAGAGTAGGCTGTTGTCTTACTTCCTTATCCAACATAAACAGCAAGGGTCAGCAATGTCTGCAAAGGCTGGATTAACTGGCTACCAACTGCTACTTAGAAAAGGCACCTCAGCCATTAGAGCAGCATTTTCATTTCACACTCTAGCATGGGAAGGCAGGCGTATTTCCACCTTTCACTGGCATGTTTGCTTCTCATTTGCCAGACACATTCAAGTACTTCTTAAAGTACACTGGAGAAATTCAGCCTAAACAGATCACTTGCGCGAGCTCACCAACTCAGTAGGCTTGTGGATTAAAGAAGTCAAATTAATTGATTTAAAGACAATGTAAGGGATTTTGAGAGAATGTTGAGCCGATGTCTAAGATGTCATTTTAATCCCCCTCACAGTTAATTCTTTGAACACAGAAAGCAGTAAAATTTGTGATGGAGTTCTTACACAGAACACATCTCCAAAGGTACGCTAATCACCAAACTATTTTGCAAATTGTTCTGCACCTACAGTTGTTTGCCCCTGCACTCTTCTTTCGGAGACAATAAAATCATACAGCTAATCGTAATGTAGTGCTCACTCCCAGTGAAAGGGTATGTAAGGGAAGAATGATCATCGTTTGTTTTCTGTAGACAGACCTGTAGCAGCAAACCATTATCAAAATATTCCTTCCTGCCGCACACACGTCCTCCCCCCACCAGCTTTTGCTATTATATTTTTAGGGTAACTTCCATTTTACATTTTTGCCTTTAATTGTAAAAAAGAAGAATATTTTTAGCTCCCCTTTCCACTCTAGGAAGATTTAGAGATAATTCCCCCCTGCCAGACACATTGCATTTTTAATCAGCACTTGGTGAAGCACTAAGGGAGTCAGCCCAGAAACATCCCCTTCAACTTTCTTGTATGAAAAGATGGTAGCAAAACAGCTAGCACACTGCAAACTCATTCCTAGTGTCCCAAAGCCCCAAGAAAGCTGTCGTTATATGAATTTGCAAGATTTATTCATGGGATTACCTTTGTTTAGCTCTTTCCAGAGTCCCAGTGACCTGAACAGGAGACTGGGCACAAAACTGAGGGGAGGAGGCTCAAAAGACTTCAGTGACAAATGAAAGATACTCTGTGCAGCAAGCACACTTAACTTCACTGTTAAAATCTGCACTTTTTTTCACAGAAGTACACAGTTGTGCTCAGTCTCACATTTAAGACATCTGCGTACTTTCTGCACTAGAGCTTGTACAAAGCCAGCCAATATACCACCAAGTCTTGATTCCATTTTATGCTGTAAATAAGGTGAAGTACAATTTTTACAAGTGGGGGGGGGGGGGGGGGGGGGAAGACTGCATGCACACCAGTTATGATGACAAACTTTTGAAGTCCCTTTGATACTTATATAATAAGATTATCAGAAAATAGATATTTGTGGAATAGAATTATTAAGATCAGTGTAAGATGTTTTAACCACTTAACCATTGTGCTGCAGAACAAATACTGATCTTGAGGAAAAGTTAGAATAACTGTAGGGTGAGGAACTCGTAAACAATCTTATTTGAGACGGTTCAGCCTTGTAGTGGCAGGTGCAAATAAACTTAAAGGTAAGGAAGCTGCAAATTAGCAACAAACCCAGACTAGACCAGCCATGAAGGACAAGATCTACATGACCACAGGACTGAGTTTGTGCAAAAGTCAGGGTCAACTGGCAGACACAATGAAGAAGACTACGAGCCTTCATCTAAAGACCCCCGATGACCACCTGAAGACTCCGACAGACATGCACAAGAGACATTAACATATGCTAATGAGTTCCTGGAAAAGTTATGAATATGATAAAAAACATTATAAAAATGCAATTAATATGTACGATTAAGGTAGTATAAATGCTTGTTGATTTTGTTTTCAGACACACACATTAGGAGGAGCTATCCCCTCTGTGTCCGGTGCTGTAATAAAGAATGCCTGCTTTCTAAAATGCCAAAATTGAGTCTTAGAGAGTGAATGTATTACCACTTTCCGGTAACACCTTACTAAACTATGGCAGAGAGAGGAGATACAACAAAGGGGGAATTTGCTTCCAGGCAGAAACAACCGGATCCAAAACCCACTTTGCCTGTTGTCTGTTATTTATAGGTCATGTCACAGGTGGCCTAACACAAGACTACACAACAAATAGCAATTCTGCTAACAGAAGACTGACTCCTTCCCTGTTTCCAAAATTATCATTCTGCTTTTCACATCTCCTCCCCACCTTCTTGTTGTTCAGCCTTCCAAAAAACACCATACAGGACACCCTCTTCTCCCCAACTCTGGCCCCAACATTGCTGTGAGTCTCCTTTACCACCCAGGGTGCCAACCGCTCCAGAAGTGCCTGGAAATCTTTACGCTAAATGGATGCCAGGACAGAGAAGTGACTTGGTGCATACTGATATTTTCAACCGTCCCTACAGGGTGAGACGCTCAAAATTTCACAGATTCACCTGAAAATACTTTGAAGATAAAAAGCTAAGATTAGTTAACTCTAAAAATGCAAGTTATTACTAGGCTAACAAATATTAATAAAATGAAACACACTGCAACTAACTCATTTTCAGGTTATTCGTTGTTGGACCTATCTAGATAATCTGATTATCGAGACATATCATATTTTCTGGATCAGCATTTGGAAGTTCCCACTACATACAGCTCCCACTTGCAGTCCACTTAGTGCATATACACACACATGTATCTATTAAAAGGACTTTCTTAAAAGCCTCAGCTCTGATAAATCATCTCAAAGCATACTGTTATAACATCTTTTTGAACGCAACCCTGTCTGCTGCAACATTTGCTTCTGAAACACACCTCTTGCTTACTGGCAAACCCACAAAGGGCTCCCTCCACTTGAGATCAGTAAACCTACTCATAAGAGGTCACATGCCTCTTCCCGAAAAGTAACTGGGCAATGACAAGCCTTCCCTTCAGCCTGTGACCCTGCGTACAACATACCCTGTGAGCTCATTATGCAAACATGTTAGCGATAAGGAACGCAGGGTACAACGGGAGTTAATGACCTCGCTGCCACTCTTGGAACAGACCATAACACCAGTGAAGCTTCCTGTCTTCTGCCACCAACAGGAACTACTTCAAACCGCTTATTATACTGCTTATTTTTACCAATCAAACACCGGTGTTTGGCATCTCACGGATCATTTTCCATCAACTGGTACCTATTCTGGCTTTACAGGAGCTGGGATGAAAGCTGAGGACTCCAATGCAAGCACGGTCAACATGCTCCTCTTAAGGGGACACAGACAGAAACGATCCACCTCGACCTGCAAGCAACATCACGCATCAGAATCACACCCAAAAGCCTTCCTGTCAAGTTATCTACTCACTCGGAAGCAAACCACAGCAGTTTAAACCTAGCTCTTCCCATTTTGCAAGTGCTTTGAAACAACAACAGGCCCTTAGATATATTCCACCTTAGCAAGCACATCTTTAAAAATTAATAGCTGATACAAAGCTATCGCAAAGAGAGAAATCACAATAACTGGTTTAGCAAAATGAGGTGTACCCTTCATTGACCAGAGAGTTGAGAAATTGTATTTCTCGTATTTAAGATTTTTCAGCTTTTGACACGAGAATGATCACTGTGTGAGACTTCACTAGTTGGAATACGGTTCCTGCAGAGTGGTGGTAATGATGGCACGGGAAGAGGGGGAGACCAGGATGGATGCTGGTATGCTTACATGCAGATCTCAAAGGGAGGATGGGCAGAACGGAGAGACAGGGTCATTTACTGACTGTGCAGTCTAAAGAGATTAAGGCAAATAACCAGGGCACAAAACCAGATCTGTCATGTGTTTTTTCAGCTCCAGCAGAGTTAAGAGCATTAGTTCAGATCTGCTTCTGGAACACCATCCTCCACTGGTGACTGAATGTCTCCTTTGTCAGCCGCCCTGCGTCACAGGTACACATCAGCTCACCCTGGCCTCGCTGCTCCTCCGAGGACATGTGGTACATTGCACAGAGTGCATCAAATTCCAGAAGTACCAGTGGATGCTGATAGCTCTCCAGGGCCGGGAGGTCAGGGGATATTTAGCAGGACAGCTGGAGAGACGTGCTGACAAGTTTTTTGTTCATTGCTCAAGCTTTGCAAGTAAGCTAAAAACTACCTGCTTCATGGAACACACCAAGACCTCCAACTTGACTGGAAAAAACAGAAAAAAAAAAAACTAAACACATTCTCTGCTCATCTGGCAAATACACTAAAAATGAGCCCCAGCAGCTTTCCTTATGTTACTGCAGCAGCTAAAGATCTGAATATACAAAAATGTGCTGTTAGCAACATTGAAATTTATAAAGGAGGCTTCTTCAAGACTCTTCGTGCTCTTAAAATATCATTCAGTAATTTGTATGTGGGTCTCTTCTAAACAGAAGATTTGCAAGATAATTATGCTGATATCAGAACAGCAAACACTGCCACATATGCAGTGCTTGGGCAGCTATCCCACCTTACCCTGCTTTTCAAGTCACCTTACTGCCCAGGAAAATTTCAAAGAAAGGCTGTGAAATGGAAAAAACAGAAGGTATCATTCTTGCAGCACCTCTGGGCTAAAGCCAGCATACCCAAGATCAGTGATTACTTTTCACAGAGATTCCCTTCAGTGCTGCCATCACACAACTAAAAGTTTGGCATTTGCCTCCACTATTACAACCCTCAAATTCAGTTCACCCCAAGGTTCAGGGCTTTTATTTTCATTATATGCCCACGCAACAAAAAACAAAACAAAACAAATATACACATTAAAAAAACCAACCAACCTCAAAGCTGTTCTGCTACATCAGTTGAATCAATGTGTAAGAGCAGCTAGAACAGCATGCCCTGTGTCAGACAAGGCTCTGAGGCTTTGAGTACTTTCAGCTCCAGTTTACTGAGCCTCTATTTAGTAACCCTTGGGCAATCTCTCATCCAAATACCTGCTCAGCTTTCCCTCCCCACCCCCCCACCCCCCAACTTGATCCCATTTAAACTTTTTGTGTCCATTGCATTATCTGGCAAGGAGCCTGACACGTCTGTCACTGTGTGGAGAGGGGAGTCTGCGTGCCACTGCCCACTCCTTGGGGTTCTGATTACTGCCACATCCCGTCTCCCACACAGATGGGGTAGAAAGAAACCCTTGTTTCTGGTTTCTAGGCTGCTTACAGATTCAAGCAGGTATGTTTACACTACTGTCTAACTTTTTTAAGTTGTCACAAGCTGTCGGGTTTCCTCCCTCAGTGCTCTCTCGTAAACACAAACCAGGTTACAATCCACAGGTTGAGGACATTCTTCCCCTCTGTAATAACACATGGGAGATGTTTTAGAAAACTTTTACCATAAAATAACAAATATCAGAAATGTACCTTTCCTCTGCAAGACAGATTATACAGAAATAAGACTTTATCTCAGTAGGTTCCTCCATGATTCCTAAAATGCCACGTTAAGATTTTCAAGCACTAGAAGTGACAGAACAACTGATTTTTACACTCACTCATGAGGCATCACCTCTGGCAAAGCAAAAGTATCTCAATGTTCCAAAAACCTGATCACTTTGGCTTCTAATGCTGCTAGCAATGTTCAACAAATGTCAACAAGATATTTCATATTTCCAGTAGGATTTAAACAGCCTACAGAATAAAAGGACAGAGCCACAACCATCCCAACAGATGACAGCCGAGCAAGGCACTGCCTGAAAGACAAATGACAACGCCGCTGGCTAACACCAGGAAAACGCACATCTGCTAGTGTCAGTGCTATGGTTTATACCTACCAGATCTACTTACCAATGCATTTCTGCCATCACTTGTGGTCTATTTTTCTACAGTGGAACCTGATCAGGCTGGTATTAAGCCAGCACTCCTCAAATACATGTCTAGCTGCTCCTGCTTACTGCACAGCAATATTCAGTGGCAATCTGAGGGAGAAAAACTACTGTAAACTGTGCCGTAAATAAAAATTAATCTGGTTATGGATGCCAGTAATTTTTCATACAATAAATGGCTTGGAATGTGATAAGCCAATCAAAATTAACATTTAGATATGACACGTTGTCCCACTACATCCCACTCCTGGCCCTCAACTATGTTAGACATCCTTGTCCACACTGCAGAGCTCACGATGGCTGCATTTCACTCTGAAGGTAAAGGTTGCTTGTAAGAGGTTTATATAGTGTGTGAAAAGCTTTGTTTATCCAAAAATATTTTAGCTCCAAGAAACATTAAAGCAAGACATAGATTTCAGCATTTGCACAGTAGAGAACTGCAACTCCTACAGATATTGGCAGAAACTTTCCTCCTTGGTCTTTTATAGCTGTAAAGCCTTATTTTGCTAAAGCAAAACTACAAACAGAAAGCAAAGTGTAATGCTCTTAAGAATATGCTAAAAAGGGTTATTATATGAAGGCTGAGAACAAGCAGAGGACAAAGCAAGGATGCCATTTCACTCCTGTTCATGTTGTTCAGAGCAGATCATCGTATTGATCATTAGGAAAAACCTGATGGTGCAGCAGGGCAAACCAAAACTCAAAGGGTCTTCACCAATAAGTGGGCTCTGCAAAGCCAATATAAAAGTAAATGGTGTTTCTCTGCATCCTGGTCCATAATTTAACTTGCAGTAGCGAAATCCAGCTAGCCAGCAGATCATCTACCACACTTTAGTCTTACAACAGTCATACCCACCTTAAAAAAAAACAAACCTGCACAAAGCACATTAGTTAGGCTGTTATTTAAGACAAGAGGAATTAACCACATAGGTCACCAGAGACAAAAGCATGACAGTTGACAGGGGAGATTTTCAAACAACAATCACAATTCAGCACAACTCAATTATCCCAGCGGTACAGAACTATAAGACAGGAATATTAAGAATGTTGTTCTTCAAAAGCAGCAAAGAAGCATCTCCCTTTCCATCTCAGAGTTCTTCTCATTTAAAGACCTGCTGTGGACATGCTCCATGCTCTCAACATACCTGATTCCTGATTCTTGTTTGAGTAGAGCAGCAAAGGCTAAATCAGATGCGCTGTACCCTCTTGCTAAGGCCAGGATACCTAGCTTGGGTTTAACAACATTAAAAAAAAAAAAAAAGGGGGGGGTAGGGAACAGTTATCTCCAGCCCCTGGTTCTGTAGTAGCTATTGATTAGTGAATTTTTCTGTACTGACTCCTTACTTAGCTCTGCAGGCTCCCAGGTTTATGCTTTTCTTGGGGTGTGAATTCATTGTTTGCTCCTGCCAGGAATTCCCAGACACAGGCTGGTTCTGCACCAGTTCCTCACTTCCATAAACTGGCTAATTAATCAATAGACTTATCTCAAACTACATGACAAATGTAGAATTAACCAAACGTACACAGAAAAAAAAAAAAAAGTTAAGCTTTTAAAACAGTGAGCTAGAAGGCAAGAAAATGTTTCCCTGTTCTGTTAACTTCACTATATGCCAGTTTACAGCAAGGTAATACTACATACTTTCATATTTTTATGTTAAAAAAACACTAGGAGATTTTATACAGCACTGGGGCAGTTTTGACATTACCAAAAATGTATGTGCATAAAAATAAGCCCTAGAGTTTGATAAGCCATTTCCATCTAAGGTACTAAAAAATGCATGGACCTTCACACAGGTTTTACTCATACTGCCTTACAAGCTGCAATTTGCCTGGTGTGATCAGAGAGCCCAGAAAAACAGGAACTGCAAGTAGTGAAACCCAGACAATCCAATACACCAAAAAAACCACCAGAAAAGTAAGTTGAAATAAACTTTGGTCAACTTGGTACTTACCCTCCATGAGGTTAACTTCAGCACTACAAGATTGTTTTTCAAGACTAGTCTTGTACAACACTTAAATATAAGAATACTAGACAAGGTACATGAATTTAAGCAAAAACTAGCAAGTTTATTATGGGTCTCTGATGAGACCTCTGGCACTAGCCTGCAGAAATAATCACAGCTTTTACCTGAGAACACTGAGAATCTCAGTCTTGCTCTAAAAAGCTAAAGAGTGCATTATTGCTTATTATTGAACAAGTTGCAAGATCAAGAGCACATCACAGCCACATGACAGTAAAACCAGACTTAATTTTCCAGGGTTTTTTCTTACACCAGGGAGAAAAGTAGTTAACACCAGGCATATTAAATGCCAGAATTAGCTGGTTTGCTCAAATGTAACATCCAAAACCAAAACCATCTGCAGCACTCCTGAAGTACGAACAACATAAGCAGCAAGTCACACAGGATTTTCAAGTCCTAGTGTAAAGAAGAAAAAAAAAAAACTATTAAAAAGAACAACTGTACTCCACTTCTGAAAGCAGAGAAGGGGCAGAAAGGCAGGCTTCTCATACCAAAAGGATCACATGTACCTCCAGGTTTCACAGTACCCCTGAAATCTTTAAGTGACATCTCTTTCTTTCTCCAGAGACACATGCTTTACAAACCCACTAGGAGAGAAAGCCTGATTCTGAAACACTTGTAAGTAGGCACGCAAACAGCACCTGTGCTGTAGCAATTTTCAAGTGTGTCAAACTAAAAGCCATAGAGATTTTAGTCTTTGCTGCCAGTACAAAGAGCAATAGGCAAAGTTGCCTTGTACTGTTAAATTTACATGTCAATACTGAAGTAGACAAAGAGGCTGGAATATAAAAGTGACCTTCAACCTCCCTGTTCACTCAAATTGTTCTCCAAACACTTGTAAAATGACACAGCTATCACGGGTAGTCCAATTAAGTCATCGGTCTACCACAGACAGAGCAAACAACCACTGCTAGTGCCCTATCAGTGGTTTAAATTAGTGGCATTGCAGTTCATCACCCCCTCACCAAGAGACCTTTTCAAGTCACTGCAGAAGAAGGCAGCATAGAAAAGAAATCTATTCCCTTCACTTTCAGAGATTTACAAGGGTTATGCTCACAGGTTTTAACAACCTTTTGCCTTCTTCAATCCTCACCCTTTTTTTTTCGGGGAGGGTGCGTGTGTGTGTGTGTGTGTGTGTGTGTGTGTGTCTGAATTAATTACAGGCCAGAGAGCAGATGAGCATTAGCTCAGTCTCAAGAGTCATGCAGATGAACAGTCTGCACTGCTCTGACCTAGATGGATTTCACTGACCAGAAGAAAGCCTCTCCAAACAGTGCAAACACCGGTGTGACAGTAATGAAAGCTGAAATTGGTTGTGCTATCTCATTTCCCATTCCTCTACACAACACATTTTATTTTTAGGTTATAACATCTGATGCAGGAGGGAAAGAAAGGGTGGGCACAGGCACAACAGCACTGAAAACAAACTTGGAAACGCCAAAAACGAGACATTTGCATTTCACATTTAGTTACATTAGCTATACCTTCAACTCACATTCAGCACTTCTGGAGTCACGGTGGCAAGATTTATACTGTCACACTGATGTCACCTTCACATGTTGTTTCCCTGCAGTCACAAGCTGATTACAAAGAGCCTGTCGCCATCCTGCAAACTAGAACTTTTTTACCTCTTGCTTAATAGGGAACCAATACAACTGAAGAAGTTAGGTCAGGTATGGAAGAGGAAGACCCAGAGGGTATTATTGAGCAGGTGACTCCAGAGTGGTGGTTCAGCAGGGAAATCTCTGGGATGAGAATTTAGAAGTTAGCGAAGATCGTTCCTAACTACAAGTTATGTGAGCCAAAGGCAGTAACAAAACTTGGCTCTGGGGAGAATCCACGGGTCTGAAGGAGGAAGGTACAGAAGCATACAACACCAGACCTCCATTTTAAGCTCACACAATGTTTAAATACAAAGTGATCCTCCCACAGCGGCCTGCTCCCTTCCTACACGCGATGCTTCCCACCAGTTAAGGAACTTTATTCTCAGGTCACTGGAAACGTACACCAGAAGTATGCATCAAAGCAACAGAGCTACACATTGAGACATGGGCAGCAAGTTCTGTGTAAGGGAGGAACGTAAAGCTAAGGAAAAAGAAGACAATTGGCCAATATCAAGCACACCTTTTCCTGAAGCAGCTTCTCTTGATAGAGAGCTAATTTTCACCTCGGACAGCTAGCCACGAAGGGATGCACACCCAGAAGTACAAGCAGACCCAGAAGTACAAGCTTTGACAGCCTGTAGCTCTGCTGCAGTTCCTTCCTCCCCTGTTTCAGTGAGGCTTTTTCTTTTTCAAACTTCTCAAATCTCTCATACCTATTTCAAGTCAGGGGTTAAGTGGAGCTATTACACTAAAATTGTCTTACATGTTCCTTTTTGCTATTTGTGTTAGTGCCATAGTTATCAGTGGGAAGGAGGAGGAAGCTGAAAGGCAGATCTGTTCACCAGAGCAGCATGATACAGGTAATGGCACAGTAATTCAATACATACTTGCCCTCTGGGAGTATTAAATGCCACGGCAGGGTCTGCAGAGGAGCTCGGTCACCTGGCTGAGGTGCAGCCCGCTCCCTAGTTTCACAAACCGTGCCTGTTCCCTGGGTCTTCGGAGGCCAAGCAAGCAGAGGCTCTGCATCAGTGTGCTGGAAGTGGTTTATTCCCTCGTGGCTGTAAAACACAGCAGTTCAGCAGCAACCCTCCTGACAATATGCCGTGCTCAGAGGAGCCATGGACCTCAAAATCCCAGTGAGGCTTTGCTGCCACCTGCCACATACATCAAATTCAGCTGAAACTTTTTTCTCCTGAGACTGGGGACTTGAGTCTCCTGGGAGGAGCGATTCATTTATTGTTTTGTTGCAGTGGCCTGAAGGGAGACCTGCACATACATGCACCGAGGGCAATGAATTCAAGCTGGATTTGAACCTGACTAATTCATTGCAAGCAAAAAGCAAGGTTAGGAGACTATGGCTGTGAGAATGACAGGGGTGCTTTACTCTACAAAGCAGTGTGCAAGAGTGGCTGATGGGCAACAGTTACTCTGTTAGAAATCAATACGACCTTAGCCTGATACAAATGATACCTAAATCTCAGTAGGAATGCTTTTTAAGTGGGCTTAACACACACATTAACAAGTGACAGATGATCGCAAGGGGGCAGGGGGAAGTTGAGGGGTCATCTCTGTTGGAGGACAGAACAATGTGTCCATCAATAAAGTAACTCTGATTCACCTGCAACAAAGTACAGCTGAGCTCTAAGGAAGAAAAAAAAATATTTGAAACTTCCCAGTCACAAAAGTTACTCCAACTTTCAAAGGTTCGCATAGTTCACAGCAGAAATTTGTTTCACATACTTAAAGATTTTTACCCTGTCTTGACCAAAAAGCAATCCATTTGGAAGGTGAATTTTATAGACCACACCCCTGCCAGGTTACAGCAATTGATTTTTAATCTTGTTTCTTCTGGGCATTGAAAAGCATTCATTCATACTGCAACATCTCTCCATGCAGTTAAATAAATGGTAAGAGATGGTTACCTCCCAGGCTTCAGGGAAACCATGATCGGTATTCATTTAGGAACTCCTTATAAAAAAAGATAGACTTTAAGAGTTTGCTTTTGAGAGAGCTCTGTTTGCTAAACCTCTGCCTTCAAGGCAGAGCAAAACCCTTTAGGACAAGCAAACCTGGGCAGGTGCTACAAAAGCAACTGCGAGATGCACTTGAAGGCTCCTGTGTAGCTGTTGGGCACCTCACAACGCCTTGGCTATTCCGCAGCAGGCTCTTTCCCAGAAGCAACAGTTCAATACAGAGAGTTGCCACTGATGTAACTAACAAACATACACTTGGAGTTTAAATACATAAAGATTCTGATTTAACTTTGACCACTTCCAAAGAGGAGCCACACAAGAAGAGATGTGACAGGTCTCCTGCTGCACAAACCAAACGGGGCTGATGGGCACAGCCAGCTCTTCTGGAGAGAGGAACTGCCAAGTTACTGCCTCCCCATCACCAACATTATTTTAAAAGTCTCAGGCCCCAAAGCCAGAAGTATAACCATCCTACTTTTGACCTGCATTAGCAACTCAGTGTCCCCGGTGTCTCCCCATGTATTAATCTTCATCCCCCCACTTTCACCATGCAACCTCAATGCTTTTACACTTTTTTTTTTTTTAAGAGTTTTTACTGTGGTTTTAGTATTTCAGCAAGAGCTGCGTTTCTGTGGCAAACTTTGATATCGTATCCAGTTACCAAGCTGTGGTTTTAGAGTGACAAGCAAGTTCCCTGAAGAAACCAAAGTACTGGATTGGACTGAGGGGGGAATTCCCTGCTGTGGTCTGCTCCTGTTAAAAATACTAAGAGCTGGAAGCCTAAAAGCTGCATCTGCACAGACATAAGGGATTAATAATCTCTTCCAAACAAGTTTGTCAACAAGGAAAACGTTACTGGCTTTTGCACTACTTCCCTTTTTGAGAGGCCATCTTCTAGAATGCAACTGTTACTCAAGTTTTCCATTAGCTTTATAAACACCAAACAGCCTCTCCCGGTCTTAAGTGTTAATCAAATGACTTATGAAAGGTGCTAAACCACTAAATTGGCAGAAAAGGGGAAAACTGAGTTCCAGCAATGTACTTGCAAAATTGACCTGAACAAAACCACATATTTTCGCTGAAAAAAAAAAAAAAAAAACAAAAAAATAATGGAAAAGACAGAGGAAACTTGAGCTACAATTTCCTGAAAAGGAGAAAGTGCTGCTGCAGCTGCAGAGCAATCTTGTGCTTGGGAGCAAGGAGTCACTGTCAGTAGGAAGGTGCTTCCCCCATGTGCACAGAAGACCCCACAACTTCCTGTTCAAAAGAGCTAACAGTAACCTAACAATGAAAAAAAAAAAAAAAAGTGCTAGTGCTATAAAAACATCTAAATCACATTAAACTAACCTACCTGAAAATGGCTGTTCCTGCCATTTCTGTTGAGCAGCCCAACATGACATTAACCCACCAGTTCTGCTTTATAGGATTTGTTTTTGGAATCGCCCGCTTTCAGTTCCCAACATAAGCAAGAAATTTATGTGCCATCAGCACCCAGGTCCTTAGAAATATCAGCAGCACAACATACTCTATTTTTCAGCAAAAGAAATGTTTATACTGCAGACTTGACTAGCGAGTTGGCCTCAGATCTGGCAAAAGCATGGATTTTGGATCCACCTCCCCCAAACCACAGGCTCCAAAACTAAGACACACCTCAGGGTCAGGAACAGGAATCCGTTCCACCCTCTAAAGGCCATCGGCAAAGTCCTGGGGCTTGCCAAGCAACTGCTAATTCCCCTTAATTGCTGGAATGGGACCATCCCCTCTGCAGGGAGGGAGGGGAGGCAGCCCTGCCCAGCCAGGAGTTGCAGCCAGTTCTCCCTCCCATGCCCTTGGGGGATGCTTATCCCTGACTCCAGCCTCACGCGTACGTCTGCTGGGTAAAGAAGAGCTCCTTGAAACCCAGAAACTATGATCCTGGTTGCACTTATGGGTGTAAAATGCAGGGTGATCTCTTGCAGAGCAAGCACGGCACAGTGGCATGTATAACCTGGGTGAGAGCATAACTGGGATGCCTTCACATGTTAGTTTTATTCAGGCTCATCGCAGACAGCTTGGTGAAAATCCAAACGTGCACACTTGCAACGAACAGGATGAGGATCCTCCCTCCTCTCCCTTGCAGCTCTGCATACTGTTTGTTGGTTGTTAAAGGAAGGGACAGTAATTGTGGCAAAGAATCCTCCTGTGTCCTCCCAAACCCTGAACTTGGAGGGGTGTTTGCTGAACAGCCTGACCGGGGGAAGGGTGAGAAACAACCTGGATGGCACAACGAAAGGGTTTACTGTAACAGGCTTAACTGCTGAGCTGGTAGCTGCAAAAGGGACATCTCAAGTCCCAAAAGATTCTGCTCTCATCAGATATAGCCATGGGTCTCTTTACGTAGGATTAAAGATGGATTGACACACATTGCAAAAGCAGTTTCATTAAAAGGAAAAAAACTAAACGTTATCTGTAAACTATAATACAAAAGAAAAATCAAGACAGACACTAAATTTCTGATGATGACCTTACCAAGCCAGGCTCCATTTCCTGCTTTAGCACATTCAAAAAACAGCCCTCAGTTTATGCTTGATCAGCTGCACATACTGCCAGTTGTTACAAACAATCTACAACAACATTTTCATCCCCTCCCTGAAATTTCTAGGAAATGAATTGCCTGTAAGCATGAAAAGAGAATCTGAGTTTGACAACACTTGCCAGAACAGTATTCCTACATTTTGAGTATACAGACACCACACAGACCTGGAGACTAATCTGGCAAAGGCAGCTGTTGTTTAAATCTCAAGCTCCCCTTCCCTTCTCACCTTATCCAAAGCCCCAAACGCAGCACCGGATCCCCCCTGGCAGCAAGGCAGGACTAGCAGTACCTATGCCATGTGCTCCCGGTGGGGCCAAGGCTCACCCTTTCCAAGCAGGAGCCAAGGCACTCTCCTTCCACAGCAGCAGATGCTCCTCCATGACTCGGGGTCTGATTTCCCTGCCGCGCACTCAGCTGGGGCTCCCCGCATCCCCCTGCTGTCCCTGCTCTTTAATGACAAGTAGCTGGAGAGTCTTGGTTTCTGCTTCCTTCCCTCTACCCTTCGGGTAGCAGCCATCTCTCAGGGACATCTATGAGCCCAGGGGGAAGGTGGTGGCAGCAGATGTCTCACAGGGGATGACAAGGCTTTGGGAAGGCAGGAATGGACACAAGGAGGTGGAAGATGTGGAGGAACGGTGAGAAGACCAGTCCAGGAAGGCCAGAAGGACCACTCTAAGAGATGATTCGAAAGTGTGTGATATTGGCTGCATTTCAGAGCCTTGTACAAACCTCCCCTCAGTTTGATGACAAGCACCACCACAACTGGGAGGTTCAAATCAGGAATATTTGCAAAGTCATGCTGAGAATACTTCTATTAAACGCTGTACTTAAAAACGTGTCACTTTACTGCACATATACTGCATGTCAATACTTACACCTGAGGAATAAGTTAAGCATGCAGCTTTGTAGGTATCTAAGATAAGGGAACAGCTCTCCTCCTCCTCCTCCCTGTGGTTAACACTTGTCTGAGCCACTGGAGGAACAGTGCTGCCCTCACCCTGTGAATGTAAACCATAGCAATAAAAATATCAATTAAAGAAAGGTATTTTGTTCAAGACAATCTAACATGCCCTGTACAAGACAATCTGTCTCCTAAGGGGCTGACTTGAGATTTTTTTTTTTTTTCCAAAAAGTACAGCACAAATAAAGTATGTGGGTTATCATTAAGCATAGGCAAGTCATTTCACATAAATGACCACAGAGCAATTCACCTCTGCTTTGTAAAAAGCGGAAACATTTTTAAAGCAGTCCTTAAAAAAAAACAAATCCTCCAATTCAGTAGAAAATAATATTGCCTCCAGAGAAGCCAATATAGAGACCGTTCCTCTTTTTGTTTATTTTAATTCTTCCCCCATTTTTAAAGCTACAAACACAGAAAAATCAGCGTGTTCAGCTCTTCATATACCTCAGACATTTTACTTCGCAGTGCCTGTGGAAATAAACAGACTTTTCCTTCCTTCTAGCTGAAGTTTGTGTTGCCTCTATCAGCACCATTAAGAGCAAAGACAAAAGGATGTGAGAACTATACACAGCTGCACATCCGAAGCCCTTGTGCCTGCAAGCTCTCACCCTAAATCATACTTCTGATTTCATACTTACTTGTGTCTAGGATACACACCAAAGGCAAGCCATACATTCACACACACATACACTTTACCTACAATACAGAGAATTGGCACTACAAGTGCTGAAATCCCTTCCTACAGGATGGGCTAGTCAAGGCTGCTACAGCACCAGTGTAGGAGCATCAGTATCTTAATTGTATCTTACTAAGACCAGGCACCACTAATACCCCAATGACATCTTGCATGTGTCCTCCACCATTGCTCTTCTGCTTCCTCCCCTGACAGCAGATCCTTTCCTAGCAATACCCCAGTCATGGCACCTCTGTTCACTTTAACCCCTTCTGCTGAAAGAAGAACATGGTGCTCCACCAGCCCCACACCCTCTCCAGTGCCAAAGCACCAAGGCTGTGCCCCGGCTCAGAGAAATCCCCAGGCATCTCCTGGGGGAGCGAGGGACAGGACTGCTCTGGGCAGAGGGACCCTTATCCCAGAGGGAAAAGATCTCCCAGTTCCCCATGATGATGTGCTAAAGCATTGCTCCAGCACCCCGAAACCCACCAAGGCCAGGCAGAGAGACTCAACAGCACTGGGGCGCTTCTTTCCGATAGCAGCGAGTTGCACTAAAGGAACATGACATAGTCCGTTATACGAGAGTTACATTAAAATACACCTACAAGCACTTAAGACTGCATTGGGCTTTATCCTAACCATCCTAACACAGGTAAGTACCGGGAAAGGAGCAAGTTTGAGCATTTCCAGCTGTCCTCACAGGTCGTGTCACTGCACTGGCTACTCACTGCCTGCTAGCACTTTAAGTTGCCACCTCTTACAAAAGCAATACTCACTTCAGTTTGGTCTACTACAGACCCACAATTGCCTCTCCTGGTGTGTTTTTTTTAAAAAAAGCAACAAAAAAAAAAAAAAAAAAAAAAAAACACCACCACCACATTAGTCACAATGTTTGTTGACACAGTTACTGCAGAAGTTATTCCACTTGGGTGGCCAAAGATTGCCATGAGTATTTTGCGTGACAGACCTGGAAGAAAAGTCAGTTACTACAGTGCTAGTGAGGGCAGAAAACGTGGGCACCATCCCACATGCTGATACTGACTGTGCTGCTATTTCCCTTGTGATAAGGTCCTACTCTGCGTTGCTAGATAAACCACAATGCATTTCTCCACAACCTCCTGGGACACTGGTTAATGCTGGAAGCTGGGGAGATGAAGAGAAGGCAGGCAGCGAAATCAGCTCTATGACCATCATGAGTTAACTCATCCCAGAAAGCTCACTTGGAACAGATGTACCTGAACCTTTGGTTTCTCTGGGATTTGAATCTACAGCCTCTCCACCTAAACCCAGGGATTTAGTGATAGGGATTAGAGTTTACAGCTCCAAGGCATTCCACACCTCACCTGGGTCCGAGGGCAGGAGGCCTCCGCCTGCCACGAGCCACCCTGCCACTGCAACCACCAGCTCAGAGAGTAATGGTGAAAACCAGTCTCCCTCAATCTAGGAAATTCGAGCGGTTCATCTCCAGTAAACATCTGGAGTTGGTCCACATGCTGAACATATCAAAAAGATTTTCACTGTTACTTAAATGAAAACATGTAGTAAGTCAGCTAGGATCCTTGAGAAAGTAACGTGCCATCCTGATTAGCATTTGCATGGACATTAAACGCCATGCAGTTAGTCAAAGTCTTAATGATAGCATTTATGCATGAACTTACAGAAGAGATGGGACTGAACTGTGTGCCCCAACCAAGACTATAAGGTGTAGTTACTTTTTCTGATGTTCAAAAAGGGGTAAGGTATATTTATTGGAGGGTACATTTGTATATCCAGCTACTTTGAAATCACTTCACCCTGTAAAGTCCAACTATGCACAACGCAGCTGGAAACACAAGGCAATTACAAGCAGTAGCACCTTACCTACAAAACATATAAAGGTTTCACCTCAACGCAGGTCACGAGAAAAATAAATCCTTCTCACACAGTGTAAAAATTGTCTTTCCAAACCTATTTGTGCTTTGAAGTGTTCAGATATAGTTTGTTAATTATTAAGCTGTCTAGACAAACTGTACCCGATTCCAAGAAAAATTTATGTAAATTCAAACGTGACTTGGATTTTTATAATTATCAAGCTGCTTTGGCTTTTTAATTTGCTATGGCGAGTTTTGCACACACAGCGAGGGCAGATTTTGGAAGCTTCACCTTGAAAGGTTAGAGCTTCAGTGTCCCCACAGCAGCATTTAACAGGAACATTTGTACAAGCCCATTCACAATGGTGTCAGGATATCTTTGCACGAATATAAAGATCACACACTAAAACATGTGCTAAAAAGAGCAGCTAGATGGAAGCAGGCAAAGCATTATTTACAGTTTTTGCAAAGCTTAGAGCAGAGGGGCCAAACCGGCTGGGTTATTACCCAATCTGCATGTAAACACAAATAATTAATTTAGTATTATGGCATCGCACCTTGCCAGATGAATTTCAACACATAGCTATTACAGTGGAACCACTTGAAGGAATAGAGAAATTCCCTGGGATTTCTAGTATATAGTCTGCTTTCAGTCTACAACAGTGAAAAGACAAAAAAGGAAATCTTGAACATGGAAACACGATTCCCAGATTGTTAATGAATAAAATGCAAAACAATCCATGAAGCCAACAAGTTTTTTTGTAGAGTGGACAATTATTTTAAGTATTTGCTCATATCCAACTACAAATCGACAGTATTAAAGCACTATTACCAGTGTGAAAGGGCTTATAAAGTTAATGCAAACAATCTTCTTTTAACTTCTTAAGTACTTCGTGTGATATTAGCAAAGAAGTAGTCTAATGGGAAGAATCATAAAAGGATTTTAAAGATTGGCAGCCATTCAATAAAATGGCCAAGGAAAGTTCCCTGTAGGCAGTTATAAAATGATGCTGGTCGATTCACTTGTGATGTGGTGAACTGTGAGTTAAGCAGGACCGTTCTGAAGTTAAGATTTTTAAGAAGTAACTGGTAGTTCACTGAGAACATCAGCTCAGCTAGGCGGGCACAGAGAAGAAACCAGACTTTTCTGTTGCATAAATCTGGTGTACCTGTATCTTAAGTATCATCTGTATCTCAGGTTCTTCCCTCTCCTCCACTCCCATCCCACCTTGGCACTGAGAAACACTGAAGAAAGCTTGCGGGACAGACTGTCTCTACACACAAGGTGGGGACCCCAAAGCCCACATTAGGTTCTCACAGCAACACATCTCCTTCCTTGGAGATTTTCAAAACCTAAGTGGGCCCTGAAACACCTGATGTACCTCTGAGGTTAGTCTTGCTCTGAGCAGGAGTAACATAAATTTGTTTGTGATTGTCATCTATACAAATATTCTCATAATCACTTACTTATACTTACTGAGCTCTCAGTTGAACTCTGGCATTCCCCCTGAAAAACGTTACAGCTGCTTGGAGACAAGACATGTGGCTACATGGGTTTGTGTCTTCTCAGCATACATACTCATCTTCTTGCAAACATTCTCAAAGAAATTCTGAACAAAGTATCAGACTGCAAATAATCTGCTGTTCATAAGCATGCTTTAGGCCCTCTTTTTGTTTTTAAGATGTCCTTTGATAAACTGTCTATTTACATTTCGAAAGGGAGAAAAACTGAAATAGGAAATTGTACATGCACAAAAACAAAGGCAATATCTGAGAAGTCATTTTGTTAATTTGCGGATAATTGCTCATTACTGCAAAATAAGGCTTTTGCACTGTTTCATGAAGAGTAGATAAGAAACCCTAGCCCATTACTAAGTATTGCTCTCGGCAAATGAGAGCTTCTCCTAGCACAGCAAGTCTCCATAAAACCATGTTTCTGTTAAATGCATATCCTGGCATCCCAAAAGTACTGATAGAAACAGAACAATGTCTTCTGTCAAGTTATTTCGCAGAGACCATCACATGCTTGCATTCACCTTTTTCTGTCCATTCTTGCTTTGGTCACAGTGCAGCTTTCAACATCACCTACCCCACCACTGCCTCTGCTCAGCACCCTGCCTCCCCAACACCCAACTTCAACATTTTAAGAACATGTATGTTCCTCTTCCTTCCTCAAAGTCTTAGTTCACTTAGGTATTTGACTAAAAACTTATTCCCCAGACACTGAAAACCCACAGGCCATTGGCACTTTATATTCTTCACACACCCCCTGGTAGCAGCAAAGTTCACCCTGAGCTCCACGCTGCCTGATTCACCTGTTGGCACTGGATTTTTCACTCCCATTTAAAGCAAGCAGACCTTGAGCCCTGATGTACCATCACTAGCCAAGCTGGCTAACAGCACTTGTGCTGAAGGTGGCCACCTTGGAGTTACCTCACCAGTGAATGGTGAGCACCGTATGCCATTCACATACCCGAGCAGGTATTTTTGCAGCAATCGCCCTCAAGGCACTTTCAAGGTCTTTTTCATCATCATAACAGCAGGAGTAATTTTTAAGCCTTTCAAATAGTTTTAAATTAACTTCCCTGACAAAGTTTTCCAGAGCAATAAGCTGACTACATAAAACTCAATGCAGAAGAACAGGGGCCCAAGGAAGACAAAGTACAGATTTCAGACCATAAGAGACACTATAGCTCGATTTAGACAGAGCTGTTTCATTAGTATGTAGATTCAGAGCCATTCCTACGCAGTTACTGAAGTGCTACCCAAGCCTTCAGAGCAAGCAAAAAGCCATTCTGTGTACAAATAGGGCTTTTATACCTTGGCACAGTGCTCGACTGCAGAGTCAAACTTTTCAATGCCTGCTAGATTTTTACTTGAAACTGGCAGGAGAGCTCATGCCAGAAGCCCGTATGAAAATGCCAGCTCAGTGGCAGAAGGTCAAAGTGTGGTATCAAGAGATTTTATGGAAGTGTTTCAAGACAAACTTCCTAAAAGCACTGTGCTATCTAGGGAGGCACAGATTTATACTGCTAAGAAAGCCTAGGAACAAATCTTTATGACTCCTTTCCAATCAAGGGTAGTATCTTTAACACTCTACCTTGCAAAAAGCACAGCAGTAGGGTTTTCTGTAGATGATGAGAGCTGCTTCTACATCTATTTAATCCTTGGTTATTTTGCTGAAGTTAAGAATAAGTAAGAAGTGTTAAATGCCAGAGAGTTTGTGCAGACTGTCTTCTCAAAAAAAAAAAAAAAAAAAAACAAAAAAAACCCAAAAAAAAAACACAAACCAAAAAAACCCTAAACCCCCTCAAAACCCAAAAAACCCTCGGGTACAGAAGGTGTTATTTCATGCATAAAAACATAGAAGTCAGACCCACGGACAACTGAAAAAAGCACAACAGAGTTTAAAGACCAACAGCCTGAGCGATTACCCTTTTTCCACTAGTACCTCAAACTATGGCTGCAGCAGCAGAAGAAATTTAATTTGAACTGAAAGACTGTATAATCTCTACCATTTTTACAGATGTATTTACGGTTAAGTTAGTGTCAACGACGACCCTGAACAGACGTCAAGCATGAAGACATTCAACATACTGGATTTTGCCAGCTATCACGACATCGTAATAAAAAAAAAAAAATAGTAAAGCCTCACTGAAACCTGATCTGTCTGCTCAAATGCACTGTTAGATTCACCTACAAGAGCAAATTTGCAAACGCTTATACACTCTCTCATTAAAGCATTTCAATTGTCTATATCTGCCATTTTAACAAATTCAGGTATAAGACTTTAAATTCAATTAGCACAAATCTCAGTGCTCCCAACATTAAATTTCCAAGTGACATTTAATGGCATTCAACACACACGAAGCTAAGCTAATACACTAATGGACCAGCAAGGAAAATTGTAGGACACTCCAAAACACGATGCTCTTTTTTTAGTCAAGGAAATTACAGGTGTAGCCTACACTGGACAGGGAAAGATGACAGCTATTAAAAACCCTTCTTAAACTAAGGCTGCCAAAACTCCCCTCTCCAGATACACCACATAGCTACGGCTGCACACAATATGAAAGCAAAGAAGAAAAGCAGCTGCTCTACTCGGCAAGATCTCCTTCCAAACTGCTGGGTTTTGTGGGGCAAAATACCTAATGCAAGGCTGTTCCTGTTCTTAAGCCAGGAATTACAACCCCTTTTGCTGTTTTTACTTCTGCTTCCTCCTACCTCTTTTTCTGATGAGCCCCACTCTCCACCCTTCCCCTGACCCACACCAACCGATGCTCACAGGAGTGCTAAGTTTTCCAAGCCCCGTCCCAGACAGCTCATAAGGATGCAGCACCGCACACTGCACCCCAAGAAACCAGCCCAGCAAGCACACCCGAGGAATGCTGCTACCCTGCCTCCCACTGCACACCTGCGCCTCACCCAGCTTGGTAAGAAAGATGCTCATTTCCACACAGCTATGCTTCCTGCATTAGAAAAACCCAAAGCTACTGGACTTCAGGGACTCTTTTAAGTCTTTTTTCCAAGTGGCATTATGCACCGCCTTAACTCCATTGAAATAAAGCGAGCTACCTCCAAAGAGCTTCAAAATCAGGGAGAGAGAAGGCAGACCATGCTGGGAAGTCTGAGAGAGAAAAAAGCACGGTTAATTAGAGGAAGGTATTTTTTGTTTGTTTAAAACTAAGCAAATTAGCACAAGCAAAACCTATGGTTAGTGAAGATGCTTTCGCAATCAAAATTTATTGGTGTTTTTCTTCGGATATGGATGTGTAACTGGATACCAGAGCAGCCACCACACAAGCCAATGAAGGAAGCATCAACAGGATATGTTCTGCTCCACACAAGTCTTGCTCCTCTGATTTGGAAGAGCAAACCGTAAAGACCAGCAACAGCAATAAAAAACTGCAGCTTTTAAAATGTAGTCAAGAGACATGTTAGTCTCCTAAATCAGACTTTTTTTTTTTTTTTCCTCTTAACAGCTCTCAGTCAAGACGTATCAGAACAAAGCTCAGGTGGTACTCCCAGGGATTTTTCCCCCCACAACTACATTAACACATGTGATAAGACCAGCAACAATACAGACAAACATTTTAAAGATGTTTAAATATTCATTTATGTTAATGAACTACACACATCACAGGGAAACCAGTTACACTTAGTAGCTTATTAGGGATGGATGTTCTTTTTATCAACAAAAAACAAACCCAAGTAACCTGCACCAAACACTGCCTCTGCTAAGTAGATTTTCAAAAATATAAAATATATTTGGGATGAAAGTGCCACCAAAAGCCAGTTGGTTCTTCAGTCTTCTGCATTTCCCCCAGACTTTATTTTTTCCTTTGAGGGGAAGGGAGGGAAAAGGGCATTTAATTACTAACTTGAATGATGCCACACATTTGGGAATTTAAGATGTATTAAAAGCTAGAGTTTCCAATCCACAGCACAGGAGCCCTGCAGAACATCAGCCTTCAGAGGGCTGCCTGCCACTGTCTGCATGATGGTGTCCTGGGTGCAAAAAGCCTCTGATGACACCAAAATCCTTCAGAAAACACTGACAGTACACACGAGCTCAGTTTGTGACCCTCAGATTCTAAAAAAAAACCCTCTCAAAACTGAGGTTTTTGAGCTCATTTTAAGCTCGCCTCTACTTCAGAGCATTTTGTCCAGGTACAGTTGTTTTTGATGTGTTGCACTTGAATTACAGCTGAAATAGCATTCAGGTGCTCTGCTCTATTTCAGCAAAGAACAGTTTGGACCTACCTCACTATGAAGCCTTAAAAATCCTTCCTGCAAAATATGTGTCTGTGAACCACACTGTGAGAGAAGGAGATCATGTCAGGTTCAACAGAACGAGCATTCACATGCATGTGTAAGTCTCCTAGTTTGATTTTTGGTGGTGCTATACAGACTTTTTTTTTTTAACTACCAACAGGCCATTCCTGACATGCTGGAGAGCAAGGGTCTGGATTATTTTTGTCTGAGCATTTTTTTTTTTTTTTACAGGATGTCCTGTTGCCCCAATTAAAAAGTCTTAAATTTGGCAACCATTCCTTACGGCCAGACTGAAATTGCTATTAAATCTGAGTAAGTCCCAGGCCACCCATAGTTAGTGCACTAATTAACCAACATTGAACGACGCAGAGCAGCAGCAAGCAGAAGACAGGAAGAATTTTTAAGTTGCCATCACCTATAGCGCAAGTGATCTTCCTCCACATGTTCAGTTCAAGAGAACTCAATAATTATTTCATTAAAAGCAGCACCTATTCAACCTTGAGGAGTGTTGAGAGAGGCAATGATATAGAGGGAGAACAGGCACACAGAAGCTGCTATTAACAAGACACTGACTTTTAAGGATACCGTTAACTCTCAGTAACCAAACAGTATTTATTAATACCTCCAAGTCCTGAAAATGATCCATGTACTTTGTTTTGTTAAATTTAGAAGTGTTGCAAGTTTTCATGCTAATTAAACCTGTGGAAACATGCTGTCTCTAGGTTGATACGTGAAAGACAAGCGTGATAAATGATTTGGGAATTGCAGCTTGTTGCACAGATCACAAACACAGTTTAAAGGCATCTGAGCTAAATTTAATCCTGTCCCACATGCACAAACCCAGAAAATCAAGGCAATCTCTCTGGATTTAAAGGGGGTTTATTACCTTTACTGTAAAAGTAGCCTTTATCTTTTGTCTGCCACCACCCAGAGTTGATTGAGTTCTCCTTCCAAACTCTAAACAACTTCACAAAGCTGAAGTGATTCCAATGCCCACCAAAATACTACATGAAATAAAACAGAAGGGCACATTACTCCAATGCAACATCCACTCCCGAAACAAATAAACACAGCCAAGCCCAAACCCGCCAAGATCAACAGCGGAGCTTCCACCGACTCGAATTCTCAGGCAGCACATCTGTATTTTACACTGGTTCACAAACAGTCATGAAAGCCAACAGAAATAACTCTCATTCATGTGGACCTGAAGTGGAAGAACAGAGTCTAAAGGAACCGCTACAAAACTTGTCGTCACACTGCGATGCACCAGTGCTGCCACCAGCCAAAGTGACACGAGGACGATCACCGACATCCCATTTCCAGCTCCGCTAAGAGAGGCTGCCTGCATCAGCAAACTTCATAAGCACCATGTCAGTATGGCAGAGCTCCCATTTTTTACAAATAATACTCTTTTCTCTCTCTTTCCATCCTTGCCTCATGTATTTATGGTGCCTGAAGGCACCAAGGCCTTCTTTCTTTAATGAGGTTTTCACACAAGACATAATAAATTAGAAACCTTGATCAAAACAGGGCCTCCAGCAGGAACAGAGTAAAAAGACAGCCACGTGCATTATACACCCGAGAAAATCCAAATAATCCAGCCCATCACTCAGAAAGCCATTTCACAAGCAAAAAGGGAGCACACCCGCCTGCCAAGGCGTTGATGATGGCGAGGCTTCTCCTTACCCCGTCCCGCCTTCCAGCTTCTTTGCCACCCAGACCCAGGGAGGCAGCACAGCCCTAACGCCACCGCTTCGGCCCCCCAAAAGCCGTCAGGGTGGGTCGGGTCCCCTCCCCACTCGCAGCAGGCGCCTCTGGCCTCTTCTGGAGCGGGAAAGCCTTCGCACCCCAGCGAGCTGCGGGGGGCCGGGCAAGCCCCGGGCTGAGGGGGGCCCTAAGCCCCCACCCAGGCTGAGGGGGCCGAAGCCCCCCGGGCTGAGGGGACCGGTCTCACCCTCACGGTCCCATCCGAGCGGAGAGGACCACACACCCCCCACACCCCCTGGGGTAGGGGGGTCCGGATCTTACCTCGGGGAGGACTCAGACACTCGGGGGAGAAGGGGAACAGACCCCACCAAGCACCTGGGCTGGGAAAACCAGAGCCGCTCCTACATCCCTGAGGGGACTGCAGCCCCCCGAGCTGTGGGGACCAGAGCTTCCCCCCGGGGCTGAGGGGCCCAGATACCGACGAGCTGAGGGGACCAGAGCTCCCTCAGGCCCCCCGGGCTGAAGGGACCGGAGTTACCCAGAGCACTTAGGGCTGAAGGGACCGCAGCCGTCCCCGGGGGGGTGAGGGGGCCTGGACACCCCCCGTGGATCTCCCGGGGCTGCCGGGGACCGTCGCCGGGCTGAGAAGCCGGGACCCCCGAGACACGGCCCGTCCCCACCGCTACACGGCCCGACCTCGGGCAGCAGCGGCCGCGTCCCCGCTGTCATCCGCCGCCCCGTCCCGCCGCCGCCCCCCCGGGGCCTCCGTCCGGCCCCACCACCCGGCCCCGCGCTGAGGCGACGGCAGTGAGGCTCGCTGCTCACCGGGAGTCGCGGAGCCCCGCGGCGGGTCGGGCCGGGCCGGGCCGGGTCGGCGCTGCCGCCGGGCGGGCGGATCCCTCGGGCGGCGGCGGCGGCGGCGGGCGGCACCGCGCGTCACGTGATCGCCGTGTCACCTCACGCCGCCATCTTGTGCGCGGCCGGGGCCGGGGGGTTGGGGGGTGGGAACGCTGCTGACAGAAGCCGCGCTGCCGAGGGGAGTTACCCCCGCGCTGTGGAAAAAAAAACCCACTGTTTTCCCTTAAAACAAGCCACCTGGAGGCCTTTAGAGTGTGGAAAAAAAAAAAAAAAAAAATCTGGCATCAGCCTAACTTATTCGGAGCAGCTGAGGTGCAGCAGGGTGTGAGGAGCTCTTGTATTACATCTGCTGGCACCCTGACAGAGCAGGACCGGGCAACAGCCTTGTCCTTCAGGAGGTGAGGTTGTGCTCCGTGTCGGTATGGGGAAACTGCTCCCTTTCTGCAGGGAAAATGCGATCCGGGGCTGGGGCAAGTGTGTCCTACCCTGAGAGCTGCAAGGCCAGAGGGTGCGGTGTTGGAGCCAACTGGTGTCTGCTTTTATTTCACTCAAACGGGGCTTCTCCTGGCCGTTGGGCTTCCTCTCACTTTATTGTAACATTAAGTGCTCTGGAGATGTGAGAAGTCAGCTGTTATTAATAAAATCTTAGTTAAAGTCACAGGACATTTTAGCTTGTGGACGGCTTCTGGACATTATCTTCTCCAGGTAGAAACTGTAAAATTTAGTTTCATGAACATCAATGTCTCACATCCTATTTCAAATCTCATGCTTCACAAATTATGCCTTATTAATACAAACAAGTTGGGTTTTTTTCCCAATCCAGAAAAGTCAAAAGCATTTTGCAGTGCCCACAGAGTCAGTGGGGATACCTGTGTGCACTGAGCTTGGTTTTCTGTTGGTCTGTTCCCCAGTGTGGGAAGATCTGCAAGGTCTGATTAAAACTTTTCCAGTATTTCAGGCGTTCGTTATCTTTCCAAGGTGGTTGCTAGCCAGCAGATCGTGGAGATAGCAGAGCCACACCACATCCAGCTACCCTTGTCCCAGGTAGGAGAAAGATGAAAACACGTGTGGGAGGGACTGGATGTGCTGGTATGTCACCGTAATGTTAAGCAAGAGACAGTTTTTGCTGATCATGGCATGTAAACATATAGAAATATAAAAAAACTCCTCATGACTTAGCCTAATTAACAAGTGATTGCAGATATTACCCAAGCAAAATGAAAACAGAGCTTGGATAAATAGTAAACTATGCACTAGGACAGGTGAAACACAACGGTGTCCTGGTCCTCTGTAAAGAACTACCGAATACTGCAGCTTCTTAAAATGTAGTTTAGCCATTAAGAGGGAGAATTCTCTGTGTAATGAAACTCAATTTAGAGCCAGTGTGAAAGTTACATTTTGCAATCGGCCATGACCTGCAGCTCTTAACACTTTTTCATCAGTGCTGATGAAGAGGGAACGAATTTTGTTTGACCTCAGGATCCAGGCAACAGCTTTTGCCCTGTGCAAACTACTTAGTAGTTAGGAGGGGAAATTCAGATGGAAGAGGATGGCTTAGGAGAAGAGGTCTGGGGAAATCCAGCATGAGATTTCATTTGAGTTTTCTCCCAAGCAAATAATTAGCAGTTTGTGGATTTGTTTGTTCGTTTGTTTGTTTTTTTTTTTTTTTTTTCACCTGGTTGTCTGTGTGCAGTTTTCATGGGCTAAATATAAATGGAGCGTTTTCATCTGAATAGGAGACTAGAGTCTGAGCATTTTATTGGCCACTGTTTTACCACTCTTTGCTAGACACCTCCTGGAAGTCATCATGGAAATGAGTGAGAAATGCAGGTGCCATGGTCGGGTCACCCAACTTTTTGGCAATGCTGAGCCAGTCATATAAGCAAAGGAGGTTTTCTCCAGGCACATGGACAGGACAAGAGTCCTCTAGAGCTGAGCCAGAACTCCTTGATATTTTCCTATAGAGCAAGAAGGTACCTTGTAAATCCTCTGAGCTAACAAAATACTGCCTTAAGCAAAGAGTTTTCAGGGAGGCCCAACCCCATGTGTATCACTGGCACAGCCTGCAAATGACTCTCCTCTCCTGCCCCTTTCCAGACAGGTCCCTTCCTCCCCCTTTGCACTTGTTGCCACAGCCTTGTTTTTGATTCAGTTGCTTCATATTTTTTTGGGTTTCTCACAGAAGACAACCCAGGAGTCAACAGCTTCAATTCTCTCATCCCCGAGGAAGGATTTATTTGTGAGTGAATTTAATACCAGCTGCTTGGTTCTCTTATTTTCCCAAGCTGATCAGGCCTAAAATCTGATTCTTACCAAAGGTTTGCAAGGCTGGCTTGCCCGAGCATGGCTGCACCAGGAAGGCACGAGGAATAGGGAACTGGGCCAGCTCACCGCTCCCTGCCTCATTTCTGCTTGGAAAACAGGAAGGCTGATGGCAAGGGTGGAGGGGACCTGCTGGAAGCAGTGCCTGGCTTCACTGTTGCTGCAAGTGCCAAGCTCCCACCCAGCCATGCCAGGGACAAAATGCCTGCTGGGGAGTGCCGGTGGGTCCTCCCTGGGGCAGTGGAGCCTACGGGGGGACTTCACAATCCCCATCACGTTACATCTTTGTATTTGCTGCCCTTGTGCGATGCTATCAAGACAGAGATATTCCTAATGGCGGTTCCTGCTTTTCAGCAGGGTGCTGTTTTCTCCCTGACTATCATTTCTTGCGACTCCATCCTACTAATGCTATAATAGGATTAATGTCGCTGACACTTCACCCAGGGTAACCATATAATAAACTCCTCCTTTCCAGGGTTGTTCCCCTTGTATGGGCATTTTCCAGCGAATAATATGAACCTGAAGGCTGTGCAAATTGATGCCTGAGGAGCCTGACCTCCCTGTTGGGAATGACAAAGGGCTGTCTGAGAGGCTTAGAAATCGCTGTCCCGGGCTGCTGCCTGGCGTTAATCCTGCTGAGCCACTTGTGCTCCTGAAAACAACCTTTCCCGCCAAACTACAGCCAGTCCCCAAGCGCCGAGGGTGGGGAAGAGGCTGGGAGGGTGTGCCAGCACCAGAAAACATTATTTCGGGGGGCTTGCTGTGGGACAGAGGTACACTTGAGGGAGCAGGAGGGGTTTCTCCTGCTGATACTTTGATTAAATCAATTATTCAGAATCAATGTACGTAT
The DNA here is from genome assembly GCF_018691265.1 of Tyto alba. Taxonomy (NCBI): domain Eukaryota; kingdom Metazoa; phylum Chordata; class Aves; order Strigiformes; family Tytonidae; genus Tyto; species Tyto alba. The sequence continues at coordinate 39,016,277 of NW_024881261.1, read as the reverse complement.
GAGTGAATCAACAGTAGATCACAAGCTAATAGATCACAAGCTAATAGATCACAATCATTAATAATCATTAGGCATGGATCAATACTTAATAAATGTTATTCAGTTTGAAGATATATTTTTATTTAGATGTAATACATTTGCTATGAGCACACAAAACTTTATTAATGAACTAATATTAAACTAACTTAAATAAAATGTCAATAACCTTCTTTGTCTTACCACACTCACTATAGGTACATCTTTCAGTACAGCAATGACCATTTACCCAGTCCCTTCGTTTACACCTCCACTTGATACCATATGATGTCATTTACTCACTGATGGTATTTATGACATCACATCAGGTGGCGTCATTTATGTAGGTTGCAGAATTTGCGTAGGTCGCATCATTTATTTAGTGGATTTATCCGTGATACCATTTAACATTGAATGGCATCATCAACTCAGTGCCTCCGTGATGCCATTTTGGGATCGTTTTGACACCACATGACATCATTTCTTCAGTGACTTTATGGTAACACTGAAGCTAGATGGGGTTGCACTGACCATGACGTTTTTAAAAGCCTTAGAAATGGCAGGAGCAGTCATTGCTCCGAATTTGTGCAGCACATCGCAGTCCTGTGGGGCTTTGTCCCTGTCCCCTGATGGTGACAAGCAGTGTTAAGGACAACAGTAGCGGCAGCAGAGTGAAAAATAAGAGTTAAATACATCGTGAATGGAGTCAAGCAAAGGGCACATGGCGTTCACATGTCATGGTTTTAAGAAACTGCAGAGCAGGGCTCTTACCTGCAATATAAATGGTACAAGAGACCAAAATACGTGTTTCCAAAGGATGCAGTAGATTCCGATTCAGCTGTTTTACTGCTCAAGCAAGTGATTAATGGTGAGATGGCATCACCTTCTCAGATCAGCGATATTATCCAGTGATCTGTTGCAAACGGCATTATAAATGCAAGATTGTAGAGTTTTCCTCCTGTTCATTTCAGATCGTTAGAAAAATACGTAAACTCATTTCTTTAGTTAATTTGGTTTTAATGGCTGATTGCTCCTCATTAAAACAGCATGTGTCTTTGGGGGAAAACGCGTCGAAATTTGAAATAAAAGGAGATACGCTTAACAGAGAAAGTGTAATAGCAACCATTTCCCCATATAAATAGAATAAGAAAGAAAAATGAAAAAGAGGCATGAAAGACAGAAGGAAAGACAATTCAGAGGAGGCAACAATCCAACAGTTACCAAGAGGACTCACAGGGTTTTCTGGAGGCCAGCTGTGCTTGGCGCAGGGCTCTCGTTGACTTGCTCGGAGCATCCCCAGTGCAAGCAGCGTATCCCGGCTGGACTGGGCCACCGCTCTGGAGCTTTGGGAGCACGAAGAGGAGAGCCCATGGCACCACCATTTAATCCCTTCGGTGGGCCGTACAACTTTTCCTTTAGTGCCATGCTAAGTGTTTCCCTTCAGATAGTGACAGGGATGACAGGGGATCCCCTAAAAATGGCTAGGAAATAAAAGCTTGTTTTGCCAATTGACGGGGTTAACACAAAGGACACAGACACCAAGCTAAAGAAATAGGCTTATTTTACTTTAGTGTAAAGCAGCAGAAAGAATAAGCAAGCCAATGCACCTAGTCATTGCTACATAAAGCTGGCTATAGTGATTAAGAAAGATCCATCACCAGTTGCCCTCCTACTTTCCCACCCCCCCGCCCCGTGCACCAGCTGGGAGCCCCGTCCCAGCGAAGGGTCGCAGAGCCTGTCCCGGCAGCTGGGAAGTCCCACGCAGGGCGCCCGCTCGTAGGGGAGGTCTCTGTGCTGGGAGGGGGCCCGGCTGTTATACAGGTTAACAAACAAGTCTATACGGAATGCACGGGAGATAGCTGGTGGATTGACATGCCTCACTCAGGCGTGGCTGGATCTGGCCAGGATCCGGGCACCTCTGAGGAGTCTCTGTTTTTCTTTACATTTGGGATTTATAGTGACTTCCTGTTGTTTACTTACAGTTCCCAGGGATTGTCCCCAGGGTTGCATTTCACGCTGATAAGATGCTGGTTGCTTCGTGCTGCTGATAAGATGCTGGTTGCTGGTCGGGGAATTCACTCAGAAGTCAACTTTGGTTTGAGGCCTATTGTTTGGGCCTTTTTTTGTTTCAAAGCTGCAGCTCAGACTTGCTGCCAGGCAGAGGCAGGTGGGAGACGATGAGTAGCCATGGGGCTGTGTCTCCCACCACGGGTATCGCTGCTCCCGGCCCCTTCAGCCAGCGACACGCTTCTCACCAGCATCCCGAAGGGACCCCCACGCCACAGCACATGACAACCACAGGAGATTATTCTCCTCCCTGTTTCCATCACTGCTAATGGGGTTTGCTGCTCTTGTTAGGTCAAAAAAAAAAAAAAGTGTTTTCAGGCAGCGGTGTGTTTCCTGAGAACAGCGGCTCGCAGGTTTTTCGTATCCCCCCACCCCCTTTTCTCCATCATCTTTGGCTCTGGCTCTGTGCTGCCTCCTCTTCCAAGGAGCGAGCGCTGGCTCCCGGCGAGGCTTGGCAAAACCCACAACCCTTTCCCCCGTTGTGTGTCGCTTCTCACCAGAGCAGCCCCCCAGCGCCAGTTCATGGAGCAAATTCTTTTAGCTGTGCTTTTTGCCGGGAGGATTTTAACGCCGTCACTCGCCGAGTCGAGGAGAAGGAGCGCAGCTGATGGAGGGCACCGCGCTGCCCTCTCCATGCAGGAGGGTGGCGAGTGGTACAAGGAGAGGGGTACGGCAGCGCTACAGCAGCAGCTTGACAGGGCCGTTATCTCTGTGCTCTTGCAGGCCCTGGCAGGAGTTTTGATCTGATTTGCTTTGAAACTCTTATCAGACCCGCACCTCACATGCTGCAGCCCTTGTTTTTTCCCATGCTGCTAGTGCTGCTCGTTCAAAAAGCTTTTTTTTCCTCTACCCCTAACGTTAACTGTAAATAAATAAACATAAAGGCAGGTTTGAATCATTGCTGTTGCATGGCTCTGCTTGCCCGTTTCCTGGTAAAACCTACATTTAACCCCACAAGGGTAAATTGTCTTTTTCCATACACACAGGAACTATTGGGGCAAACCCGAGCTGACCCGCCCTGAGCTAATCCACTGCAGCACCCTCCTCCCTGCAGGGCTCTAAAGCAGCTGAAGAGGTGTTAATTACAGAATGGTTAAAACTCAATTTACCTTAACCAGGTGGTGGGCAGGAGTTAGAAGAAGACAAAAACCTTGCTCTGGGAAAGTGGCACCACCGAGGTGGGATTTCACAGGGGCAGTGGCACAACTGTGTCTGTACTGACTGGGAGGAGCCTTGATTAGCTCCCAGCTCTTGAAAGAGGAGAAGATTACTTTGCGAATGCTCCTCCTATTCACTTTGCCAGCAGGCTTATTTTGAGAGCAGCAGGCTAAAATCGTGGGAGAATGGGAGGAAATATCTTTGTAAGTGCTCAAGGGTGAATTTGCAGCATGGCAGAGGCCGGGAAGAGGCAGATTTCTTGGGGCAAAGCAGTGTAACAGTTACGTTGAAGAAAGACAAATGGGGACTGGGCGCTTCACGGCTGCAGAAGCGGTGATGTCCCAGCTCCATCCTACCACAGTCACACAGGAACTCCATGGATCCGTCTGCTAGGAGTCCTTCCCAGCCAGCATGGAGCTCTGAGCTCTCCAGCAAGTCCTGGAGATGGTCACCTTGAAATTAATGTCCCACCACGGGGTCAGATGGGCCATCGCAGGCTGGAGGAACCCTGGCGTGGGGGTCTCCGGCCCAGCCCTGCTCCCAGCAGGACCAGTGGGGTCCGTGGTCACTGGGGTCCGTGTCCGAGCGAGCCAGGGCATCCCTGGGGATGTGAAGCCCCCACCCACCACTGCCAGGGTGTCTTCAGGCTCACGCTGCTTTGGAGATCCCTTGGAGCCCCACACTGGTCCCAGTACCCAATGTGGCCTCCCCGGGGCAGAGCAGAAAGACATGGTCCCCCCCCTTAACCTGCCATCTACCCTGCATCAGGTTGAAAAACAGGATGATGCCTCCAGATCATCTTCAAGTCACCTCACCTGGAGACTCGGCAGAACCTGTCTGGAGTGAAACTGTGCACAGGTACAGGGCTGTCCCCCTGTGCTGGGCCACTGAGCTCCAGACCGTGACACATCCATTGCATCCGAGGAGGAGGAGCACACTGATAGCGGGAGTCAAGCTCCAGTGTGGTTTTCTGCTGAGCCCAGAGATGTTCCCATCACTTAGCGACAGCTCTCCTTCCTGCTCAGTCCCAGGATCCAATCCTGGAGGCTTTTTCTGGTTGCACCCTGTATTATCCTTCACCTGACATGATTTGGGGAATTGCCATTTCCAAATGCTCTGGGGATTTTGTCCTTGCGGTGTTGGCACCAGTTCTTTCTCGGACTGGATTTTCTGAGTTTTCCCTGTAGGGGCAGTACTTGCCTTTCAAGCCAGTCTAAAGGAAGAAAAAGATCTGTATTTTAAAAATTGATTCTTGTTCCTAGTGAACGCAGCTCTGATAACAGGACTAACATCAGCACGAGCCTGTACTCAGCAGGATTAGTAGTTATCATTTATGTTAATGTTCAACTCACTGCCTAAAGCTGCTGAGTGATTTGTGTCACCATGCGAGCCCTATTCCTCAAATTAGAATAAGGTCTATAAATCAAGCCTCCCTTTACTGTAATAATAATAACAAAGATACTACGATTGTCCTGATCGAGTGTGGGCAGTAGTCGTGCTCTGGACTGGAGATCTCCAGAACGCCCTTCCCAGCACCGGTGCTGTCATGCAGCAAGCCAAGGAAATTAATGACACGATTCAAACAGAATAAATCTCTGCCCAGTTCCCTCTGTACCCTTCAGAGAAACACCAGATCCTCTCATAAAGCAGACAGAGGCCCTCTTAACAACTTTATGTATAAAGTCAGAGAAATCTATGGGGCACCATGCAAGGATGAGCATCAGAAGTTATTCCAGCCTCAGTGCTAGTAGTTTTTACTCTAACAGCCTTAAGATACAATAATCTGATGCTGCCTTTAAGCAGGAGAGAAGAAGGAGAGAAACTGATGCTAAGGTTCTCATTTTGATGGCAAATTTTGGTAACTTGAAGATTTAAAACCAAAATCCAAGTGGAGCTAGCATACGTTACTTGAGTAGGACTGGAAAATAGTATAAACCCTAGAAAACTCAGAATCATGTAACTTCCTCACTGCTGACAAGCGTGGAAGAGCCTAACCCCTTCGGGGTAGCTACAAAATTTATCAGGGTAAAAAAATACTGTTTACGCTTCTGCTAAAGAAAGAAAGACAAGACAACTGCAAAGTGCATCTGTCTTGCAGGTGGCTCAGATATTATTGCAGCTCGCTCCTCCCTCGCTTGGGCTGCGAGTGCCTCTCAGAGGAGACGATGGCAAAGGTTTCGCAGGAAGAACGCAGGCAGTGGAACAGCTCCCATCAAATTCCCGAGTTTTGTCCCGGCGTGCAGGTCAGACGTGTCAATCCTATTAGCAGTATTATTCACGGGTCACGGCACAAGGGCTGAGGGTTGAATGTGTTTGTTCTGCAAATTGGACTAATATTGTGAAGACCATGAAAGAAGATATGTAATATGTTTGGCCTCTTGCTGCTATCTAAGATCGCAGCATATTATGTTTCCTTGAGATTACATTAGCTCAGATCCAATTTTATGGTGACTCACAGCTGGGAAAGACTGCGATTTCATTAATAACAGCCACCATCTTTTTAACATTTAATATATCGTCTATCATAGCAAAAAATGTTTGCTCTTGATTTGGAATGAGACAGCAGGCACAAAATTAAATCTGAAGCCCCCTGAGTCAGCCAGGTCATGGGCTTGCTCCTGAAAGGTGCTACAACACCCAGGTAACCTGGCAGCCAGCAAAGTGAGAGGCTGTGCTACGTTTTGGGATAAAAATGCGGATGGTGGACATGGCATCACGAGAGATCATCTAAAGCTCAGGTCAGCACAGCAGCCCCCTCCTGAAACAAGCTGTAAGTGTCTCAAACACTTCTTGTTAGATGGGCTGTGCACATCAGTGCTGTGCCGCTGGCTGGGAGGCAGATTCGGGGCCGGGGAGTGTGACACAGCTGCGCCGAACGCCACTGCCGGTACGGCAGCTGCACTGTCAGACCTCCCGGTGATCGCTCTCTTTGCTGCGCTCGCTTTCACGGTGGCGTGGCTGTCATGACACACTCCAGCCCTGCCTCTGCCACTGGCTAGAAGCAATTATCTCCGCATCGGGAATTTGATTTCCATGCTTCACTCTCACAGGGCACCGGGTGTGATAGTACTACCGGACGCGCACCCTTGGTGCAATGAGGATCTATCAGGCACAGTGGATAGCTCATCGGCATCGCCCACTGTCCCACGTCCCCCAGAGCTCAGCATTGTACCCCAAGTGTTGCAAACATCCTTCAACGTCCGCTTAAATACACTGCAGCTATAATGCAGGACTGATAAGAATAGTATTAAGCTGAGCGCTAAAACATGGAAAAGCTGTTTTTAACTGAGTGTGGCATGGTATTTTTGAAGCAGGAGGAATGTTTGATGTAAATGTTGCAAGAATAATTCATATTGGATATGTACATGAATACAAATGTGATTTGGGTGGCATGCACAGGACATTTAGAAATGGCAATCTTGTTATCCTAGCAGTAATTCGGGACTATTAGAGGGAAGTTTAGGGTCTTTAATCAGTAGGACTGTATTAGCATAACAGAGTTAATTGCAATAAAGTGAAAGATGCTGGTTAAAGAACATTTTTCTCCACCTAAGACCCACAACCTACAGTGTGCAAAAACATCAGCGGGCCAAATGCTGTCTCTGATTTGCTGAACCCTCCTCCTTCTCCCTGAGTCAAGGAGAGAAAGGGTGGGTTTGGCCCCGAGCTCCGTATCTTTGCCACGATCTCCCAGCAGGAGGAACACAGGCTGCCCTTCGTGCTTGCTCGGCTTCCTGTTCCTGTTGATGGAGTTTGCTGAAGTGCTAGCACTCTTGCACTGAGACCGGAGGCTAAAGCCCTGGGTGAAAATGCATGGCTCTTCTGGCTAACATGACAGAACTCTGGCTGGAGGAGATAGGGGGGCTTGGCCCCGCCGTTCCAGGATTGTGCCCAATCCCAGGGACAGCCTAGATTAACACCTGCATGTATTTTTTCTTTTACTGAGCTGCAGAAGTAGTGACATCTCGTAGGGCAACAGCAACCAGGCGCAAGGGCAAGGGAGGGAGCAGCCCTGGGGCTGTAACTGAGACCAGGGCCACTGCTGTCCCTGCTAACCTGCTCCGTCCCAAATCCACAATGTCACAAGCTTAACTTTGCAGCAAGTTCTGCTTGAGCAGCTGTTACCACGGAGTATTCTTGATACGGTGTTTGCAAAGTACCACTAGTGTTTATCCTCTGCAGAGATCGACTGCTTCGGGCCACGTTCTGCAGTCGGGGCAGTATTGCTTATATCCCAGCAAAATATCCGAGGATCAAACAGTTCATTCTAGATTATTCAAGATTTGAACCAGAATCATGCATGAAGCCACCTCTTTCATAGGATCACAGTGTCACCACAGTGCTGGACCTCTTGGGGTCCCTAATCCACCTCCCCTCTCAGTGGTGCTCCAGGCCCTGACCTGCTTGGCATCAGCAAATGAAGCCAAGGACACATCCCCTTCTGCTGGAAAACACTGTGTCTTTCCCCTTATATGTGGTGCACTGGGTTTGTTCCCTTATAAAGGCACTTCTCTGTCTTGGTTTAAAACCCACTGATCCTGAGATGTCAACAGTTTTATTATCTCCGTGCCCTGAGGGCTGTTCTGCAAGAAGGGTGGCTGAGAGCAGCAAAGGGCTGTAATTCAGAGCCAAGTTCACCATTGTAAAAATTTCCTTCCAAACTAGCTACAAATAAAACTGCATCTCTTCCTTGCCCTGTCTAGGAAGCCTCACTGGGAGCCTGACACACTGTTTCTTCCCTTTTGCTGCCACTTGAAGACTTTTTGGATGTTGTCTGAGATGGTCCCTGCATCCTTTTCTGCCTAATGCTCAGACCACAGCCGTGCTCCGAGGATGCATCTCCCATGACGCGCGTTGCCCTCCTCTGTGCCCCAGAGCCACTCTTTACCATTGGAGAGATAAAAGTAATCTTGAGATAAATCTCTTTATTTAACTGTAATTTATCCTGAAATTGCTGATTTGAGGAGATTGGTAGGTTCACATCTGGCCAGGCACTCCTGCGAGGTCTCCTAGTCAGGATGCTCCCTCTCAGCTGACTCACCCAGTTCAGTCTTAGTTCATCGCCTCAGTAAAAGAGGCCCATAATTGTAATCTTTCTTCTGGCAACGACCACACATTTTTCAGGGTTGGTCTGCTTTGCCTTCAGTCCAAGGACTTCAGTACCACCTCTGTCATCCTGGGTCTAGCTGCCCTCAGCTATTTCTGGGCTCTCCCACAAAGCTCCTATATAACCTTTAGAAAACAGCTCAGAATTGATCCCTTCCTCCTCCCTTTGGAGACCTGAGTTCTCTATGGGCCCGATGTCCACCTCCGCAGAGAGCAATTTTGCTGACTCTGAATGTCTCCTTTCTGTCTGAAGAAATACCTCTTTTGGTTTGTTTCTAAATCGTTTGAAAAGGAGTACTTAGGAAGGATGATTCATCTTCCCTGGGTGACACAAGCACTTCTAACTCATCTAGCAATGGCCATATGGGGTCAGACGTGAAGCCCCATACATCTCCACCGGCACGTACAGAGCACAGAACTGCTGCCGCGAGGCTTTCCTGGTGCTGCGCTTGGTGCCGCAGGGCTTCTCACAGGTTCTCTTTGTGTTTAACAGCCCGTGATTATTTTCAGCTAAAAATAACGTGCTCTAAGGTCTTGGAAGAATTAGCTGGCTTTCCTACGCCAAAAAGAAGTGCTGACTTTCTGTGTCAGTTCAAAGTTATTCTTGGTAATGAATTAGCCCTTGTTCAGACCACATGTACTTTCATGGGCTCCTCGACTCTGTCTGACTTGCTCACGGCTGCTTTGGGAGCCAAATGCCAATATATGCTCAGGAGTCGAATGCAGAGTGCTTTCATCTGGTAAAAGAAAACCTGTCAGCATTGCCGAATTATCCAAAACGAGATCTCCAACCGCGGCTGGCATAGTCAAAGCTTTTGCAAAGCATTTTTCTTGTGCAAAATACGTAGGGACTTAAAATAATACTAGTGTGTCAAGTGCAACCATAATTTCTCCTTATTAAATAAACAACTTGTAAGAAAATACTTGCTCTTCAGCAGGAAGATTTATAATGGCTACAGAAGCTACAAAAAAAGATATTCAGGCTGCCGTCAGCCGCTTTGGTGCGTGCACAAGGGCCCGGGCAGGATCTTTAAACACACCGACAACGAGTAGTTTGCTCTGTGTCTGCTTAAATCAGAGTAAAACTACACTGACAACAGAGGGAGCAGACTGCCTTTTAAAATTTTCCACAGGATCAACAACAGCTTTGGCTAAGTACAGCCAACTGAATTTTACCTTGTGAAAAGATTAAAGGTAGTTTTGGAGTTGAGGGGTGATGTGAGGATGGCACAAGCCACCATTTCAAATGAGCCTGGTTTGTAAACTTACTCTGCAAAAATAGGTAATGTCTGTTTGTAGTAAAATGCTCTGCTTCAGCCTCAAAGTTTAGCTGGAATTTCTCAGGCCAAAATTATAAGGAAGCTAAACCAGAGGTTTTATGAAAGGAACAAGCTGCAAACTTTTCATGGAAGAGGGAATATTTTACAGTTAGCAACAGATCCAAGTGTCACCTTTTTTTTATTTTAATCTTATTCCAATCCCATGATTTCCCAAAAATAGACTCACTCACCAGGAATGTCACGTTCAGCTTGTTTCAGCTAATGATATTTATGCTTTTACATTGGATGGGATTAATTTTCCTGTCCTGTTAATGCAGCATGTGATTATTAAATATCCTTACTGCATGCATAGATGTATATTTTGTGTATCAGAAAGGAAAGCAACTGGCATTTTAAATTACTGAATGATAAGTGTAGGTGACTGTTTTTCATGGAGTAAGGAATTCCTTTCAATATGATAAATGGTTATAAGACTCCCTTCTATACTAAATCAGTTCACAAGTGAATTTATTTGACAGTCATGGGTTGTGGGTCTATTGAAGAACATTTTCTGCCCCTCAGAGGCATATGTGGTGAACTGGTGTAACATCATATTATGAAGTAAAAGGTACTGAAACCTCCTAGGTGATGGTTTTTGGTACTAACACCTTGTACAACTAATGCTACAGATGAGATCTAGCCACATTTCAAGAAGGTTCATTTCACATCCACATCTAAAGAAGTGCAGCCAGTGCCTAAGCAAAAGGGGATCCAGTGACAAGCACTGAAGCAAAGTAAATTATTATTCTGGCAGTTTAAGCAAAAAGTTTTACAAAATTAGTATGCATCCATGTGTCGTTGACATATCAAATGCAAAAGTGAATTCCAACAAGGGAAATATGCCAAAATAGAAGATTTTATCCTGACATGAGTGAAGGAAACACAGACATTCAATCAGCGTAAATGTCAAGAAAGCCAAAAGAAATAAGAACTCCCATTCTGCACAGCGGATTTCCCCAGTCATAACAGCAGTGACTTAAAAATGAGACCTTGCTGCTTATGAAACTAAGAAGCCTGACTTCAAGCCTCCTGAACAGACCAGCTCACCGCCTTCAACAAAACCCCAGCAGACCTCACAATCCCCCAAAGAAATCAATAAGAAAAATGCTGAAGTTTGACCATGTTATCAAGCAACCTTGTTTCTGTACACAAAGATTCGTTTCCTCAATCGCATCGATAACAACAAAGTAAAACTTGCCTGGACCGCTATTTTTGCCTGGCATGCAGTCTGAGGAATTTGAGTAATACCCTCTTCTGTTTCACTTCAAAAGCAGCTTTCCCTTCTTCTACATGTGGGGTTGCACTGGTCCCTCTTTCCCAGGATGTTTCGGGGGTCTCCCTGCACCCCGCCCCCCGGACGGAGCCCTGTCCCCAGCTGCTCCCCGCCCCAGGGGAGATGTGCTTCCCCACATCCAACCCGACCCCCCCGGGGCTGCAGTCTGGGGCCAGGGCCCCTCATTGCATCTCCTGTCACTGCTAAGAAAGGTTTGGCTCCGACCTCTCTGTAACCAGACTCTGCAACCCAGTAACCTGAAGAAGGGTAAAACACGCCAACCACTTCCTAGATTAATTCTTTGTTTGAGTGGATTCTTCATACACATATAAAGAAAATAAAATCATTTTCATAGCTCTTAGCTTTCAGCACAAGACTCAAAAGGCATTCCCAAAGCAGGACATTCTAGCACTATTATTTCTCTACCCTCCCTCTCTCTAGATCCGTGTCCTGAGGACTGTTATTGTGCAGCAGTTTTCAACCCTGTACAAAGAAGAGTAAATGAATTTACCTTAATGAATGGTAAAGCCAACCTACCAACTCCCTTTTCCTTTATCCAAGCTAAAAGTGTTGGTGACACGAACTGATTTTGAGGGGCAAGCAGACAAAAGATTTTAATTTGTTACCACAGACTTCAATGGGGAAGTTAAGGATTTTCTAGACAAAAGACTAAGACTCAGCTAACTCCGACTGAATGCCTCTTTCTGTTCATTTTCCTTTTGTGTTGCAACTGCTAACGGTGCTAAAAGAAAGACCCCGATGACCGACATGCCGGTTCATTCCCGTTATTGAAATCTGTGCTCTGAAAAGCAGGCAGGGTCAGCTGAGCTCTGGGCAAAGCTGCAAAGCAAATCAACATCTCTCCTCTGCAAAGCTCTGTTTGCTATCAGCCTCAGCCTAGGTTTGGGTGGAGCAAAACATTTCCAAAAGCATACACGGATTATATGGTTTGTTTGCAAGCCACGCTGCCTGGAAAACATGAAAACAGCTGAATATACAAGAGCTAAAACTAAACAAACTGTGAACGTGGAAATCAGATTTGCAGTCAGTTTGAGTGTGAGATTTATTGACAACTGGTATGAACTGCCCTCGCTACCATAACCATGATGTACTTTTGACATGGCTGCAGACTTTGGGGAGGACAGAACAAGCATGTGTCTTCATTTGAGCAGTGAAGGGATCTAAGAGTTAATTCTTGATATTTGCTTCTCCTCTTGTGTGAGGGTATTGGCAAGTACAGTAATCTCTCTGGCTTCCTAATGCCTCGCCATCTCTCAAATCTAGATGAGAAGAAAGGTAAGCTTCACAAAATAGGGCAGTGAAGAGCACACAGAGAAGAAAAGTGAGCCAGCAGTGAGTTGTTACCTCCTGTGGAAAAAAAAATTAGATCACAAAGTTAACTAGCCCAGATAAAGAAATTGTGAATGGAATTTAAATTGCCTTCAAACTTCTTGGAGGTCCTAAGAAATATCTGTAAAACAGTCTCTTACATCCATTGTTAGATAAAAGTTAATGTGGACCTAGGTTTTTCCAATGATAATGTGGGTGATCAACACATTTTAAAGAACAAAAACTATGAACAGCAGTAGAAAATGTAGAAGGAATTGAAAAGCAGTATCATATGGATGATTTACTGCCTGAGGAGGGGGAGAAATGTTACCGGACAACATTTTATTTACTGAATCTATTAAAAAGGTGGCTTGGTCATGAAGAAAATCTGTCTTAGGTGACTGTTGTAATTTTAGAAAGCTGCTGACCGGCAGTGACTGTACATCTGCTGAACAAATTGGCAAACTGCCCCTGTTTCCAGTTCTTCATCCTGAATGATTTAACGAGATGTGGCTTTGAATGCGGCGTGGTACAGCTGGATTTGTTTCATGCCAACTCCTGACGCTGAATTTTTCTGCAGCTCTTTCAGAGCTTTTCCATCCCTCTTTTCATGCAGGGATGGATGGCACCGGTCAGGGGAGGTCACGCTATCGGCATTGTCACTAGGACATCTTTGTTGTCTTGGGCAAGAAGCTAGGTCATAAAAACATGCTGCTGGCTTGAAGCACTGGTAGGACGCAGAGTAGGAGAACAGGGCACAGGACCGAAGCATCCTGTCTCACTGAGCTCAGTATCTGCCATCAGAGTGTCGTGGTTTAGGCCTGATTGGCAGCCAACCACAATGCAGCACCTCTCTCTCCCTTCCCCTCCGGCAATGAGAAGGGACAGAGAGCCAGGCTTGGGGTTCGAGATAGGACTGGGATGGGGGAAAATCCCCCTTTTATGATCACAAGCAAAAGGCAGACTCGTTAGGGGAAGAAAAAAAAGAACATAGATTTATTACAGACACTAACAACACATAACAGAGTAGGACAGTGAGAAGCATTGCCACATCTTGAGAACACCTTCCCCCCACCCCTCCCTTCTTCCCGGGCTCAGTTCTGCTCCCGATATCTCTACCTCCTCCCCCAGTGGTGCAGGGGCAGGGAATGGGGGGTGCAGTCAGCGCTGCCACTTCCTTCATCTTCGGTGGGGGGAGTGTCCAAAACTTGTTACCCCCTGATCCATCGTGGTCCCCCTCTCACAGCAGACAGTCCTCCACAAACTTTCTCCGACTTGAATTCCTCCCACGGGCCGCAGCGTTCCCCACACTGCTCCGTCGTGGGTCACTAACTTCCTCCGACTGGATTCCCTCCCACGGCTGCAGCCCTTCCCGAGCTGCTCCGGCGTGGGACTCCCCCGCATGCTGCAATCCTCCCAGCGCTGAATTACAGCAGCGGGGCTGCCTTTTCCCACGAGACCCCGGCCTTCTTTGGGCACAGAACCTTGATCAGCCGAGCAGGAACAACAGGCTGTAATTCAATGTCTGCTCCACCGTAGATCTCCATGGGTGGCAGGGGGGGCCGCCCTGCCGTCTCCCCACAGGATACAGGAGGGTCTCTGCTCCGGCACACCTCCCCCCTCCTTTCTTCCTCCGTTCCTCCACTGACCTTGGTGTTCATGCAGCTGCAGCAACTCCTCCTCACCAGTCCCACTGCCCGTCACCACGTCCCTTCTTAAATACGTTATCGCAGAGGCGCAGCCGATTGGCTCAATTTCCCAAACAGAAGTGGAGCTGACGTGGAGCTGGGGGAGCTTCGAGAAGCTTCTCACAGGGGGCCGCCCCGATAGCCCCCTCCCCTGCCACCAAAAAACCACCACTCACTCAACCCAGGACACAGAGGCAGGCAAACCACCTCATTCCGAGCTCCGTAAATTTATCTTGCGATTAGCTACATCATTTACTGCTGGAAGGCTGTTCCCAAAGCTGCCCCTTCCAGATTAGAAACCTCCTAACATCCAGCCCATGTTTACTGCTGTCCAGTTTGCACCCGTCCGCGCGTCCTCTTGTGCAGACATGCACCACCCCAGCAGTGCTTCTGTGCCGTTCTGCGCTTGGGCCAGTGTGACTGTGGGTGGCCAGCACTGCGGGCGCAGCAATGCCCACAGTCGGTAGGGTTAATCTTTCTCTACCTCTACAGATAACATCTATTCTGACCTGACTTAAACTCATATTTGCCGTTACATGGCTACGCCGCACGGATGGCTCACAGTTGTCTGGAGATCAGCCTGTTTGTTAAGACTTCCTCTTCCTTTGTTATTTGGAGCTGATGAGTATTCAGTAGAAATCCCTGTCATTTGCTACAAGAGCACAATTTTTCACTGTTAAATTTCAGCCCATCTCTGACTGGTTGTTCTCTGTACTTGGTCACTGTCAAGCTTTGTGCTGTCAGCAAACTTCATTATTATGGCGTTCTTTTGGCCATCCAAGCCCAAACCTAGTCTGACAGAACCATTAAAAAAAGGTTGCCACTGGATTAATTATTACACTTGCCAATTCTTTCATGATTCACTGTTCTAACTAGTTCCCTTGCCTTAAGCGTGATAGTCTTTGAGCTTTTTTTCTGCCTTGTATTTGATGAAAAGACCACACAAAAATTTACCTTTTCCATATATAGACCACACATCCACACTGTGCAGTTTGTCTTCTGCTCTGACTTATGTGGAAAAATAAACTGTTTTTATTCATTCTGACTCTTGAAAAACCCAGTTTGGCTGGATTTAGACAGTTTCTGAATTTATCTCTGTGTTTTTCAAACTCCAAGCCATTCCATGGCCTGAGTGTGTTTGCTGTATGGGATCATGCTGCTCAAGAACTGGAAGGGCTTGACGTGCTCCAGAAAGACAAGCCACATAATTATGGGGTTGTCATGCTGATGGAGTTGCCCAAACAGGGTGAAGCCACACTGCAAGACCAGAAACTCTGCTTGCAAAGAGGTCAAACCACTTACGATCCCCAAAGGTTTCTGTATTTTCTGGGAGAACAAGCCACGTGACCCACAGCCTCATTACAATGAAAAGCAGGCCTGGGGAGCTTGGGAAAAGACTTTGACTCCAGCCTCAAGGAGATCACATTGAGCATCCCTGAAGTAGCCACCCTTCACAATGCTGCAAGTCCCAAACTGGAATGACATGCAAGTCAGATAGCTACCAAAAGCATGAGGAGATGAGGAGGTGATCCCTCTCTCTCCGTTAGGATGGAATGGATGAGATGGGAACTCAGCCCTTTCTGCGGAAAGCAATAATTATCAGTGCATGTGTCATTCCTGTTCCAGTTCTCTGATTGCTAACCAAAATGTCGCATCAGCTAAGGAAAACACCATCACTTTCCATGTGAGCAATGAATGTGTTTCTGCTCACTGCTCACACGGCACAGAAGACAAAAGACCCGCCAGAAGAACAGAAAAAGCCTCTGAAGAGCCTACAATTCAAAAGGAAGCAGTGAGGATCTGGAAGTGCTCCCAGATTAAAGCGATTTTGCACCTGGGGTACAAAAACATGCATCCAAAGTGAGCACAACTCTGCTGACATGGCTTTGCAGTGGAGAGCAGAGATGTGATGCTGACTGACAGAGGATCAACAGCCCGCGTTTCTGGATGACACCATCTCGCCTACCAGCAGCAGCAACTCAGCTTTGCTCGCTGAGCACAAACACAAGCAGCTGCATGTGAGCCAATGAAGTTCAAAGGGAAGAAGGTCACCCTCACGGGGGAAATAAAAGCAGCTCAGTTATCATTGACGTTACAGAGTGCACAAGAAGCTCCCAAAGCTAATGTGCTGGTGTGTCATCTCCAAGTGTGAAGGCACGGCTGAAAATCAGGCTGAGTTGCAACAAGCCCGTACCTTCCACCTCCTCCGAGTGTCCACCACACCCCCTCATCTTTCTGACCTCCTTTATGCCAGATCAAACTCACCGTCAGCTCATCTCTACCTTGCCCCATGCCTCCTGCCCAGGCCAGAAGCCAGAACATTAACACATCTCATGTAGATCTTCATACCTGGGCTGCCGTTGGCGCCTTGGCAAGGCTGAGCCTAGCCCCAGCCTTCAGCCCTTCCACTGCTGCTGAAAGCCAACAAAAGCACGTCTGCATGGTTCATCCAGGTCAGCAAGATAAAACTGTGTGGTTTGGAGCTTGCACTGCTTTTGGATCTTGCTGGTTTTGCTTTTTGCCTCCAAAAGTTGAAATTCACTTACTTATGGGGAAGACTTAACTAAACACCACATGGATAGAGGATAGCTTTCTGCTCTGAGCTACCTTTGCTGAAGCTATGCAGAACTTATACCAAAGATTACACCCAATGGGGAGTCCAGCAAATCTGAACAGCATCACTCCCATGTTTCTTACTTCCCTGTTGCTTTGGGACTGTGAAGCTCAAAGGCTGACAACAACTCCTATTTCTTCTCCTAAAACCGTGACTGGCCATCAGATAATAAGGAATGGCTGCCAGCCAGCAGGAAGAGATCCTTGTTTGGAGAGCTGTTCCTTGAAACTGAAGAAAAGGAAAGGACAGGTTGCATGAGAAAGCAGCACAGGAAATTTGAGTCCAACACTTTTTCCTCCCTGGACTGTGTCCCTGGACCAACATCGCTTGTTTTCAAAGAGTTATATGGAGAGCTGAAACCTAGAACTGCTCCTCACTTCTGCAGCTGCACGCAGTGGCTTCTGTACTATTAGAATTATCTGAATGCTCAGACTGGCAACAGGAGCAGTTTCTGCAGTCCTGAAAAGACCAGATAATAACGTAGACTCATCTGGAAACATATTAAAATATGTTTTCTCTGTGCTTTGACTGATAAAGAAATATATTGCCATTAATGGTAATTACAAGGCCATCAAAGCACTGAGGAACAGGAAGGCTTTCTAAGAAAAAAGGTATTTTCAGAAGGGGTAGCACATTGACTTTCTCAGTTGCATTTTGAATATAGCTTGGCTTGGAAATTTATGCACCTCTAAGGAAAATCCATAGAAGTAGCAGAAACAAGAAAATTTTTCAGGACAGTTCTTCGAAACTGATTTGACTGCGATGTGAGAGAATAAAAAAATGCCAGTGAATGGAAATGTCACTTAGGAATTAACCACCTCCAGCATCACCACACTTGAAGATGGAAAGAAACAAAAAAGATAAAGGAGAACAAAAGAGAGAACAATTTGATATGATTGCATTTGGAGCAGGAATGTTTGTAAAATTTTTGGCTTCTAATCTGAACATAAAAAATACACAACAGTAACCAAAAAAGAACATCACAATACTTGCAGAGGGTGAAAATGGCAACCTGCCTGCTATGTAAATGCTTTGTCCAGAGTTTTGGGGTATGAACTGGAGCTTGTCTCCAGAGAGAAGGTAATGCTTTATGTAAGGACAAGCTTTGAAGGAGGAAAAGCGGTGTTTTCAGCACCCAGAGGCTGCACTTGACTATGTGGCATCAAGCAGGTTGGTACCTAACCAATTTCTAACTCGCTCGGCCTGTTTGACTCATCGCGGAGCTATCTGAGCACTGGTGTTCACATACCTTGACTTACACTGCGTGGGCACTAGGCATCCGAGTCATCTGGTCTGCCTTTATTTTTGAAGATGACAAACACCCTCCACAGAAGTTCTGAAAAGAGCCCAGCTTCATGTGCAACCATTCGAGTAATGCAACGTTTTCCACAGAGAGCAGCACTCCAAAATTTCCTACGTGACCAGAGGCCACAAAGGCCTCTATCGACACAAACACCATCAAATACAAAACATATTGTAAAAGTAGGTCTTTCTCTTAATGTTATCAAAAATATACTATGAAGGGGAAATAATTAGGGGTGACTCCTCACAGAATGATATGTTACTGATAAGATTTTTCCCCATCTTAATGGATACATAGAAAAGATCCCATAAAAGCCACCCAAAATACATAAGTGGACAATCTAATGTGATCTGATAGGAAGTGACAATGTAATGTGATGTGATGTGAGGGGAGCAAGTAAGGGATCACGGTGGGGGGTAACTGACTTCATGTGAGAATTCAGGACGTAGAATTCCCTTTCTGGAACAGAAATGGTTATCAGAAAACAGTTTTTATTTGCTTATCTTTTAAACTCCCACTTTGAAAATCTGAAGATTTACAATCTCTAATGAAAACCACTATGAGTTCTCTTGTTCTCTCTCACACACATAAGCTCATGTGCACACTGCTGTAATATGCAAAGTAATTTACCTACTAAAACCAATTACAGGTTTGCTACAGTGAATAATTATACAGAAGATGGAATTTATATTTTTCTTGGTATTTTATAAAATACGCTCAATTTGTTTCAAAATAACTTAAGACAGTATTTTCTGAAAACTGCACTGTAGCTATTTCATGCTAATTTTGTTATAAAAGATGATACGCTAGAAATTACTTGTGGTTAAATATGCCTAATATAAACTAAACAAGATCATATGAAATGATCACGGAGTATTTGCATTTTTCCCCCTCTGGACCTCTTTTCAAACTGAAATGCAAATGCACGTAGTGGGAATAAACAAGAAGAGGTAGAGACATGCCCACGCCTGCAGGGCTGCAATCTTATTGGCATCACAGAGGTGTGGTGAGCTGGCTCCAGTGCCTGGAGTGTTGGAAGGGAAGGGCACAGGCTGTTTAGCAATGAGCAGCTGGAGTGCCAGGAGCTTTGCCTGGGGATAGATGAGGAGCCAACCAAAAGCTTATTCATCAGGATTAAAGGGAGGGCAGGGACAGGAGACATTATAGTGAGGGTCTGCTACAGGCCACCTCACCAGGAAGACCTAAAGGATGAGTCACACTATACACAGATGGGAGCAGAGCAGGGTAGGAAAGCCAAAGCCCTGACAGAATTAAATCTGGCCAGGGATGTCAAGGGCAACAAGAAAAGCTTCTACAGGTAGGTCAGTGATAAAAGGAAGACTAGGGAAAATGTGAGTCCTCCCTGGAAGGAAACAGGAGACCTGGTTACCTGGGACATGGGGAAGGATGAGGTACTCAAGGACTTTTTTGCCTCCATCTTCACCAGCAAGTGCTCCAGCCACACAGCCCCAGTCGCAGAAGGCAAAGGTGGCGACTGGGAGAATGAAGAATCACCCACTGTAGGAGAAGAACAGGTTTGAGACCATCCAAGGAACCTGAAGGTGCACGAGTCCATGGGACCTGATGAGATGCATCCACAGGCCCTGAGGGAACTGGCGGGTGAAGCGGCTAAGCCACTATCCATCGTATTTGAGGAGTTGTGGCAGCCCGGTGAGGTTCCTGCTGACTGGGAATGGGGAAACATAACCCTCATTTTTAAAAAGGGAAAAAAAGGAAGACCCAGGGAATGACAGGCCAGTCAGTCTCACCTCTGTGCCCAGCAAGATCGTGCAGCGGATCCTCCTGGATCTATGCTAGGGCACGTGGAAAATAAGGAGGTGACTGGTGACAGCCAACAGGGCTTCACTAAGGGCAAATCGGGCCTGAGGAATCTGGTGGCTTTCTGTGACGGGGTTACAGAGTTGGTGGGCAAGGGAAGAACAACTGACGTCATCTACCTGGACTTGTGCAAGGCATTTAACACTGTCCCACACGACATCCTTGTCTTTAGATTGGAGACACGTGGATTTGACAGATGGACCAGTCGGTGGCTAAGGAAATGGCTGGATGGTTGCACTCAGGGAGCTGCAGTGTCCAAGTGGAGAGCAGTGACAAGTGGCCTTCCTCAGGGTTTAACACCTTTGTCAGCGACACGGAGAGTGGGATCGATGCACCCTCAGCGAGTTCACTGACAACCCCGAGCTGTGTGGTGTGGGGACAGGCTGGAGGGCAGGGATGGCACCCAGGGGGACCTGGGCAGGCTGGAGAGGGGGGCCCGGGCAAACCTCATGGGGTTCAGCAAGGCCAAGGGCAAGGTCCTGCCCGTGGGCCGGGGCAATCCCCAGCACAAACCCAGGCTGGGCCCTCGAGGAGTGGCTGGAGAGCAGCCCCAAGGAGAGGGACTGGGGGGGTTGGTGGGGGGAAAACTGCCCGTGAGCCAGCCCCGTGCGCTGGCAGCCCAGAACCCACCCGTGCCCTGGGCTGCAGCCAGAGCAGGGGGGGCAGCAGGGCCAGGGAGGGGATTCTCCCCCTCTGCTCCGCTCTGGGGAGACCCCCCTGCAGTGCTGGGGCCAGCTCGGGGGCCCCCAACAGCAGAAGGACCCGGAGCTGCTCGAGCGGGGCCAGAGGAGGCCACGGAGATGCTGGGGGGGCTGGAGCAGCTCCCCTGGGGGGCCGGGCTGAGAGAGTTGGGGGGGTTCAGCCTGGAGAAGAGAAGGCTCCGGGGAGCCCTTCGAGCGGCCTCCCAGGGCTTAAAGGGGGGGCAGGAGAGGGGGGGAGGGACTCTGGATCAGGGGGAGTAGGGACAGGATGAGGGGTGATGGTTTTAAACTGAGAGGGGAGATTTAGATGAGGTCTAAGGAAGAAATTCTTCCCTGTGCAGGTGGGGAGGCGCTGTCCCAGGGTGCCCAGAGCAGCTGTGGCTGCCCCCTCCCTGGAAGGGTTCAAGGCCAGGTTGGACGGGGCTGGGAGCCCCCTGGGCTGGGGGAAGGGGGCCCTGCCAGGGCAGGGGGGTTGGAACTAGATGATGTTTAAGGTCCCTTCCAACCGAAACCTTTCTATGATTCTAAATCCAAATTATTTCCCTGCACTAGTCTTGAAATCCTTGTTCACAAATTTAGTCCAGCCTTGTAAAATTGGAAAGATCCTGGTAATCATTTTTGAGGAACCATTTACATCTGAAAGAGCTGTACTAGACAAATGATCAAAACACTTTTGTCTCACTGATTTTGATTTATCACTCTTTCATAGTAGACAGTGTCCTTTTCTTTTTTTTTTAAACAAATCTAGTTGTTATCCTCACTTCTTGCACAAACTTGTATTTTCTGTGTTTAACCTGAGCCCTTTCCAGCACAGCTCCATGACCAGTGAAATGCATATGCAGTCATTAAGGGTTTATCTTCTTAATGTGGTATCATTTAAAATGAGGTGCAGTGGGTGTTCTACCTCTCCACTGAGATCATCTTCTGAATCACCATGGGATTGTTCCCCCTTCTTTCAGATCCCTTAGTGTAGCTTAAAGAGAGCAGTAGGGTCTTGGTGATACACGCAATGGTAGAAACTAGAATGAAGAATACTTGTGTAAAATCACCTTGTGAATGAAAACAGTCCTTGGAATAGTTTAAATATGAAATAAAAACTAGGAACTGGCCATATCACATGCAGAACTGGAGATATACCATTAGGTTTGCATGTGTCCGTTTAAAACAATCTTTTGTGTCCTGATAGAGAATCAGACTTTGCTTCTCTTTCCTGAAGTTACCATTTTAAATACTTCTGATCTCCTAAGGGGAGAAAGAAATTTAACTTAGGTTACAAGTGTCAACCCTGTTTGTCTCTCAGCACTGTACTTGTTTGGTACTTATCTACAACTGCCTCAAGACACCAACGCAGGAAAAGCAGCCTGCCCTGCAAGGCTCAGACAAACAGGCCATGAATGGCGACAGAAACTGAAGTGCTTTGTGCTGCGACCTAGCTGCGGCCGAAACAGAAGCCCGAACAGAACAACTGAGCGCATTACCCCTCAAGTGAGATTAATTTGCTGACAGCTGACATACTTGCTGCTAGGTATTAAGAGATCACAAACCCAAGCCCTTACTAGTTGCATGTCTATGAAGCATACAGAACAAAATCCGCACTGTCAACAATTTTTGCTATATACCCTAAGAGTCTCCATTATGCTTGGTAAGAAGTAACCTTTCACACCACAGAGGGTTGAGGCAAAGCCTTCAACAAGATAATATAGTTTGCATACAGTACCATTTTCTTTCCTAAAGCTACCAGGAAACGTGGCACGTAGCCCTGCATGCTATCACTGGGAGACAGCTAAATCACACCACCTTGGTTTAACAGAGAGAACCCGTAATTTCACCCAGAAGCTTTAATACACTTACTTACTCCTATATTTTTCCTTCCCTTTTCTCTCTCAGCTTTAAAGGCTTTGCCTATCTTAGCTGTTTAAGCCTTAGCATATCATTGCATTAACACTGTTTTGGTTATCGGTGAGGTGGGAGACAGGTGGGATACATACTTTCCAACATAATTTCACTACTTGTCTAAATATACCATGAAAATCTATTTATTCAGTGAAAATTCTCAACTGTATCAGCAATAGCTTGACTGTGTAGGCAGAGAGTAAAGTACCTGATCTTTCTGTGTATAAAACATAGGTCTCCCCAGGACATGCTGTGAGTCCTTTTCCTGAGACCCGAGATGTTTTTGTTAACCTCAAGCCTTGCTTCTCATACAAATAACTGAGTTTCCTTAGCTACAAGCTGATACCTACTTAGTAAAAAGGGATTTCTTGAAAATGGGTATCATCAGCAATGGGGATGTTGTGCTTATACACTGGGGGATGCTTTGCTTACACTTTTGCCTAAGCTATTTTATAACTCGATGCGTCACTGGCACACTCAGGCTTTTCCACAGGATGCCTCTTTTTATTCTTTGCTTTTCTAAGCCTTTCTAAGCTTTTCTGGGTAGGTCATTACAATGCCATCATGCCGTACTGCCAGCAATGCCAGCGGGATGTGAGGATTACAACCAGTACTGGTGGCTCTCCTGACACGGCTCCTGACTGGAAGCGTCCCTGGCTGAAAACTTCACTCTCCCACTCATTGGATTTTTCCACAGCTGTGTGTTTCCACCTGGACCTGCTCCTGCTGGGAACACATAAGCCGTGTTAAAAAATCCTGATGCCCTGCACTGCCCCAGACTTGCAGTGCCATCCCCTGAAGCAGTGACCCACAATCCCACCTCATGGCAACATTGCCTGTACTTTTTAGGGGAATTCAACAGCTTTTGGGCAAAAAGAGCCAAAAATATCCTTGAAAGCCTCTTAGCTTCGCTTGCCCAACGCATCAGACAGTGTGGAGAGGGACGATGCGGCCCATGTTGGAGGCCAAGCCCTGCCAAAGCAGGCACAAGGAAGGGATGAGGATTGGGGTCTCTAGCATTGCGAGGGGCCATAAATGGGTTAAAAAGGCATTTTTTTTTTTCCCCACACGGGTGAAATTCTGAGGGGAGATAGCCCAAATTGAGGGGAGCCACGCTTACCTGAGGGGAGCTGTGACCTTCCCCTGCCCCACCTGGGGCCGCCCCCTCGTCTGGCGGATGCCTCCCTGAGGCAGGCACAAGGCGGGAAACAAAAATCTTGGGGGGGGGGGTTAGCGTGGTGAGGCCGCATTAACGGGCCAAAAAGGCGGGGTTTTAGCAACACGGGTGCAGCCCTGAGGGGCGGTAGCCCCCGCGGGCCGGCCCCTTCGCCTGGCTACGAGCCGCCCGGGCTGAGGCGAGGCCCCTGAGGCGAAGGGAAGGCGAGAGGAGGCAGCTCTGCTCCGCCTCTTCCTGCGGCAGCCGCGCAGCTGCCGCCATGGCGCCGAGGCGGGCGGGCGCCGCGCTCCTCTCCGCCGCCCTCCTCCTCCTCCTCCTCCCGCTGCTGGGGAGCGCGGGGCTGAGCGGCTACTTCGGCACCAAGTCCCGCTACGAGGAGGTGAACCCGCACCTGGTGAGCGACCCGCTGTCGCTGGGTCCCGCCGCGGCCGGGTCGCAGGTGCCCGCCGCTTGCGCGCCGCTGCAGCTCCGCGCCTTGCTCCGCCACGGCACCCGCTACCCGACGGCCGGGCAGATCCGCCGCTTGGGCGACCTGCACGCCCGCCTCCTCCGCCGCCGCCCCGCCGCCGCCTGCCCCGCCGCCGCCTCCCTGGCCGCCTGGCAGATGTGGTACGAGGAGAGCCTCGACGGGCGGCTGGCGCCGCAGGGCCGGCGCGACATGGAGCACCTGGCCCGCCGCTTGGCCGCCCGCTTCCCCGCCCTCTTCGCCGCCCGCCGCCGCCTGGTGCTGGCCAGCAGCTCCAAGCACCGCTGCCTGCAGAGCGGGGCCGCCTTCCGCCGCGGGCTGGGGCCTTCCCTCAGCCTCGACAGCGACGGTAAGCCCGGCCACCCCCTCCCCTCGCCTTCCCTGAGGGAGCCGTGAGGCCGGTCCCCTGCCCCACGGCTGAGGGGGG
This sequence comes from Tyto alba, assembly GCF_018691265.1. Taxonomy (NCBI): domain Eukaryota; kingdom Metazoa; phylum Chordata; class Aves; order Strigiformes; family Tytonidae; genus Tyto; species Tyto alba. The sequence goes on along the minus strand of NW_024881261.1, from coordinate 38,991,902 downwards.
GACCCTGCACCTCGCCTCCCCCCCCCCCGTGGGGACGCCGCTGTGTCCCCGGGAGGGTGGCTGGGTGGCCGGTACCCGCCTCCCTGAGGCCTGCGTTTGCTTTCAGAGGTGGAAGTCAATGATTCCTTGATGCGGTTTTTTGATCACTGCGCCAAGTTTGTGGCCTGGGTGGAAGAGAACGACGCGGCGATGTGCCAGGTGGAAGCCTTCAAAGAGGGGCCGGAGATGAGGAAGGTCTTGGAGAAGGTTGCCAGTGCCTTGTGCTTGCCGGTGGAGGAGCTAAACGCAGGTAATGAATGCCTGTTACAGGTGGCTTCGGCTCCGAGCCTGGCTGGGAATAGCTCCCAAAATGTGAAGTTATGCATTTTAATGCATAAGGTAATTTAAAATATGCTGCAGGTCGGAGACACAGTCTCTAATTAAATGCATGAGGCTGTAGGTGTATATTGGTGTGGCAGTAATGAATGCTTGTTAGTCAGTGGTCAGAAGAAAAAGACGTTTGAAAATATTTTTCTTGTAGATGAAATCAACTTTACATTTGTTTGGAAGGACATGAGTGTTAGTCCTTCAATTCTGCTTTTTCAAGCAGGTGTAGCCTCTGTAAAAACTATTTCAATTCAAACTCACAAATAACTGGAGGGAAAAGTGGACCTGTATGGTAGTGTTGTAAATTAATTTCTTCAGCATAGAAGTGCTAGGTTTCCCTGGGTGGTCAAGGGGACACCCCCCAGCAAACAGGCATTGCTGCTGTTTCCAGCAGGTCCCTAAAGCATCAATCCCAAAGTTGCAGCATGCTGCTGTTCAAACCCAGCTGCAAATGTCGAAGGTGAGTAGTGGTAGTTAGAGATTACTCTGTGTTGAAAAGACACACCTCCCCTGTGTTGACTCTTCTGTCCTTTGTGGTGATGAGGATATGCTGCTGGTTGACACCTATAGCATGTACATCAGGAGATGTGCAGCATTTGATGTGGAATACTCTCGTTTTCACCTCATAGCAATGTGTTTTGAAAAGCTTGCGGTCTGAAATTTGGATTCTGCGCCATAATTCTGTTGAAAACTGCTTATTCTTGGTGCTTGGCCTTTGGACTGGCAGTTACTTAACTGCATTATGTTGTTTGAATTGCTAAATTGTAATTACATTTCATTTTAGGAGCAAGTTGAGAGGAAGTTGCTAATTGTGTAGCAGTGGTTTATCTTTTGCTTGTTTGCTGGATTTATTGCAGATCTTGTTCAAGTGGCTTTTCTTACCTGCTCATATGAGTTGGCTATAAAAAATGTGACCTCCCCATGGTGTTCACTCTTCAGTGAAGAAGATGCCAAGGTACATACTACATGGGAGAGAGAATTGAGAATTCTTCAAAAGACGATTTAGTGTTCAGATACAACTCTTTGCATAGTCAGGATTTGTAAGTCACGTGCCCCTTATTTTTCAACTTAATGAACCACTTCTTTGGTATCCAAGTTGCTTTGGATTAATCAAGCAGCAAGACTGAAACACCCTTCTTTATTCAGACTCAAGTACTGGTGCAGTCTTGATTTGTCCTGATAAAAATTGTCTTTTCCTATTGTGCTTAATTCATATAATGCCTTTATATCGGTAACATCAGAAATGCTGTGGACAGCTTTGTTTTGCGTATGATAATCATGATAAAATGCCTTGATTCTGGAGGACATCAAATGAGGTCTTCTAGGTCCTCTAAGATACTTTTTACATGGTTTTGGGGACTATCAGATCTCTGAACCTAATGCCTGTTAAATAAAACTGGTAAAACACAGATAAATGAGACTTAAGTTGGTTCTTCTTTCAGAAGGTACCTGATACACTCTCTGATGTTCAGTAAGGCTCCCCCCCTCCCCCCCCCAGGCTCTTAAGGAAACTTAGTACCTCTGGGAAAGAGGGGAGATCTCTACAGAGATAGGTGGTTGACTAAAGGGTAGGCAGTGGAGTTAGGAGTAAATGCTCTCCTCTCAGAGAGAAGCGGGGTCACCATGGACTTCTGCTGAGACCTGTGCTGTTCAATGCATTTATAAATAACTTAGCAGTGAAGTGGGAAAGCTTCCTGATTATGTGGAGTCACTTGGGATAATGAGAATACAGGGTGTTTGAGAGGCTTTGCAGTGAGGGTGAATTACACAGCAGTACAGTGGCAGGTGGTGTTCACTGCGAAGCAATGCGTATGGGATAAAAAGTTGAAATCTCATATATGAGGCAACTGTCTCTCAGATCCATTGTGCCAATGAGAAGTGAAATTTTGATGGTATAGATGTGTGAAAATGTCGGCTCAGCTACAGTAAAATTAATGAACAAAAATGGAAAAAAAACAACTTAATTGCTAGGAATTGTAAGAAAAGGAACAGAGAACAAGGAGAGCGTTGTGTGCCCTTACATAAATCCGAGGCACAGTTCTATCTTTTTGAGATGTGTGCACATCTCTAGAATGTAGAAGTAGACAAACTCAATTAAAGGTATGGGATTGCTTCTGTCTGGAGGGGGTTTAACAAAGCCAAAGGTCTTTGACCTTCATAAAACAAAATCAGAAATGCTAAAAAAGGCAGTGGATAATGATTAGTGCAATAATAAAAACTTGTGAACTCTAACTTTAGGTACTGGAATACCTGAATGACCTGAAGCAATACTGGAAGAGAGGATATGGCTATGACATCAATAGTCGCTCTAGCTGCATTTTATTCCAAGATATCTTCCAGCATTTGGACAAGGCAGTGGAAGAGAGCAAAAGGTAAATAAAAAGGCTTTTGTGCTTTGACTGCAAACTGTCTTTCTGTGATCAGTCCTGAGTTGGATATAATGTGAATAGAAGTAATTTACTTCCAAACATAAAAAAGTTAGGAGAGTTTGAGCTAGGAGTATTTTAATGGAGAGAATACAATTTTTAAGAGTAGCATTACTGTAAAGAGTGTATATATATATATTTTGGTTTTGTTCTTCCATTGATGCTCTTGTGCCCAGCTGTTGTATTTCCATCTAGCTTCTTGATCCACACAGGCCTTCAAGGGACAGCCCAGCTGCTGTGTCGGATAATGGTGTTCTCTACCTGTACAGTTTGAGAAGAGGCCACTGAGTTAGAGCAATGAGCTTTTTATTTAAAATGTCCTTGTTAAAAATAATTTGTGGCAAAAATGAAAGACTGGGGGTTGAAAGGATCCCTGTGATACATTCTGTTAGCTGGTTACTTAATCACTTCAGAGTGGCAGTCTGTCTTTCTGCACGTGCTTGATTTGAGTCTCTTGCATTATTAAGGGTGTTGAAATGTAATTACGGAGATATAAATATTACATACCAATCCAAATGCTTGGTTATCTTGGACCAGAACAGGCTGTTGCAGGATTGAAGAGGCTGGAGCTGTAACAGCAAGCTGGTCTTGTAAGAAACCTGCTTTGTTGTAACTGGGGAAGGGCAAACTTCAGACAATATACTCAGTGTTCTGTAAGAACTGGAAAAAGACGCTTCTGTCCTGAAGTCATAAATGCCTTGATTTGTTGCATGAAGCCAAAGTCAGTGGTTTAGCTGGCAAGTCTGAGAACTCTGTCTAGGATATTCAGTTTCCCATCCTTATTCTTTTACAGCAAAGCAGTAGTTTGGGAACAACACTGTAGCTGTAGAAAGGTATTAGGCCTTACAAATAGCTGTTAGTAGACTTGAAGAGGCAATAATCGGGTGTCTCCAAAGGGTGGTGCTCTGCTAAAGTGTTTTGTCTTCATCTGTTGCCATGATTTGACGACAGTCGTTTTGTGTCAGTGGAAGAACAATAGCAGTGGAACTCCATCCGCAGAGAGTTGCACAGTCCTCAAAACTGCCTTTGTAGTGTCATGGATGTAGCCATCCCTATACTTCCTTAAAAATTAGAGATGAGATGTGTGTACTGTTTTTGTGTATTGTTTACTCCTGTCAGTCAGCAGTTGTGGTTCAGTGTCAGTTTGGTGTTGATCTTGTCTCATGTGAATCAGGATGATGGGGAGAAGTAAAATATGAACAAAACTGAGATCTGTTGTGGTGTGGAGAAAACAAAGGCTTCAGTTACAGGTTGGGGTGTTTGTGCAGTAGAAATAGCTGCTTTTGCTCTCATGTTGTGATAATGTTATTTTATGAGCTGATTTAGGCTTAAATGCAGTGCATTCATATGAAAACTAATTTACAACCTGTTCCACATGCACACTGAGGAATTATAAATTCATAGTTTAGTGATAAGTCACATGAATTAATACCTTAGCGGAGAAGTGTGGAAATGTTTATAATACTACACAATATCGAAGATGAGATCTTAAGATTGTGTAAATATTGTGCCACTAAATACTGATAGAAACCAGTTTATAAGTAGCATTAACTTACAACCATCAAATGCCGCTTTGGTGTTGATATGTAAATGTTAGTTACATGTGGTGGATGTTCTTGCATTCCTAGCATCCTTGGGACTTTATTTTGATATTTAATATATTAAAGTAGATCTACCTAACACTCAGCAGAATGATGTTAGTAGCTTTGATATTTCAGAAGAAAAGCAGGAGTCATGGATATTTGAGGCTGGTTGTATGTATTTTTTAAGTGATAACCCTTTGGGAGACTTTTCTGTCTGTCTGTCTGTCTGTCTGTCTGTCTGTCTGTCTGTCTGTCTGTCTGTCTGTCTGTCTGTCTGTCTGTCTTTGCTTTTAGTAGGCAGACTGAGATTAGAAGTAGCGTTCACATTTTGGATTGGAGGAATGATCCATAAAGTTGATTTTAACCATTTTATAGTAGAGAAGACGGCAAAGAAGATTTGTTCCTTCAGGAGTTTGCTGACTGAGGATCCAAGCTGGACCCTAACAGTGGTAGAAGAACTGTGTGTTAGTTGAAGCATAATTGTCAGTCAGCTGGCTCTTTTGCTGTCCTTTAGTGTCGGATGCAGAGGGAGGGAGACCCTGTGTTCATCACTGGGGCTCTCAGTGATGCAGGACTGTTGAGGTCATCATGTATCATACATGACACGGTTTCTTTCATGTAAAGGGGCATTATCGCTGTTTATCTTTTGGGATTCACCTGGAAAATCAGACTGACTGTTTTGAAGAGTGTCAGCTTAGTACACAATAAGGTAAATGTGTTGAAAAATCTGCTTTGAGATGTACGTGTAGGCTTCCCCAATGCTTCCATCCAGATTAGTGCCTTCCTCCTGCTCTAATGGTTATGTGAGCACAGGGGAGGGGGCTGTTCGGGGCTCTGCTGTGTCGCATGGCAGCAGTGGTCAGGGGCCTTTCTGAGCCATACCTTTGCTGTGCACCAGCCAGCACAAGGGAGACACCTCTGTTCATTTTGCCACGAAAGGGTTAAAACTTGCAGTTGCAAACGTAAAGTAAGTTTGGCTTTGGGGAGGAGTTGCTGTGAAGGAAAGGTGGGCTGAAGGGAACAGTGATAGTGACCCCTCTTCTGCCAGGATGGTTTAAGAAGTTGCGCTGTCAAATGTTCACTCTGGCATCTGGAAATTTAAGGCGTGTGTGGGAGTCGGTGGTGCCTCTTGTTTTGGTAGTGGTAGAGTCAAAGCAGTGGTTATGCTAGATAACTGTTCAAAGAAACTACTTCTCCATCCTTTCTTCAGCCTACTAGAGAGCTAAATGAGAAATGCATTAGAATGCAGGTCATTAACGGCCAACTGGGAGCAAGTTGACAAGCATGCTGCCTGGTTGCATCCGTCTGCTGCATCTGTCTCTCAACATTGGGAACGAGAAGATCAGGAAGAAGTGCAGGTTAACAGAAGAACAGGCAAGCAAGATCCTTAGGACCCCCCTCTCCTTCTGAAATCTGAAAAATAACTTCTGAATGTAGCTTGGCTCATGTAAAGGAGTGTGATCAATTTTGTTTCCTTTTAGTGTAATTTACTCTTTGAACAGTGATAAACAGCCTTTCAATCCTTAAATTATATGCACTAGTTGCAGCAGTGTGTCTCAACTGTTTATAAGATATCCCTGTCAGTTTAATAATAATATTGATGATAATAATAACAAAGTTGTAGTTAAAAAAAATCTGTGTCTGTACTTCTAATTTATTGAGAACTAGATCAGCAGTCACTAAATTAGAAGGTGGAGCAGGGTTCTTAGGGAGGAGCAGGTAGGTGTTGGAGAAGGAGCTGTAGAGGACCAAGATAACTTCATTGTGTCTTTCAGCTTTGGCTGCAGAAGTGCAGTTTTACAATCTCTGGGGGTCTCATGTTGTATTGCCACCACAGAGGGAGGCAGGTAGTGAGGTTACATATGTGTGTAAAGTGCCAGGACCTTAAAAATCTTGCAACATTCAGAGCGGGGTAAGCGGTCTGTTTGGTCTGCATCATCCTAAATGGGAACCTAAAGCTTCTGAAGTGCATTGCCTTGCACAAAAGGAGCGTGTCACTCCATGCCACAACGTAAGGTGGCAGTCTTAAAGCACTGAAGATTTGAGCATAATCTGAATCGGGTAATCTGATGCATTTGAGACTATGTGGAAGTCTGCCACTGCCGATGTATTGGAACAGTTTGGGTCTCTTGTGATCTAGAGAGCAGAGGTGCAACTCATGCTTTTTCATCTAGGGAAATTTATCCCAGATCCTGTGGCAATATGAGAGTACAAATGAAAACAAGAAACCATACAGATAAAAAACTATGCCTGTGTATATGTGCGTGCATGAGTGCCTTTTTTTATATTACCGTCCAACTTCAAACTTCAAGGCAACAGGTTGCATACTTCTGCAGCAGTTCATTACTCAGAAAATGAACCTTTATGATGATGAAATGTCTTTTAGTGGAACGTTGTTTCAATTTAGCAAAGTTTAATGTAACTGGCTGCTTGCTTTAAAAAATGAAGTACAACACATTTACTTCCAGAGCATTGTCTTTGCTCCAAGTTCTCCTTTCTTTCTGGAAATGTTAGATTGGGCTGTCCAAAAGTAGAAAGGGGAGCATTTCTGTTCCAGCAAGAAGCTGAGGGATTTGGATTAGCTGTTCTGCTCCAGGCTTGGCAGTGAACAGCGTTGGCAATGCTGCATTTTTGTAGTGTACTTTGTTTTGTTTTCATTCCCACTTACAGCTGAATTAACCTTACTCTTATGGTAACCCTGTTTCTTCCATGAATGTTCTTGACATTGCAATCTGATTGCTCACCGAACTGAGTTGCCTTGTGAGTTGCCTTGTTAAAGCTCACATTCCTTTCTTCTGGGGAAAGTACACTCTGCTGATTAGTCTATCCTTAAGAAAGTGATGAAGGTGGTAATAGATACCTATTGTGAATTATTCCCACCTTCAATTTGCAGTGCAAAAGTTTCAGACTCTTCTAGGATCTTTCATCATACAAATCCCAATAGAGTTCTTGGTTTAAACTAGCAATAGTCTCTTCTGTGTACATTCTGCTATACAGCAAGATAGTTTTAAAGGCTGTGAAGGGGATTTTTGCTCTGTGATTGCTCTTGTCAACCGTTCCCATCCAGGCAGCTGATGGAAAGGTGTTGGAATATCTATTCAGGAACTTGGGTTTATCAGTAGTTGTGTTAGTGACCACCTAATGTTAGCGCACGCATTCATGGACCCTATTCTTCAGCACCCTCAGTAACAATGTCTATAACAAAGTATAAATGTCTAATAAAGATTAATTTTTCAGTAGAAAGCATCTTCTGCTTGAGACTGTACCACAGTTGCAGTGGGCCTTTCAGGACCACATTTCTCCATATTTTCTTACCAGTCTCTAAGGATATGTCATGGTCGCACTTCTAGGGAGAGGTAGGGGACCAGGACTTTCTCTTCCATACAAGTTTTCTTAATTACAAAAAAAAATTGTATCACAAGGGTTGAATATAGAATTAAGCCAGGTGATTTGTTGTACTGAAATGGCATACTTGGGCAGTTGTCTTGGTCCACAAAGCACTTCATTTTTGTGAAGATGTAAGAAATGCATTTTTCCCCAAGTCATCCTGGTACAGATAGAAAATACAGAATTGGGCTAGGCAACTATGTGGCAAAGAAGCTGATGGAGAAATACTCTTCACTGAACCATTGAGTTTTCCCCCCACTGGGCCCTAGGCCTTACTGACAGTGTCCTTGCCCTTCACTGGTATTGGTAAAACTGCCAGGTTCCCTTGCAGTTGTGCTACTAGGGAAGAATCCTTGAAAGGCTGTTCTTACCAGTCAGCATTCATTTAAACAGTTAGAAAGTGTCCAGTTTCCCAAAGCTGTGGTATTTGGAGACGTTTCAACATTGGGATGTAGAGGAGCAATCGATGAGTATCACCTTCCCACCGAAGAAGCATTGAGTTCTTTGTGGCTCCTGTGTGGGCTACGGCTAGTGACCAAATCTTACTAGGATTTTCTTCCCCCTCCCCAACCTGACACGGTGCTGATGGTAGGAACAGCCTCAGGCTTGTTGGGCCGCCATCCCTCCTCCAGAGGCTTTTCTGGTCTGTGTTGCATGGCACTGCCTGCACAACCCCACTGCCCCTGGCACACCGGGCGGGGAGGAGACGGGGGAAGGGCTACGCTTGCAGGAGGAAGCCCCTCTTGCTGCAGGGAAGGGTATGGATCTGTAGGAAAACTCTACATAGAGGGGTTAAAGATGTGCACCGCTTTTCAGCTCCAGGTTTTTGTGAGCTGCTCGGGTGAAGCTTACATCTGTGATGTGGGAGCGCTGTTCTGTCAACGGGAATGGCGTGTGTTTGGTGAGAAACCTGTGTATTTTGGTAGTCAATGCAATATGAAGCTGCTGATCTTAAAAAAAAAAAAAAAAAAAAAACAACAAAAAACAACCCTTAACAGCTACACACCTGGGCAGGGGTGGATTTGAGAATTGATTGTAACACACTTTAAGAATACCAGCTATGCATTAAAGCTGTTCTATACTTTTCTAGCTTGAAATATTTAACAAGTCTGCCTTTCTTGCTTGTGAAAGAGAATATGAAGTACCTGTTACTACTTGGACTGTTCAAATGGATTACCATAGAGCTCTGGAAATTGGGAGGCATGGTTTGTGCAGCCATCTCCGTATTTAAAGTATGTGGCTAATGATTGAAAATACTAACTTAGCTGCACAATGCAAAATACTTGGTGGTTTCCTCTGGGCATAAGCAGGTTCAAGGTATTTAAAAAATACTTCTTTGAATTTGAATGCAGTTCAAGATCAGTTGAAGGTGATCTTTGTAGTTTCATCAGGCTAAGCCATACGGTAAACAGCTTGATTTGCCAATTTATTGGTGGCTTTTATTGTTCCCTGTAACTTGCCTTCCTCTTTGCAGGTCAGTTCATAATTGATAGCCTTTTTGTAGTCATTTACTACTGTGCCCTAATCACTCCTGTCAATCTGATGACGCAGTACAAAAGACTTCAGTATATGATCTATTCAAAACTGTCCTTTATAGTACGTACAAAGGGAACAGAGCAAAAAGCTTCCACGTATGCAGTAGAAATCATATAATTGGATTTAAAAAACGCCTTTTGTTCAGATCCAAATTGTTCAGTCATTTCTTTTAATAAAGCTTCTTGGTTGCCACCGGGATCCCATGTTTGCACAGTGCAGGTTCTTGGCTCTCTGGGTGCGCGTCAGCAGGTTCAGGATGTCCTGTGTTCCTCGGTGGGAGTTGTAACCCAGTATGTTTGATCACCCACCCAATAGTGAAGCAGCTCCGAAGTAGAACCAGGGTTATGACACATTGGCCTGTAATTTACATGATTTGAAGTGCAGGGCAGTTTGTAGCCAGATGCATACTAGGTGGCCTTACTTCGAGGTACAGAGCAGCTCTTGCAGAGCCAGGTCAGAGGTGTTTGTACTGTGTTCCCCAGAGTGTCACATTCCCAGAGGTCGTGGTGGTGTGGGTGGCTCCATGTGGCCACTTTAGGGGTGTCCCCACTGTGTGCCTGGGCACTAGGTGCTCGTGACTTCCATCTGCTAATTGCATAAGTACATAGTGATGCATAACTTAAAAGAAAAAAATAAATTGCTTGACTTCAGTATATCTGTTCAGAGAAGGGAACAGGTGTTGTGCGGGTGATGGGTAAACTGATCCCTGTAATAACATGTTCCTGTATTCACAGAACAACATGCCAGCTGTGCAGTACAATAGACCACACCGTTTACATTGGTATACCTGAAAAATGTGCAGGTCTTGACTTCGTTTCCAGAAAGTCAGAGAAATGGGATGACTTTTGCTAATAAACTGAAAATGTTGCAAACAGCAGCTTTATAGCATATTGTATGGTTGGTTTTGATAGCCCCATCTTTCAAAAATGGGGCTTCTAACATTATTAAAGGATGATTTTGGGGAAACCAGGTAGAGACGTGGAATTCTCATAGGTCCTTGTAGCACATTCAGGAGCATCCCCATGTCTGCATTTCCAAATTGTTTGCTGACTTCCCTCAGATACCTGGGCAGTCCAGGGGATTTCCCCTGGGAATGTCTCTTTCCATCGATCTGCCTAGAACTAGATATTTAAAGTGTTGCTTGTGCCTTTCAGACCTCCCAGTGTGTACTTAAACTCATTGATTACCTAATACTTGCTTGCTCAGGATTGCTCTGAAAAGATACCTCAGCAACGTTTATAGAGTCATATCCTTTTATCTAAGGAATTAAAAACCCAAGCAAAATGACACCTAGACAACTAACAAAAATTAACTGATCTAAACAGTATATACCTTGGGCAGGAAGGTTTTGACACATGGCATGACCCTTTTGGTTTGGTTTTGGCTTGCCATGATGGTTCAACACTTAGCATCAGCACAGTGCTGCTGCAGTAAATCATTTAATCTCTGAGATCCATAAGAATGTGAGAGGTGGAATCATTCAGAAAAGACCCTTTGAAACTATAGAAACTCTGAAGTGAAATGTAGCGAAACCTAGTTAGATTTGGGTGATAAATTCTTGCGGGACAAGATTAGAGCTGTTTCCTCTTAATCAGGATTTTAAGAGTTCTGTGTGGCTTTGTCAGATTTTCAGGTTTGCCTTTGCCATGAGTGAGCTCATGGAATCATAGAATGGTTCGAGTTGGAAGGGACAATAAAGACCATCTAGTTCCAACCCCCTGCCCCGGGCAGGGCCCCCTTCCCCCAGCCCAGGGTGCTCCCAGCCCCGTCCAACCTGGCCTTGAACCCTTCCAGGGAGGGGGCAGCCACAGCTGCTCTGGGCACCCTGGGCCAGCGCCTCACCCCCCGCACAGGGAAGGATTTCTGCCTCCTATCTAATTAAATCTGCCCTCTGTCAGTTTAAACCCGTTACCCCTCATCGCATCCCCACCCCCTGATCCAGAGTCCCTCCCCCCCTCTCCTGCCCCCCCTTTAAGCCCTGGGAGGCCGCTCGAAGGGCTCCCCGGAGCCTTCTCTTCTCCAGGCTGAACCCCCCCAACTCTCTCAGCCCGGCCCCCCAGGGGAGCTGCTCCAGCCCCCCCAGCATCTCCGTGGCCTCCTCTGGCCCCGCTCGAGCAGCTCCGGGTCCTTCTGCTGTTGGGGGCCCCCGAGCTGGCCCCAGCACTGCAGGGGGGTCTCCCCAGAGCGGAGCAGAGGGGGACAATCCCCTCCCTGGCCCTGCTGCCCCCCCTGCTCTGGCTGCAGCCCAGGGCACGGGTGGGTTCTGGGCTGCCAGCGCACGGGGCTGGCAATTCCTTATCCACTGAGTGATCGATCCATCAAACCCATGTCTCTCCGATTTAGAGACAAGGATGTTGTGAGAGACAGCATCAAGTGCCTTGCACAAGTCCAGGTAGATGATGTCAGTTGTTCTTCCCTTGCCCACCAACTCTGTAACCCTGTCACAGAAAGCCACCAGATTCCTCAGGCCCGATTTGCCCTTAGTGAAGCCCTGTTGGCTGTCACCAGTCACCTCCTTATTTTCCATGTGCCCTAGCATAGATCCAGGAGGATCTGCTCCATGATCTTGCTGGGCACAGAGGTGAGACTGACTGGCCTGTCATTCCCTGGGTCTTCCTTTTTTCCCTTTTTAAAAATGGGGGTTATGTTTCCCCATTCCCAGTCAGCAGGAACCTCACCGGGCTGCCACAACTCCTCAAATACGATGGATAGTGGCTTAGCCGCTTCACCCGCCAGTTCCCTCAGGGCCTGTGGATGCATCTCATCAGGCCCCATGGACTCGTGCACCTTCAGGTTCCTTGGATGGTCTCAAACATGTTTTTCTCCTACGGTGGGTGATTCTTCATTCTCCCAGTCGCCACCTTTGCCTTCTGCGACTGGGGCTGTGTGGCTGGAGCACTTGCTGGTGAAGATGGAGGCAAAAAAGTCCTTGAGTACCTCATCCTTCCCCATGTCCCAGGTAACCAGGTCTCCTGTTTCCTTCCAGGAAGGACTCACATTTTCCCTAGTCTTCCTTTTATCACTGACCTACCTGTAGAAGCTTTTCTTGTTGCCCTTGACGCCCCTGGCCAGATTTAATTCTGTCAGGGCTTTGGCTTTCCTACCCTGATCCCTGGCTGCTCAGACAATTTCATGTGTGTTGTGGTTGGAAAATAAGAAAATTTTTTTCTTGTTATTGTTTGTGGTGGTGTTTTGTTGTGTTGGTATTGAATCTGGAAATGAATGAGCACAGCTGTCTTCTCTTCTATTTAAAGTGGCAATTTTGACAAATGAGGACTTAATAGTCTTTGACAGATATTTTTTTTTTTTTCTTTCTTCCCACTGGTGATAACACTTAGCAACACCACTGTTATTTCTGTTGCCCTCCAAGTCTTACCACTGCCACTGTATTCCCTGATCTCTGCTGTTTCCTTTGAGATTTAAGGTTCTTGTAGCTGTTTTTTCCAGAAATAAATCACAGGGGCAGGTGGGAGTGATGGAGAATTCATCCCATAGCTAAAAATAGGATAGAAGCCTCAAGAAAATCTCTGGCTTTCATACTGGGGAGAAAAAGGACAGAATGTAGTTTAAGCTTGCTTGTTTAACAGTTGTTAAAACTGACTTTTTTTTTGAAGTTGTTGGAGGAGGAATTTTTACATGAGGTTTGAAGGTTGGACGGTTAAACTTTGCTGTAGTAAATATTTCTTCTTATCCCACTGTCTCCTAGGGTTTGGCTTATCTCTAGCTGAAAATCACAGTGGTGCTTAGGAAGTAAACTTTGGTTAAAAGAAAGTTTATTTCTTACATATGTGAAGTGGTACATCCAGTAGTCCTAGGAAGAGTAGGAATCATCTACTGTTGAGGATGGGTGAGCTCATGGAAAAGATTGAGGGTTAAACCTGAATTTACTGTGATTAAGGAGAACTAGAATTTGCCTGAATAATAAATCCCACATCTGTTCTTCTCCAGTGTGCCTTTCCTTCCATGGTGAGATGTAGCTTTTGGGGTTGTGCTCTTGAATTGTTTAGTAACAACTTCTTTTTCAGCTGTGGTTAGAGTTACTTAGAAGGTTACAGCATGGGCAGTTCAGTAGCTGACGTCGACACATCTCTTCAATGAACCCTGCTCGTGTTTTGCTTAGTGACAGCCACTTCTGCTCATTTGGAGGTGCCTCATAAAATGAATATGAAACCCATTGCCAGCAATCACTTTCAGACAAGCTCTTAATATTTTGGGGGAAGGTTTTATGTGCAGTTTCTTCATCTCCCTTTAAAGTTGGAAATGAGATTTGCTTTTTTGCCACAACTGATCAGTGTGCTTTCCCAAGTAATTTACTACTAAATAAAAGGGAGGAAAAAAGTGAATTGAAGTATCATTAGCAGTTGCCAGAGTACGATGTTGAGAACTTTGTCTGCTTCTTCCACGTGATGCTGAGTCATTAATCGATCATAAAGAAGATTGAGTGTGGAAACTTCAAGCCTTCAATTTAATGCTTTGTTAGTCTGTGCTACTGTTTTGAATTTATCAGTGTTTTGCTGATTGTGATTTGTACTCCTGTCTTTACTTATCAGAAATGTAGGGGCAGTAGTAACCTTTGCCTGCATACATGCTCTGAAGAGGCAATCTTTCCCATTCTCCCCATAAAATTATTACTGCTGCTGTTTTAACCTTGATGGTGATTTTTACTGTCGTTATTAGATGATAGGAAACCACATCTGAACTGGAGTCATGACCCCAGAGACTGAACAGGGAGTGCTTGAGGAGTATTAGAAATCAGATATCCAGTGCTGGTGAGAAATCATGTATACTGTGTTAAAGAGGCTAGTGAAAACTCAGGATTGTGTTGTATAAGGAAATGGTTTTTGTTAAAATAATAAGGTGGGATAGCTGGGAGTGGTAGAGGCTTGTTTTGTCTCCCAAGGTGGTTTGGACTATCAGCATGAGGATTTCATGAGACTAAGGCAGGTGAAATAAAAGCTCAAGTTACTGTGAGAATGAGTTCCTTGTTTATTCCTTCTTTAGTCTTCATGAGATTTTCTTTTCTTGTTCTTTGAAACTTCTCTGTGTGTATGTGTGTATGCTATAATTTGTTTCCTGGTTTGGAAACATGTCTTGCTGGTTTTTTTTTTAACAGAAGTTAACCATATTTTTTGTGATTTACTTGCATTTCAAAATTCTTGCTAGCATCAGTTGGAAAGTAAAGCCAAACCTTGCTTAAAGCCACTGCTGATACCAAGAATGTTAACTGGTATTTTTTTCTTAGCAGCTCTGAAACCATTTTTTTGAGTGTGGATGGATGTGTGAAATCCATTCCCTGTGGAGTGAATAATGCATAACACTTGTTTTGGATACTTCAGCAGCATATTTAGGTAAAGGTGGGGACTGGGAGAAGGGAGAACTGCCCACTGTAGGAGATGATCACATTCAAGACCATCTAAGGAACTGAAGGTACACAAGTCCATGGATCCTGAGGGAACTGGTGGATGAAATGACTGAGCCAATGTCCATAGTATTTGAGAAGTTGTGGCAGTCTTGGAGAGTTGGGCCTGTGGTAACTTCATGGAGTTCAGTAAGGTCCTGCCCGTGGGCCGGGGCAATCCCCAGCACAAACCCAGGCTGGGCCCTCGAGGAGTGGCTGGAGAGCAGCCCCAAGGAGAGGGGCTGGGGGGGTTGGTGGGGGGAAAACTGCCTGTGAGGCAGCCCCGTGCGCTGGCAGCCCAGAACCCACCCGTGTCCTGGGCTGCAGCCAGAGCAGGGGGGGCAGCAGGGCCAGGGAGGGGATTCTCCCCCTCTGCTCCGCTCTGGGGAGACCCCCCTGCAGTGCTGGGGCCAGCTCGGGGGCCCCCAACAGCAGAAGGACACGGAGCTGCTCGAGCGGGGCCAGAGGAGGCCACGGAGATGCTGGGGGGGCTGGAGCAGCTCCCCTGGGGGGCCGGGCTGAGAGAGTTGGGGGGGTTCAGCCTGGAGAAGAGAAGGCTCCGGGGAGCCCTTCGAGCGGCCTCCCAGGGCTTAAAGGGGGGGCAGGAGAGGTGGGGGGGGACTCTGGGTCAGGGGGTGGGGATGCAATGAGGGGTAACGGGTTTAAACTGACAGAGGGCAGATTTAGGTGAGATAGGAGGCAGAAATTATTCCCTGTGCAGGGGGTGAGGCGCTGGCCCAGGGTGCCCAGAGCAGCTGTGGCTGCCCCCTCCCTGGAAGGGTTCAAGGCCAGGTTGGACGGGGCTGGGAGCCCCCTGGGCTGGGGGAAGGGGGCCCTGCCCGGGGCAGGGGGGGGCACTGGGGGGGCTTTATTGTCCCTTTGAACTGAAAGCGTTCTATAGTATTTACTTTACTAGCTTCCTTGCTTAGTAAACAATGAAATAGGCCACCACTTCTGGAAGCAGGTGTGTGTATACGGGCATGCACCTGGGATGAAACAAAAATGTGCCAAGTTACTAGAGCTGGGTGATAGTCCCCCAAGAGTGCTAAAAGAACTTGAATGAAGTAGCTAAAATAACAGCTGGTGTGTGTTGGTTTCAGCGGAGAAGCTTGTGGGGGGCTGACAGGTGTGATTATTTAAAAACAAATAATTAAATAAAAGAAAAAATGGAAACAAACTAACAAAAAAAAAAAAAGAAAACCAAAAAAAAAAAAAAAAAACCAAAACCAAACCAGCTCCAGGAGAGAAATAGAATCACAGGCCAGTCTAGTAGCAATAAGGATTGAGACTGGCATTGTTAAACACCTTGATGAATACGACATATTAGAGTAGTGTCAGTATGGCTCTTTGAAAGGAAGATATACCTCTCGGAGCTCGTGTAGGATCAGCAAGCATACAAATAGGGTGATCTGGGAGACACAGTTATGATTTCCAAACATCTTTCAACAGGTTTCCTTCTCAAAAGAAATCTAGTAGCTGGGGCTAAGGGGGAAGGTCCTTACATGGGTAAAGAAGTTAATTAAAATACAAGAAATGGAGCTGATTGATTTTCCTAGCAGAGGGAGGTTGCTAGTGGATATAGATCTGCAAAGATCTGAGCTGCTCAGCATGTTGTAAATGACTGGGAAAAAGAGGTGAGAAGTTAAGTGGCATTGCAAATGCAGCACTTTTATTGAAGATAAATAAGATAAATTGTTTCGACTAGGAGGATTGTAAAAGGACCTTGTGAGATTAACTGGGTTTGAAAATTGCACATCTGTGAAGTAATCCACATAGTAAAAATGATCTTATCATCTGCCTGGTAGTATCTGAGATAATTTATTGCTCAGGAGTTGAGTTTTGAAGTCATTACAGTTGTCTGGAAGTATCTCAAACTTCTGTAAGCTAACTAGAAAAGGCGTTAGATGTTGTGAATTGAGAGCATCATGGGTGCAGTATGGATTTATGATGTAGCTTACTGTCTTGAGTATTGTGCATTTCTAATACTCTGATCTAAAAGGATATAGCTCATTTGGAAAAACTGTGGAATGGCTAAGGTAGCATTTCTCAACAGGTAAAGAATATTATTGCAAAGTTTTAAGTGGAAGGGATTAAATGATACATAGTGTCTACAAATAGAAAAAAATAAGAGCAGTGTGAGAAGCTATGCAACTCCTTGCCACAGGATGTTGTTTATGCTAGAAATGTGTGGGGATTTAAGGAGAGATTTGACAATTAAAAGATTCAGTGAGAGATCCTGTATTGCATAGAAGCCACATATGGCCCAGGAGCTCTCTGAGCTGGAAATTGCAGGAGGTCAAAGGAATAGCCTTTTGTCTTCTATAGGCGTGTGGGTTTTGCTGCTGTTCCTATTTGTTGACTGACAGGAGCGAGGCGAATGTGTTGAAAACCTAAAAATATTTCCCTGAAGGTATGTGTGGAGGGGGAGGATATACATGAACTCATCAAATGAGTAAGAGGAGGGAACAAAGGATGGAGGGGGAAGGGAAGAGAAAAGGTGTCAAAAGGATCCAAAAGCTTTACAGTTTTAAAATGAGCGAAGGGGTCATAAATAACAAGGGGAGAAATGTAGGCAGAAGCACTGATTGTGGAGGAGCTGGAAGAGGGGCAATACTGAATGTACATCTCGTGGTGCAGCAAAGGCATGGGTGGAAAAAAATTGTAACATCCACTATACAGAACCTTTCTGTGGTTTTAATGCTGCTTTTGAACAGGAAACGGGCAGGTTTCTGGATATTTTTCTAAAGTGATGTTTTGCCTATGGGGAGATTATGGCATGTATGTGCATACACGTCTAAGGAATTACAGGCAGAAGAGCTGCAGGCGCACTGGGGAGCAGAACGGTGCAAGGTGTGTTTTGGACTGCACAAACACCGTGGTTATATCGAGCCCACCCTGTGCCCAGGCTGAATTCCTGCTTACCCGATCAAAGTTCGAATCTACAGGCAAGTCCCCCAGTTAACCATTTTTTCCAGTTGCTTCAGACTTCAGGCTGGAGTGAAGGAAACGCCTCCTTTTCAGGCCAATCAAGATGTGTCTTATCTGTGGGTGGACTTCACTGGCAGCTGGAGTGTTGTCAAACAACACTTCTTGTCTCATGAAAGCTAAAGGTGTATTTACATGTGCTTGAACAAGTGACCTGGGCTTCTGAGTAACACTTGGAGATGGTCCCAAAGAGTTGTCATCCTTCTCTGGAGCAAGGGGGCAGCTTTTCATCTTGGCTGATGCTTCCTTGTGCAGCAAGCCAGCTCTTATCTTTCCTTTGGTTGAATAATGTGTAACCTTTTGTTGCACAAACTGTCTTCATTTTAAGCTTTGTTCGTGGTATGAATCAGTGGCTTAATTTTCTGGCCTGTGTGCTGAGTGAAGGTAATCTTTTTGACTAGTTGGTATTCTTGATAATTAGTAATAGCAGTAGTCCTGCTACTGCAGAGGGCCAGCTGTTTTCCTCTGACTGGATTGCTGTCTTCAGACTAAACTTTGGTATATGCTGATGTACCTTCCGAACAGCGGAACTGTTTTTTTGGAGTGGGGGGGAAAAAATTGACAGTATTTTGCTATCAAAGCATGATTCTTGTTCTAGCATGATACAGAGTTAAAAGCGTTGGTCGTGGTAGAGGTGGGCAAGAAACACAGCTTAAAATCCTGCACTGGTGATGGTGTGCTAGGGAGGGAAGCATTTTGTGTTAAATCAGTTATTTGCTTCTGCAGGCAGTCGTGTGGTTGTAGTTAGGTCAGAGGGTGATAGAGGTTTACTGTAGTTTCTTAATGTGCCAATAAATTTGTACTTAATTCAGTTTCAAGATGAAAATTGTCATGTGTCCTTTATTACAGCAGTTGGGAAAAAGTTTGTGATCCTCAAATCTAGCAAAATTAATGCTGAAATCTTTAAAACTTTCCAGGTCTGAAATGATGATAATCTGGAGGCTTCTCTTTGCTGCACCTTGGGTTGATTTAGGCAGAAGCTTATTAGAATGTCTTTTAAAAATTCTGTGTCATTTGAAGTCTTTAGAATAGCTAAAGAAAAAGGGTATGTTTTAATAATAAATCATGGGTCTTTGTGAAGTGGATTGTGTCCTAGATGATCTCACTTAATAGTTCATCATGCTTTGTCATTTGGGTACTTTTTGCATCTGCCAGGGAACAACAAAAAAAATTACTGACTCTAAGCAATCCCTTTAAAACACAGCTTAGCATCCTGGGAAAAGCTGTTATATTTTAGCTGTAAGTTTGTACTAAAGCATATCTGTGAAGCTTATAGTAAAAATTTTATTTGGTTAAAAAAAAAAAAAAAAGTCTTGGAGTTTTTTCCAAACACAGCCCATGATGGGGGAGTTGCTATCTGTTTGTAATGGTTCTGCGTTAACAGAAATACTGAGTTACTGCGATGTCCTTGTGCCTTCCCATGTGCTGGGGAAGGGGACGCTGTTGCATCCAGTGATGGGCTTGACTTGGTTTGTATGTTAACAAAGCCTTGTAGCTGGCTTGGTGATTTGCTGTCCTCCTCTCAAATTCCTGATGGGAGGAGGAAATGCTATTTAAAAATCTAATATTTAATCCCAAACCGGTATATTAACTGTAGCATGGTCACTGGATCTTCCCATACCTGCGAAGGAGCACAAGTGCCTAGGTTCGCACAGGGAGTCAGAGACATGTACTGAGGTTAGGGGCACACACCCTTACTCCTTTTCTAGCTTTTGTTTGCCATGTTTGTATTAGAAACTAGCTGTAGCCTAACTACATTTATTACAACTTCTTAACGTTTTATGTAAGAGCCAGTACCTTAAGTTGGGATAAAATTTAGGAAGCTTGGGTGCTTTAAAAGAGGTCTGTATTACACTGAAATTCCCAAACAGCTTTTTTATCAGGCACTGGAGTAAAAGAAGTTCAAAGTCTACTTCTTTGAGCCTTCGTTGCTGACAGCTGTGCAATATACTGGTGTGTTTGTTTTAAAGCACAGGCTCTTGCTCATCCTTCGCGCTTTTTTCTTTTTTAGTTCAAAACCCATTTCTTCACCTTTGATTGTACAAGTTGGACATGCAGAGACACTTCAGCCACTGCTTGCCCTCATGGGTTTCTTCAAAGATGATGAGCCTCTCAAGGCAAACAATTACGTCAGACAAACGCATCGGAAATTCCGCAGTGGCCGGATTGTGCCTTATGCAGCCAACCTGGTGTTTGTGCTTTACCACTGTGACCAAGTGAAAACCTCTAAAGAAGAGTATCAGGTGCAGATGCTGTTGAATGAAAAACTGATGACATTTCATCACTCGAATGAAACCATCTCTACTTACGCGGACCTCAAGGACTATTACAAGGACATCCTGGAAAACTGCCACTTCAAAGAAGAGTGTGAATTACCGAAAACTAATGTTACTGTTATTGATGAACTTTGAGGGAGTGAAATGGAGCGAGTGTTCTGCAAACTGATCTTGGTTCTGTTCAACGGATGTTGTGAACAAGCACTTTTGATGATGTGCTGCTGCTGTGTTGACTTTCTAAACTTGCAGATTTGATGGCCTGTCTCAGCTCAGTGCACTGTTTATTACATAAGCAGAATTACAAAAACAAATGTTGTAACAGGGATGTTGCTGAGCATTTATAACAAATATGTGATGCAAGATGAAGCGTACCTGTATGTTTATATGTGCAAATAAGTAATTTCATTGGTCATTCTTCTTATGAATGTGCCATAGATGGATTTAAGAGCTGGGGCAACTTCTGTTTTATCAGAGTTGAAAGTGGTTGGGCTGATTTGCTTTGCGCTGCCTGTTTTGCTAGCGACTGTTTTCCTGTGGCAGGCATGAAATAATTCAAACCTGTGAGCTTTTTTTTCCCTTTTCCTGAGCTTCTAGGAGGGAGAGGGTACGTAGTTCTTCTCCACAGCTGCCCAACTTCTGCCTGGACAGCACCATGGGAACATCTCTTTCTTGGGCATTTAAAGCAGGGGTTGCAGTGTTGCATGCATTATCTGCCTGAAAAGGGTCCAGGAGTTAAGTCTTAAAACTCATCATCGACCCATCCCGCGTAGCAAGTTAGGGTAAGTAAATTATCTTTAAAAAAAAAAAAAAAAAAGAAAGAAAAAAGCAAGGGAGTGGGAAGTAGCCGCTCCTCCTTTAAGGTGTTCTGGGAGATGCAGCAGTAGTTCTGTAAGTAATCTGGTGCATCCTTTCATTTGACACCATCAGTTTGGTTTGGGCTAGGGCTTTGAGAATAGGCTCTGCTATGGCTGTGAACATCTTGGTCCTGTCCAGGTGCTGACAGATATTCTAGCAGGTCTGGTTGGAATGGACTTCTGGAGGACTCCAGTCCAGCCTCCTGCTTGAAATGGGATTGTTGCTAACTCTAAATCCAGGCAGATTTTGGACTGTAAAAAGTATCTGGTTGAGACTTGACTTCTGCTAGCTTTAAGGCACCAAATGTGGCATCACTTACGTAGGTCTTTACCTGTTTAATGTGCCACATTGTTCTTGAAATGAAGATGGTTTTAAAGAAATTAACTGCATACAGGTGCTGGTGATCTTTTAAAGCAACTGCACTTTGGGTAGGGTCACTTGCTACTGAGAGTTGGAAGGTATTTTGGAGCTCTGCAGTGTGGCAGAAAAAGGACAAATTAAGATAATTGTCTGGAAATGTTTGAAATGCAGAAAGTCAGATAAAAATCCCTTCATCACCCAGAAGGGAATGACTGTGAACAAGTTGTCCCAAAGCCAATGAGGGTGTGGATTTACAGTGCTGGTAGCTCTCGAAGTGTGTACTCACACCCTGTAATGAGCGTTGTTACAGAGCTCACCCTGTAAAGTGTGGCATATTTGCTGTTTCCTGGGAGGAGGTGAAAGGTTGGTGTAAGTGATTACCACAGGGTATCAGGTGCGCTGTAAGCATTTATACCCTCATTTCCTGCAGGGTAACTTCTTGTTGTAGGCTCACCTTCAGAACTGGGAACTTAACTGCTGGGGGAAAAAAAAAAAAAAAAAAAAAAGGGGGGGGGAGAGAGAATACCAAAGTGGCTTAAAGTTGCAAAGTTGGTGTATTATTTTTTTTTTAGCTTTTCTTGAGGACTTAGGCTTCTGTTACTTTTTTTTTTTTAATATGGCTTGTATAAAAGCACTTAAGCTTTACATATTTGGAAGTTAAGGAGCAATCGAAAACCTGTTTTTTACTGTTGTACTGAGTTAAGGTTTTCTTGCTACGTTGGGACGTAGGGCCCTCTTTCATCAGTGCACTGATTTCTGTGGAGACCAAGGTTCTGATTGCTGAAGATACTGATTAAAACTGGTGGATATTTCAGCATTAACATCATGGTCAAATACTTACCAGTGTTAGCTCTGCAGCTCTTTTTCTGGAACTGGTGAAATGGTTAGGGAGGAGTATAGATGCTGAAACAAAACTATAGGTCAGGATAATTGTCAGCCTCAGCGTGAGACTTTTACTGCTCTATCTGTTTTGCATGTGTCCTTTTTTACATGGTCCTACCTTGAGACTAAGTCAGCTGATCATAATTACTGTGACAGATGCCTGTTAGGAACTTTATTGGAATATTTGAGGCAAGCTACAAAGAAATGAACCTTTGTTTAAAGGCAATTAAGTTTGGTAAGTAGCAGATACAAGGATGAGAAAATCCACCTTTGAACAAATATTTTTTCTGTGAGTCAGTCATCCTGTGGTGATTCATGATTTGAACAGGAGGGATGAAAGCCTCACTGTTGGAGATGAGTGGAGGATTTCTGTTTGTCAGTTCAGTGAGGCTGATTTTAAGACATCATGTTTGTTAAAAGATACATCCTGCTTCCTTATGGAGGAGAAATATGTTGCACTTGACTGCTTTTTTTGATCATGTGCCAGAGGAAGTGGAGGAACCAAAAAAATTCCTTTTACAGTGAAGCATCATTTGGTTCTGCATTACCAAGTTGACTGTATGCTTATATTCTGTGCAAAGGGCTTCAAAGATGACTCTTCAGAGGCTGGTGGCTATTTTGCCTGGGAGTACAGGTCTATCATACCTCCAGCATAACAAGTCTATCTTCACTGGCTGTCAACAATTAACTGAAAAGGAAAATGTGCTGTTTGGTTTCTGATCTGTTATTCAAAGGATGTGCTGACTCACTCCTTTTGCAGAATTAGAGTCTGAATGTGGAAACTTTGCACAGTTGTAGCAATAGAAGTGTTTGGATGTGTAGATGTTCTAGACACTTGTTCATGTGACTGATTCCTACTGTTAAGGAGGTGACTTCAGTAGACCCTTCTATTGAGCAAATATATGAATTTGTTTATGTACTGAAAACTAAAATGGATCAAATTATTTCCATAAAGTTGGGCACTAGCTTAGTGATCAGTGTTTGAACAGGCTGCCATATCTCATGGCATTGCAGATTATACCACATCCTGAGAAAATTCTTCAAGAAAACCTTGATGTGGTTCTGGACAAAACACCTCATCTCAGTCATCTGTTGAGGACTTTGTTTGCAACCTTTCTCAAACTGGAAGCTTTCATTGATGGAAAATACTGACAGTGCTCTTGGATGCTGGCCTTAAAATATGTTTGAAATGTATTTTATTTTGTTAAATGTCTAAAGCTTAAGTATTTTTTCTGGAAAATTCATTTTTTCCTCGTAGTAAGTACTGCTGCTGTAATTCTGGTTAGCATCAAGCACTCAAATTGCTGGATGCACTGTGAATTTGTAATAATGTGCTACTAACTGGATGAATTTTGAGAACTTGTTTTAGATTTGTAGTGCTGTGAAATAAAGCTGCACACCTTCGTCTCTGTTTTATGAGCAGTAATCATGACACAATCTTCAGTATTACGGCTGTGTTCTGCTTCAAAGTACATTTGTTAGGTTGTTATTACTTGCATTGGTGTCTCCAATTTATTTTAAGTCGTCACGTTGCTTGGTGATTAATATAAAATGCTTTATTTAGGTTTTTACTCTCAAATCTTGAGATGAGTGAGAATTTTACTCTTGTTTCCAAGAGCCCAGGTTTTAAAAACAGTGATAATTTCCTGACAAGGTTTTTGCAGATATTACTGTAGTGTGCAAAAAGTCTGGAAATCTCCTGCGTTTTGAAGTGGAGTGAGTCTTATACTCGTTTTTGTGCAGTCCAGAATCTACTGCAGTAATATTTTTCTAAACATTATCACTGTCAATAAGAGATTGATGCTGTTGATTTGATAGAGAATTAGAAACATATCATGCAGTACTTCATAGCCTGTCATTTCTTGTAGGTATTTAGCAATAGATCCTTGTTATTGAGTATCCATTAGCTACTTTGTTAATTCTCTGGTTTACCCATATGTTGAAAATCAAGCTTTGCCTGCAGTGTGCTCCTGTGCTGAGGATGCAGCGTTTTTGTAAGTGTGCTGTGACTGGAATGGCATCATCTTTGATCAATGGCTGTTTCTTCATTTTCAAAAGTATTAGCTTTTAAGATGGTTTGAAATAGAAAACAATTGATGCAGTTTTGTTGAAAACAAACAAGAAAGCCTCAAACTGTATAGTTGTAGAAAAAGAAGTGAAATGTCTCTAAATAAGATACTACAACCATGTATAACCTTCTAGGGGAAGAACACAATCGCCACCATCTCCCCTTGCTCATTTTAACAAAATGTCCATTTAATATGTTATACATCTTTCAGTTTTCTAACTTTTCAGAAGAAAGTTATTATTATCAGATGTTTGTTTGCAATTGCTGGCAGAAATAATGGTTTATTTTTTTGAATTGTGAAATTCTTGCTTTCTTGGGCTTTGAGTTATAGACTATGTCTCCTGACAAAGTAATTTCAAACCTGGCCATCCGAAGGACTGACCCCACTGGGCTGGAGTGAAGGTCTCTCCTGTCCTCCACAGCCTTCAAAGGGTAGTCAGTTATGGACCATCAGAAGAAGAATCATACACAAATGCAAACAGTATACATGGGTAAGGCCACCAAAGCGTGGCACCAGGAGCGGGTGAGCCAGGGAGAGCTCATAACTTGCAGATTTATGGGGAGATTTTTTTTTTTCCCCACGCTTCCTCCTATAATTCGTTGCCTTGAGGCCAGCCACGCTTTTGTCACCTGTGTTGTGATGTGGTGCTGAGGCCACGTTTGCTCTGGTGCACAGTGTAGTGGGTTTCTTTGTTTTAAAAGTCCCTGCCTGGTTTTTGTGTAGCTTTGACCGCTGGGCGTGTGGGTGCGTTTTGGCTTTGATATGCTTTTGCCTTCCAATTCGTCTTCCATCATGAAGACTCGGCAACTCCTGTGGATCCAGTTCAGCTTCTGAGGTGCTGTTTTTCTGTCTGATCTCTCAGGATTTGTGATCCAGTAAGTAGAAAACTATTTCTAAATTCCTTTGTTTCTGATGTTGATAAAGTTTTTGAAGAGGGTTTTCATTGACTGTGGAATACGTGCCAGGCCAGATCTAGGTTCTGCTTGCAGATCTGATACAGATAGATGTTCATAAAGGCCATATGGCTTTTTTCCCTCTCCCTTGTTTGCTTCCAGAAGTGGAAAATGAAGAGTATATATAGATTAGCCTGCATTTACAGCTTTTTTCCAACTTAGTTCAATACTTCAAAGAGATACTTCTACTTAAAATCAAGACTGGGGAGGTTCGGTCTGACAGCATGTTGTCTTTATGGTGATGGATTTATTATTTTTTTGAAACAATTCCTTTGAAAAGGGATTTAAAGGAAGCATTGTTTTTTCTGACATTCTATTGAAAGGTTTGAGCACACCTTACAGTGTTTAAGAAAAACAAATAATTGGTGTTCAGGGAAGGGATTATTCTTGAAGGAGTAGGATGGAAGGAGCTAGCTGAATTACTGATTGTAACTTATTTGGGATTCACAAAAGCTCCACGGACTTTTCCACGCTAGGGACCTGTAGCTCTCAAATGCTCCACTCTGGCTCTTGGTGAGACATAGTGCCTAAGCAGATGCATAGGGATAGAGTAAATGTTTCCCCGTGCACTCCTGATTACCAGCTGTTCGTGGCTACAGGGCTTTTTTGAGTTGAAAGTGGCTTTGCGTTTAGCTTTGTATATTATAGCTCTTAATGAATTTCTGTTTTCCACGGCTCCCCTGTTGCTTTCTGGACCCAGAGCCTTAGATTGGCTTTGTGATGGGATGTGGCAGATGCTAGAGTGCAGCTGTAGGCTTTGTGAAGGTCCAGCTCCTTCAGTTTATTTGAGCCTGTCACCTGCTAGACTGGAAATTCAGTCAAGTTTCTAGGAGCTGTGATTTTGAAAATGGTAACAGCTTTCTGATATACTTGATTAGCAGAATTACTTACCGTATGCAAATACTAAAGCTTGGCATGTGTTCTGGAGTTCAGTCATTTTGTGTGATACAGATCAGGTTTCATCGTTAGGTTTTCCCGAGCACCAGCAGTTTGATTCCTTGGAGCATTTTTACTGGGAGAGGCGTCAAACACTTGATCTTTTGCATCCTATCTATGCTACTTATGACTTGTGTTTTCTTTTTCCCCATGTGGCGGACACCCATTTTGCCTATTTGTTCCTTGTACTGAAATCATTCTGTTGTTCTAATTGTTGTCACTGCTACTTTTATTTTTGGCTTGGTTTCACCCTGTGTCTATCAATAGATTTACTGGATCAGACTTGCACACAGGATTCAAGGTGAGGGTGTACCGTTGACTTGAAAAGGGGTGAAATGATAATTCTTGTTAAGCTTTCCAGTTTTTTATTTCACACCTCCCTCCACACCAGATAGCATCTTATTTCTTTCCTTTATAGGTGGTGAGCGTCAGGCCAGTGTGTGTGGGGCTCTTCACTGGTTCCTCTGCTTCGTTTCTGACTGTGTTTAAAAGTATCAGCAACTGATGTTCTATGCTTATTTCTCAAAGGAAACACTGTCCTCCATGTATAATGTATTCCTCCTTGCTAGTAGAGGCTATTTACTGCTCTCTTAGTATTTGGGGTATATAAAAATACCTGTAAAAGTTGGTACAACTTCATATTCTAGTGTTTATGAATTTACAATATCCTGTATTTTTAATTGTGGAAATTTTTCATGAATAATTGGTTCACTAGAATAAATTTACAAGATGGATGGTAGAGGGAATGTTTTTAATGAGTTGCACAGCTTCAAAGCATGGCATTATAGGAAAATAAAGTAGAAAGGAGTTTGAGAGATCCATCCCCCGGCCCTCTGTGGTGTCCTCTGTCCTGCTGATGATTTATCAAGGGCATTTGTTCTCATCTATCGTTCATTGCACCTGCTACATGATGCCAGCTGCAAATTCAGGAAGCACTGATTTTTCCTTCATTCCCCACGTGTTGAACAGTGCTGGGCTCAGATCTGACCCTGGTGGGACTCTGCTGAATACCTTTTTCCAGCTGGAGGGTGAACTGTTCTCCACATCTGGTTTTCCGAATTCTGTAGCTGTGCTTTCTTTGCCATTGATGGGTGTAGGCATCACCAGCCGGGTCACCCGAAACATCAGCCCAAAGCTTTTCCCGCCCTTGTTACAGTCTGGCATCCCCAGGCTTCGCTTCTGGCGTGTTTGTGGTGTGACTGGCATCGGGCAGCCATGGCAAGCTATTTATTACTCATCTTGGTGCTGGCTTCTTCATGCCTACAAAGGGTTTGATCATTATTCTGGATTTTTTCTGGAAATTAAAGTCAAGCAGCATATCTGTAATCACTGTTTCCTCTTACAGAGGAGATAGTTTGTTCAGATAGTTCCGGCCAAAGCACAGGGGAATGGCTCTTAATCCTCTCTGACCGCTCTTTTGTGCTTATTTATTTTGATGCTTTTAATTAGGTGTATTTTATTTAATGCAGGTGAAGCATTACTGCTCAGCTTACAGAAGTGAATGATGACTCTTAGTCAGATGGACAAAGTGCTGCTCTAAGGGACACACTGCAGTTGTCCTGACAGTGCAGAGATACCATAGGCTGTCACATGTCCTCTGCAGCCACCGTTCTACAGGATGTCTTTTACAACTGTAAAGACACCTACTGATTTTAAAAAAAAACCAAGACCCTAAGCTGTTAGTTCCTGGTACGTCTGCCAAAAGAGATTTGAAAACCTTTATATTTTGATTTCCAGCCTATACTTGGCCTTTGTGTCCCAATTCTGTCTTCCAGCATATGCTCTTTGACCTGCCTGGTACTTTTGGAGATGCCACTTGCATCTCATTTCAGGCTTTGCTTTGCCAGATCTGATAAGTCAATCCCTCTCTATGTCTCCTCCTCACCTGATTTATTTCTTCTGTGTACTGACTTTTGTTTCACTTCAGTTCTTTTGAATGTAGATGACCACAGCTGTACTTGGTTTTCCAGATGAGGTCTTAAAAATGGCTCACTTGCTGGCAGTGAAATTTCCCCTCCCTTCCCTCTTGGGAAGGTTAATCATTATGCAAGTGAGGTTGTTCTATTTAGTTGGTTGGTTGAGGGCTGTTTTCTGTGGCTCTCTGGAGGTTTTGTGCTCTGGCTCCCATCTTCTGCTACAGAACGCTTTCCCCAGATGTCACAGGTCATTTCTTGTGCATGGATTTGCATATAACAGATTTGTTTACAATATAAAGAGTGTTACTAATTCTTATTTGCCTACACATCCGCTCCCCTTATGATCCAGTATTGCTGTATAAAACCCAGTGCCTCGGGCCCTGTGGTTCCAGCCCTCTCAAGCATGAAGCATATGCAAAGTCCTGCTGTGGCCTGACTTTGCAGGAAAGCCTTTGGGGTTCAGATTTCATTTCACATAATGAATTATAGGGCTGTTTTTCAGCACTCACAGGCCTTTGTGTGGCAAAGAATGGCATGTCTTTCCTCTGTAGGGAATGCAGGTTCTGCCCTGAAACCACCAACCTGGATGTTTGGGTGTACAGCTGAGCTCCCCAGGGATTGATTATTTGGTGCTTCAACAGCTTATATTAGAAGGTTTCCCCTTTGTCTGTCTTCTGGGGCTGAAATCGGGTGAGATGAATTATCCTGGGTTGTCCTGCCTCCCCTTTCTCTAGCTCTGTGCTTTCTGCTTGTAAAACCTCACTGTGCAAAATTAGTGGTGAATGTCACTCCCAGTGTGACATGGTGTGGCTGTCCTGCTCCCGTGTGCCCAATGTCCCTGGCCAGACAGGAAAGAGGTGGTAAGCTTTAACTTGATAAGTTAAGTCCTTTTTTAGGGTGTTGGTTTTTTTGTTTTTTTTTTTTTTTCTTCAGAAGGTACTGCATCTGCTGATTCAAACCAGCTTTCAACGTGGGGCTCGGGTTGGGTGTAAAAGCCAAAGGAGGTGGTGCTTTGAGCCACAGGCTTCCAGCTGAACGAGGCAAGACAAAATTAACTGCAGAGGCTCATGTAACCTACTTCTTAAGCTCTCATATGCAGCCTTCAGGTCAGAAAACTAAACAGGAGGAGACCACATTCATGGTAAATGAGAAAATTTTTCCATCCTGTATGACAATGGAGAGCTTTCAGGTTGTTTTTAACTGTATCATGGTTGTTGGGGCCACTTAGTTTGCTGTAGCATAAATGTCAACTGACATTTGATCCTCCTGAAAGTTAAAGGGCTGTTAACCCATTTTGAGAAAGAGGCTTTTCTTTACACCTGGAGGTTCCTCCCAAGCAGCTCAATCTGTATGACCAGGTTACCTGTTTGCTACCAGGTGCCTCCAGTACCCCACACTCAGTTTTCTCTGGCGATGACATAAACCAGTACCTCAAGGCCAGCACAAAAGACCTCAGCTGGCTTGCTGTGGCAGTCCGGTGGCTGTGCGTGATGTTGGACTTAGGGTGAGAGAAGGTTACTGGAGTGGGGTGGGAAAGAAGGTTTCAAGTCAGGGAAGCATAATGAGTGGATGGCTAAATGGAGGTAGGTGCTTCACAAAAGCTGAGCAGAGCCTTTGTGTAGGAGGCGAATGAAGTGTCCGCTGTGGTCTGCACTGCTTCCCGTTGCCTTGGTCGGAGGTGGGCTGAGGTCTGAGCTAATGTCTCCACAGGAACCTGGGTGGAAAGGTGAGGAAAGCAGTATAGGTCAGAATTACTGCAACAAAGCAGGGTGAACAAATAAACCAAGTTCTCTTCTTTCTCCATCTCTCTTTTTTTTACGCTGACAACGGGGGTTGAGTGGCTGGCTCAACAGTGTAACTCCAGGTGAGGTCCTCTGCTGAAACTTGAATAGAACTGAAGTCTCAGAGCAGGAAAGCTGCTGTTCAGTCAAGCCTCTTGGTTTCTTTTCAGCAAGCAGAACGTGCCTCATAGTTGTTGCTTTGGTTCAGTGCACTGTATTCTTTCAACTTTTAATGGCTTTTTAAAGGTGGACTGTGAGGGAGGGAGAGCAGACCACTGAAGCACACCTTGAGGAGGTCCATGCTCAGCCTAATGCCGTCCAAGACTTATAAATGCAGGGCCCTCCACCACCTGAGTAAGCTCTGTTTTAGAGAATTGAGCTGATGTGATCCGCCAAACTGCTAGCTTCATCTGCCTTCTGGCTGGATGTGGGGTGAACTAGTGGACGGTCATGTGTCAAGACGTACCCACGGCCCTTTATGAAACATCCTGGTAGAACATCGGTTCTGCTGGGCCTGGCCACTACAAAATAAGACGTTCAGTATGTCTTTTCTCCCTTGTGACAGCTGCCAGAAGCACCACAGTGCTTTGGCCAACTCCATTGGGTTGCAAGTGCTGAAGATGTGCTTGTTCTCATTGCTGTTTGCCTGTTCTTCTTCAAGTGATTCAGTTGATGTTTGAGGTTCACAGGAGGAGATATCACTTGTTGTTCCTTGGCCAGGGGACTCCTGTCACACAGTTAGCACTGTGAGCTTGGCATTTTCTTAGTGACTTGAAGGAAACGGCTAAGAAGAAAAGAAACATTATTTTCTGGTATTTCCTTGTATGCAATATGCATTTTGAAAGACACTACTTATCCAAACACTCCGATTTTCTATATGATTAAAGCACCCAAGACATTTCACAACTAGTAAATAATGACACCCTGATTTTTTAAAGCTTATAGCCTATAATTTAAGGATGCCTTTTTTAGGAGAACGGTAAAAAGACTTTTCTTCATTGTTCTAAAAATCACAAACTTGAGTTAAAGTTCACCAAACCTGAAGTCTCAAAAGTTTTCCTTAACACGGTTTCCTGTAGGAATGGTCATTTATCTCAGTTGGTGGCAGCGTACCTCTGTCTTGGTTAGATAATCTGCCTGGTAACCTGGGTAACTCATTGCACTATGAAATGACACAGAGAAAAAGTGCTAAAATTCAGTAGTGTATTGCAGAACCTACATCATCTGTCCTTGAACAGGGGTGTCAAGACAGATGAAAACAGGCGAACAACAAAGCCAGTGAATACTGTGTGTGGGGTTGTTCTTTGCGCTGGCTGAAAAAGTGCTTGGTGTTAGAGACAGCTCGTGCCTGGAGTTGGACGACAGAGTAACAGGTAGGAGCTGCTCTCGTGCAGTGCTGGTTTCTTTGCAAGAGGATTAGGATGAATTTAGATTTCAGAATGTTGTGGTAGGAGCCAACTTTGCTACCTGCCTGTGCTTGTCCAGCTGTAACAACACTACCTGGCACTAAAACGGTTGGGTTTCCTTGGCCCTTCCTTAACTTCTATTGACTCTCCTTTGATTGTGGCTGTTTTGGTGACAGGTTTATCTACAGAGATACCAGTCTGGCTATCTTATGCCTTTTTCTGTGATAACCTGCTTTTGGAAGAAGACGTATGTGGCTTTTAATCTCCTCACCTGAGTTCCCAGGAAAGTCAGTCTGTGAAAATGAGCCTTTGGGTGATTTCAGGAACTGAGATCTTTATTCCACTATTGTAAAGGAGACAAGAAAGGGATATGGGCCAAAGTCTGTGATAGGGACAAGAAATCACATAGGGCAAAGGCAATGGATCTATAGTAGAAAATTACACACAATAAAAAAATATCTTTACTGCAACATGACACATCACAAAATGATAGGAACCCTTGCCTTGCTTCGAAAGAGACTTGTAAAGTAATCTGTTCCTAACTCCTCATTCAAGGTGAGTGCAAAGACAGTTCACTTTTATGAGTAGAGCATGCTGCAGCATCAAAAACTTGCCTTGCTGAGTTCCTCTGTGTTTACATCTACAAGCTGCCCTGACTAGATGTGGAAGGTTGGTCAGACAGAAATTGCTGGCTTTTTCTGCTGCCATTTTCCCGACAAATACTCCTTTCCTTGTAGAGTGTCACCCAAGCCCTGGTCGGGATATATTTTGTACTTGTCTTGCTGAGATCCCACCTAAAGATGAGGCAGTGACAGCAGCCTGCAGGCAAAAAAAAGCCCTGTCAGCTCTCATTCTGCACTTGCCCAGTGGCTTTTTGCTCCATCACCTGCGCTGTCTCTGCACTGTCTTCAAAACCTCAGCCTGTGTGTCTGCGTCCCGAGCTGACCACCAGCTCCTCTGCTGGGAAAGCAGCCGTTGCTCGAACATCTCCACGCTAGCTCACTGAGTGAAGCTGCACGTGCAGCCCAGCCTCCTCACCGGGACATCGTGCCGTTTGGATCGTGGTTTGGAGCCCCCACACCTGCCCTGGCTGGGTGATGGCTTGGGTTTGTGGTGCACTTTGAATTTCCTGCTCCTTGGAGTAAAATCCTTTGCTGTCCTGGTTGCATCACCCATCGTTGCTCTTGTAGCTGTGGTGTACAAACACAAGGAGAGTGTGCAGTCTGCAAAAGGGAGCCGAGATTGCTCTGGCCTTTGCAGGGCCAGCAGAGAAATCTGTCAGGCACCATAGGTTTTCAAAGCCAGGCAAAGGAAAAAAGAGAAGTACGAATAAGGAAAAAGAGAAGTGAGAATAAAGAGGTGAGTGAGAAAAATCAAGGACCCCTGTCTCTAAACTCAGTTTAGAGATCTGGGTGCTGGTGCTCAGAGGACAGAGCAAATGTTTGTACCCACTCTAAAAAGGAGAGTGAAGGAAGCCGCTGTGTGATTGTACATTTTTCATTATTACCCTTTCCCTAATGATTATGGGGATTTGCTATGTGTGGGCTTGCTGTGTGGGGATGCCACCCCAATGGCTGGCCCGGTTGCACAGGGAGCTCTCAGAACTGGCAGTTACAGACCGGAGGGTGTGTAGGCAAGTAAGAGCCTGATGGTGACCATCAGTGGTTGTGTCACTGAGGCACGATAACTGAAAAAAACAACGTGGAAATCCCAGATCTGGGTGGTTTAAAGTGAGCTCTGAAACAATGTGAGAAGCGGGTAGGTGGATGGGGGGCAGCACATGTGCCCGTCAGTGGGAATTGTGTGGAGCGCTGAAGGCGGCTGTTAAATTGTCCTTAGAGTAGGAGATGTGAAGATAGCAGCTTGTTAAAATCTCTCTTTTCACCCTTGTTCTGCTATCTGCTGGTGACCTACAGAAGGCTGCAAAGATGTTTGAGTGCTTAAGCTGAAGTTTAATGTATCTCTTGCCTCCGTGATCAGAAGACACCGATTACTATGATATTCTTTTTCTCTTCTGCCTCCCCTCTTTATTCTAAAATGAGAGCAGTGTTTTGTTTTCCTGACTTCTGGATGGTGCTTTAAGGATGCAAAGCCCCATGTAGGTGCAAAGCTTGTTCCTGGCTTAGGCTAGTTTCTCCTATTGTGAAATCTTGGCAAACTGGTTTTGAACTTACAGTTTCTGGCTGGCTGTAGCAGTCCCCAACAGCAGTGGGTGTTGCCAATGCTGGAAGTTTCTGTGGCTGATTTGTCACTTCTGGAGCTTTTGTTTATCTTCAATAGCTTTCTAAAAGTTGGGGATGATCCCATGTGCTTGAATTAAAGAGCAAGGAGAGGAAAAAATAATGCTACCAGCCCGTATCTCTGGTGCTTCCAACATGCTCTGCTTTGCTTCTTTTGTAGTTTATTTCTGATTTGATGTCTCATGAGTGAGGCTTTAGGGCTGCAGATCCAGACCTGACTTATACATAAGGATTCAGAATTATTTGTGAAAAGCCATGGGTGAAAGGTGAGGTAGATAAGCTGGAACTGCTCGTTGGGGCAGGTCAGTATCAGAGCTGGTATCTTTGCAGGCTGATGCCAAAGGTATTACGTATGTTAAATCGTGGAATATTTAATTTTCAAAGGTACCGATCTTGATGCATTTGGTATTTGATGAGCAGAATTTGTTAGACTCCCGGTGACTGATGAACGCTCCGTTAGCTGGGGTGGCAGCCTCCCCTGTGACTTTGCCTGTGTATGACCAAAAGCTGCTGAGGCTGGATATGCCTGTTTTAGTTGTTTCTCCACTGATTTCCCCCCATGGGCTTTCTCCTCAGAGCTGTGTTTGGGCTGCTTGTTCTCTGTAGGATCTACTCCTCACTGCTTGCAGGTGATGAGTGAACTTGCGGAGTAATGTTGTGGCAGCTATGGACTGGGGGAGCATTGGAAGTGCAGGTGCTTCACCGATCACGGAGGAAAACGTCATCCAAACAAAGCTGGAGAAGCATAGGAGAAACTGAGAAGAAGCAGCTGAGAAGTCTCCATCGCCTGAAAAACTAAAGCAAGGCACTGAAGCTGAAGCCTTCATCTGCAGGTTCCCCGATGCTGGGAAAGCACATAGAGCAGAAGGTCTAGCAGTGGAGGACTTTGAGCGCAGGGAGGATCACTCCTCTGGCTGGCATAGCCCTGGCACGCGGGAGAGCTTGGCTTCCATGGCACACAAATTCGAGCTCGGCCACCCTTCCTGCTTCCTCCACCCCTTGCTCCTGCTTTGCCAGCTGTACGACGCAGAGCGCACAGGAGCTGCGGAGGGAAAGGCATCGCTGATACCACCGCAGCCCGTCTTTGGGCTCCTCCTCCTGAGGGTGTGATGTTAATTTGGGCGACGCTTTTCCAGCTCGATGTCAGCAAGGTAAGGGAATTCGTGCAAGGATTTAAGAGACGTAGTTGTGCAAAAGCAGGGACTGTGACCTCCCTGTTGATATCTTTCACGTGGGAGAGCGCTGCAAGGGACACCCCTCTCCTTCCATGACACTTGCTCATAGGCTGCAGTACTTCTGGAGTTAATACCTTCGTAGGATCAAGAAGGATGTGACCTGTTTTAATTTCCACCTCCACCACCTTGCAGGTGGGCAGGGGGCTGCAAGGGACACTTTGGTGGTGGTGAGCTTGCTACACGAGGCATGTCGGGGTAGGTATTGAGGAAGCCAGCGGTCATGCCTGGCTTGCAAGCGTTCACGTGAGTCTCAGCACTTTGGGGTAATTTCTTGGGTTATGCTGTGATAGGAATTTTCATTAAGAAGGTGCTGCAGTGGATTTTGAACTGGGAAGATGGCTGTAGCAAATGCTCACCAGGCCTGTTTGGTCGAGTTATATATAGATTTTGCTCTCTGTGGGTCCTGTTAGTGTAACAGGTTGCACAATGGGCTCTTGAGAGCTTTTTGTCTAGAGATTTATTGCTTCTTTGAGATCAGGGTGTCAGGGCAATATAGATTTTCCAAGGGAGTGCTGAATAATCCCTGTTCTGGGTGCACAAGAGCAGATACTTGGGGCATAACTTTGTTCTGTCCCTCCCAGTAAGGAGAGGAACAGAAGTCTCCGATCCTGTAAGAGAGAGAATACCCGCAAATAAAAATATTCCCTGTAATGCTTTGGCATATGCAATAGGGCCTGAAAGTTGCCAAATCACTCTGTAAGCCGTTTCTTACAAAGTGGGGACGCTGCTCAAGTGCCCTTTTTTTCTCTTCTGGAGAGATTTTTGACCCCCTGCCTGCTTTGTTGTGGTGCTGCTTCTTTCCCCAGCTGTGGCAGGCTGAAGCTCTTACAGCTTGTTAAATAGCCCGAGAAGTTCTTTAATGAAAATTAATTGAGTGTCACTAATTTGCATGTCTCGGGGTAAGCAACTAGATTTTTTTCTTTCTTGCTTAATTCCTGAATCTGTTTCATCAATTACGTCCTTGAAAAGCACACACAAATTAAAACTTGAGGCAATTGCCATATACGTTTCATTATTAGAAGTTAATGTTATAGAAATTCATACAATTTTCTGCATTGTGCTTGGGAAAATAGGGGAGAAAAAAACCTTGATTTTTTTTTTTTTTTTTTTTTTAATATACAAAATGTTTATTCTTTGCTCAAATTCTCAGGCAGGTTATGAGCAGTCAATTTAATTCCTAGAAGGGAGATAGCTTGGATGAAGTAAGAAATGAATAATGATGCAACAAATGGAGATAACGTTGACTCCTTTTTCTGTCTCACTGATAGATATCTAGGGGAAACATGGAGGTGTTACACCCTCTCAGTGCTATTTTTTCTGTTACGTAGTAACACAAGCTTTCTGTCTTTCCACCGACCTTTCTACTGTTCATTTTTAATGAGAAATAATTGTTTTTCCTTCAAAAAATGTCCTCACTGGAACTAGTTGTGTATGAAGCCAGAGTGTTTTATAGTGGTCTATGGTTACAGAAGCCCCTCTTTCTGCGTTTTCTTTTACATAGACCCCCTCTGGCTGCACCTCTTCCCTCAGTAAATGTATTTCCCCGCTTGCTTTGGTCTGTCGGGTATGTTTTCAACCCTTTTTCTTTACTGAAGATACACAAAGGAAAGGTAACATGGTAAGGGTGCAAAGACATGAATTTAAAATTCATCCTGCAGAAGAAGAGTATGAAATGTTTTTATCCAGCTAAAAAAACACAACAAACCACAAACTAAAAATAATACTTATAGAAATCAAGATGCATAATTAACTCATCAGAGATAATAACAGGCTCTTCTATGCTCCCACAGAGCAGAGCCACAAATACAATGACAACTATGATTAATCTGTAACCACCTGTATTTTCCCCAAGATTTTACATACATTTCCTGCCAGGTCAACATTGATTCGATCAGTTCTGAAGCTCTCACATTAACAAATTTACTCAAATCTGTGTGCAAATAAAAGATGAGATGCTGACTCAGGGTGCTCCGGTTTCAGCACAGCAGAAAGTCACTTCTCAGCAGCAGCTAAACAGACCAAGCAGTCTCGGATAATGCTTGGACGCCACCACGCTTGTGGGAAAGCTGAGCAGCTCGTGCCTTTTTGCTGTGCACCCACAGATTTTCAGTCATTTAATGTGTTCCTCTCCCGATGCCCTGCAGGGACGAGGTGTAGCCTGTGTCCTAGCTAGGCAACGATTGTGGGAGGGTTTCTTGTACCATGCTGTGCTTTTCCAATGGATATTGAGTTCAGGTTCGTTTGCCTGTTCTTGCAACCATGCTATATTGGTTTTTATGGCAGAACTTAATCTGCAGCTGGATAATTGAAAAAACAATCTAAGGAAAGGCACGAAATGAGAGATGCTAACGAGTGACCCTGGTATTATTTAGGCGAGTTAATCCCAAATGTAATACCATGGGTTTAACTGGAATGACAGTGGGGATTAGTTCAGTTGATAGCCGATTGCGCTGTAATAGCTGCCTGGCTTCAGGAGGTGGTTGAACAGGTGCTGCTTGACTCCTTCCAGCCCCATTCCTTCCCCTCTATGTTGTCCCTGCTCCTTCTTCCCCGTGCTGGGCCCTGTTCCTCGTCCAGCAAGACCTCATTTGAGGAACCCCATTTATTCCACTGTCTTTCCTTTCATCTCTCCCTCGGGCTTTCCCATTTTCTGTTTTTAAGGGTCTTTCTCCCACTTGGGGAGCTTTGCAAAATCCCACCACCTTTTTCCTTTTCCATCAAGGGGCTTCATTCAGGGCACCAGCATTTTAAACTCTGCCAGAACGAAAGGTAGGGATGAAACAGGAGTATTTGTACGGTGAAGGACATGCGTGGCTGCTGGTGATCGTGTGATGAACAGGTACCAGGAGGTGCTCAGAGCAGGCTCTGCGTGCTGGACCCAGAGAGAGCACTTGCTCTCCTGGGGATGATTAGAAGTGCGTTACCTCCTCCCAGAGGAGAGGCAGCACTGTTTGCATAGCTGTCCTCGTACGGATGGATGGGTAGGGATCAGAAGAAAGTGGTCAGAGGACAGGTGCCATGCTGGGTTGATGTGCAGAATTACAGATCCGCGGGGAACACGTCTTCCTTTATCGCTGGCTCATGGGCCATCCCAAGGATGTAGTGTGGTTTCCTTCCCCTAGGATGTTGCCTGTCCTCCAGTTCAGCAACATTCTGGGATTTGAGCTTTTCCAACAGTGGAAAATTGAGGATTTTGGATAAGGTGCAGTTCCCCTCACTGGCTGAGCTTTATGGACCGGTAGACTCCTGTGTTTCTTTCTAACTTTCTTGGCATTTTGGCCAAGCGGGCAGGAGCCAGCCTCCAGAGCTGCTTGGTTTTAGGCATCATTATTATTGTAATTATTATCCCCCAGGGATGATTTTTCAACTTGTCTCACGTGCGGCGGGGATCCTGTTCCTCCTCTCCCTGTCCGTGTCCGCGTCTGGGAGCAGGACCCACCCTTACCCGGGTGATGGCCGTTACCCCCGACCCGCGCACAGCGGGGCCAAACGCCCCCATCTCAGCAGCGAACCGGGGCTTCTGCCCACCCAGCCGAGCCCAAAGCTTGCCAGGCAGACCCCAGGGAGCTGATTTTTTTTTTTTTTTTAAATTATGATTATTATTTTTAAGGGCGTTACCGCGAAGCCTGGGCGCCGGGAGGCTGCGCCGCTGGGTGTCAGCCCCTCAGGCGCGAGCGGCGACTCGCCCTCTGAGGGGGCCGGGCCCCGCGCCGCCATCACGCCGCTCCCGCCCGCGGGCTGCCGGCCTCCCGCCGGGGCGGAGGAGGAGCAGGAGGAGGAGGAGGAAGAGGAGGAGGAGGAGGAGGAGGAGGAGGCGGCGTGGGCGGGCGCAGGGCGAGAGGGGCCGGCCCAGGGACGCGCTACGTGTCGCGGGAGCCCTTATAGCCCCGGCGCGGCCCCGCCGCCCGCCGCCCGTCACCATGTCGAGCCGGCAGCAGACGGTAGGGCCGCGCCGCGGGGGTGGGCTGGGGCTGGGGCTGGGGGGGGGGGGGGTGGGGGGGTGGCAAACCCCGAGGAAACCCTCTCCCTAAATCCCTGCCATCGCCGCTTTCCCCACGGGCGAGGGGGACGACCGGGGCTCCCTTGGCCCACGGGATGGAGCCCCGCGGGTCGTGTCGTGTCGTGTCGTGTCATGTCGGGTGGTGGGCGCTTTCTGCTCAACACCAGGACCAAGACCCCGAGCTTTCCTCCTGGGGTGCACCCGTTGCCTCGCAGAAGGATGTGAAAAACCAGCGTGTCACGGTGCTGAGGAGGAACGCTCTGGCCACGTAGTCGGTCCCCACGCCCGGGCGAGGCGGGTGCCCTTGCACGCAACAGGGCGAGGAGCCTGGCTGCCCCGCCGGTTCGTCCCGCATCCCGCCGGTGGCTTTCGGCAAATCCGGCGTGTGCCCCGCACTCCTGTGCCAAAAGCTGCCGACTTCGCCGCCCGCCACGCCGGTCCTCGCCGAGAGCAGCTGCTCCGGCTCCAAGGCGAGGCGAAAGGTTTAGTCGGCGGGAAGGCTGCGCCACGGCTGCGCTCACGGCTTGGCCCTTTTCCCCTGTCCCGCTCCCGTCCCAGGGGAGAAGCCGGTGGGACAGCCGCCACCACCACCGATCGGCTCTCAGCATTGCTGCGGAGCCAGTTTTTTTTAAAAAACAGAACACACAGCAGAGAAAAAAAAAAAAAAACCAAAACAACAGTAATAGCCAGAGCATAATTCAGTTAGAAATTAAAATTGCAAATCGCAGTCGCAGCCAGAAATCTTTTCCTGCTTGCTAGCTGCCCTCCCTTACTTCTTGGATTTGAGATGTGAGGTCTGGGTCCCTCTGGCAGCACATACGTGTTCCAGGGTTCAAATCAGAAGCAAAAGAAATCTTGATGTAGGTCTTTCCAGCTACTTTTGCTTGTTGACTTTTTTTTTTTTAACCATCGTAAATTTTTCAGATGTATTTAATGCATTTAGAACACACTGATAATCTGTCTGGGTAGGAATGCAACAAAAACCACACGTAACAAAGCACGCCTGTGCAGCAGGGTGTTCTTGGAAAAGCAAAAACCTGTGGTTTAGGGATTATTTCAGGGAGGGGAGGTACAAGACGTGAGCTGTGTATGGGAGTTTTGTTTATTGCTGTGACAGGAGAGAGGTATTACTGAACTTCCAGAATAATCCCTCTCCTTCGCCTCCACCCTGGGCTGGAAAATTGACCTTTATAAGCAAGATTGTGGCTGACCTTTGTACTGTGACTGTCAAAACAGATGCTATCTGGTTGACAGTTGTAGGCGTATTTTCATGTATTTATCTGCCAGGTGTGTGATAGAATGAGAAAAGTCATGATTTTGCTAATTACAAGAGATTTTGGTAATTCTGATGAAACAGCAACGATGTCCTGATAGTGATCCTCCCGGTTGGTCGCCAGGGAGATGTGGTGCACAGAGTGTAAATGAAGTTCTTGCTCCTAACGTGGGCTCGGCAGCTCCTCGGTTTCAACCATCGCAAGTTGATACCAGAGGTGTGGGATAAGGCATTTAGCTTTTGCACGGGTCCCTTGGCCTTGATCAGCACAATTATTTGCATGCGGACACGGACGATCGCTGTTCCGTCTCGGTGCAGTTCAGGAAGATTGAGGCATCGGCAGTGCATCAGAGGCTTTGCCTAACGAAGGAGCAGGCAACAGCACAAAGTGCTTCTGCAACCAGCAGCCTAAAGCCTGTTGTAGTGGAACAGCCAAGACGGTTCCGCTAGAAAAAGAAGATGGGATGCACAGAATAATTTGCCCTACTGAGATCCTTATTAGTATGGCAGCTCGCCCTTCTGTTGCCCCTTGTTTAATCTCTGGTTTTCATTCTCCCAGTAACACGAATCCTTGTTACTCATAAAAATCCTTATTACTAATAAAATCTCAGGTTTTACCACTTCTTCACAGTGTGGGTGACGTGTTAATCTTTCTCCCACAGACAAGGTTTTGTGAGGCTGGATGTTTCCAGTGTTATTCACTGTCCAAGAATATGTCAAAAATGGGTTTCACAGGTGACGTTGCTGAGCTGTCAGCTTTTGGAAGGAGCAGTAGTGCTTCCTGTTGCGAGACGGACTGGCTGCGTTCTTTGACTGGGCTCTTTATTTTGGAAATTGAATAATTATAAGATTTGGATTTAAAACCTAAATTCAGCTTGAATGCTCTCTGGAGTTTGAGGCTAATTTGGGGATGTTTTAATTGCACACCCATTTATTAATAGACGCTTATGGTAAGGTGCAAAGAAGAAAACTTGGAATTTTTACTTCTGCACATGTTGTCCTTAAAAATGAACAAGGCACCTTAATTCTGAAGACCCGAGACTTGGTGTGCAGGAATCTGTCTTTGGCTGGTTAGTATGGAAGTGCTTTCTTTGTTTCTGCTCATGACTTTGTAAGAGGCATGAGGTG
This sequence comes from Tyto alba, assembly GCF_018691265.1. NCBI lineage: Eukaryota > Metazoa > Chordata > Aves > Strigiformes > Tytonidae > Tyto > Tyto alba. The sequence continues at coordinate 38,950,911 of NW_024881261.1, read as the reverse complement.
CTCTACGTGCCGGGCAGTGTCCTGTTCACAGATCTCATTGACAGAAAGCATTTATTTCTGACCCACTTCAGGACTGGCTTTTGGGGAAGCAGAACGATCTTCAATGACACTTTAAAGACTTAATGTTCCTTACACAGGCCTCCTGTGTGCCCCAGTGGCGAAATGCTGCTCTCAGGAGTAAGTACACCATAAAGTAATTGCAGTGAGAAGCACGGAGCTGTGGGACTGCCCTTGTTCATTGTGTGGGCTCTTGCACAGCGCGGCATTCAGGGCCGAGAGGTTCTTTTAGCCCTGTCGAAATAAGCAGCTTGTTCTCCCTACACCTGCGGCGTCGCTGGTATTTCCGCAGATCGTTACCTCTCCCCGCCAAGCAGCGTTTTCATAGCGAGCAGGAGGATACAGATGGTGCAGTGTGCTCCAGGGAAGCAGCCTGCCACGGAGCCCGAGCCCCCAGGCACAGCCCTGCCCTGGCTGGGGTGACTGGCTGCGTGGCTTGCACGTCCCCGTGGATGCGTGGAAAGTGCAGCATATCTCAGGAGATGGAGGGGTTCAGAGCCGGCTGCCCCAGCCTTGCTCCTGGCAGCGGGTGGGTGTCCTCCTCGCTGGCTGCTTTCAGTGAGCTTCTCTTTGGATGTCCTTACAGGTGCTTAGGGGAGAATGAAAGCCCAGTACTGAAACTGCCTTTTTCAGGGTACGTGTTACAGCTTTGTCCTCTGTCTGGGCTTGTAGCAGCATCTTCAGAAAGCTGGATGGCGCGGCATGTGGCACCCCTTGCTTTCACCGGGATGCTGTTTCCATAGCCCAGTGGATCACAAAGCTGTAACTTCTGATCGTTCAGTATTGCTTGTGCACAGTTGCAAATTATGTGGTCTTATTTAACGATAAATTAGCATGTAAAAAGAATTCAGATTTTTTTTTTTTTTAATTGTTTAAAGATAAGGAAAAAACCCGCAAGGTCAGATGACAACCCTGAGGAAATATGAAGAGGCTTAGTTTCTTTGCCTAAAAACTATTCTCACGTTGGAAAAACGACAGCCACACACAGGGCAGAGTTCAGATGAACTGAGCGGTGTCACGGTCTGTGCAGTAACGTATGTACAGCTTCATCAGTTTAATTACAAAGCAATGTAAAATACAGAATTTATTGAAAAAACCCAAACCATGCGCTCATGTCCTTGCGCACTTATTCTTTACTATTGCCTTGAACATAAAGGCTAAAGCATCTTTCAGGATGTTTATGTTCAAAGCAGTTCTGGTTCGCTTATCGCAGCGACGCTTGCACAGGCGACAGTGGAGCAGGCAGCAGAACCCTGATTTCAGGGAACTAGCGTGGCTTGGTCTGGGTTGAATTACTCAAGACACTGTTTCTGATGTTTTATCCAGCAATTCAAAAGTCTTGGGTTTGTAGCCGTGATTTATTTTGTGAAACACAGTGCCTAACTCATAGCACTGTGACAGTAAGAGGGAATTGTTTTCTAGTTGTTTAGCACGTATTTCTTGTTTTATTTTCTGTCACTTTTTTTGCTTGATACCACTTTTCTTCAAAGATCATGGGAAGATCAGCGGTTTAACTATCTCAATATGCTGTTATTTTGACTTCTGTTGTTTCCTATAACTCTCTCCCCTTTTCTCCCTCCTTCTTTTGAAGTCCTTTGCTATTAAAAAGTTGCTCTTCCAGTCTGTTGCCCCCACCTTGCTGTTTCATTCCCTTGCGCTGGTTTGCAGGGCTGCCAATGTGCCAGCCCTGTGCTTATTAACCATATTCTGCTCCATAAGAGCAGGGATGTTCAATTTGGGGAATTTCAGGGAAAAAAAAAGCCAGAAAAAGTTGCAGGCTCTTTCTTTCCATGGTTCAGGGAGGCCAAGCCCTCCAGGGGATGGGGAACAAAACAGCTTGGTGCGGTCCAGCCCCAGAAGCTTCAGGACTGGGGACATTTGTGGACCTTCCCCAAGTGCAAGCAGGCTTGTCTGGTGTCCCCTGGTAGTGCCATGGCAGCAGGAGCAGCAGGGTATGTTTTCCAGGAGGCTGTGTGGAAAAGTAGAAGGGTTTTTCTGCTGGGGATGGGTGGTTCCTGCCTGAACATCCCTTCCCTCCAAAGGGAGAGGGAGGTAGGTCAGGTCTGATCCTAGCGGGTGTGCTTGGAAGTTAATCTTTTGCTTTCCCAACAGGACTAGCAGCTCTTCAGGATACCTCTTCATCTTCCAGGGGGCCTGGTTTGAAGGTGCACAGCTGAGCACCGCTGCTGCTGCTGGTGGTCAGCATGGCGGGTGCCATCTGGGGTGGTGGCTGGGGCACAGAACCCGACTGTAATTTCTCCAGCTCTGAGTCGAAACGCCTTGAGTCAGCATGTTGTTTCCTGTCCAGCTGCTGGACTCCTGGATAAAAACAGACTCCAGGCTCATCTAGCTTTCAGATTGCCCTGATTAAGTCATGGCCAGTTACAAATCCATGCCAAAACCCATAACTCAGGCATAGGTTTCCATCCATGCTCTCCTTGGGCAGCCCCTGCAAGTGGTTTTAGGCAAGACAGCAAATGATTTTGAAGACCCCATGCTACCCAGACATGTGCAATGCAGCTGCAGCTTAGATTTCGGCCACAGGGATTTTGTTTTTCTGGAGGGTTTTCAAGTACTGGCATACTTGCATTTTTTTCTTTTTTTTTTTTTTTTTTTTTTAACTGAGCTGATGTTGATCCTGGAGGGGTTTTTAAGTAGCCTTTAAAAATAAAAATACCTTGCCTATCTGAAACCAGGAGTTTTAGATAAACTTGCAGCTGTATGCACCCACAAAAGATAAGTGGAGTGCAGGGCCTGTGTTAATGCTCCTAATGATATGCCCTGCCTTGAACTTGTACTTTGGTCACTGTGCTCCTACCCTTTGGTATCTTAAAAGTCCATTAAGAGAAATGCTATGTAATTCAGGTTGCTGTTTATTAATTTACTATTATGAGCAGGGTGACTAATGATTATCTCTGACTTATCTCTGAATCAGAGCTGTAGGAATTAAGAAACATTTCCTTAATGGTCTCGCATCTTAAGTGAAAATTTACTTGAAGTGTATGATTAACAAAAGGAGGGATGTAAAAAAAGCCTGGTCTAGGCATTTAATGTGGATGTGTGTCACAAAATGGGATGCTGGGAAGTTGGGATTTTGCCTGTAGGGCTGGTAGCTCATTGCTAGAGCTGCCTCCCGTCGCTTGTTCGTTTACTTACACCTTGGCTTGGTTACAACTAGATGTGTCGAAAGTTTTATCTACTGAGCGGGTGCCAAAATGTATTGGTCTGTTTGGAGAGCAGAGCTTGAGAAAGGAGCCAGTTTGTATAATTTTCTTTTTTTTTTTTTTTTTCTTTTTTCTTTTTTTTTTTTTTTTTTTTTTAATGTGGCTTCTCTTTAGATGCAGCACTTTGGGGTTTGTTGAGATGAACTTCTTTGTGAGCATTTGGAAAACAACTATTTGTACCTACATTTCCAAGACTTTCTGACCTTGAGGTCTTTGCGGCCTCTCTGGCAGAACAAACTGCTTTCTTCGATATCAAATAATTTTTCAGCTTTCCATTGTGGTGCAAAAAAGTGTGTCAGGGCGGGAGGTCATTTTTCAGGTCTGTCCAGCCCTTCTGGTGGGAAGATCATTTGTTTACGTTGCCAGCAGGTATGGGCAGAGGGAAAAATCTCCTTTTAGAGGAGGTGATTGCTGCTGCAGTGGGCTGTTGCGTCCTTGCCTCTGCTAGGGACCCTGGGCATGATGCTGGACGAGTGACCTCAGCCATGGCTGCAGCAACTCATTGCATCATCCCCCGTCTTTGCAAAGTTGGCCTGAGATCATGGGGATGGATATGAGGAGTGTCGAGCTCTTGGAGGTGCAGCCTGCAGTCCAGGGGAGCTGCCCTTCAAACACGTCATTTCTGTAAGGCTTAAATATTGCGGGAGCTCAAGCCTTCATCTGCTGTTTGCCTTACTCCCTGCTACTCTACTGTGGCTGTAAAATTGGGGGTGATGCGACTCGTAGAGAGGTATCAGGAGTTTGCATGAACTTTTGAGGGACCAAGTAAAAATAATCCCCAAGGAAAACATGTAACTGTCCTTCACCCAGCGCTTGAGTAGCCTATAATGACTAAGATCTGTTCCTACACTTGGTTTAAGAAGGGGTTGAGGGAAGATACTGAACGGCCACTTCGTTCAAGAAGAGTATAACATTCTCGGTGCTGACTGATGCAAGGGTCTAGGTAACTTGTGTGCACTCACATAATTAAAAGCCCGTCTGGCAGCTTGTATGGGCCAGATGCACAGGTAGATGGGGGAGGAAACCTTCATCCTGGCATCTCCGAACTTGAGTCCTCAGTTTGGACTTGGCTGATGCAGCTTCTTGTGTAGGGTGGCGTGTTCAATGTATGGCTGTTAAAACAGCCCTGCCCTCGGCCAACAGAAATACTGAGGAGGTACTGAGCGAGGGGGAGGCCTGGCCCCATCTGTAGTTTCCAGCAGCAGCCAAGAGAGGGGTCCAGGGAAGAGTTTATGGTTGGGACACCATGGTGCATTGTCCCAGCTTCCACTGATTTATGACTTAAGATACCAGAGGCCATGCCTTTCTTCCTGATAGTCCTTGATGAACTTTCCTTCCATGAATTCATCGTAATGATTTTTTCCAGCCAAGTGAACTTTTGGCCTGCCCAGTGGAATTCCCCTGTTCAACTGTGTCCTGTGTGGTGGTTCTGGCTGTTTCCCCACAGTCCTTCCTGCTGCTGCTTTTGAACTTTACAAACCTTAAAAAAAAATGCTGAGGTGGAGGGACGATCTCCTGTCGCCTGCTGGTGACCATTGACCATTGCAAAGTCAAGCACATGGGGTTCAAGACGCCAGGTTCAAGACTGTACATTCATCCTGGACACCAAATGAGGCAGGGAGAGGCAGCATGTGGCCGTGATGCTGAGTGCCCACCAGCCTGGGCTTGTGTCCGGCTTTATTCTTTCAGCAGGCTGCCACAATGTCCTGTAGAGGACAAGTGACACGAGTCACAGTTCTTGTATGGAAATATATATATATATATTTTAAAACCTGATGAAGCTGCTTGAAATGCAGATACTCTGTAGCTCCCACTGCTTATGAAATCACTAGAGCTTCTCAAAAGGTACAGGATTTCCTTCCTGAGAGGGATATGATGGGCATGTTAAAACAGGTGTCTTGTCCCCATATAGTTTAGAGCTAAGATGGGCTCAGTTCAACCTGTGCTAGCTTGGAAGGTGGAAGGAGATTCTGCTTTCTTACTAAGCAGAAGATGAAGCTGATATCCCACCCGCATGCTCATAGCATGGTAGAATCATAGAACCATCGAATCATAGAATGGTTTGAGTTGGAAGGGACCTTAAACATCATCTAGTCTCATGTCCCCCTGCCCCGGGCAGGGCCCCCTTCCCCCAGCCCAGGGGGCTCCCAGCCCCGTCCAACCTGGCCTTGAACCCTTCCAGGGAGGGGGCAGCCACAGCTGCTCTGGGCACCCCGGGCCAGTATCTCACTGCCCTCACAGGGAAGAATTTCTTCTTTACATCTAATCTAAGTCTCCCCTCCTTCAGTCTAAACCCGTTACCCCTCATCCCATCCCCACCCCCTGACCCAGAGTCCCCCCCCCCCCTCTCCTGTCCCCCCTTTAAGCCCTGGGAGGCCTGCTCGAAGGGCTCCCCAGGAGCCTTCTCTTCTCCAGGCTGAACCCCCCCAACTCTCTCAGCCCGGCCCCCCAGGGGAGCTGCTCCAGCCCCCCCAGCATCTCCGTGGCCTCCTCTGGCCCCGCTCGAGCAGCTCCGTGTCCTTCTGCTGCTTGGGGGCCCCCGAGCTGGCCCCAGCACTGCAGGGGGGTCTCCCCAGAGCGGAGCAGAGGGGGAGAATCCCCTCCCTGGCCCTGCTGCCCCCCCTGCTCTGGCTGCAGCTCAGGATATGGTTGGCTTACTCTTTGTTGGGTTGCATCCCTCCTGACCTTGGAGGAGGTGATCCTTGAATATTAAGCAGCTTTCTTGGGCCCCTCTTGCCTCCAGGGCTTTATTTCACGGTGCTCTACCAAGCAGATCCCTAAAGAGGCCAAAGGCTGCTCTCCTGAAGGCCAGGGTAGCGAGCTTGCTGTGCACCCTCCTCGCTGCCCTAAGGGTCTTAACTCCAGCATTTCATGGTCACTGCAGCCAAGGCTGCCCTTGAGCTTCACACTCCTCACCAGCCCCTCTCTGTTGGTGAGAACAAGGTCCAGCACGACACCTCTCCTCATTGGCTCCTCTATCACTTGGAGAAGGAAGTTATCATCCACGCGTTCCAGGAACCTCCTGGACTGTTTGTGCCCTGCTGTGTTGATCCTCCAACAGATACCGGGATTGGTGAAATGCCTGCTGAGGACCAGGGCTTGTGAACGTGCGACTGCTCTTAACTGTGTATAGAGGGTCTCGTCTGCTTGGTCTTCCTGGTTGGATGGCCAGTAGCAGACCCCCTCTGTAACATCATCTGTCCCTGCCCTCCCTTTAATCCTGACCCAGAAGCTCTTGGTTGGCTCCTCACCCATCCTTGGGCAGAGCTCCAGGCACTCCAGCCGGTCACTGATGTACAGGGTGGACCCCCCTCCTTGTCTCCTCTGCCTGTCCTTCCTAAAGAGCCTGAACCCTTCCATTCCAACTCTCCAGGCACAGGATGTTAGATTTTGGCCTCCACGTTTTGATTTTCTAGGAGGTTAGACGTTAGGCAGACATGCTTGATTGTTTTTTATGGGTGTTCTATCCCAAAGCTTATCTGTACTGCAGTGAGAACATCGTTTCTGTTCCCTCCTTTTGCAAGATAACTGGGTTTTGCATTGCCGGTGGTCCTGCAGTCTTGGAATGATCCAGAGCAGCCTTGTAACAGACCCCAGTTGTCAAAGCAAAGCCGTTCTCTTTTTGCAGTGTCAAACCTATTGTTTGCAAAATGAGCATGAGCCGAACTGCTGAAACGGGTTCATTTTGGGGAGGTAATTTAGCAGAACTGCTCTGAATATAAAAAATAGGGCAACCATGGAAGGACTTCTTATTTAAATTGTTATTTTTGTCAGCGGCTGACAAGATGCTTTGTTTGTCAAATATTTGTTGCCCATCCAGCTGTCCCTTGTGACTTCTGGAATGAAGACGGGAAGATTGTTTTTATAACATCTGTCCTGGCCTTGCAAATTCATCCCAAAAATATAGGAGCACAAGATGACTCACTAGTTTTCCTGCATTGAGGAAATGAGAGTAGTGGCATCATCTAATTCAGAGATAAAGAAATTCCTGATCTGGGTGCCTTCAGACAGGCAGATTTTCATGCCCAACTTGCTGATCTGAAGTCACGGTCTAGAAATCAGCCTCCGATTTGCAAAGTGGCTGGAACATGAGCCTGGTTTTGTTGTTTGGTTTTTTGTTTGTTTGTTTGTTTTGTTTTGTTTTGTTTTGTTTTTTCCAGGGTTGCATAAAACTTGATTGTTGCAACCCAAAACATGCAAATTTATACCAAGAGAAAATATTTTAGTTGCAGTCAAAAATAAGGTATTGCTAAGAGCTCAAAAAGTCCCGCGGGCTAAGAAAAAGAAACAGTTTAGCTAACACCACCTTGAAAACCTTGTGTGTTAGCAAAGTTTGGCATCTCCAGCCGTCTGTCTCCAAGCTGAAAGACTGCTTGTTTCGGGTAACTGGGATGTCTCTGCTGGTCTCCTGAAGATCTTTGGTGTTATGTTGCTGGCAGGGGACAGGGGCCAAGGTAGTGATGCCAAAAGGAACAAGCGTCAAAGACGGAGGCTGCCAAGGAGCAAGTGAGGTCTGCTGTGGTTTATTCAGAGTGCTGAATGAAGAAAGGGAGCCCAGTTCAGTATCTGGCCTGGTGGGGGGGAATGCTGGCAACCCCAGCCCCGCAAACTCTGCAGGGTAATTGGTGACACATCAGTCAGCTAAGTCTGAAAAGAAAACAAAACATTATTTCTGCTCTCATACGGGTGGTGGGAGACCAGACAAGGTCCTGCGTGCAGGAGAGCGGAGGGATGACGGCATGGGAGGGAGGAAGGAGGATGGTATGGTAATGTGTCGGGCGATTGAGAAGTTCCACTTCCCCGTCTGGACCTGCGAGCCAGGCTCTGCACCGTGATGGTGGAATCCTGGGAGGTGAAAAGGGCAAAATTTCCAGGGTAACTCCATCTTGGTGGGTTTTTTCCCTGGGAAGGTATGGAGCTGATTTTGAAGCATTTACCGCCTTAGTCCGTTAAATGAATTAAACTCAAGTTTGGGGAAAGTCTGGATTTAGGGTCACAAGAGCTAAATCGGAGCTTCAGAGACTCCAAGGTTTCTCCATCACTCTTCAACATGATCGTAATCAAATCATTGTTTTCACAGGCAAAACCCCCTCTTTCCTCTCTTCCTCCATTTCTTTTGAGTATAATAGTTTTGCTTTTCTGCAGGAAATCACTCTTTTACAGAAGGTTTTTCCCCCTTGTTGGTGATGGACACTATCTTCTCCATGATGTCAGCTCGCCCATGTGCAAGAGCAGCCATGGGAATTATCCTGGTAGAAGAAAATAATTTTTTAAGGAAAAGTCCCATAAACTTAATTTTTATGCATCGAATTCAACTGATAAGGCATAAGGTATATGTGGTTGTTTGTTGTTTTTTTTTTTTTTTTTAGTAAGATGGCAGGATTTAGGAGGGGATTTTTAAACAATAAGTTAGATCAGTCTCCAGAGGCTTAAGCAAGTCTTTGACTTCAAACTTGAAAGCTTGCTTGATCAGCTTACCGTTTTAAAGTCTTTATTGTACCATGTGCAAATACAATCAGCTGAAAGCAGTCTGAAAGCCTCAATTTATTTTTTTTTTTTTTTTTTCCCTCCTGGAGAGATGTCCAGTCTGCAGTACCAAAATAGGGCGTGTATTAAATGCCTGACCGGAAAAAAAATGAATCATATTCCAAATGGCGTGAGATAGCCCTATAAATAAACATGCAGCTGGGGGAGCCCTGACCCTACCCTCACTGTTGGGTCGGGGTTTCCCCGGGGCTGTGAGTGCTGCCAGCCGTCAGTTTGATGCTAACTGTGTTCGTACAAGGCTGGCCCTTCTGCTGAGTGAGCCGGACATGTGACTAATGTGCCCTTAATGGCACAGCCCTACGAGAGCGTTTCTCCACTGGCCTCGTTGTTGGGCTGGTCTGTGCCGCGTTTTCGGGAGGGAGTCCCTCTCCGGAGCGGGATGTTGCTGCAGCCGGCCACGAGCTGTGGCTCTTGGACAGCTTCCAGGGCCCTGCCTGTGCCAGCTCCAGCAGGCAGAGATACTCCTGCAGCGGCAGGAGGGAATTGAGGACACGATAAGTACATTGGTTTAGAGCTTATCGGCCTTTGTGGTGACCAGCACCGCTTTCTGACGAGAAACCTTTCTTCCTGCAATACTTGAGAGCTCTGCCTTCTAAAAATGGCCGAGCAAGGGTCGGCCTGAGGACGTTGTATGTGCTTAGGGGATCTCTTGAACATTCTGCTCAGCTCCCATCTCTTCTGCTTTGTTTCCACCCCTGGGCTGTGACACGTGGCACTCTGTCGTGGTTTAGGCCCAGAGCGCAACTGAGCACCATGTAGCCGCTCCCTCCCTCCCTCCCTCCCCCTTCAGAGATGGAGGGGAGAACATGGAGCAGGAGGGGCTCCAAGAATCCATTCTAAGGACTGGGAGGAGTCACCCGTTATGGTTACAGGCAGAAGACAGACTCCTTGGGGGAAGAAAAAGAAAACACCACTGTAATTCAAACACTAACAAAGACAGCACTTAACAGACAGTGTGGGGACAGGTGACAAGTGCCAACCACATCCAAAAACAATTCTCCCCACCCCTCCCTTCTCCCCGGGCTCAGCTCTGCTCCCCATCTCTCCCCCTCCTCCCCCAGCAGCGCAGGGGCAGGGGATGGGGGTTACAGCCAGCTCGCCGCTCCCTCCCCCTCGGGATGGGGGGTGAACACCACACACCCCTCCCCGGCTCCACGGGGCTCCCCTCTGGCTGCAGGCAGTTCTCCGTGAACCTTCCCCGCAGCGAGTCCCCCCCACAGGACACGGCCGCTCCCGAGCTGCCCTGCTGTGGGTCCCCCCCCCACGTGTTCCAGCCCTCCCAGCGCCGAACCACAACCACAGGGACCACTTCTCCCCTCAGGGTCACAGCCTATTTTTGAGCTGGGGGAGCTTTTGAGAAGCTTCTCCCAGGGGCCACCGCTGTAGCCCCCTCCCCTGCTACCAAAAATCCCAACACTCAAACCCAGCACACACTCGCGCTCGGTTCTCGCCCTGGTCCCATTCATTATACAGCTGTGGAGGTGCTGGCTGAAGATACGGGTAGGTGAGGGCAGGAGGAGATGGTGCCTGTGTCCTAAGGACCAGAGTTTACACAAACTTGAATTTCTAGTGGAAGATAGCAAATCAACTGTGTAATTTATTGAGACAACCCTGATGTTGTTCGTCCTGTGCATTTCCTATTAACTGTGCAGTGGTTCTGCTCCCAACAAATGTCAGTGATGGTTGGAAGAGGTCTCCCAGGCATCATGCATTTAGCTATCAGGTGAGAGGAGAAGATGCTCCCTCAGAACACCTCTCCTGTGGGTAACCACACGCAACCTTTGGTTTATGTGGGCAAGCACAGCTGCTCTCTTTCAGGGCCAAATACTTAAAGAAGAGCTGAGTTTACTTTTTCAGACACCATGAATTGAGAAGTGGTAGCTCTCAGAGCAGAGAACACTGATGTTTCCTGATTTCCAGCAGGTCTGTGTCATGGTGGACTCTCTGGTCTCAGAGACCCCCTCTCTATATTCGCAAGAAGCACCAAGGAAAAGCCTCCTGCCTTTGCCTGCAACCTGCTTTCACAAAGCAGGGGAGCATCTTGTCCCACCAGAGCGGTGGCCAAAAAAACTTGTTTCTTTTGGAAGCTGGGTCAGGAGACACTTGGCAGGTAGCTCAGTCAAGCCTGATCTTGAAGACACCTGGGTTCTTGGTGTCTCCCAGTTTGTCAACCTCATGGAAAGGTTCAGGAGGAGGGAAGGCCAAAAGCAGAGTTAAGATTTGGCTTCTTGATCCGCTGGCAGCCCCGATACAAGGTTTGGAGCCAATGTCTTTATTTTTTTCTCATTTCCTGGATGAGGTAAGACAAGGTGAGCTGAGCACTGAGATCATGCAGACATGGCCAAGCAGCAGAGTTCCAAGGAAATGAGAGAGCGTGGCAGTGACCTTCTTAACCATCTGGCTGGCAGAGGCTGCATGGCTCTTCTTTGGAGACACTGCTGGGTCATTTATTGGCTTGCTTGGAGCGTTGGTTTGGGGCAGAATTAAGTAAGAAGTTCCTCTCCCAAACCTCGCTTCTTTGCTCTAGACTATTGCAAGAAATGCTTACGAGTGTCTCTAAATTGTCCCTGCTGTGGGGCCCAGCATTCAGGTGTGAGTGTGTCGTGATGATGATTGGATTATCTCTTAAATATATTTGGTTTACAATGATGAGGTTAAAACCGCGAGAATAAAATCAGTAGGACAGCCCAGCATCTGATTAAATCCTGTCCACTGCTTATCTCTCCCAATGGTCTTGCAGTACATGCTCTTTCTAGATGAAGTCTCTCCAGGGTTTGCTCTCGGGCCATTGGTGCTTATTTTGGGTCGGGCCTTTGCTCCATTTGATTGTGCTTCAGCTCTGGCTTCCCAAGCCATGTCCCAGCCGGTGGATGATTAAGTGGGAAGTCGGTGTGTCCTGCTGAACAGCCCGTTCCTGGCCAAGCAAGCTGCCAGCCCAGCCATCCGCCACGTGCTTGCATTTCCCTCTGTCTTTTTTTACTTTCAGTGTAACTGTTGACAAGAATTTGAGTCGGCATGTGGCAGGCAGTTGCTCAGGGTTAGGAAGAGTTTACCTGCAAGATTATTAACATTGCAGGAAAACCAGAAGGATTTGGTACTGTCTGGAGCTCCTGACGGGTAGGAGAGGTCTGACAGTGTTGCCGAATTGCAAAAATGCCCTCAGTGATGCTTTCCCAAGGTCCGGAAGATGCCAGTGTGCAAAATAAAAGCTGAGACACACGCACAGTGGAGATTTACAGCACAGCAACATGTACTTCTAACATAACAATCTCGTTACGTCAGCCATGTAGGAATGTGTTAGTTCCTGCATCTTGAGGCACGAGGCACAGACGTTATCATAGTTCATCTCCTGCAGGACAGATCCAGCAGATCAACATTTTGCAGAAGCAAGTGTGTGGCTGGAGTTCCTACTGATGCAGAGGGCGTGAAAGAGATTTGAAGCGTTCAGGTTCATTTCTCCATGCAGAGATAACAGTCTTGTCTGTTGTGGTTTACAAACAAATTGCAGAATACCTGCTTTATGTTTTTTTGGAGTGCTACGCTTGAGTGTGTGACCACCGGGCAGGCGTTACGCTGCAGCAGGGGAGGTTTTGCTGCAGGGCTGAGTGGTGGCAGGCTGTTGGAAAGGTGAGTCTGGGCACTCGTGCTTTGCCGAGGGTCCTTGGCCAGGTGACAAGTAATTTCAGAGCGGTGCCACAGCTCAACCAGAAGTAAACACAGCAGACACACCCCCGTGTGTCTTGGGAGAAGGGATTATTTTGTCAGCTGGATCTTCTGTGTGTGCTCATTTAGTCTCACTGCCGAAGCCTGAACCCCTGGGGATGGGTGAAAATTAAACCGTGGTAGTGCTGTCTCACCTTCGCAAGCTCAAAACGTTCAAAAAGACTTTTGACAGCCCCCTGCAAAAAAACCGAAACAGAACAAAACACAAACACTAAATCTTGAGCTACTTATCTTTTATTTTCTTGAGTCACCAGGATATGTTGGGCTCGCTCGTTTTTTTCAGGGTCGGGTCTCAAGAGATTTTTTTTGTTTGTTTTTGTTCTGCTGTGGTACCCAGGGTCTGTGTTTCAGACAGTTTCTTGTCTGTCCACCACACTCCAACCCCCAAGTAATTGATTCCACCCTTTGAAACGGTTGTGGAAGGGGAAAGCCATGTCAGGGACCTGCTCTGGTGGCTACAGCAATGCAAATAGGAAGGAAGAGTCTTGGAGCGAGAAGCAGTGCTGCTGGAGGTGGTCAAGACAACAGCCCTGAAAACCTTTTTAGGCCAGGACTTTTCATCAAGGTGGTGGCACGGAGTGGGAATCGGTCACCTTGGGCCAGCTCTGGAGCAACTCCTTCTCCCTCCCAGAGCTTCTCCCAGCGCAATCTCACAGTCGTGGTGCCAACGTTGAAGTTTGCTGAGACACCTTTGGAGGTTAGACTTATGACCATTAATATGGTTATTTTGGACACAGCTGTTCTCACCAGTCCCTTAAAATGTTCTGGAGTGGGGTAGCTGTTCAGTGTGCCCACAGGCGATTGCAGATAGCAAATTTGCAGACACAGGCTAATTTTGAAGCCTTTCACTAAAATTGAATTGAAAATGGGCATGAAATTCTGAGTGTAGTTATAAATTGCTGTGGTGGGAGATTGGTCTCTGCTGGGATGCTGGCCTCTGAAAGATAATAAAAACAGGTGAGGAGGGTATTTTTTCTCTTCTGTTACGGAATAATTCTCGGCCAGATTTCTGTGCAGGCAGAGACCTCCGTTGCATACAAAATACCAAGTGTCCAATGAATGCTTATGCCTCTCCTGAATCATGTTAAAGTGTTAATGGCCCAGCAAGCAGAGGGGAAAAAAAAAATCAGGCTATTTTGCTAATGAGTTTAAAAGTGACCTTTTACTTTATTGTTTCTCCCATTCCTCTTTTTTTGTGGTCAAAATTATTTTCTTGGACACATGAAGGATGATCACTTCCCTGCTGTGACTTCAAACACAGAAATATTTATATAGCGAGATGTAAATCATGCAAAGCCCAGAGCCACTCTTGTACTGAGGATACAAAATGGGTAAACCTAGAGTTGTGAAGAATCTGGCTGGAGCAAAAGTATTTATATCCTCTCTCCTTCTGGAGACTTTTCCTTCGGTTGCCTGAGTTGGAAACGTAATCCTCTCAATGAATAAGGTGTTGTAGATATTTTATGTGCGAGAAGTCTTTGTCGAAGTACCATTGCATGGCACAGACAGTCTGTTGAACCTGCGTCTCAGCGGAGGGGCTGGGGCCGCTCTGCCCGCAGCCGGTCAATGTTGGGAAGCACCAAAATTCAGGCCTCTGGCTCAGCATCGTGCTGGTCCCTTGTTTGCACTGGGAAGTGCATGCACACACATCAGGTGGTGTTTCTTCTGCCTCCCATCCCACCGTCTTCCCCGGCTGGGTCCCGGGCTCGCTCAGCTCAGCCCTGCTATGTGACTGTTTCTTGCCCCAGCTGCAATTATTAGCAGCCGTGTTACGTTAAACACGGCAAGTAAATTAGCACCTTAAGTTGCTTTTGTTTTGCAAGCGTAATTAAAATAATAGGCGAGTCTGCCTGTATTTGAAAATGCTGAAGAGGCAGGGAGTGTGCTGCCCATATCTCTGTGTGGACTCCGGGTCCTCCCCTGCATCAGTCACCTGGCAGTGCTCCTGCAGCAAAGCACATCAGCTTCTGCCGCTGCCGGCAGTGACGGACACGAAGGCATTGCTGCCAGAAGCACTCTGAACAGAGGAAAATGCTCCCTTCAAAAACTAAGCCCATGCCGTTCAGACCAGAAACCCATCTCACACCAAAGAACCAAATTGCCAAAGTTTGCTGCAATGGCTCATGTGGATTTTTAATGAATTTGCATTTCTCTCCCTTATATTAGTCCCAGCTGAGATTTTCTTTTGTACGGAGAGCAACAAGGTAACAAAAGTGTTTTGTTTTGTTTTGTTTTATTTTGTTTTCATCAGGGATCAACCAATGTGGTTTACCAAGCCCATCATGTCAGCAGGAGTAAGAGAGGCCAAGTCGTCGGTACCAGGGGTGGATTTCGCGGCTGCACGGTTTGGCTAACAGGTATTTTTGTCAGGGCGTGAAACCCACTTGCACACAGGAGTATGGCTCAGAGGTGTGGATTTGGGATCCACAGGAAATGTCAGCGTTCCTTATGAGCTGGGAATTGCAAAACATGTACACGTGGGAAACGCCAACACGTGGTGCTGGCGCAGCCAGACATTCTCCCTGGCAGCTGCTGCCCGTAACTAATGTTTTTATGAATTTCACAGCTGTTGTCGAGCTCCTTTGAACACGTCGGAAGCCCTGAGGGTCACACTTGTTGTTCCCAAGTGTGTGGCTGAGAGAAGCCTTGGCTCAAATCCAGCCAGTCCTTGGCAGTGAAACGTACCCAGGGTTGTCCAAAACAGCGTGCGAATCCTTTCACTCTGGGTTGGTGGGAACTTTATTGGGACGCGTAGGTTTACTGTGTTTGAAGTGACCTCATGAGCAGCACAACAAGGCAGTCATCTTCTCTGAATAAGAAACACTCCCAGGCAGGGAGTCCCACTGGAAGCAATTCCTTGCGTGGCCATTGCGGGTTACTTACATGGTTTCTTGTTTTGTATGCCTTCTGAGGTGTTGCCCTTCTCTTCTGCCTTGAAAGATAAACTCATTGTTTGGGGATTAGGGGCTGCTGGAAATGACAGTTGCATCTCTTTTGCTCCACTAATATTTACACAACTCTACCTTTTGACACTTGCCCAGTTGTTTCTTTGCTTATTAAATATTGGTATTTTCCTTGACTACTGGAAGAGGTTGAAAGATGTACTTGGAAGGGTTTATAAAGCCATTCTTATTTGCCTTCATATCAGTTTATGTGCTGGACGTTGGATTAAAACACATTTCTGTTTTGTTCTCCTCTTCAATTTTGAAAAGCAGTTCAGCGCCTAATCTGCTTTAATATAATTTCTGAAGCCAAAAAACTACCCAAGGCAATTTTCTTCTTTTTCGAATATCACTCAGAAATCTTGTGTCTGAAAGGTTTGAGCTTCTCTGACTGACGATTATTCTTTGAAATAGACAGCCGTCTCCTAACTTTCTATCAATTTAACGAGGCTCTGTGTAAGGACATTTCATTGCATGGACTGTAGGGATTAGATGGAAGGGCATTTGAATGCCCTACGTTGCCAGCTTGGGAGAGCTATCAGTTAGGTCTGTTGTACTACAAAAAAACCCCAAAGGCACAGCCAGCAGGATTCACCCCTGCCCAAGCCAGGTTTCTTCTCCAGCACAGACAGGGCTGTTCTGCATGAGACCAAAAGTCCACCTTGCCCAGGGTGTTGTCTCCATGACTGGTCAGTAGTAGGTGTCATGCAAAGGGTATAAAAACAAGTGAGCAGATGATGCTATCTCCACAGGAGATTCTCCGAGGTTAAGTGTTCCCTGAAACAGCTGTGGTGTTCAGAGGTGGAACACTCTCCTAAGTCAAAGTTCCCTTCCATCTCAAGGAGTTTTCAACACAT
Organism: Tyto alba; assembly: GCF_018691265.1. Lineage (NCBI taxonomy): Eukaryota > Metazoa > Chordata > Aves > Strigiformes > Tytonidae > Tyto > Tyto alba. The sequence goes on along the minus strand of NW_024881261.1, from coordinate 38,934,561 downwards.
GGATCCCTGCCTGAGGGAAAGGAGGAGTTTGGTGTTCCAGGTGCACTGGTCGCTTTCCGACACAGCCAGTAGCAAGCGCTTTTTGTGGCGGTGGCTGGAGCTGGGATGGGAAGCAGCCACCCCATTTTGGATTGTTGTCTTTCTGGCTGATGGCTGCAGGAGATGTGGTCAGCTGAAAATGCACTGCTTGTCTACACAGCCATCCTGCTCCTGCTCACATGGATTCTGTGGGTGCTGCTTCTGCAGAAGGAGGTGTTTGTGCCTACAGGGGGGTGACTGCTGCTGCTGGAGCCTGTGTGTGTCCCCCCCTCCAGATGCAGCAAGAACCTCTCCTGGGGTTCAGTCTGGGAGAGCAGTTGGCTGTTCAGAGGGGGAACAGGAGGACGAAAATGAAGATGCCAAGAGACTTACAGGCAACAGCATCCTTTTAAGCTTCTCCTACTTACTGGTACCTATTTGTCTCCCCATGGCTCAGCAAGAGGTACTTTTGCAACACTGCTGGGTCGAAACCCTCCAGATGTTGGGATATAGCAGCTTTTCTGATGGCATCAATGCCACCCCTTCAAGAAGAAGGGTTGGCCAGGGTTCTGTGGTTGTAACTGTTTGCTAAGAAGATGAATCCAACTTCCCTACCTCGTTCCTTCCTTAAAGCAACTTCAGACAGGTGGTGTTCATCGCCAACGTCCCGGGACATATTGCGCCACACTGTCATTTTCACTCTTTCGACCTCAAACCCAAACTTCGCTTTTCTGTCTCCCTCCAGGCCTTTCTGGAGCTGGCAAGACTACCATTGGCTTTGCTCTGGAAGAGTACTTGGTCTCTCATGGCATCCCTTGCTATTCCCTGGATGGTGATAATGTTCGGCATGGCTTGAATAAAAACCTGGGTTTCTCGGCTGGGGACCGCGAGGAGAACATCCGCCGCATCGCAGAAGTGGCCAGGCTGTTTGCTGATGCTGGCCTCGTCTGCATAACTAGTTTCATTTCTCCTTTCACAAAGGTAAACTCACTGCGTCGTATTCTGCTCTTTCCTGGGCAGCCTTGATCTCATGATTGTACTTAGGGAAGAGAGATTTACATAGAGGACTTCCTATATATGCCATCAGATGCTCCTTTTAACTTCCCTGTTCTTTTGTAAAACACCACTGACACACAATCCGTACAAATTTCTAAAGGGCAGTTTGACATGACCTCTTTGAATATATCCAGTATTACAAATTGCTTAAAATCTAGGAGCAGTTTAAAATCTCTTTACAGAGGTTCCTACCATTAACTTACTAGGAGGTAGAAAAGAGGCATGGAAGCAGTAGCCTGTCATGGTGCTATCACTGCTCTGTTTGTAGAAGTATTGATTGTGTTTTTATGCTTCGTGAGAATACCAAGTAGCTGACGTTACCAAGCTGATGCAAGCAGTTCCTTTTTTCAACACAGGACAGATAATTATTCATGTTCTAAAGTCCTGCTGTCCTGGTTAATGAAGAGATCTTCTCAATATTTCAGATGGAAAAAAATGAAAACATATCAAAGTTCTGTGGTTTTTTTTGTTTTGGTTTGGGTTTTTTTTTGTGTTGTTTTTTTTTTTTTTTTTTTAAAGTATCTTTAAAGAAAAGTGAGGAAGGGAGATGAAAAACCCTCACTAGAATCAGTGTAAATTTAGTAAAACTAGACCAGAGATGAATTTACCTGTGTCGAATTCCAGGACGTGTCATGTAGTAGGAAGGTGCTTGCTGCAATCCGGACACTGATGATTCTCCTGTCTTTTTTCTAACAGGATCGTCAAAATGCACGGAAAATTCATGAGGCAGCTGGACTTCCTTTCTTTGAAATCTTTGTAGATGCTCCTCTAAATATTTGTGAAAGCAGAGATGTGAAGGGCCTGTACAAAAAGGCAAGAGCTGGAGAGATCAAAGGTATGGAAGAGCAAGCTCTTACTTTGCCTTTTGCTTTCTGAAGCATTGGATAGCTGCTTGTTGCGGCTCTGCACGGAGAGGTGGGTTACTCAAAGCTTTTTGTAGTGCCCAAGGGTATCCTGTTTCCCTCATTTTGCTGTTCCAAGTGTCACTTGTAGTACCCAGTGTGGTTGGATAGTTTCTGGTTGTTTGCACAGCTTTGTTGGCTCTAAGGCACCGAGTGTTAGATTAAATACATTTACTCCGGGTTTAATTGTCCATAGGATTCACAGGGATTGACTCAGAGTATGAGAAGCCCGAGTCTCCTGAACTGGTCTTGAAAACGAATGTTGCGTCAGTGTCTGAATGTATTCAGCAGGTTGTGGAGCTCCTCCAAACACAAGTAGGTCACTTTTATGCCACCGCCGGCTTGTAAACCTGCTTTCGGAGTTCTTGGTGTGCGTTTAGAAACCAGCACGTTACGACACTTGCTGCCTGTCTCTCTCTTTCAGAACATCGTGCCCCATGGCTCGATTAAGGATGTTCTCGAGCTGTTTGTACCTGAAAATAAACTCGATAGTGTCCGGGCTGAAGCAGAGATGCTGCCATCCGTCGAGATCACTAAGGTATTGTCGTGCGTGGGCGCTGTGCTGTGCATCGCTCATTATTGAACTGTTTGAAGGGTAGAAGCTTCGACGGGGATGTTGCTGGGGGGGGGCTCTGTTACTCTGATGGCTGGGTCCTTGTGTGGCTGTGGTTTCTGGCAAGCTGAACCGTGCTCCTGACGCTCAGCCATTTTCTGCCGTGTCTCCACCCCGTGCTGTAGCAAGCCAGGGCCATCAGTCTCCTTCGTCGCGTTAGAACAGTCCTGCAAGCAGTCGTGCTATGAAAGTACCTGAGTCTGGATGAAAAAAAAAAACCCAAACCAACCCCCGCCCTCTGGCTTTCTCCCCCTTTATGAGCGCCCTATATCTGAAGCAAAACAAATGAGAAAGCTGGTGCAGCAGAAGGGAAGGAAAAGCAACCTCTGAGCGTGCCCTGGTGACAGGAGTGCCATTTGGGTTTGTTTTGCAGCTGGATCTGCAGTGGGTGCAGGTGCTGAGCGAAGGCTGGGCCACTCCGCTGACCGGCTTCATGCGTGAGGCAGAGTACTTGCAAGTGATCCATTTTGGCACCCTGCTGAATGGTACGAATCCCCACGCTTTGTGTTAACGTGCTGCTCGCCCCGTGGCGCCTCGGCCGGCAGCCGGACAGAAAAGCTTCATGCTCGGCCCCGCGCCGTCGTCCTCCTTTCCTCCCGCCCGTTAAATGCGAGGGCTCATAAAGCACCACCGGGGCCGGGAAGCCACGCTCCGAAATGCACCAAAGGGTATGAAAGGGGACAGAGATCCCCGTGCTGCAGCTCTGGGGGGGGGGGGCCCTGGCTCGCAGCTTTGACGTCTCACACGGCGCCCATCAAACGTTTCGGGAGGCGTTGTTTAGCTCTTTTCATGCTTGGTTAGACCAGGGTAAATAAAGATGCAAACCCAGAGCCAAGTAAGCAGGGAGGCTGCCGGGCTGAATTTGAGGTGGGAGGAGAAGGCAGCTGCTCCTTGGAAACAGGAACAGCACCTGATTTCACTTTCCCACCTCCCCCCCCCCCCCCCCCCCTTCCCTGTTTTCCTGCTTATCCCTTACCAAAACTTGAAACGAATCAGATTTCTCTATTCATTAGCAACGTGACAGAGGTGCTTCGTCCCTGGAAAAGGGAAAGAGTATTTAGGCAGTGATCATCCGCGGCTGAGACCGGGGCAGTAGATGTTTCTGTCCTGTTTCTCAGCTGTACCTGCCGTCACTCTGCCTTCCCGTGCACTCAGGGCACTCCCTTTCAGTTTTGTAGACCCGATAGCATCTCTGGCCTGGAGATCTGGGACGTCGGCGAGTGAGTCCCTTTGAGTCTTGCCCTCCTTCTGGAGGACCCCATGGCTGTGCTGCCGTTATTAGGATTCGGGCACCGTGCAGCAGAGGCGGAGCTCCGGACTGCTTGCTTTGGACCGGAGGAGTGTCTGTGCGAGGGCTTCTGCTTTCAGACACGTCGTAGCCTTTTGCGTCCCGCCTAGTGTGCAAACAGTGTTCAGAAGCACCTGTCCTTGTTCCCAGCCCCCGAGCTGTGGTCTTTGAGCTGCCTGTAGTGCCCGACGAGGTCGCGGAGGTGCCGTGTAACCACCGCGTCGCTCCAGAGCTCCGCACTTCGCGCCCCAGGCTTGTCTTAAAGAGCATCTGTTAGTGGGGTGCCCCCCGCCCCGGCTCCAGACCTGTCGGCATCACTCAGCACAGCTCCTCTGGTGTCCGTGGCCGTACACTGAGGGTTTGGAATGCTCCCTGGGGTCGGGGACAAAGCCCAAGACACTGGCTTTTGGGGGGGGGACGGGACGAAGTCTCCAGAGCAAGGTCCTTGTAGGAGAGGGCAGCAACACCAGGCCCCGGTCCTCCTTGTCGCCGCAGAGGGCTCCGTGCTTGGCACCTGCGTGCTCAAGCCCGCGGGGTAACACCTGGGCAGGACGGAGAACATCCCTGCTTTGCTCGGGTGAGCTTTAGGAAACAGGGGAGGGTTTCCATCCCGTGGTGCCAAGGCTGGGGTGCAGCATTGCCAAAGAGAGGTTTGAGGCTGGTCTTTCCAGACTCATTGGTCCAAGCCTTTTGCTCCGGGGTGCGGGTGACCTTTTTTTTTTGGCTGTGCCCGGAAGGGCTACAGTTGTTCCGGTGGAGTTGTGCAAGCCAACGCTCCTCTCGCTCGGGCTTTGAGCGGTAAATCCCACCTCGGTGCTACCAAGAGTTGGGTGCGTGAGCCGTTTTGAGTAGAGCCACCGGGAAGAAAGCCGGGTCTGTGCGTAGCAGGGGTCCGGGCTCCGTCGGGTGCCCCTCTCGGGGCCGGGTGACGGGGGGAGCGTGGGTGCCATCCGTCGCTGCCGGCCAGCGCGGCGGGGCTGGGCAGCACCCGGGGGGGGGCACGGGCACCCCAACCGCCCTGCGGCGTCAGCGGCTTCGGGTCTTCAAACAGCTGCTGCAACGCGGGTGCCCGGGAGTGTTAATTATCTTAATTGTGTTTGTGTTCTCCCAGGAAGGAATCGCTCTGTAGCTGGTATGTATGTAACCGTTCTTAGGTTGTATGGCAATCACTTCAATTTAGGTTTTTTTTTTTGGCTAGAAAGTAATTTCTTGAGATTTACAAAAAAAAAAAAAAAAAGAAAATTATTAAGACTAGACACAACCGTGGCCTGTTTACGATTCAGCCAGTTGCGAAGTGGAATGACACACCCCGTGTCCTACTGACTGGTCGTCACAAAGATCCCAGCCATGTAATTTTGGAATTACCTCTGCTGGAATGATTTTTTTTTTTTTTAAACTTTCATCTTGCATTTGGAAATGGAACATGGAAATCCTCAGCTTCAGCAATCATTTGGTGGTTGCATAATTCAGCTTTTTCCATGCTGACTTTATCGACTGATCACCAGTTAATATAATTTAAATGTACGAAGTTGATATTGATTGGATCCCGTGTGACTGTAGTTACGATTATTCATGAAGGCGCTTGAAAATTGCTGTCTGGCAGACGAATGATACCTAGTCGTGAATTAAAAGTAAATGCAAACGTTTTAATAAAGATTAAAAAAAATAATAATCTATGTCGTAGTCAAAATCCTCAAATTAAGACTCTCGAGGATCCAAAATTATTTTGGTCAGATCGGAACAAATTGAATCAGTGATTTGTTCGTTCTTGTTTGTGAATGGAAACCCGTGTGAGAGGCTGATTCTTCTATATTAATCCTGGGATATCCGAGGAGGAATGGGAGGCCCTCAGTGGAGGGCTGGGAAATTGGGGGAGCGGGAATAAAACCAACATGACTTCAAAGTATTTAGGGACAATGCTGAAATGAGAAACTACACTTGCAACAGTAGACTCACTGCATATACAGAGAAAATAAATGAAAAATGGACTCTGCAGAGATGTAAAGGAGGAGGAGTAACAGTGTAGAGATAGACAGAAAAAAAAAAAAAACAGAAACAAAGCGAAGGGTGACGGTGTTTTCCCTGTTGGAAGAGGCAGTTCAGGAGGTCTGCAGGGGAGGAGATGCCCTGGGGAACACCGAGCTGGAGCCTTCTTAATAGAGGTGGTTCTCCTGTCAGAGGAGGTAGAGGTTATACCCAAGGTGGCATATTCCAAGGATGTTTACATTTTTCCAAGAGACTTCACAACAAGCTAACTGGAGAAGAACCAATCTTTCCGGGGCGCTAGAGTCCAGAAAGCAATGATGAAATGCTCCGGGTGTCTTTGAGGCATCTCTGGCCTGAAGACGGGGAGCTTGAGTATTCCAGTAACGTTGCCAGTCATTAGCGGTGCAGAAAAAAAGGGGGCGGTGACTGAATTTACATGACTGATGGTGAATCCCTGAGCTAGTCCTGGAAAATTTGTCTCTCCCTCTGTCTACTCGACGCCCGAGACGAGTGCCTGAGGCTGGAGGCTGGCTGTTCAGATCCCACCTCTCACCCCCTCCTTTTTCTTGCCAGACGGTGTGGTCAACCTGAGCATCCCCATCGTGCTGCCCATCTCCACGGAGGACAAGAAGCGCCTGGAGGGCTGCGAGGCGCTGGCGCTCAGCTACGCGGGGCGGAGGGTGGCGGTCCTGCGGAGCCCCGAGTACTTCGAGCACAGGAAGGAGGAGCGCTGCGCCCGCGTCTGGGGCACCACCTGCGCCAAGCACCCGCACGTCAAAGTAGGTTTGTCCCCCTGCTGCCGGAGGAAACCTGGGGCCGGAGAGCCAGAACCTCCGCGAGGTTTTGAGCTCCGCGGGTGTCCTGTCTGCTCCGCGAGCCCAGCTCCTTCCCGTTGGGTCCCAAGCAGGCAGGAAAGAGTTTCGAGGCTCGCCAGTCAATGCTGCGCTTTGCCGCTTAGCAAATCAGAGAACAGGCACGAGGTGAAAGGGAAAATGAGCAGGCTGCTGAGGAGCCGCTCCTTCCGTCCGCTTGTCTCCACCGGTGTGCCGGCATCCAAACGTCTTCAGCGCGAGCACCGACTCAGCCCCCAGAGTTTTCGGGCGCTTGGGGTGCGATGGGCTCGGCGATGCCGCCAAACGCTGATGCTGCAGATTGCTGACCCGTGCTCCTTTTAGCTACGTTTTACTCCTCGATTTCTCTGTTCTGTACAGGCAGCCAACGCGGGTGTTGTATTTTTACAGCTTCTGTCTTCCCACTTACTCTCTGGCGATACAGAGAGCGTCACCCCTTAGAAAGGGAGAGCTCCCGGTTCCACCGAGTGACTTGAGCCGTCTGCTTAAAAAGGCTAAAGCTGTGTTAATCCTTTCCCCCTACCTTAAAACACCTCTTTTAATTATTCGGCAGGAGTTGCTCACCTTGCAGCAGGCTTATTCCTCTGGCATATTCCCAGGAGGAAAGAGCAAAGGATGAGGTGGTAGAAGAAGGTCTCGTGCCCTAACTTGTAGACCCCCGGCCGCCCGGGGAGGGACTCGGTTGGCTGACGTCTCGCTGTGCGCCGTTGAGCTGCTCGCGGCGTTCAGTTCACGCGGTCCCTGTGAGAACGTTTTCCCCCCCTACAATGGGCTGAAGGAGAAGGGAGGAGCGCCCTGCAAGTGGGGCCGTGTCTAACGCTTCCCAAAGGAGCCCGGGAAAGGGAAGAGGAGATATTTTGCTGTCCCCTCCGTAATGCGGGCGCGCGTAATTCACAGATGGTGGTGGAGAGCGGAGACTGGCTGGTGGGTGGAGACCTCCTGGTGCTGGAGAAGATCAAGTGGAACGACGGGCTGGACCAGTACCGCCTGACACCGCTCGCTCTCAAGCAGAAGTTCAGAGAAATGAACGCTGGTGAGTGCCCCGGGTGGCACCGCTGACACAGCTCTCCTTGCCCTACCTGGCACCGGGAGATTTGTGTGATCTGGGATTGCTCGTTCTCAAGCTCACCCCGCTTGCCAAACCGCTTCGCCGTGCTCCCAAAGGTGGGGGCATCCGGGCGGGGTGAACGGTGAGGGGGAGGGAGGGCACGGCACGAAAAGTGCCCCGGGCTGGCAGGCGTCAGGCGCCTACCCTCACTTTGGGGAGAGAACGTTGGAGCTTCCAGAAGGTGCCGTTGAGCTCGGAGAGGCGGCCGGTCACTTGAGAAGGCAACTCAGAGGTGTCCAGTGACACGTCAGACCTTTGTAGGAGAGCTGACAGGACGGAAATCATCCCCAAAGGAGGGATGTGCAATGACAGTAAACTCGGCAGAGCGATGAAGAGGCACCGTACGTGTACGAAACATCAACGGGGTTTAAGGCCTCTCTCCCGTGAAGACAGGACACGCATCTCACGCCATACTTACCTCATGACTGGGTCAAAATGTATTTTACGTAAACGTAAGGCTCTGACGTCAGCGCAGGCCTGTGACCCTCTGAACCTTTCCCTTTCAGATGCCGTCTTCGCGTTTCAGCTGCGCAACCCCGTCCACAACGGGCACGCCCTGCTCATGCAGGACACGCGGCGCCAGCTTTTGGAGAGGGGTTACAAAAACCCCGTGCTTCTCCTGCACCCCCTGGGAGGGTGGACCAAAGACGACGACGTCCCGCTGGAGTGGCGGATGAAGCAGCACGCGGCGGTGCTGGAGGAGCAAGTCCTGGACCCCAAGTCGACCATCGTTGCCATCTTCCCCTCTCCCATGCTCTACGCCGGCCCCACGGAGGTAACGTCGGCTGGTTTGCAAGCGGTAGACGCGGAACCTCCCCCGAAGGAGGAGGAAGGAGAGGGCTGCGTGGGCAGCCGTCGCCTCTGCGGGCTCACGGGCCGGCGGCCGTGGTCTCTGCATGTTCAAAAAGCCAACGGCTGCCTCCGTTGGCCACCACATTGGAACGAGAGCCGTTCCCATCCCCTCTGGTTCCCTTGAAATACACGTCCCGAGGAGCTGGGATGGCTTCAAGCAGGGGAAGATCAGTCTGGGCAGCTAGATTGCTGTGGGAAACTGCAGCAAGGCTGCTGACACTCCCCTCCCTCCTTCCCTCCTTCCCTCCTTCCCTCCTTCCCTCCTTCCCTCCTTCCCTCCTTCCCTCCCTCCCTCCCTCCCTCCCTCCCTCCCTCCCTCCCTCCCTCCCTCCCTCCCTCCCTCCCTCCCTCCCTCTTTCCTTCCCTCCCTCCTTCCCTCCCTCCCTCCCTCCCTCCCTCCCTCCCTCCCTCCCTCCCTCCCTCCCTCCCTCCCTCCCTCCTTCCCTCCTTCCCTCCCTCCCTCCTTCCTTCCCTCCCTCCTTCCCTCCCTCTTTCCTTTCCTCCTTCCCTCCCTCCTTCCTTCCTTCCTTCCTTCCTTCCTTCCTTCCTTCCTTCCTTCCTTCCTTCCTTCCTTCCTTCCTTCCTTCCTTCCTTCCTTCCTTCCTTCCTTCCTTCCTTCCTTCCTTCCTTCCTTCCTTCCTTCCTTCCTTCCTTCCTTCCTTCCTTCCTTCCTTCCTTCCTTCCTTCCTTCCTTCCTTCCTTCCTTCCTTCCTTCCTTCCTTCCTTCCTTCCTTCCTTCCTGCCTTCCTGCCTTCCTGCCTTCCTGCCTTCCTTCCTTCCCTCCCTCCTTCCTTCCCTCCTGCCTGCCTGCCTGCCTTCCTCCCCCCCTCCCTCCCTCCCTCCCGCCTTCCTTCCTGCCCCCCTCCCTTCCCTCCCTCCCCCCCCTCCCACCACTGCTCCAGCCCTCAGCCGCTGCTGCTCGTCTCTCCCCTGTGCAGGTGCAGTGGCACTGCCGCGCTCGCATGATTGCTGGGGCCAATTTTTACATCGTGGGGCGCGACCCCGCAGGCATGCCTCACCCCGAGACCAAGAAGGACCTCTACGAGCCCACGCAGGGAGGGAAGGTCCTCAGCATGGCGCCGGGCCTCACCTCGGTGGAAATCATCCCCTTCCGGGTGGCTGCTTACAATAAATCCAAACGGGCCATGGATTTCTATGACCCCCAAAGGTAACGCGGGCAGCAGCGTCGCTGTTTCTTCAGCCGGCGCAGCGGACGCGGTTTGTGATCGCTTCTGGCTTGCAGCTTGCCAGGGGAGAGGGAACAGCGGTCGCTGTTCTTCTTAAGGCGAGGAACGGGGGAAAGAACCTGTGAGAGCCACCTGCTTTCCCCTCCAGGTGCTGCCGTCGGGTCAAAGGCAGGTCGTATGAAACTAAAGATGCACCTTTGTAGCCGCCAGGATAAGAAGCACACTTTGGGGACAGTGTGGCAGTAGAAATAAAACCTCGCGCAGCTGACGTGGGTCGTGGACGACTCCGGCTCCTCTCGAAAGAGGAAACCCCGTTGCCGCCGATCGTAAACGGGGGCGTGCCGCCGCGCTCGGGGGGTGCCCGTGCCGTGCCGGGAGGCGTCCGGCCTCGTGCTCTGCCTTTCCCGGCCACCTGTGCTGATTTCCCCCCTGTCTCTGCTTTGCGCAGGCACAACGAGTTTGACTTCATCTCGGGAACGCGCATGAGGAAGCTTGCTCGAGAGGGTGAAAACCCACCAGATGGCTTCATGGCCCCCAAAGCTTGGAAAGTCCTAACCGAGTACTACCAGTCACTGGAAAAAAAGAATTAACACTACTCCTCCCCCCCCCCCCCCCCCCTAGAAATACTTGTATTAAGAGTGAGCGATGATTGATTGATTTCCTACAACACAGATCAGTTACTTGGCATTTCCAGCGCTCTGACTGTAGGATTTCCCTGCCCGGGTCAGAGTGGTTTTTTTCCGAATCAGAAATACTTCGAGCCTGCTCCTTCTGCCCCTGAAGCTGCCGGGCGCGTCCCCGTGGAGCCGGGAGGGAAGGGCAGCGGGCCCCTCATTCCCAGCCGAGCGCTGCCCCCGGTTGGGCCTAGCTGGGTCATTTTGGTGCCGCCGGGACCTCGGCACCAGGATAAAAACGCGCCCGTCGCCTGCGCGGAGCAGAAACGGAGAAGTGCCTTTCCACTACCCCTCGCTCGGCGCTGCCCCCAGGGGCAGGAGCAGCTGCTGCTGCTGCTGAGGTGGGAGAGGGAAGTGGGCGCTCGCTGCTCAGCTCCAGTCGCTGCCCTTCGGGTTGTGCCTTCGATTTTGCTGACAGCGGGATTTTTTTAAAAGGATTTTGTTTTAATGAGCCTTAACCAGCACCAGTCCCTCGTGGCCGAGACGATCCCTCACTGTTCTTCCTTGCTTCCCTCCTGCTCGACCTCGCCGGTCAAAACAAAACCTGGGCTCAGCCTTAACTGGTGCTCCGCGTTCAGCTTTGCTGCGGGGACTCTGCCGTGGCCAGCTGGGGGAAGCTGCCCTGCCAGGCACCGTCAAGCCCAGGGGATCTCCGGGACAGCCGAGGGCAGCAGGCAGAAACCGAGGATTGCTCTTCAGGCGCTTGTTGGGGGGTATCCCCTTACCCCGGAGGATGGGACCCCGCTTCCCTCTGCCCCTGCTCCCCCCACCCGAATGAAAGGCGAGTCGGTGAAATCGCAGCGTGAGGTGGGGCTGAGCGGCAATAGCCAGTAAAACACGCGGGGCGGGGGGGGGGCTCAGTGCTTGCCCTCATCCCTACCCGTAGCCCCGCGTGGCTCCCCGTGACCTGATTTCGCTTTGGGGCGGCGACGGTGGCGCTGGCTGGGGGACGGGGGGAGGATGGCAGCGAGGGGGTTTAGTGAGGGAAGACAACTGCGCGCTCGTTAGTGCTTGGCAATCCACCTGAACGGATGATTTTTGTGCTCGGCCATTCTTAGTTCCTGCCCCAGGACCGGTCAGAACGTGTTTCAAATGGAATGGAAGCAGCGTGCTCCTCTTCTTGCGCTTCAGTCTTGATGATGGCTCTGTGCTCAGTAAAACCAATCGTGCTTCCGCTTGTAACTTAGGATAGTGAGCTACCTGGCGTGCTAAAACCTGTTTTGCTGTGGCCGTGCTACTGTGTCCAAGACTATGTCTGTGATTGGGAATATTTTTGAAAAAGTCTTTTTTTTTGTTTGTCAACTGTTTTGGTGGGGTTTTTTTCTGTTGTTTTGTTTGGTTGGTTTTTTCTTTTTTTGTTTGGTTTTTTTTTTGTTTGTTTGTTTGGTTGTTTTTTTGGGTTTTTTTTTTTTTTTTTGGTAATTTTTCTAAGTATTGAGCAGAGAGCCCAAAGCTGTATTATACCTCAAGAAAAATGCTGCAGCACCACCCGTGGCAGCAGCTGAAAGCACACTAGCACCAGTGCCTTTTACACTGGGGCCCTCTGGCAGGGACCTGGCAGACTAAAAGCAATACTCCCATCTACGCTTGCAAGATTTGTCATTTTTAAATAGGGAAATAGTGCTGTTGCTGTTCACCTTAAAATAACCAAGTGGTTAAAAAACCCCCCAACCTGCAGTAAATCCAAATGGTTGCAGCAAAACACCAATTTTGTATTATCCTTTGAAAATAGCGTAGCGTACTGATTACCTCTGATTAAACTAGAGTATGTGGACTAGGTTTTTTTTTATTGTGTATTTATTAAAGACATGAGACTGGAATTTGTACCTCAACTGATGCATCTCATGATTTAATATATTCTGAACTCGATATTCTGCTACAAACCCCTCACTTTTAGTACAAATAAATATTTATATGTGGAACTAACTCTTGCTTTGCCGTTTTTACGGGGAGAATTACAAGCCCGTTGGTTCGCTGGGGGCTGTGACAGGGCTGTAGCCACAGCACCCCCCGCCCCGGGCCAGCCCTGCGCGCTCCTGCCTCGGGTGAAACCTCCGCTGATTTCTCTTTTTTGCTGTCTGGGCTGCGCAGTGTTAAATAGGCTTGTTCAACAAGCGCAGGGACGGCACCGTCTGGGCTGCCCGACCAGCACTTAAGCACCACCCAGCTGCTAAAACCCTCCCGAATTACGGGGAGACGCCGCAGCGTGCGGGCTCTTCCCCAGGGCCCTGCTAGAAGCAGCCCGGGGCCGGGGGCCACAGAGCAAACACCCCCATCATTTATTCCCCTGTTAAAGCTACTCCCGAGGTTTTGGTTTGCGCTGCAGGATGAGCAGCTGCTTTTACAGCCCCGGGACCATTTCGGTCGGGCTTGGGTTGTGCACGCTGCCTACTGGTGACCGCTACAGCTGAACAGCTCTTAAACACTTTATTTCCCTGCCGAGAACGTCTCTGCCTCTTCCTGCCAGAGGATTCGGCCTTTAAACCTTTTAAAGACCCATCTCAGGTGAAATTGCGGTAGGGCTGCGAGGGCAGTACTGGAGACAAGGGCTCCCAAAGCAGCAGCGGGAGCTGGCAAGAACGGAAAAGCCCTTGGAAAAGCGGAAAAGTCCTTCCTGCTGCGGGAGCTGTCCCCAGGGGCCCGCCGAAATAACCCCGCACCTCCCCTCGGATCGGTCCCCTGAGCCTGCAGCGCTGCCTTGCAGCCCCGAGGAGCCCCAGCACACCTTTGGCACCCGAGGATATTCAACTGAGTCAGACTAAGAGCCGGTGCGTCCCGCAGCCAGCGGGACGGACGGAAGGACACGGGGGACAGAGGTGTGTTCCCTGGAGGCCGCCTTCAGCACCCGCCGCCCGGCTCCAGCCCTCTTCACGTCACCCCGCGGCGCAGCTGCCATCGTTACCTTCGCCTCACGCTGCTGACCTCGAGGGCCCGCGGAGCTGCGACACCCTGGGCTGCCCCCGGGGCTCGACCAACCCCGGCGACGTCCTTGCGTTGGGCCAGCGCACAATTCATAATACTGTCAGAAGGAGAATCGAGTTACTGGAGCCCTACCGACAAGAACAGCACCAAAACGCTTTTGCCACTTACATCTTTAACCCTTTGCCTTTATCACTACATAACAGTACATGAATTTACCGAAACTGTTGCCAGCAAGTACAGGAGAACGTTGCTAAATCACATTTATAAACCCGAACCCCGTCCCTTTCCCCCGGGTTTCGCCGATCAGAGCAGGTGACAGAGCAGAACACCGGGAACCGTGGCCCCCGCGCCCCCGAGCGACGCGACTGAGGCTTCGTGGTAGGATGGCACGGTGCAGCAGGGGGTCCTCCCGAGATTAAATAGCAGCGAGCCCTCGTTGCAACGCGTAATAGATCAGAAAGCCACAATTCCAGAGAGCTTATAATAGGTGGGACTTCATGAAGGACCAGTTAAGACTCGACTCTAATTACTCGCATCGAGGGAAAAATAAAAACAAAAGGGGCGTTCATTTAAAGAGCCGCAAAAAAGCAGAATTCATACAAAATTAAAAGTATTCAAACATTTTTACAGCAGTTTACCGCCTTTTACTAAACGGCACCAGATTCCCGGTGGTCACGTGAAAGAAAAACCAGTAACATTCCAAATTTTGCCCGCAAGTCCTTCTAGAAGCAGCATTTCTATCTCCGTATTGGGTGCTAAAAGGAAGGAGTAAATGTGAACCGAGTATCGACGAATCTTTAATCTATACATCTCTTGATTCGGTTTGATCCAGGAAGTAGAAAAGGTTTTCCATACGCGAGTTATCTACAGGTGGTGTCTATATATAAAAAACTGGGTGGCTATGTACAGGTAACGCAGACACGCGCGCTCGTACGTCTATACAGGAAGCGGGAGCGGCTCGTGGCCCCGTGCGCCACGTCCGGACCTGCTGTGAGGCTGCACCAGCCTCTCAGTTACGGGACAGGACACGGGCGGCTGCGCTTGGTCTGGGCTGTAATTGTTCCACCTGGTGACCGGGCGCTGCCCTTCTCCTCGCGCGTGACTGGATTTCAATAACTTAGAACCGGCCGTATAAAAAAAAAACAATTCCAGAAACGGAACTCCCTTATTCAAGGAACACCTCCCCCCGCTCCCACCCCCCCGACATTGTTTTTGCTAACTGATTACAGAAGGCAAACTAAAAATCACATCAGAAACTGCAAACACACCCTTGGTGTCTTAATCTAAACTAACGTGCATCAAAACATTCTGCAGCGTGGCATCCTTCGACTTTCGCATCTTCTCAATCGCCCTGTGGAGATCCTGCTGCTGCACGGGCCGAATTTCATCTTCGTCGTGGCTTTGAAAGGAAGAAAGGAGAAGAAAAAAAAAAAAGCAAGATGATGATTCGGGTGCTGTGTAACAGCTGTTCAAACAACGCGCAGTCCCCGATCCGGCACGACGCTGGGATCCCGCCCCGGCCCACGCACCATCGCCTGCGGGAGCGGGAGCTGATCGGGGGGGAAGAGCCCAGCAAGGGGAGTTGAACACACCCAGGGGACTTGAACACACCCAGGGGAGTTGAACACACCCAGGAGTGGCACCAGCACGTGAGGCCGGTAATACAGTGCCACCCTCGCCGCTTGTTGGCTCGTGCCACCTCAAGCTTGACCCCGTGGAACACACGGTCTTATTTTCATCGTCAGAGTGAATAAGGGGAACACTTGTCGGGGTTGTTGTTTTTTTTTTTTTTGTTGTATAGTGGCAATTTGTCAAGAAAGGGAGAACCTCTGGCTTCCTGTGAATCACAGCGAGGTTTTTTAAACCTCTATAAATTCACAGTTCCAATCAGAAAATCTAAAGTGGTGATTGGAGAGTGTGTAGCATCAGGAGCATTCACAGTGGCTGCTCAGCTATCGTAACAGACAGGATAAAGGCACGTACGTCTCTTCTTCACAAGCAGAGTTAACGTATTCCCTGACACAGAGCAGTGCTGCATCCCGGCACATTTCTTTCAGATCACTGCCCGAGAAGCCATCGGTCTCTTTAGCAACTTCTAGGAGATCTACGTGCCTGTCCACCTGCCAAAAGCAAAAAGGTCAGAGCATGAAAAGCCTCAAGCCGTTTGCTTTGTTCACCAAGGACGAGAAACAGTCATCTCCAAGTATTTTTACCTGCCTATGGAAGATTTTTTCAGTCTTGACTGGTTTTGAGAGCTAAAAGAAAATTCTTTTATTAACTTGCACTTTGAACTCTCCAAGTAGTTCAGTAATAAGGGAAACTGATGCTTCATCTCATAAAACTCTGCAGCTGATAATAAAAAAAAAAACCAAACAAGCAAACAAACAAAAAATAAAACCCCAGGCAAATGAAAGCAAACCATCGGATCGGTATGTTCTGTTACTGACAAAGTTCCTGTGTGGCTTGGGAAGCCTACTGGATGGCAAAAACTGGATCACAGGAAAAAAATGACCCATTTTCCCAAATGCCCACACAAGTTTCCTGCAACAAAACTGCCTTTTTTTTGGTAAAGGCCTCAATCAGACCCTATATGTGCATCTTTTCACCTACAGACAGTGAGCGCTACCCAGCAGTGTCCTTTCACAGCCACAGCCCCTTTTTTTTTTTTTTTTTTTTAAGACATTATTTGACAGAGTGCGTTCTGTTTTCATAAACATGTCTTTTTACCAGTAACACAGCAAGGCTGGAAAAAGTTCCTGTGACATTTCCAGTTTTGTTGTTGCCACCTTTCCGTGCAGGAGGAGAACTTCAAAAGCTCGAGTGGGCTGCTGGATTATTGAACAACTGCTCCTCCTTTATACAACCATGAAACGGGGAACTCCGAAGCACAAAACAATGTGTCTTAACTCCACGCACGGCGTCAGGGGCTTGAACTCATTCTGGCCAAGACCTGTGTGTTTATTCACTCCATTTACAGCACCTCTGATAACAGCTCCTTCTGGCACATTTTTCAATGCATTAGTATTTCCTTTTCAGAGAGTTAAAGCCAAACTAGCCTAATAAAAGGCTGAAATTACAGGATGACTTCTTCTGAAAGGGAAACTATGCCGAGGTGGATGAAGGCAAAGCCCCAGGTGTAACCTGTGCTGCTTCCAGCTACCCCCTCTGACCCGGGCGCTCCCCACGACAACCGACAGCTGCTGAGCACCCTGCCAAATCTTCACCAGCCCTGCCACTTTTCTGGAAAAACAGTGCTGGCTGGCATCTGGAGTTCGTGGTGGAGCCCCAGCTCCCTGGCCAACGACTTGGCACGCAGCGCTCTCTCGGGTTTGGATCCAGACCGAGCCGCCCGGCAAACCAGGCATGGAAAATAAGGCAAAAGCAGCAGCTTTTTTTTGGGCCGAAGTGCCTCCTACAGACACTGCAGCCTGGCTGTTGTGAAGTGCTTGGCTGTAAAGTGCAATCCCGCACGCAAGCACCAAAGCCAGTTACAGTCAGCTGTGGGTCTGCAACATTATGGGCTCAGAGCGGGGCTGAAGGCCACGTCAAAAGCTGAACGGAGCAATGCAGCTGGCTAAAAAGATACAAAAAAACAGGGATGCTGCGTAGCAGGCATTCACAGGGACTTCCCTTCGAGTGAGAAAGGAGATTTTAAGGCAGGCAAGGAAAACAGAGGGCATGACTACACCGCCAAGAAGTCTGTCACCCTTGCTGGAAATACTTGAAAGATCCAATTCTTCCTGCTGTGGGATAACCAATACAGGCTGATTCCCTTCCCCTCAAAAAACATTATTTGTGTGGCTGCAACTCACTGTCAGATGCTCGATACACCTTGTGCTCTTTCAGGTTCACATTCACGACCGGTTTTAGGTTTCTGCTGAAGGTCTTGAGGCCAAGGTGCTGGAACTCCCCAGCCCAGACACCGAGGCAAAGGAGCCACAGTCCACTTGTGTGCAAGGGCTGGGTGGCTGCAGATATTTGGGGAGCCTGTATTCAGAGAGTCTCTTATTTAGCATACCGCCCTATCAGCCCCTGAAGAGCAAATTGGGTCTGAAATCACCACTCGCAAGAGACATTTTAGTTTGTTTGAGATTTTCTGCAAATAGGTCTGCTCTTCCTCCACAACGCCCCTGGCATCTTGTAGCAGTCCCGTTTTCACACCTAGGTGTCAAGTATTTTGCAAAAAAGCCAACCTACATTCTAATCCTACATAAACAATCCAAAATGGCCACTTGCAAAGTAACCTCCCCAGTATCTCAGCCACTCGTACTGATGAGCTGGGATTTTTAGGCCTGCTTGAAAAAAACGTAACTTGGATTTACAAATTAGTATTTATTAGGGTAGATCTCAACCAAGAGACACTTTGCAACATTAACTTCAAGACAATTAAGTGCTGTGGGCTAAATTTGGCAGGAACCTCCGATAACACAGGTCCCCTATCCTGCCAAGAGACACTGCCAGATACGCTCACAGCTACTCCTCCCCCTCATCTTGGAATGCAGATGGTGACACGAACATCATACAGTATCCGTAACAATATCTGGAGTAGTTTTTCTCTGAAGGAAATATGAGCTAGGGATCAAAGTGCAGAAGGCAGCACTGTCAAAACACGTCATTCCTCTGTTCTTGACTTGAGCCAACACACTGTACAGAGTTAAAAAAATTCAGTCTCTCTCCTCCTTGTTTCATGACGTCAGGAACTTTCACTGATCAAAGTGATTTCCAAACATGATTCACCTTCAGCATCGTTAGAGATAAACAGATTATCTTGTATTATAACAAGAAAATGGAGACAGAGAAATTAAGCAGTTTTCCTCAGAGATGGTGATTCACCACAAAATCCATGACTGCTGCTCTGACTGAGGCTCATGCTTAAGCCAGTAGGCAATTCTACTGCTTTAATTTAACGCCACGCCTAAAACCGCAACAGATTCCTAAATGATAACCAGAAATACCCCGGTAGGTAATCTCTACCTTACTCCAAGACAGGCCATTACAAACCACGCTTTCCGCAATTCCGGAGCTTGCACTCACAACAGTAACGCAGCAAATTAACCACTGAAAGAAGTCTACTTACATTTTCATTTTTCAAAATGAGCTTCAAGATTGCTTCTCTTTGTTTCAGGGCCTTAAAGCAAAAGAGATTAAAGTTACTGGAGTACAAAAGTGAACGTCTGTGACATCTCTCTCAATACTGCACAGCATGGGCTTTCAAGAACAGTTCCGTGGCACAAGCTGATCCCTCAAAGGAGAGATGTGGCACACACTAAGGAAACTTATCTGATGGCAAATCACTCAGCAAAGCGAGACCTAGGGTGCTCTGGCTGCAGGAGCCCATGAAACTAAACGTCCGAGTACATACAATAACTGCACTGAAAGGGAAACTGCACTGACATTTAGTCTTACTCTGCCCTAAGTGAAAGTAGCTGCCTCCAGAGATTTCCCATCATCTTTAACGGAGGGGCAGACTCTCTAGATCTAGGAGATGCTTCCAACACACTGCTAAAGCAAATGAAGAAGATAAAGGGTTCTGCTTAAAAGAAAAAAAAAAAAAAAAGTAATTCTGCAGGTGATGCTTAGGAAATGTTAAGCACTCTAATTCACATCCTGTGATGAGGTTACTGAAAGAAACAGCTCAGTCCAAAGCATATCCTTAAGAGCAAGGTAAAACACAGACAGCAAAGAGACTCTTTTTTTGTGTCTCCCAAACCCAAACTTGTCCTGAATTCGCTTTTGCTGTTAAAAAGGGAAAAAACTACCCCGTAGATACTCTGGCAGCTGAACAGTTGATACTCTGTCTGAAAAAAAAACTTCTTCCCTTTCCCTCTGCCTTGCAGATAATTTCTTATGAGTAATTTTGGCCATTTTAATCTCAAACTTAGTTACAAAATCTGCAAGGCTTTAGCTGCTCTACAGCAGTACAACACGCGCCCACTGCCAATCCACAGCCCATAAATTACACTGGCCCTCAATAAAAGAGTTGTAACCAGTCTTGGCTGTATTGCAAAGTACCACAGACAAGAAGGAGAGACAAACGATAAATTAATGAGATAGCTGTAGTGGGGTACAGAAAGTTAGGTGCCTGTGCCCAAAATGACATTTCCTGTCGAAATTCTGGCCCCAGGAGAGTGAAGCAACCCCTGCCATCTCCTGAGGCACTGTTACCTGCAGATAATTCACCCTTCTAACCATGGTTCTAGAGAGAAAAAACGCGATGAAGCACTAAAATACACATGCTTGCCCTGTACTAATTCAAGGAAAACTTGAAGATGAGGAAAGTGCCTGAAACCCTAGGAGGAGGCATGGCAGAAAAGCAGATACTATGTTAGAAATGCTTTGTGTCGAAAAATATCCGCCCACAAGGAGCGAAAGCCAGTTCAAACAAGATGGGCCTGGGAACGCGACGACTCTCTTGCACAATCAGTAAGACTTTTCCTCCTCCAGTTTTCTAAGTTTCTGCAAAAAATTAATAACGAAGGGTATTTCTGTAGCCAGCAGGGAATACTGAAGTCTTTATAATACTGACACAAAAACGTCTTGCGATATCGTGAAGTGCTTGAAGGACACTAAAAATACCTTGGAAAGGATGGCAATGGCAGCATTTACAGTACGGGCAACCTTGTGAAGGCTGACATAATTGACGAAAACCTTAATTACTGCCTGTTTGTCTTAAACCAGAAGTGGAATAAAACCAGTTTCCCAGACTGCCTGCAGTGCCTGACTATGGAAAGGCTTGAGAAGAACGTGGGCAATGGTATGCAGATTTCATTCCTTCTGCTATCCTCGAAAACTAAACCACTGCGTGTCAAGAAGGTACAAAAGGTAGTTGATATGTACCTGCTCCTTGACACTAACTGATCTGGGTGCCACCCTCCCCGTAGGCAAGCGTGTGCAAGTCACTTCTGTGCTTTTTTGTGATTGTAAAGCTAAGTTCTTTCCAGAACGTAGCATCTAAGCCACTCCATTCTTACAGAGAACGGGTGGGAAGCTCGCGGAGTGCACGGCACCGTTTCAGATAAAAGATCCAAGGAATCAAGATTTCTGTGAGAAACTTCACTTTAAAAAAGCAAAGTTATATATGCGCTTCTAAAAAAACCAGAACCAGATCAAAATATTACAGTATTTCTGTGGAAGGAAAAAAAAAACCAAACCAAACCAAAACAACAAACCAAACCAAACCCAAGAGACATGCATTTCCTGGCCGACGAGGCACCTGCCTGTAGCTCAGCCTCTAGGCATACTGTTCAGGCAAACCTGGCGTGACTTACAGGTTGGTTGATGTGAAACCGGGTCGGCATTCTTCTCATGATTGCAGAGTCAAGATCCTGAGGACGGTTGGTGGCTCCCATCACAATCACCTGGGTACACCAAGAGGAAAAATTAGTCAGCCTGGAATCAGCTTTTGGAAACACCGCTGTACTGGAGTTTCAAAACCAAACCTGTGACTCTTCCACACTTTATCAAGAACATCGACATTTTAAGAAGTTACATAAGGTTCCTTGGTACTGATTTCAGCAACTGGATTTAAACAGGCAGCTTAAGGGAGCACTGGTACCACAGAGTACCATCTGGGTGGAGATTTTTACGTTAGTCTGAAGCCTTCTAAGCCCAGTTGGAAAGCTCCAACTCTCAGCAGTAACCCAAAACTTCTCCTTGTAAGTCTTGGCAATGTCTCTTTAGTTCCTGGTGGCCTGGAGAGATGTTTTGGTAAGGTATTAACAAAAATGTGGCGTATTTGCACTCTGCTGAAAATAGAAAAGCAATCAGTTCACCAGGATGACCAAACTGGCAGCTTTCCCATGCATGAAAATGCTTCTTTTTTTATAATGCCAAAAAAAGCATTAGAAGTCAGTAAGAACCTATATGCACTGGTACAGCGTAACGTACACCAGCCAGGTTCACTACAAGGAGAGTATTCACCTCATTTGACTGCATTCCAGTTATTAGTTTAAGAACAAATTTACCTCCCGTTCATATTCAGCTCTGTTTACTCATTTGTTAGTGTAAGTTATGTACACTGTAAATACCTAGTCACGAAAAGTGAAAAATGTCAGGGAAATTAATCTCCTATCCATACAGTTCCCTGACATGCTTCTGGTCTTTTGTCTGGGGTCACTGTTCCGCAGCCAGCCCTGGCAGCTCCAGCAGCCCCTGGCCAGGCGGGGTTGCACGTCCCGGAGCAGAGTCACCCTGCCACCTAGAGGCTTCATTATATGGTGGCAAATCGCTACACAAAAAGCACATTTTTTTGGTTTTTTGGTTTTTTTTTTTTTTTTTTTTTTTTTTTTTGCCAGGGCTCCAGCATTAGGCGTGCAAGTGCTTTGCCCTCGCCTGCAGGCCGAACACGCACTCAGGTTTGGCGGAGTTGTCTCTGGCAGAGAGGCCTCACCGTGCCCACGCCGTGCTTCCCCTCGGGAAGCTTCTGCAGCCAGACCCAACGTCGGGCCCAGAACCTTGCTCCCACCCTGCTGCAGGAGCTGAGGAATCTTCCCAAAAGCAGCTTCGTCCAAAGGTTCTGCGAACTGGGGAACCCCCGGGGCACAACCGCGGCTTCCAGGCTTCAACTGCCCTTTCAAGCAGCACAGCTCTGCTTTACAGGCACTGCGCCCCGAGCTCCTGCTGGACTCCAGACTATATCCCCGCCAGGTTTAGCCCAAAGCTGAACAAGCTTGTCACGTGCAATCCACACAGGAACAGGTAACATCCATCACAACCCTTATTTACAATTTCCTCCTAGCGTTTGGGATTTTTCTTACTGTAACAAAAGCCAAATATTCTCCTTATTCAAAGGAAATTTGTTTGGCAAGAATCAAACAAGCAACGCAAAGCTCCCAAGGAAACGTTTGTAATTAACAAAAGAGCCCAGCAAGCTGGCTGTCAAAAACTGAGACAATGCATATGTCAAAACCACCGCTTAAAGAACAGTTCCTGAATTGCAGTGACACCTCGGGAAGGAGCCCGAAATACCGTACTGAAACAAACCACTCCTGCTGAAAAACTCCCCAGAAACCCGAATCAAACCCTGGGGTGTGTCCAGCCAACTGGTTGCATGGCATTTGACTTGGGTGGCTCCCTACCCTGCACAGGAACATGAGTAAAGGACAAGAGTGACTTGTCCAGGCTCTGCCTGACTTGAGAGATGAGGCTGAACTTGAGAGATGGGTAAGGCCACATATTGTCTTACTGCTGGGAATGAACAATTTGACTTGCCCCCAGAAGTTGTCTGTATATTGGGGAAAAAAAGAGAATACATTAGAACACTGGAAGAAATGTGTGCTTGCAAGATCATATTTGCTTCCAGTTAAATGTTCATACCATTGGCCTCTTACTCATAGTAAGCAAACACTCTGCTTTAAGGCTCCTCCGTGTATATATATTCACTGTGTTCAATTAAGTTTTAAAAAAAAAAAAAAAAAAATCAACTAAAAAAAATGTCTTTAGCACAAGTCTGACAGAGGAGGAAAAGCAGATTTTGCAAAGAAAGAACTAATGGAGGTCAGAGAAACGGAACCCATTCACAGAGAAATGCAGATTAAAAAAAAAAGGCTGAAAAATTTTAAATTGGAGAATAAACATCCTTTTTAAAGACCTTAAAAAGGCTGCTCCAGGTGACAGCTCAGAAACACAGCAAGTGGGCTACACTCCACTAATTTATTTCATAAGTCCATGCTACACTCCGCTAATTTATTTCATAAATGTTTTTCTTTTTGTGTGTTTTTACAGCACCAGCAGCTTTCATAGTTTTTTTTTTTTTCTTTCCTAAATAGAGTATTTCTGTTGAGATTACGGGAGGGGGACAGAAGCATACAGGAACAACGGGATAGAAGCATGGCTCCATTTAGTAGAATTTGTCTTCTGATAACATGAACTTCTCTACCCTTTCTGATTAACTCGAGAGTCTAGTGCTTGTCTAATGCTTTTCTGGAAACAAACCAACCCACCTCCAACTGGGATGAACTGAAAGATCTGAGAGATCTTTCAATACCTTTCCTGAAATCAAAGATTCCCTGCACCTGAAGAAAATACTGTTGACAAAGTGTTTTTCAAAACAGTTTAAAGACTCCTAATTTTAGCAGCTCAAACTATACAGCTGTATTATTGGGACTTAAGGCACTTCTGAAAATAACATCTCAATTAAAACCAAAATACCTCCAAAAGCAGTCTTCTCAAGAAGAAAAAATGATTAGTGGACCTCCTGTCATTCCCGTAATATACAATTCCCATAATCACGAACACTGACAGGTAAAGAAATCCTTCTGGCAATTCTTATCACACGCAATCTGCTACTCTTCCCAAATGGCTCAATGCACAATAACCAAGAGGGAAGAACCACATTACTTTTCTCGTAATCCTTTGTACTTACCTGGCAGTTATAATCCGTGTCCAGTCCATCCCACAGACTCATGAACTGAGCTTTCATCATAGCTGTAGCTTCATGGTCAGAACTCGATCGACTCCGCAAGAAGGAATCTGTAGTCAAGAATTCAGTCAAGCAGTTTACTTTCAAGCCTATCACAGCAACTACGCTGTTTGATTTCTCACGTGCAGACTTGTGCTAGTGTCTCTCGTAGAAATACTTCAATAAACATTGTCAACAAATGAAAAATAGTTCTTATGAAGAAGAACAGGAAAGGGAAATCTCACCATATTTTTAAGCACATCTTTCAAACTACATTACACGAGTATGTGCCTATCACATGACACTGTCCCAAATGTCACGCTCCAAATTTTACACTTTCCTGAATTCATGGAAAGTGTAACTTAATTTCTCATGCAGAGACGGAAGCATTCAGAGTCTGGCAGGCCAGAAGACACCAAAGCACAGGAGAACAGCCAGCTGCAGGACTGACGTACAGTAGGCTATACACTTTGTTATGCGGAGCTCTAACTCTGCTAGCGGTTGCCTAAAGAATTTCCAACAGCTGGGAAAGCACCACGTTTTTCACACCTATACAACAGGACAGAAGGTATCTTAAGAATGCGGCCCCTTCCTAAACCTGACTTGTGGAAAGGGTAAAAGCTTCATCAGGCTCTGTTTCTGCCAACTGTACGACTCGCTCCAAGAAGCGCTCTATGAGACAACGAGCGATTTTAACTGAACTGCCCAAGTCCACAGGGACTTAAACACGGATGCGACAAGTCCAAATGCACCGAACAACTGGCACCTTGGCTGTTTTCCCAGCTGAGCTTCCCCCCTCCTACTCCTTCAGTCTTATTAAAAACTATTATTCCTGAGCTCTCCTAAACCTGTACTTTATTTTCTATTACGTGCCTTCATGGCAGAAGCACTGAAGTGTATGTGGTGATGGGTTTCCTGAATAACTAGTTCCCTGGACAGAAGAAAAGCTCTCCTTGTGAACCACCTTAGCCCAACTGAAAATAAGCAGCAACTTGTTCTACTTCTAATTTCCTCCTCTAACAGGAGGAAGAAATACACCTTTTCCTAATTTGCCACCATTGCTCTACAATACTATTTGTATTACTGAACCTTGTTCCATTATCCCCCCTTCTAAGGAAAAGATGACAGTAGATCAATATACTCGAACATCAACTTGAACCTACAGTTTAATGTCACTCTGTTATAGTTACTTTCAAGCAAAGAGAGATTTTTACCTATTTCATCAATAAAAATGATGGACGGTTGGAGCTTGATAGCAAGGGAGAAGACAGCAGCAGCCAGCTTTTGAGACTCTCCATACCATTTGTCCGTCAGTGTTGAAGGCTGGAGATTAATAAATCGACAACCTGCTTCCTTTGCTGTAGCTTTGGCGATCAGCGTTTTGCCACAGCCAGGAGGGCCATAGAGAAGTACTCCTGAAAAACATGCTTTGGTATGACAGACCCGACAGCGTCCAGGCTTGTATTTTATCCAAGTTTTAAAAGATAAGAAACCAAGTTACAGAGTGTTTCACCAAATCGAATACAGAGTTATTTAAGATATCCTTATTATAAAATTAAAGCTAAGAATATCTTAAAACAGGTACGGTGAAACCAAAGGGAGACACTTGGCTGAAGGATGACTGTTTTTTTATTATTGTGACCGTACAGGTTACATAAAACTAAAAGCCTATTTGTTTTCTGTAAGCATTTGACAGGCCTTGTATATGGCTCTGGAGCATTTCAGTTTCAGCCTTCCTAATAAAATTTAACACAGAAGGGGGAAGATTAAAAAAAAAAAAAAAAAAAAAGAGCCCCACAAACATTTTAAACAAATTACTCACAATTAAATGACACCTCATATTATTTTTAAACACGTCATAGTGAAAGAATTCACAGTAGTGATCTTCTAACATAGTTGTAAAGAAAACAATTTATAGAAAAAAAAATTAGGTCAAACAAGCCTGAAACACAGAAAATTACTACTTTTTTTTTTTTTTTTCTCTGTTTATGTGACTGATGAGCACAAACATAATTACTCTGAAGCAACGACTTCCTATAAACACACAGTGCAAGCCACTAATAAAATAGGGGAGCTTGCCCTATATGGAAAGTCTGCTTTAGAAAGATAAATAAAAAATAATTTTTTCCTTCAGCTTATTAGAGCATGACATTAAAATAATTTTCCAGACAGTTCCAATTGGTGACTTAAACAGAAAGAAATCTGGAAAAACTAAAACCAGTTAAAAATGTGCTTCATTTTCCATCACTTAGGACACGAAACTGAGATGGTCACAGATACGGGCAGTAATTAATAGTTTTCAGAGAATTTTCAGAAGACAATATTCCGGGGATCAGAGCAGTAAATATAAACTTTGGCATTTTGGTCAACATTTTAGGTTCAAATTCTGCTTGTTTGCAATAACATACAGCAAATAAGGCTGGAAGAATTCCAGCCGAGAGAGTTCAACTTCTGTTTTACTGTTGAAAAGTTAATTTGTCACCTGCTGATTTTCTTACTGCCTCAATACACTGTGCAGCTGAACTCCAGAGAAAATCAAGGGATCTCCAGAATACAAACGGGATCTCTGTCTCTCTGAATGACTGGAATTTCTAGGACTAGATGTCTGCAAAATTAACTTACGTTGACATCTCATGTTCATGTTTCTATGACACTGTAGAAATATTAGCCAAGCGTACAAAGCCGTACAGTACAGTTACAGCTCACCTCTGCCAAAGGACAAGATGGGGTATAAGAACAAAACAGACAATTTAGACAGTTAAAAACGCAAGCTACATAGATTAGTGCACCAAAATGTAATATCAATAACTGAAAAGCAATTGTCACTTCTTTATTAAGGTGAACCTTATTCACTAGAACTTGACTTCACAGCATGAGGAGAGGAAAAACCTGAGGTTTTTCCCTGGCATCGGTCCTAATGGTTGCACTTGGGACTGGCAAGCCACTTCCTCTTTCCCTTCTGGGTAATTGTAACTTTTTTTTTTTTTTTTTTTTTTAAAATAACAACATATAAATCCGTAACATTTCCTTCCTACCTTTTGGTGGCTGTAAGAGCCTGGAATTCTCAAACAAGTATTTTTTCTTGATAGGCAAAATGACAGTGTCTTTCAAATCGGTAATAACATCATCTAAGCCTGCAATATCACTCCAGGTTACCTAATGCAGAAAAACAGTGTTAGAAATGATCGTTATAGTCCCTGCCAACAAAAAACATCCACAAGCTTAAAAGTAGTGCAAGGCCTCAAAAATAAAAGACAAGTGACTGGAAAAATAACCCCTCTGCTCTCAGTGATTCAATTTGAACTTTGAACTACAGAAATACTTTCTATGTATTTCCATAGATACATATATATGACAAATAATGTAATCCAAAGACAAAATCATGATCTTCCCTGTTTGAAATGCTTTCATTGGAGTAACATGGAAAACGGTTTCTTACATGCATGCTAAGCGGGTCTACGAGATGGGCAGCAATACTCATTTCGTATTCGGTAAGCTTGACATTTTTCACTCCAATTTGCTTCATTAGTTTTTCAGCCTGGGGGAAATAAAATGCCAAGAAAAATCAGAGAAAGAAACTGAATGCCTAATTCAAAAAATAGGTTTTAGAGAACTGCTATTTGGAGTCTGAGAAGCTTCTCTGTAAGTCACATCTGAAAAGAGGTTAAATCTTTCTGAAGTAGAAGGTTCTGCTGTTTCCTAATGACTTGTCATTTGAGCGAAACTAAGTCATACGTCTCAGTTCCCATCAAACAAGTGTCACACCAGCCCTCCCACCCCCAAACCCGCAAGTCATACATTATGACCCAAAAAGCAACCAAAATAAACATTCAAACATGGAGTCTGCTCTTCAGAACAGGTTTGCAGACACACAGGTAAACTCAGTACAAAAATCGTTTCCATAATCTATACAGGAGTTCCCAAAGTTGATATGGGTATGTTACACTTAAAAAAAGCCCATCGGTCCTTACAAACTGTGTACAAGATTCAGATGAAAAGCCTGAAACTTGTTATTAAATAGAACTCCAGAGTTCTTTCACATGCTTAATTATCTTCATTCACAACCCTGAAAATAATAGGCACACGCTTTAATGGGGGATATAATGGTGTTATAAAGAGCATGCCCCCCAACTCAAACCTCCACAGCATTGTACCAAGGAGAGACTAATACATTTTTAAGAAAAACCCCAAAGATAATTCACAGAAGCCAGTCAATTTTTTCTATGTATTCAGTGTTTTCTTTTTCCCAATTTAAAAGGAAAAGCCATTTGTTGCATCAACACACTTTCACAATTCAGTTTCTCTTTACACTCAAACTTGCGGTTAAGTCTGACATGCTTTTGGGATATTGCAACCTCTTATATAATAGCTGGCATTAGCACAGATTCTGAAAGTTGATTTTTAAAGCGGGGCCAATTTTTTAACTAAAGATTTCATTAAAAAAGACAAACCACCCAAAACAGAATTAGGTTGCCCAGAACTGCCGTTTGAATCTGTGAGATTTGTGCCAGCCAGAGAACAAAAAAAAAGAGTTGCAACATTTCCTTCAACACTTTCCAAATGAAACATTTAACTTTTGGTTCTGAAATGCACCTAAATCTTTTTCCAGAGCATTACCCTCCCACGAATCATTCTAGTTCAACATAAGGAATGAGGCTTCTCACTTTTTTGGTCCCCTTTCCAGGGCACTGTGACTGCTCCTGGGGTGGAGGGAGAAAGGAGGGAGAGGGACAAAGTGCAGGCTATTAGATAAAAAGGTGTTTGGACAGCAGTGTTCCTCTCTGCCATGAGTAACTACAGTCAGTCCCGGTCTCTGCCATTAATTTGCCAAAAAGCAGCAGAGAATTAAGTTATCTCTGCTCAAGGTTTTAAACAGCAACAAAGAGACTGATGAGAGCATTATTCAAACGTGACTGCTGCTTAGCAAAGTGGTTAGAAGCAGGAACGGCACTGGGACCACGCACTTGCAGATAATTAAAGACGTTGAGCTCCAGTTCAACGGGTTTTCCACCACCTTGAGCTAGAAATTTTAACTCGTTATCAAATGTAAGCACTGAAACACTAACAGCCTAGATCCTGAGATTTACTAAAAAATAATTCTAGGTTTTTTTGATTATTCCACATGCTTTGGTCAATTACTTTGTTCCTTATTGCAAATTCAGTTTTCAGTTAGCACATTTCGCTGTATGAATAGTAACAAACAAGACAGCATTTCACAGAAATATTTATGAATAAAATCCTACCTGTTTCTGAGCTTCTACTTTTTGCTTTCTCGTCGGATCAATGGCATCAACCATCCATTTAATGGTAAAATATGTTACAGCACCAAATATGGTTAAACGAAAAATTAATCCAACCACTTCATTCCGGCTCAGGGGACGTGAAAATGCTTCGGCGTGGACCATTTTGTCTCTCCACACTAAATGTAAAAAAGCACAGCAAGGGACAGAAAGAAATAAAATTAAAGCGGAGAAAACATCTGCCTTAAACACCATTTTATAAAAACTACTTCCCATGCACACAGTGGGCATAAAACTTACCACGAAGTCACAAGGAAATAGCTGAACAATAGCACAGCCCCAGCCTATAAAACTGCGTAAGACTAAAACACACAGCACTGACTGCAACGATGGTTTCACTTCCACTTTCAGTAAGCAGAGAAGGAATGGCAGCAACAATTTGAGGCCTTACTTCATGACTGACTACATGCAAAAAGTCCTGATTTCACTCTTCCCTCAAAAAATCTGCATTCCTTCCAGCTATACAACACTCTAAGAAAGTAATAAAGATTACTTTATTTCAATACTAACCTTAATTCCCATTAAGACTGATATTTTGTGACTGTTATCGACCCAAGAATGCTAAGTCATGGAGACAAAGATTACGTTATTTAAACAAGGAGTTCTTTTCCCCAAAGGAAAGGCACCCAGCTGACACGAGCCATCGACAACTTGTACTTGAATAAAATGAGGTTAAAAGCTGGAGCCTGCCCCTAGCAGAATATATTTTGAGTTATTAATATCCCTGAAAAAATGAAAATGCTGGATGTGGCACACAGCTATCAAGGTAAAAAGCTGGCTGCTGTCGGTCAAACTCAGAAAGTACAGCAGCTCCAAGGTACGGGAGCATGCTGCAGAGAGGAAAAAAACCTTCCTAAAAGGCTGAAAAAATGACTTATAAAATTTTGGTCCTCCTTCCCCAATCACTTTCTCCTAATCAGCAGGGTTTCTGCTTGAAAATCCTCAAAGCTCTCCTTGTTCACTGCACGATTTCCCTGCTGCAAGGGCAAAATCAGTGGCAACTCCTTTGGCAGCTTCCAGCGCTCCCTGGCTGGTCTCCAAACGGAGCTGTCAGCCAGGGAAAAGCCAGACTACCTACAGCCAAGATATCTTTGAATCCCCCCTCTCCTGACCAGCAGCCGCTTTGTATCGACCCCGTGTATCCAACTCAAGGCAACGCCACACCAGAGGTTCTGTTTACAAGGATTTGGCAGGCTGGAATTAGGAGAAGTGCTGCGACACGTTTACCAAATGATGCCAACAGCTTGCTGCTATATTCCAGTGTGGATCGCTAAAATAGTTTTGTTTGGGGTTTTTTTAAACTCTTCATTGTCTGATTAGAAATTTAAAAATCAAGGCTGCTACTGTGCATACCTGCTCGGAAATCAGGTAAAATTTGCCTGCTTAGGCATCTAAGCAAGTAATATAGAGCTAGGAGATTCAGCACGCTCTCTTCAGCCCAATTTGTTCAAATACAAGGGCTATACATTCAGCGAACGAGAAAAAAAAGCTTCCGAAAAAGCCCCCAAACCCAATGATAAAAACCCGCTTCTTATGCAATCCTTGCCCTGAATACCTATCCTAAGAAAAAAAAAAAAAAACTTTAACGGGAAATAATTTTCAGTGGAACCTTTCTAAATGAAGTTCTGCTTACCCCGCTGGAATTTTAGCGTTTCTCTTTCTAGGCCGACCGCTGAG
The DNA here is from genome assembly GCF_018691265.1 of Tyto alba. Lineage (NCBI taxonomy): Eukaryota > Metazoa > Chordata > Aves > Strigiformes > Tytonidae > Tyto > Tyto alba. The sequence continues at coordinate 38,903,728 of NW_024881261.1, read as the reverse complement.
CTAACGAGGGCAGGTAAGCGAGCAGCGAACTCCCGGTGCGCAGGGCCACCACCGCCCTTCGGTTTAGCTCTGCCTGCCTGCCCGCGCTTCCAACGCCCAAGAGAAACCGAAAGGGACAAGCGGTGCCGGTCCCGGTTCTGCTCCCCCCCCGGGCGGCTTGAGGGGAAGGTCAGCCGGGGGCAGGCATCCCCCCCCCGCTCCCCGAGCCGCGGGGCTCGGCCCTGCCCCACGCAGCCCCCCAGGGCCGAGCTCCCTGACGGGCCCCACGGCGGTGAGGGCGCAGGAGCAGCCCCGGGGGAGCCCCCTCCGACACGGCCGGGGCCTGGCGGCGCGGTGAGGCGAAGGCTGAGGGCCGGGCCGGGCCGGGCCGGCGCCGCCGCCCGTGACCTTCCCGCCGCTCGGCGGGTGAGGGAGGGATGGAGGGAGGGCGGGAGGGAGGGCGGGCGAGCAGCGGCGGCCGCTCGCTTCTCCCGCCGGGTCACTCACCCCTCGGGCTGCTCCCTCGGACGCGCGGCCGGCGGCGAAGGGCGGAGGGAGGCGGAGGGGAGCGGAGGAAGGCAGGCGGCGGCGGCGGCGGCACGTTCCGCGCTTCCCCGCTCCGGCCGGATCCCGCCGCCGCCGCACGAAGGTTCCGCCCGGCCGGGGCGGAGCCGCCGCTTCCTCCTCTCTCGGAAACAGCGACGCGTTGGAGGTTAAACTATTGCTCAAGCTGGGAAGGCGCGGTGCTTGGGGTGCTGCGGAATGAAAAACATCGGCATTTAAGAATTCCTCGGGAGTTTACTAAGAGACAGCAAGGCAAGTTTTCCAATCTGACTTGTAATGAAACCAGTAACTTCACGTACATACTAACAGAAAAAAAATGTCCAAAGCAGCTTAAAATAAGGTCGCTGTAATAACTCTAACAAATCCAAAATGTTGGCTGTTTGTCTTCAACCCTTCTGCTCTCGTGTCAACGCCACTGGAGTTTTAAAGCCTTCCAGACCCAGCTTTGCCTCCCGAGAGCAAGCCTTACAGCTTTTATTCTCACCTGTTAATTCACACGTTGCCCAGGGGCTTCCTAGCAAAATTCAGCCTGCTCATCAGGGACGGAAATTTGTTTGTCAAGAGCAGTTAGCTTTTTATACAACACTAATTTTATTATGGGTCATTTCTAAATGTCATCCCTCGTACACGAATGCAGATGCTCCACCCACCGAGCAGCCCACGGAAACTCCCGGTGGGTATTGCAGGTGAGAACCCGTTGAGCAGATCCGCTGCTTCTGCTCTGAGATTTCTCCACCAACACCGCCCCAGGTAGAAAGCGTGATGCTGAATTTCCTTCCTGCAGCTGACCAGGCTCATGCCGACACCCAGGCACGCTCTCCAGTGACCCGAGTGGGATCCATCCACCCACCACCGCATCGGCGGTGCGTGGCGTTGCCATCATTCAATCCACGTGAAAAAAAAAAAAAACGTTCTCAGAGCGACTGTGATTTTACCAAAGTACCATTCCAGCAGTTTTGGTTTGGTTCCATTTATTGGATTAATGTACACCAACTCCCCCCCCCATCCTCCATCCCTCCCAAAACTAAAAAAGTATTGAAACAACTATAGTTTCTTCATCAGTACTGACAAATCAGTATTTCCCCTTTATAGTTTTGTGTGCCATAGCTCTTCCAAATAGAGTGCATTTAATCAGAAAATAAGCGTACCAATGTTTACACGCACCTATTGGTTTACAGAAGGCCTTCCTTTTCTGCTGCTCCTCCAGTCTTTGACAGTAAAAAAGATTACAATCTTCTAGAGTCTTTTTTTTTTTAATCTCTGTAGAATATGCGAACAGTTTCCCTTTGATGTTCTAAAAATTAACTAGATGCAGTCAGTGATGCTGACAGCTTTTGCTATTAATTTGAGACTGCTACTCGTTCTTGCAATCTCCCCTTTTGAATAGAAAAAGGATAATTTCACTGTCTGCATTTCATGCACTAGGAAAACGCTATTGTGTTTGAATTATCATTACTGTAGGAAAATATTTAGGACCCTTCTGTTCTTCGCCCCGCACTTAAAAAAGTGATCTGTTTTGTTGCAATTAAGGAGAAACAAAAACATACATACAAGCAATAAAAGCTCAAAACCAGCGTTTTGTCACTGCTACTTGACAGCTGCAGCAGTAACCTTTGAAAGAAATCCTCTGCAGAAAAATACTTAAGTTTTGAGAGATGCTATTTTTCAAAAGCTGACCAGGGTCAGGCTGAAGGCGAGGTCGATTCCGCTAGTTTATACTGTGCAGAATGCATAGATTGGATTGGGTCATAACTTCTCAAAATATTGAGACATTATAATGTCATGAAATTTCTTAAAAATGGTGAGCAACGCCAAGTTCATCCCGCTTTCCTCAATACACACCCTCAAAATCTTTACGTTGCTGAAGGGTCAACATAGGACTTAACTCATTCTAGAAGCGGATCCTACAGAACCTTCCATGAAGTCTCCATCCTCCTGACGCTTTCCCTCTTTGCACAGACCTGGCCATGACAAGGTGTTGCTTTGCCATCGCTGGTGCTGTCCGTGTGCCAGGTCCATCAGGAGCTGCAGGAGCCAGGAGAGACTACCAGCCTCCTGCTGACTGACCGTTCCTTTTCACTGTCAGTGTGAATCAGGCCTTAGTTTTCAATTTCTAACTTCTAGTAGAAGTATGTGTCTGAAAGAGAAATGTACTGGAAATCATGGGTTTATACTGGGAAAAAAAAAAAAAAAAAGTCTTTGTGGCAGCTGCTGTCCCCAAGCACTTGGCAGGCTACTTGGCTACTCTGGATCCTGGAGTATGCTTCCTACTTAAGGAGAGATCTAGAAAGTGGTAACATAAGTTGAAACTCATGCAGTAGACTATTAATTTTGGTTTTGCAGCTGTGGGAAAAAAAAAGTGAACTTTTTTTTTTTTTCTATTATATCAAAAAATGAGATTGCAAATTTTCCCCCCCAAGTTGAAAAATATCAAATCAAATGTATGGATGACTTGGTTGGACTCTAGGAAAATGCAGCTCTTGACTACAGGACTAGAAGGTCACGGATAGAGATCTACTATTCAGACTGCTTTTTAGCCTTCGTCTGACTTGGAATTGGGAATCTAGCAAAAAGACTTTCAATTAAGCCATAATAACTTCCTAGCGACATACACGTAGCCCAATGTTAAAAAGAGCTGCCGTCTTAGGACCTGAGGACTTTCAAAAATGTCTTCAAAGATGGTCTTGATTTGCTAGCCATATCTGTGATAACCTCTGAGTCCAGGACCTAAAAGTAGGTTTCATGGGTTCATTTCATCCATTTGAAGTTTGGGAAAGGAACAGTACGACCTCACTGCACACACAGGAATTGATCCCAGAATAACTATTAGCTGCCAGAGTGATCATGAAAACAAGGCCCTGAGAGGTGTTGGGAGCAATTCTCCTAGCAGAGTTTGGAAGGGACTAATACCATTGTCCTTGGCACTGGCAAGATACCTTTGGGGAACACTGCATACCACTCTGGTCATCTATATCGAAGAGAAATAAATAATAACGAAACTGGAGCAGAAAGTCGTTGCTAGGATGAGGGAGAGTGGAAAGTTAAGGGAGCTCAGCTAGCTTAGTGTAGCCAGACGATGGCTAAGGGGGACATTTCTGCCTGTAAGCACACAAAGGGTAAAAAAGGGGCAAATGCTGTGGAGTAGGAGCTATTTAAGGCCTATGCTGGCACAAGAGTAAATGGATACAGACTAGTCACAAATATATTTAGCATGAAAATCAGAATAAGGTTCTGGGAACAGCTTCCCGGTGGGAATAATGGTGGCAAAAGATCTTAAGATGAAACTTGATACATTTATGAAGGGAATTATATCATAAAGCATTCGCAAAGGCTGAAGGCTGCAGCAACCCAGGAAATCCCTCCACCTTATGTTCCAGTTTATTTTGAGCCCTTAAAGGCAAAGCATAGCATTTCACCCTCCTATTCCTCTCCCTGCTCTGGCCACCTGCAAACGGACTTCAGCACCTCCCCTAAAAGCTGTTTAAAGATCAAACAAGACACTGAATTTATCTTGCACTTTTAAATTCCTTTTTGCTATTCCTCAGAACACAGTGAGTTTTGTAAAATATTGCCTAACTTGTGCATGCAAAAATTATTATGTAATAAATCTTCTCATAGAGTACCATGTTCTATCCAATTTTTTCCTACTTGTGAGACTTGCTTATTAACCCCTTTCCCACAGCAACCAACCAGTAGGCAAGTGAGTGCTATTCTCCTCCAAGTTGCCCTGCTCAAACGTATCTGACAGCCATTACCTGGGTAATGCAATTACTAAGCAAAACACAGGGAGATTTCCCACTCGTGTTCCTGTGAAGGCCATCTTCACTGGAGTCTGACGGGTCTCGCAAGATACAAAGTCTCTTCAACAAGGTGTCTTTCCCTGACAGCCTCAAAAACATTTGAGGTGGACTTCTAAATTAAATCCAGGATCTGTTCTTTAGAGAGATACCTGCCCTGTTTATGTCACCTGCTTCTCATGGACAGAAGGGAAAAGGGGTGCATGGGCTCTCTTCTCCCCATCAGGCTGGTCCTTTCTATGGTGTCTCTTTTCTAGTTGTATAGGAAGTGGTTCCATTTTCCTTCTGTTTCTGTTCCTTGCAGATTTTGGAGACGTCCACCATCCTTTTATAAAACAAACCACTGCCTTCTCGCTCTCTCTACATGGGCTTCCTTGGAAGGTATGTTATCTTTGACTTCCTTGAGATATCCCTCACTTTACTTACTGGCCAACGAGAGAGCGACATGAAGATAGTATTTTTGAGGAAGGTTAATTTACAGATTTATTTGCCTACATTTCTTCAAACATATTGAATATGGTGAGTTCTCTTCTGATTCCTTAACAGTTGGAGCAGATGCTGATCGCCAGCAGATTCCATTCCTGATGCTTTACAGAAGTCATACATTCCAAGCTGCTTTAGCATTTTGTTTTGTATTACCTCAGCAGGGTAATATTTTACCTATTTGCAAACAAAAGGGAAAAAAAAAATATAAAAACCCCTCAAACATGCCTTACTGAACAATGAGAAAGATGGAAACTACTAACAAGAGACTGCGGCAAGCCTTTATATTCAGCAGCTCTGGCTGTGACAGGCTACCTGATGGTAATTTTCCTGAAAATCATTAAGACCAGCAATTCCCAAAAGTCTCAAAAGAGCTTTCAGCACAGAGTGTGAAGAACCTTGTCCAACGGGATTCAGCTGCTGAAGTTTTGAAGGAATTCAAAGGCTGGAGAGTTAGAGACAGAGCTCTGCCTGCCTCGTCAGGAGAACTGTGATCAGCGGGGGGGGGGGGGGGGGGGGGGAAGGAAGGGGAACAGAAAGCTGCACGGGAACAGCACGGGGGGCCAGCACGTCCCTTACCCCCCGCGTTCGGTCGCCGGCGGGCCTCACCGGGCGGCCCCCGCTCCCCGGGGCCGGGCGGCTGCAGGGGGCAGCAGGCCCTCGCAGTCCGGCGGCGGGCGGGAAGCGGCGCCCGGCCAGCCCGGTTGGCTCAGCTTCACGGTAAGGCCCGGGGTGGGGGGGGGGGGGAGCGCCGTCCTCTCACCCGCCGCGGGCCCCGAGCGCCGCACAGCCCGCAGGAGCGCCGAGGGCAGGAAGGGGCCCGCCTGCCGCCGCCCTCGGGGGTAGGAGCGGGGCGGGCAGGCGGCTCGGTGGCGACGGAAGGCGGCCCCGGTCCCGGTCCCGTCCCCGTCCCCAGCGCTCGGCCGCCGCTCCTCACCTCCACGGCCCCGCCGCTTCCGCCCGAGGCGGGAGGGGCAGCCGCGAGCGCCGCGGCGCGCCCACGTGACCCCGGTCGCAGCACCGCCGCGCAGCATCTCGCCGCGCCGCCTGTATCCCTCCGCCCGCCGCTTCCTCGCCCCCGCGGGGCGGCGGGAGCGGGAGGGGCGCGGCGCGGCGCGGCGGAGAGGAGGGAAGCGGGGGGGCGGGGGGGGCCGGCGTGGCGGCGGAGGGGGGAGGGAGGCGGCGCGGCGCGGCGGCTGTCCGTTTCGCCGGGGACTACTTTCTCGGGGCCGGCGGAGGTGCCGGGAGGGGGGCGGGGCGCGGCTGCCTCCCCCTCTCGGAAGCTGCAGCCATGATGGGAGTCTAACGCTGGCGCGGCGCTGCTGGGCGCGGAGCAGGCCGGGGGGGGGGATGAGCCAGGCCGCGCCGCCGGCCCGCACGCCCTGAGGAACCGCCGCCGCCCCCGCCGCCCCGCCGCGGAGCGCCCGCCCGGCGGCGCGGCCCCACCGCGCGGCTCCGGGCCCGCCGCCGCCGCCCCGGGCGGGGAGCGGAGCGGAGCGGGGCGGAGCGGGGCCGGGCCGGGGGGGCGCCCCGCGCCGCTGTCACCATTGCTGGGGCCCGGAGCGCCGGAGAGCTGCTCTCTCCGCCTCCGCCTCGCTCGCCTCAAAAACGGCGGCGGCGGCGGCACCCTCAGGGACTCGGCCCGGCTCCGGACCCTCTCTGCTCGGCCGCCGCCGCCGCTGCTGCTCCCGCACCGCTCGGCGCGGCAGGAGGAGGAGGAGGAGGGGGGGGCAGCAGCCGCCGCCGCCGGGAGCGGGGGGAGGCGGGCCCGCCTGGGGCTGAGCCGCCGGAGCAGCAGGCCCAGCGCCCGGGGCCGCCCGGTGCCCGCCGCCCCGCCGCTGCCTCCCGGCCCCGCGCCCCTCCGCCGCCGCCCGGCCCCTGCGCGCAGTCCCGGAGCGGCCCCCGGCTGCCAGACATGACCGCCATCATCAAAGAGATCGTCAGCAGGAACAAAAGGCGATACCAGGAGGATGGCTTCGACCTGGACCTGACCTGTATCCTCCCGCCGGGGACGGGGCCCGGCACCGGGGAGCTGCACGTACAGCTATTGCATCAGACCTGCGCGGCGGTTACCTAACGCGCTGCCGCTCCGCCGGGGCTCGCCCGGGCCTCCTCCTCCTCCTCCTCCTCCTCCTCCTCCTCCTCCTCCTCGGCCTCCTTTTGTCCGGGCGGCCGCCGAGCCGGGGCCTGCCAGCCGGGCAGATTAACGGCAGCACCACGACGGTGAGGATTAACGTTAGCGCTCCTCGGTGACTGCGGCCGGCCCGCCTGCCCGGTGCCGGCCCCGGCCCGGGGAGCCCCTGCCTGCTCCGGAGCAACGCGGGCCTGCTTCTTATCTCTGGCTCTGTTGATTTTTCGGCTCGCATAGCAAATACTGCCTGTCCCGCCGTGACTCACGTCCAGAGCACTTTTTTTTTTTTTTTCTTCTTTTTTTTTTTTTTCTTCCCTGTCGATTTAGTAACTCGTCTTGAATTGCAAATATAATCGTGGCAGGCCTATCGCTTTACTCGGGTTGCTTCAGTCTGCGCAGCGGGAGAGGCGAAGCCCGTGTCTTCTGCCCTGATTTTTCATACGTTCAGTAGGGCAGAGCTTGTGCACGGTCGCTGTATGGTGCAGCGGGGTTCTCGATGACGGGAGGTGTCAATCGCTTCTTCCAGATTAAAAAAAAAATACCTCTTTTCCTAACGTGATGCGTGAGCTGCGCTTTGGCACGATCTCCGATACAGTAAACACGAGGATGTGTTACAAACGAGAGCGCACTGGGTCTCGTCGAGGAGGATTTTGAGGAGTATCATTCTGGAATATGTAATTAGCATGCAATTACGACTGATGAGTTTGACCAGAGAGAAGCGTTGCTAGCGTATAGTTTTGGTGGCCTTCCGAACAGATGTGCTGTAGCAGCGACAGGCAGATGTTTGGCTTTGAACGCCTTGCAGAGTTAATGGTATGTAGGGGCCGTCCTGTGGGCATGGTTTTTCCCCATGGTGGACAAAGATCATTACTGTGAAAGGTTTTGAAGCAAGAACCCGACTTAAAAGTTGGAACTGTCCTAGGAAGAATGAATATTGACAGTCGTAGGCTCAGCCCTATAGAGTGAGTGCTTTCTGTTCTGCAGCAGGATCAGGGTGAAATTTATTGGGTTTTGGAGCAATTGCACTCATGTCAGAGCAAGTGTTGGTACAAATCCAGTTCTTGGGCAGGATCAAAACTGCTCACAGCTGTAACTATCACAGAGCTCATGCCGTTGCATTAAGTTTTGGCCTAAAATTTTGGTGGCTTTAAAGCAGCCTGAGAGGTTCTTGACTTTAGCAGGTGGCTGCTGAGCTTTTTGTTAAAAAGCAGCAGCTCTAGTACATACTTAATGCATTCTGTTGGTGGTACTGATAAAATATAATTTTAGGCCTGCATTTTTAAATGTTTGCACTCTGTTGTTTTGTTGGCCTGTGACTAGGACAGCTGTAATGCTGACATAGGCCAGCACTTACTGCTGACTTCATGACAGAAGTTGGAGTTAGATTTTTTTTTTTTTTTAATTCTCTGAGTGATGGGTTTGCCAGGAACTTTGGGGTTATGAAAAGAGTTAAGCAGTGGCAAAACCGACGAGGTTGTGGCTTTACAGTTGAAGAGTTTGGTGTTTCAGATATCTTTGCCCAGATGTACCATTGGTAGGGAGAGATTTTTTTTACCCAAACAGATCTTTTTAGTCATCTCCTCCCGGCAAGAACATTGGGGAATGTTGAACCTGGATTTTCTTGCTCAGGGCTGCTAATGCTATGCCAAATAGAGTTTATTGCTTATTTTTTACCTTTTTGTCTTGTTAATTTTATTCTTAGAATTTTGCATTAGAAGTAGGCCACTGAACACAGGGCTTAGGCTGGCTTTTCTAAAAGGAATAGCTGGCTTCAATTCTGTAATGAAATTTATAGAAAAGGTGTTTTTTTCATGATTGCAAAAATATATTTGGAAGAAGCTTATACTCGGTCTTTTTTTTTGTAGCTGCACATTTTGAACAGATAATTAATGAATGAAGACTGCTGCCTGTACAGTATAATGGCTTGGCTTTGAAGGCTGGCATTGCTGCAGACGTAAAAGTTTAATTTTTTATCACTTTGGACAGGCAACTTGGGAGATGTTCTTTTTGCAGGGCTCTGGAATTGTTGCTCATCATACCTGGTAGCTGGAAAATAATCAATTTACTTCTTACGTGCATGGACAGAGGACTAAGCCGGGAGTTAGCTCTCCAACCATGCGATGTTAGATGAAGAAAGAGAAAACTTGAAACCCAAGTGAACTGTTCGGGAAGGCGCGTGGTACATGGTAGGAGGACCAAGGTTTAAGTTCTCAAGGGTATTTCTCACCATGTGCTAGAGCTTAAAATTTTGAGACCAAAACAAGCTACCATCTGCACTACTGTTGGTTCGCTTTGCTTCCCTGCACACCCCTAATTGTGTGTCCTCTCTTAGAGATTACTGGTTACTTCAGGGTAGCTGCTTCTGTCAAGCTAAAAGAGAAAGCCTGATATGAGTTGGATAGCCCAGTGATTTGATCATTTAGTCAGGATATGGGAAACAGAGGTGTGAATTCCTCTTGCAGTAAGTATTTCTGTACTAGTAGTTCAGCGGTGTTGGCTGCAAAATACTCTGTAGCTGGTGACTACTATGTGGGCTTTGGGAGGTGGAGAATAACATGAATCTACAGTGAATCCCGGTGAGGTGCCTGATCGCCAGGCTATATTCTATGGTCTGTCTTGTCTTCTGTCCATCTTTGAGGGAAAGGTTTGTGTCTTGGTGTCCCAGGTGGACAAAGACTTGCAGCCTTTAATATTTCGGTCACGGCTGATTCAGAGCATCGCAGGGGACACCTGAGTGCCAAAAGGCAGGCTGGGTTAGGCACTGGAGTGCCAGAATCCCCTTCAAGGACCTCTTTTTTTTTTTTTTTTAACTCTATTGGACTGTGTCAAATCCTTCTAAAGCTGGCACTGATGTTTGTATGGTACAGTACCTCATGCTTGGGACTCTCAGATCCTGACGAGTTGGTTAGGAATTCTTTTTGTGTGGATAATGTAGGATTTTAGGAAAGGGAAATAGTGACTTCTCAAAATCAGGAGCTTTATGTACACAATATGAGAATAACCCAGTGTGCTAATTACGAAACAAGTGTCCTTAAAAAGACATATTGGCAATTACTTTTCATCTAATCAAATGTCCTTTTCTCTCTGCACAGCATTTTTCTGCACCTCCTGGAAAAAAAAATATAAATTTTACATTAGAAGAGGAAAGCGGCCTTTTAGTACTTTATTTCGGACATTGTATTTATTCCTGATTTATTTGGGTTTCTCTTTCATTTCTGTAGTGCTGGATACCTTTTGGTGCAAATGGGTGAGAAGGAAAGTTTGGATTAATGGCTTTCTTCTAAGATGGCTGCACTGTTTTATGAAGCAATGACCGGTATATCTTCTGAGGCACTATAATCTTTGGTATTTCGGGAATGGCGCAGCTTGGTTGTTGACCATTGTACTGCAGGGAACAGTGAAGAAGGAATACTTGGATGCAAGTCTTGAGCGTTGCATGGATTGCCCGTGTCTTAAGAAGTCCAGGCGTAAGTGAGGTTAGCGAGTGGCTTAACTATTTGGGACTAAAGTGGAAAAAAAAATCGTGTGACTGCTTTTTGTGCCCATTATACCTTTGGTTAAACTTTGTCTTGTATTTCCAGGCCTTCTGTTATGCATGGAAATGGCCATCTACCCTGAGCTTAAGGTAGAGCATGCCTACCCTGATGCTTAATTGAAGCATGTGTAGCTTGTGACCTACATAGTCATATAAACTGCAGCAATATTCCGTAAAGATTAGATGCTGGGTACAGTTTATTTACAAGTCTCACATGTAGTTTATTTCATATAATGAAAGTCAGAGAATGTTGAAATTGCGAGTGGAAGCTGCTTTGAATATCACACTGCTTTATGCTCTTTGCAGACCTAAAGCTCTTTGCATTTTTAATGAATTTTTATATTATGTGACTTCATTCAAAATGGCTCAGCTTCCAGGAAAAAAAATGAATTAGTGGCATGAGGTACATACTGTGTTTAAAAATAGAGCCCGAGTTGGAAATGCCATTCGTTTAAAGTATTTGGTTTCATGTTAAAATTGAAGTTTGTTAGATGTTCTGTAGCAAGTTCTTTCACACAAATGCAGTAAGGGCTGGTAAGGGGTTAGTAGAAACTAGAAGAAGCCAACCAGCAACACATTTTATTAGTGGAAAAGTATTTCTTTGTTCCAGAGTAAACCATGTTACTTAGCAGTGTTAAGAGTCCGACAGGCTCGTTTTGCTTCTGGAGCCTGGGATGATCTTGAGTTTTGGACAAGAAGATGAGTACCAGTTTTGCTCTGAATTCACCTGAGAAGTTTGTTTGAATAGACAGCAGTAAAATGGTGCTGGCTGGGGACTTCTCAGAGTTTGATTCAGTTACCTGTTTGCTGTAGGATGTATTTGATCCTGGGAAAACTGGTCTTTCTGCACTTATCAAGGATAAAGATTTTTGAATTGTCCAGATGGAGAAAGCAAGGTGGTGATAGATGCAAGTGTGTTCATGCATTTTTCTCTTCTGGGGCTAGAGACGTGCTGGATCACTTACTTTTCCTCACAACCAAAAAAAAACCCCACCCTTTTGACATATTGCCATAGTACGTGGATATTCGTGGATAGCGTTGTCTGACAGCTGAAGCCTACGCACAAAACTCCCATCATTCGAGCAAGTGCTCTGTTGTGCAACCCTTGCATCCATTCAGAATAACCCCAGCCCCTTTCCGCCTGGCTTTTTGACTACAGTTGCTCAGAAAGGGGTTTAAAAGATGCTTCACAAATTACAGCTCATCTCTTTGCGCCGCTTAAATGTAGCGCAGGCTACGAGCAGTCACGTACAAGTTCACAGGTATTGAACTACTTGATCTTGCATCATCAGAAATTTTTAATCGATGTGCAACATTGCTGGAGACTGTTTGCACAAGCTAAACACGAAGTTAAAAAATAACTGCCTGTGCACACTTTTAAATCAAGAGAAGTTGCAAACTGATTCTTGGTTTCACATAGCTCTGCTGTTGAAGTGATGGCTATATGTTCTTTTCAAGGTGGGGAAAGAAACGAATACAGCTAATACGAACACTTCATAAAATTTTCCTGTATGGTGACCTTTTAGAAAAAGCACGACTGAGCCTAATCTTCATTGAAATCTGTTTGCAAGCTTAGTTAAGTTTGTGTAATTTTCAGAACATCCAGAGCTTTGCTGTTAAACATTAAGTGGGTGAGTGAGTGATGCTGGATAAAGTGCAAGCTTTACTGGGACTGGTACTGGTTTTGATAATTTTTTTTTTTTTTAAGGAAAAATCCAAGTAAAACTGATGAGGTGCTGACACTTGAGGCCCTTGAGAAACTATTTTTGTTGAGGTTGGTCAGTGACTTTGGTGAGGATGGTTAGGTCGGCGTTGAGGACTTCTGAAAATCCTGCCTGTTTAGCTCGTGGTGTAATTGGCCATGCATCAACACTTAGTCCAACTTGAGTCTTGAAGAAGGTTGATGAATTCTGAAAGTGTATCTTTCTAGGAACTTACACTAGTCAGGAAGGCCTTTCTGTCCTCAAGATAATTACACGTGACTTCCACTGACTTCATGAGATGGTTGCGGCATATTTAGGGAAAGGATATAACTTTGAGTGTGGAGCTTATGCAACACTTGAAATGGCTATTATTACCACACTACAATATATGTGGAAAGATTAGTTGGCTCTTGATGGCTGGTAGGCTGGTGATCAGCAGATTTCTTTGGGACAAAAATGTGTTTTTCCTGTGCTATCCAGTGCTACACTTAATACAGCTCATTTAAGAACTTTTTTTTATTACCAAAAGGTTTTGAAGTGCAATGACTGCTGTAGAGAAAGCTGGTATTTGCTAAATGACGTGCTTAAGCACTGTGTAGAGGAGTACAGAATTTCCTAATTTTCTTCCAGAAGAGAGGTGACTGTATTTTCCGTTTTCTTCCTCGTAGGATGATTTGGACACCTAAATCCTCTTGGTTGTGGAACCAAATGATATAATTTGTTCAGCAATAATATGACTGAAAGAATGTGTTTTATTAACACATTATGTTAAAACCCTCTGTGCTAAAAACTGTAAAGCCATGCCAAAACTAAATTTCAGAATGTAATAGCTACAGAGTTGAAGTTCTGTATATAAAGTTTCTGTCTACCGAGTTGCTTTTGCCAGTTGTGAATCTCTGAATATTTTTTTAAATGAAATTATATTTTTAATGGATTAATGTTGTTGCCACATTAATACTGCATAAACTGACAAATTATACCCATGGTACCTTAGCCTAGAGTCTTCCCTTACAACATGTTTAAACAAGAAAATGGTTCTTGTATAATGATTTAAGGGACAATTATTGTGTTCTGACAAACTGGAAGAAAAGGGAGGGCATAGGCAGCTGAGCTGTCAAATCCCTTAATTACATCACAGACTAAAGTTGCTGTCATTAGTCATAACTAACTCTCCTCTAAAGCCCACCTCCTTTCCAGCTCGAGTACCCAGCGAGTAATCTGGAACTTGGGGCTACATGTGGTTTGTATTCATTTACTGTGCCTAATGTGTAGGGTGGATATCGAAGGTTAATTACTGCATAGCGTTTTCAGGGGGCTAAATGGGATGTAGCCTGGAGCTGTGAGGAGTGATTGCTGGATGTGCCTGATGCCTCATCTTAAATATTAGGGCTCCTTTGGTCTGGCACTTCTGTGAAGGTTCGGGGGATTAAATCTGTGCATATTTGTGCATTTGTGTCAGTTACTGGGATAGTGATTTCCCGACTGTAAGAAGGGAATTGATCCGAAAATGTGGGAATGTTTGTAAGTAGCCCTGTAGACCAGGACCTCATCTGAAACAGTATGCTTTGTGGGTAGTGGACTGTGCTTTGGGTTCAGAGATGGCTGTTAGTTTTTGAATGTATCCTAGTCCCAGATTGATACTTCAGATGTAAACAAATCCTTGTTCCAGTTTCTAATTCTAGCTAGCATCCTCTTTGCTCCTATCGTCATCTGCCTCATTTACCGACTTGCCTATGAGGCCTTGAAAAAAAGTTTTGTAGAATGGAAGTAAATAATCATGCAATTAGGCTGTGTATCATGCTGCATAAATCTAGGCTATCTTAATAACGATTTTTAGGCAACGTAGCTAAAGTAGTGGGCTTTGTGATTCAAATGGTAATTGACTGTGCAGCTAAAAAATTAAACTCAACTGTTGTGTGTTTGGGATGATGACTATTGCAAAAGCGGGCATTGTTCCTGTTAAAGATGAAGTCCCAGCTTCGCAGCCCCAACGTGCAGCAGTGCATAAAAACTGCTTAATATCCAGTTTTTTGTAGTGAAGTGCTTAAGAAATGTCTTTATAAACTTAATTCTGCCTTTGTGGAGCTGTAGTATAATAGCTTTTAATTGCATGATTAATTTTCTTAGAGGCCTCTGCTTAAATCATTGCATTGCCTGGGTATATATCCGGCTAGAACTGAAGTAGTTGTGTATTTCCTATTGTTTAATTTCTTGTGTGGGTGAGTTAGAGAAGTAATGTCCTTTTCTTGTACAAACATTTAGAGGAAGGAAATGCCAGATCTCATTAGAATATAAATAATAAATTAATATTATCTACTCGGGGCTCGTTGGTTGTGAAACAGTGTTTTAGGATGGCCTTATGTCTTGTTTTCCTGCTTGCCTTTATCTTCTCTTGGATCACCAACCCCCACCCCCAAATTAAGTTTTGATTCATACAAATCCTATTTTTTGTAGCTTGTTTTACAAAGCTTTTTTATATTTATTCTCCTGCCTGATAACTAATTTACATTCTCTTGTCTCTGAAAGTTTTGGATGTCCTTTCAGACTTGCAAAAAGTTGAGACCGAGCCATTTTTCACTTCCTGTCAGTAAATATCAAAGTAGTGACTCTGACTTCTTACTGAATAAAATTCTTGTATTTTTCTGTGGATGTTTGAGGTTAGGATATGCTTAAGTACACATTGGTGCTTCTTTAAAGGAGATCCTGCAAAGTGTGGTAGTGTGCTGAGAACACGTACCAGGGAGGTCCCATGCTTTGCCTTGGAAGAGATCACGTTGAATTTGGTTTGTGGGTTAAAACAGGTAAACCTGTCACTTTGGAAATCTCAAACTGAGATGCGACAGCCAAGCTTCTCGTATACGTTGCCTTCTGCTGAGAAGTGCCACTCAGCAGACGTGTGTTACCTTGAGGATGCTCAGCCTTGCACGTGCAGTTGTCCTTTGCCACTGGCACAGCTCTTGGCCGCAGGCTGCTGTGTGTGGCTGCAGCTAGTTGGGATGCCAGAGTAGGTGTGATAAGATGGGATGTGGCTTCTTCCAAAGCATGAGCAGAAACAAAAAAGCTGCCTTGCCCGGAACTTGGCATGTTTGCACCTCTAGAAACCTGTTGGGATTGTAGGGTTTTGTTTGGTGCTGTAGACCTGGGGTTGAAGCTGAGTAAGGAGTTGAGGCCCAATCTTTGACTCCTCAGCTGAAGAGTTCTTTTGGTCAACTTTTATATGAATAATACAGTGTGGTGTTGCATCTTTTGTTATGTTCCTCTTTGTTCTTGGCTTTTTCTTCATGGGAAGAGTAGCTTTTTTTGTGTGTCCCATAATATCGTCAGCTATTTCAGAGGGATTTGCAGCTCCTCACAAGCTCATGTTTCCTTTACTATCTGCATGCTTTTCTATCTTTATTTGTGATTCCAAACCATGTTGAAATGGAAGTTTAAGGCATCTTTTTCTCAGTCTTTGTCAGAACAAACTCTTCTGTAGAGCAGACATCTTCTTTCATGCTTCTCTGTTACCATTTTTTGTATTTATGCTATGAGGTTTGAGGTTGATACCATGTTTTGTGGGAGGGGAAAAAAAAAAAAGGTGCCTGCTTATTATGTAGATTGTGTGTGTGTCTTTCCTGATTTCTTGACTTATTAGCTGTTCAGCAAAGCCTCCACATGGCTGAGAGCTCCAGGACCCATTTCATACACCTTGCATGTGTAGGGCTCTTGCTCTTCCCAAATGCAATATAGTAAACAGATCCAAAAGCCCCGCTATGGAAGTGAGTTGAAGATGTAGCTGGTTCCTGAGACAACCTGGCAGTGTCACCTTCAGGAATTTTCTGATTTATTTTACACTGCGGGAATTTGGGTTCCCCTCTAGACCTGTTGTCAGTCTCATGACCTCATCTGGGCAGGTTTGCCACTTGGATACGAAGGAGTTGCAATTTTGTTTTTCCTTGTCAAGGTTGCTGCATTTAAATTACAAGCTGAAAGATTTTAAAAAAAAAAAAAAAAGGTTGCTGTTGAAATATTGAGTGCTAAGGGGTTAAATGCATTTCTTCTAAATCATAAAATGTTTCTTTCAGCCACATCTGAGTTGGTGTCTTTTCTTGTTCTTTAAGGCACAGATGGTAGTGTTGGCAAGTGCAGCTGGCTGGCTACAAGGAATCCTCCTTTGCTCTGAAGAACTTTCTTCCTGTTCATTTCCTCTATACTTCCTGATAATCCCGAGTAATAGAAAAATAGTAAACTCACTTTGCGTTTCATGCTGGCTAATGGAAATGCCACCTATTAAAAAAAAAAAATATACGCATATGTACAGGCTAAACAGTATATATGCTAGGAAACTTTTCTAGATTTGTCTGGGTATCTTTTCCCATGTCTTTTTTTTTTGTAGGGATGCTGTCAAGAAAATGGCGCTAATAAGAGCTTGGCCATTTGTCAGGACTCTTAAATCTGTTTGAGGATGGAGTGTGGACACTTCTCGTAACACTCCCCCTGTAGCTTCAGGCTGTCAAGCTGTTGAACAGCAAGAACAGTTGTTTTTTTTTTTTTCTTGCCGTTTCTATACAGACTTGTTTAAGATGGGGTTAAAGGGCTTGAGGTTAGCACACTAACATTTTGTAGCTGGTAGGGCCAGATGCACCGCTAGACCACGTTGCATGGTTACTGAAGTCAGAGTTCCTGAAAATTGCAGACAAATTGAGACAACAAAGCAACTTTCAGAGACTTCAAAGTCATGTTGTTCTCCGTTCTTCAGTGTTGCTATCAAATGGGACTTGGCAGTTGATAGCTTGGCCACCCTGTGCTAAAGGCTGGTTTCCTTTGCACTGTGGCTCTCTGCAGCTGGGAGGGTGCTGGGTGATGCATAGTGGAGCAAAACTGACAGCAACTCGTGCGTGAATGAGGAGTGGGCTGTTCAGGAGTGGATTAAAGCAAGGACATGCCTTGCTTGCCTGAACTGGAAGTGAAAATTTGCATTCCTGGCAGTTGTGAGGCTTTTTTCAGGCCATAGATTTACCAATTTAAATCTGTTCTTTGTTAAGATTCATATTTGGAAGCTGGAAACCGAGGGTCAGGAAAAAATGGACTGTTGTCCTTTCATTGGCAGGCGTCAGGTTCAGGTTTTGCAGTAAGTTTTTCTCTCCAAAGCATGACTTGAACAGTGACTATCATTCACAGCTTCAGGAACACTCAGCTTGGTTTAAATTTCCTTTTTAAAGAAAGATGAAGTCTGATGCCTGGTAGGTCTTCCTGCAGCCTTTGATTGTAAAAGGCTAATAGTTTGAAAAGTTGTTCTTTATTTGAGTTTTGATTTAAAATCTGTCGTCAGTGTTGGG
The DNA here is from genome assembly GCF_018691265.1 of Tyto alba. Classification (NCBI taxonomy): domain Eukaryota; kingdom Metazoa; phylum Chordata; class Aves; order Strigiformes; family Tytonidae; genus Tyto; species Tyto alba. Next base: position 38,886,218 of record NW_024881261.1, on the reverse strand, counting down.
TTTAAAACATAAAGCTATATGGAAATTCTTAAGCACTGCATGCTGTAGCATGCTTATAAAATGGGAAGATTAGGTCATTTGCTTTCTGTTTTTCTGTTAGAGCTGCCTTCGTGAGTGGAGCCAGGATAAGGGCTTAAATACTTCGTTTGACATAGGACTTCATAAAATTACTTAAATTCTACTGACTCACATTCTGGATATTAATTGAGAATGTTGATTGTTGCAGGAAAGACTATAGCTGTCTATTTTTTGCAGCTTTCCTGTAGCTGTTTAAGAACTTAAGAATTGGTAAATATTTTGGTATGCTTTTTCGGCCACCCTTCCATTATTAGGAAAAGGCTGAATTTGTGAGCAGAATCAGTTACAGGACCAACATGAGTAATTTGCTTTTATATGTACATGTATGTGAAATTTAAAGTGTATGCTGCATATTCTTTAATTTGGTCTTGGCATAATGTGAATATATAGACAGCTATTTCTGAAAGCGATTATAACTGCTGATTTGCATAATGATACAGGATTTTTCTCATAGCAACTGGAAAGACTATCATCTTTAGCATGTGGGAATGATTTCAGGCTTTCAGAACAGTGTTTTGTTAAGTCTATGAACAGCATTAGAGCAAAGGCGTTTCTGAAGCGGTGTGGGGATTATTTGCTTTGGTATGTCTTCACTATTGATAAAGCATCTCTTTGTGGCATTTGGTAACTTCACGAATTATTGTGTGCTTTCAGTTTAAGGTTCCTTGGGTATAGTGTAGTTTTGTCTTTGTTCATTTGAAAGATGAAGTTCTGTGGTTAGTGAGAAGGATGAAGTTGAGGATGGCATTTTAGTATTTTGCTGTTGTGTATTATGAGTCTGTCTCATGTATATTTTTTTTTTCTTGTAATCGCCAACTAAAATCCCAGCCTGGATGTTTACAAGATTGAGAAAGGAATGAGTACTTTAAAAACTGTTGAAACCATTTCTGGGAATGGGTTTCTTAGGAAAGAGCTATTTTGGCAAAATATGTCAGGGTTAATTTTTTTTTTTTTTTTTTTGAAAGCCCATTTAAAATTTTGGTAGTTACGACAGTTCGCTTGACTTTGTTATGCATGTGTTGTAGAACTGCTTGAATAAATGGCTAAGGCTTTTTTCATTTGCCTGTTAAAAAAACAAAAAGCTTGGAATTGATAATGAACTTGTTGCATTTTTTAAGTCATCAGTTCTTCCAGATTTCTAAAATTATCGGTATCATTACCAATTTCATGATGACTCAGAATTCTTGCTTTGAATGTAAGCCCTATTTCCAAGCTTCTTTGTAGGAAATCTTAGTAGCAAATATCTTAACATTGATTTCCAAAGCTGAAATTAACTGAGGTGTGAAAACCAGTGTCTCTGAACTGTTGAGCGTGGCTGGTGGTAGAAGAACTTGCTGGAGATGATGCTCAGTGGATGGTTGTTCCCGTAACTGGCTTGGCTCCACAGCGATTGCAGGCTGCCCCAGAGGAGGAAAGACTTTCTTTCCCCAGCAGCAGGAAAAAAGCAAGCTAGTACTGATGCAGTAACAACGATTCCCTTCACTTGCTGCAGATCTTGGGGCATCTTTTCACAGGAGAGGAAAGGGTGGAAGAGCTTTGTTTTTATGGCAGCTTTTTCAATTAAGTGATGAAACTGCTATTTCTGCTCAGAGATTTAGATCATCTGTGCAAACAGCAACAGCACTTCCACTCTGTTCTTCCATCTTGCATCGCTCCTAAAAGCAAGAGGCATTCTTCAGTTGCTTGAACCAACAAGACTTTGAAAGCAAGGTGCTTCTTCAGCATGCTTGTCAGAAGCATCTATTAAAAAGACATAAAGTTATCTTCACCAGCAATATGTATGCATGTGTCATGGTGTTGCTTGCTTTCGTCGGGTGCAGGTGAAGCCTGCAGCCTCACAGGTGTGCTGGGGAAGGGTGTCGCTTGCTGTGGCCGGTGTCCTTTCACACCAGATCTGTTGCAGACAGAAGAGTGAGTCAGCAGTGGTGTGTGAATTGCGTTCCAGTCTAATACTTGGAGATAATAAGGTAGTTCGGGATGCTTTTACTTGGGTCCAGGGAAATTGGCTTGCTTGTTTCAAAAACGATCATGGTTTTCTAAAAACATCTCCCCCCGCCCCCCCCCCCCCCCCCCCCCCCCCCCCCGCTGTCGGATATTTGTTTTTCAGCAACACTTCAGTTTGTGCTGTCAGGTTGCAAAACCCCAGGGCAAACAACACTCTTATTGAATTGGCATCAGTAAATTGATTCATTCTCTTCCCTCCCACCCCATTTTAAGTCTTTTTCCACTTTCTTTACTTACTGACATATTGTAGAACACTTTTTGCAATACCAGCTCTGGGTTTAAAAACGCACGTGTAATGATGCATAGTTAAGCTTATGCATTGAATTCTGCTGGCTTGCTCCTATTCAGAAGAAATGCTTATGAACTGTGCATGTACAGCTCGTGCATCGTCCTTGAGGAGTGAAGGAGGGGAGAAGGGTCACATGAGATACAGGAGCCCAAAGGGGATCACACTTTGCAAGAGTGTGAGACCGCCCTGGTTATTTTGGAACTTTTAAATATCTCTCTGCCTGCATGTTTTTGAGGCTTTGGTGTTTGGACAAGTCTGTGAGCCTGCAAACTGGAAACGCTGCTGTTAAGATGTTCTGTTCCCTTCGCTTGGGGTGTCTGTCTGCTTCACTTCCATCTTGCACCAGCTGGGAATCCTGGAAAGTATCTCGTTTCGTAGCCTCTCAGAGAGGAAAAGCCAACAGCAGAAGAAAAGCATCTGAACATGAACTGCAGGCTGAAAGCGTGAAAAAAATGCATAGTAAGACTTGTGATCGTGAATAGAAAATTGAGAAAGTTACATGGTAATTTGGTAAAGTTTGGGCATCTGTATCATGGGTGATACTGTAGTTGAAACTGAGTTTTGTTTTGATGTGGTGTGTCGAATTTATTTTATCCCTGTTGCTAGCATCAATGTTTGTCTGCTATGGAGTAGTGCTGTGGAAAGCAGGCTAATATACTGGATTATTTTGCTATGGTAATTTCTATAGCCCTGCTGCTCAGAGCAGGGATGCAAAAGGAGACACTTGTGCGTGTGTGTGGTAAAACTAGGAGTAGGTTGAAACTAGGAACGAGGAGGGAGTGATGGGGTGTGCTGGCTGAAAATCAGGGAACTCACTGTTAATAGGTATAGAGCAGATGCATGTGATTTATAACCAGTTTCTTATGCTTATGGCAAGTAATAACTGATAAAATAATAAATACCTTGCTAATTATATAGTGCCTTTTGTTAATTTAACAGAGATATGGACTGCTTGCGGAGTAAGATGTTCAGAGTGAAGTTCCAAGTTTAAGATTTATGTGATTTGATAGTATCTGAAGTTATCACAAGCTCTGAAAGTTAAGCAATTTCATGCTGTTTTTTTGGTTTGGTTTGGTTTCTTTTTAGGGTTTGGGCAAGTACAGAATAAATTGGAAACCAGAGATTAACCCCTTTCAGTGTCTGTACTCAAGGCAGCTACAGTTAGTTGATTGGATTTCTCAAAAGCTTTCATATTTTTCTTGTTGTCTGCATAAGTCGTCTTTTGAATAGTTCAAGCAGAGCAATGTCTTTTAATACTTGGATTACAGCATAGTAAACGCCAGTTCTTTTTTTTTGAGAGTAGAAAACTTTATTTCCGTGTATTCAGTTCTTAATGTTTTTCTTTAGTCTTCTAATTAACTGTGTAAGTTCAGAACTTGTGCTGTGCTGCTTCCCTGTGAGTACTCAGGCTTGTGGGAATTCTGCAAGGATGGAGTAAAGTAGTTTGTATCTTTAGGCTTTTCTTTGTGTACAAGTAACTGGAATATTAATATCTTGGAAGCTGCTGCAGTGTTTTCCATCCTGATGATTACTCTTTGGAACTCTTATATTTTAACCTTAAAAATAAAAATGATTCTTATAGTTGTGGAATAATTTAGGTTGAAAGGGACCTCTGGAAATCACCTGTTTCAGCCCCCTTGTTTAAAGCAGGGCCAACTTCAAACATACCATGCTTTGTTCTTGCTCCTTCTAAAATTAGTTTGAGGAGGAGTATGTTAATGCGGTAGGGTATGGCCTGTTTTCAAGCTGCTAGTTTCATTTCTGTTTTGCTTTTCAGTGAAGCTTCTTCACTACATTATCATTTCTAATAATGTTTAAAAATTGGGAGTGCTTTCTTTTCTTGAGATCTGTTTTAAAAAAAAAATATATAAATCCATATATCATTACACCACCGGGAAAATATATACCAGTGATTTTCTAGCAATTTGTTGTGAAATCTTTACTACATCGGCTCTAGATGTAAACTTGCAATTTTCTTATTTGGCCTTTTTCCTTTGTGCTAATTTGTTTTTGCTAAGAGGTAATTTTCCTAAGTTCTTTATCTCAGGTTGCTTTTGGCAAGTCAATTACAGGTAGTTCAGAATAAGAAAATAGAATATTTTTCCAGGTGGGGAATTTATTAAATAAGACATAATCCTTTTTAGATCTGTATATTCCCATTTATTGCAATATCTTATGTTTAGGCATTCAGAGCTACCTTAGTAGCTGCTATAGTGGTCTGTTGTGTAGTGATCACGGAAAGTGATTAAAAACACTTGCATGCCTGAAATGCACTTTTTTGTTTGTTTTGTGTGGTGTACCTATTTTGGCATCACTGGGGACTTGAACATGGGGTTTGATTTGGAACATCTTGCAATTTAGTTACACAAGACTATTTTAATAGTTTCCTGTTGGATTTAATATGCCACTCAAACTGTAGAGAAAAAACAGTGTGCAGCACCTCTGTGATTTTAGTGAGATGATGTATGATAAAAGCGGATTACTAGACTCTGCTTTTCTGGTAGTTTGGTTTCCTAATGGATGTTAACCATCAGCTACTCAATAGCACAGACTTCTAATAAGTTATCTGCTGGAGATGTAAGGAGGTTTCTGTTATAGTGGCTGTGGTCAAAATACTGTGTTGTCAAAAGTTCTCCTCCTGATTTTCCATTATTTCCCCCCCCAACCTTTTCTCAGCCCTTTTTTGGAAACGATCCTTTATGACTGTACATACAAAGCTGAATTGTTCACATATGGGAGTCAGTCTGAGTTGTTGCTATGGCTTTGATACAGTTAAACATGTCATTAATGTCCATTTAATGCTATTGTAGAAATTTCACATGCTTTACAAATGTTTCCATAACTTGCATATTCAGATATTTATCCAAACATAATTGCTATGGGTTTTCCTGCGGAGAGACTTGAAGGAGTATACCGGAACAACATTGATGATGTAGTAAGGTAAGCTTTTATTTTTCTTTTCCTTACCTTCCTTTTGTAAATCTTAAGTATCCTTTTTTTTTGCACTCATTTATGTTCTGCTAAGGAAAGGGTATGTATTCTGACTTGTAGAATTAGAAAGATTTTTGCATCTTGTAGATGTTGCTGTATTAGTTCTCCTGAAAAATGTTGGAAACAACAAAAAAGATCTTTTCAGGAATTTTAGGCCAGGCTTCTGTTCTGGGTTGATCTCAAATACATGTAATCTGCTTGTTAGAGTGAATAATTGACTTCAGTAAATGCTGTTGGAGTAGAAGGAGATTCTTTGCTTTTAGAAAGATGCCAGTTCATGGTGTTGAGAGTTTCCTCAGATAGCTCGTGGCATTTCAGAATATGTTTGCCCGTATACTTTCTTCAGCTGGTAAATGATATGCTTGATAAGTTAACTTTGATTTAAAGAAGTAGGTAGAGGTGACTTTAGATAAAGGCTTTTACATCTGGCTGTGCTCAGTAATTGTGCATGAGGAAAAAAATCAGCTAAAATTCATTATTGCTGGTGATGCTTTATAGCACATTTTGTAAAAAAAAAAAAAAACAAACAATCTACAGGTTGTCTTTTCTTTACATCAAATGAAGTTAACTACTCTGAACTGCTGGATACAGCTGTGGAAGGTGTACTTAGTGTTTTAAGATCATCCTTGTAATTTTAGTCAACACCCTACCTGGATAATGTAGTGTGAGAAGTTGCCTTAAAAACTAAATACTTGGCAGAAGCTGTCAAGTGTTAGTGGTTTTAGGATCCTAAGTTTTGATTTGTTTAAGTCATGGGTGATGCTTTTGAGGTCTTGGACATTTGAGGTCCTAAATTCTGTATCTCTCCAAGAGACTTGATGTTTCGGATTGGGGTGGTGATGGAGTAAGGGACATGGTTATGCAGTGAAGTTAGAAGTAGGCGTATCTGGGCAAGAAGGTGCTGCTCACAGGTTTGAGGTGCCACAGAAAGTTTCTCATAATCGTTGGCAGGCAGCATTAGCACTGCCTGAATTTCACTAGTAATTGTTTGCATCCAGGTTTGTACAGAAATGAGTTGAGACAGCTCCTTGGTTCCCACACTGGGAGGAATCATAACCCTCAACTGAGAACTGGTCGTCTGGAGACAGCGACTTCCCTGCACAGCTGCAGTTAGCTTCAGATGAGTTCAAGGGGGTTTCGTTTTTGCATATTTAACCGTCACGACGAAGCTCACTATCCACGAATAGTACTGAAAATGTCAAGGGCTGGGTTTGACCAGGCTTGCAGAAGCGACCTTGTTCTGTCACGCGGTAGTGAAGTCACTTTTCCAGAGCCGGTCATATCAGTGAGGTTCAGCACAGCAATCTGTAAATACTCTTGTAGAGTGTGTACGTCTGAGAGAATTGTTAACAGAGGTGTGAAGTTATATTTACTAATCCTATCATTGCACACAAGAAAAAGCTTTTGCTGTCCTTTTGGGACAGTTAAGGGCTGTCCCACAAACTATCTAGACATCTTTCCTGATGGGCAGTCAGAGCCACCTTTTCATTAAGTTGGTGTGGGCACTGCATCTGTGGTGTGAAATATGTGGGCCCTGGTGGACTCCACCTTCAGAAATGGTAGGATAGGGGCAAAGAGTGGACTTGGAATCAATGACGTGGGAATAATCCAAGTAAATAATAATAGACAGTAGTCTTTGAAGGCCCTCTTCCACTGGCGACATTGATTTCAGTTGCTTCTATATGAAGGAAAATATATTTTATTGGTTAAGTACTTAGATAGGTGTACATTAGACTTTTGAAAGGGAATGACTGTATAATTAAGTTGTCCATAAATACAGTGATCAGAAGGAATAGCGGTCACCTAAAAGTGTAGTCACCCAAATTAAGATACGGAGAGATGTAAGGGAGGCTATAGGAACTGGATGCCCAAGTAGCATTATGTTTGTTGCCCCCTATTTTTAAATGAGAATAATGCACAAAATGTGATCATAGCAGCATTCTGCACGTTGCAGTCAGCAGGTCCTCATCTGATCCTGTCACCTTGTTATTGTGGAATTTTTTTCCAAGAGCTTTTTATGTGGAAATTCAACATGTTTGAGCTCCAGAGCAATTGGTGTTGAGTCAGGATATGCCAGTGGGCTTTTTCTGAATAGCTGATATCCTGACAAATTTAATGCTAATACTGTGTGAGCAGCATGACCTGGACTGCTGGCTGTCTTCTGTGACTGACGCTTTGAGAGGTTTTGGATGGAATTTGTCTTCAGAAAAATACTTGCATGAAAGATTATATTCAGTGTTATGAGCAGAAGCAGAGTCTGCTCTCCTTGCTCTCCAGTGTGTTTTAAATGAGCGGGGACATCTCTTGAAACAAATCACCATGTCCACCATCTTCCTTAGTCTCTCAAAGTCTGCCAACAGGGGCGCCAATGGGAGTCATGAAATATTTTTGCTGATGAAATTGGAATCTCATACTCGGTGCTGCACAAGGGGAGCGTTCGCATCTGTTCTTACTTTAACACATCAGTTTAACCGCAGAGTTCTTCTAGGTTCTTCTGGAATATTATGACTGATAACCAGAGCTTGTTTTTGCTTGAGCTTTCCAGGATTTTAGCAGCTAGTGTTTCTTTTCAATTTGAACAGCATGTTCTGTCATGGCTAATTAAATTCCTTCTGGCTGATGTGCAGATACACACTGTTGATGATGTTAAGTGTAAACATTTGTATGTTATTTCTTCTTGAACATTGCCAGGTGACACATCATATATAATCATGGCAATTTTGATGAATCATGTTTGCAGTTTGACTCTCCAAGGCTCGTTTGGGAAGTTTTTGTTACAAAATGAGCATGAAAATGAAACGAGTATGAAAAAGTACAGTGGTCTTCCTCCTCCTTTCTGAACCCAGGATATCATTGGATGCTGTCCTCAGACTTCAGTAGGAAAAAATGGCCCTTTAAAAAAACTGGTGTTAAATGATTCTGGCTGCTCTAATAGGAATACGAGAGTTGTTTTAACTGCTTTTTTTCATTGGAAGTACCACCATGGCAAAATATTTTGCACAGGTGATTAAATTGGAGGTGTTTACAGATACCTTGTGTAATGAATGCTTTCTGCTTTAAAAATAAACCTTCCTCAGCTTAGTAAATTCATGTGCAGGTATCTTACAAATCGGTGCAGATTGGTCCGTACAATAAATATTTCAGTTGCATAAGCAGTCTTATTCATACTGCTGGATTATTTGTGCGAGTGAGGTTTGCAACGTGCTGCCTCCTTGACTTTGAGGCATTGCAGGGCCAGCTGGGACTTGGAATGCAGAACTGCACATGCTGGATGGTGCTTTAACAATGCTGCAAACTAAGGTCACCATTATTGCAATGTGTATTAATACATGCTTTTTTTTTTTTTCTTACTTAAGGTTTTTGGATTCAAAGCATAAAAACCATTACAAGATATACAATCTGTAAGTATGCTCTTATAGATGTATTTTCCAAAATAATGAGTTCTAAAAATAGCTTCTGAGTGAAAGTGGCTTGCTGCTGTACTGAAGCAGAGCTAGTAATGTTTTGCACATTTCTTAAAACAATTAAGCCTGATTGAGAGCGCTGTTACTTCATTTAGTGGAGCTGAGTGAGGTTAAATGAAATGCTGGTGTGTATTCATATTACTTGAACGCTTTTAAATGACTTGGCATCTAGCCCATCTGGAGCTTGTACCATGTGATTAAAAAGTGAAAAGTAATTCACAGCAGGCTTTCTGTTAATGTATTAATGTCCGCAGTGAAGAAATTGCCAAATGAATATTTTCCTGTTTTTTTTCTTTTTTTTTTTTTTTTTTTTAATAAAACTATATTGGTACCCAGGTTCTGTTTGTTTTCTCACTGTTCTTGACTGTCCCTGTTTATTACTTTGAAAAAGCTATTACAGCAATTGGTAATGTAATGGCTTCTCACTTTTGTTAAGTGTAATGTTTTCCTCTGAAAATTTAGTTATGCAGAAAGCTGTTCTTGTCACAGAAGGGACTTTGTTGTTGTTCCTTGATCATCTTTATATGTTAGCTTAGGCTAATTTAATTTCTGTAAATGATTTGGTGATGTCAGCTTCTGTTGAAAAGTGGATCATGGTTTTCCTACTCCTTATTTTTTCCCAGAGATCTAAGTTGAAGATTTATTGATTCTATGAGCTGTTAAGGCTTTATTTTGTTTTTAATATGTTTCTAAATATCTGCAATTAATGGAAACATTACTGTAGTATGAAAATCCAGGCAATGCATTACACTGTAATCTGTCGGTCATTAAAAATAAGTGTTTAAATATGCCTCTGAATCAGTTGAAGGATTATGCACCAAGCAACTCTGTTTCCTGATGTTGGAAGTGAAGTGATACTGGAAGCTGAGAAATTGTATACTGGTTATTGAAGGTGTCTGTAAAACCTGGGGGAGGATGGGACAGAAAAAGATACGTAAATAAAACATACAATCAAATAAACTCATTGGACACCTTTCATACAATTCAGTAACAAAATCATTTTCTCCAGCTTAGAAGCTCTTCAGGATGCTAGCCTTTTAGTAAATGCTGCCTTGGCGGCAGTTACTGGGAGCAAAGCAGAACAGGACAGATACAGCTTAATTTTCTCCTGTTTTTTGGGGCCAAGTTCAACTGTCAGCTTCTGTGAAGTGTGGCTCTGCTATCACTTACAAGATCAGGGGTTTGCTGAGCTGCCTGATACAGAGCTGCTTGTTCTGAATTGGCTGGGGAGGTGACAGGTAAAAACACTAGGTTGCTGTGTGTAGACTTGTAGGGTTGGTCAGAAAGCAAGAGTTTAGTAGGACTTCAGTGCATTTTAGCAAGTAGCTCTGCAGGGAGGTGGTGCTTGAAAAGTTTCCACTTTGCTGTACACTAGCAACCTCATTTTACTTTAGAGAAAAGCAAAAACTGATTCCTACACAGGAACAACTTCAAAGTTTAAGTGAGAAGAGTTGTGATGAGAGACATGCTTTTGACATTTATGTTGCTGATACATGTGTTTTCAACTGTGGAAAATAGTTCAGTTTTTGGTGCAAGAACGCCCCATTGATTTTCCTTGTTGCGAATTTCAAAACAATTACAAGTGAAACTTCCTAAAATTACTATATTCACCCTCAGATGAAAACTTCTGCAAGATAAAGCATCCTTTGAAAGTGCATGGGTTTTCTTCTTCCCCAAACCATGGATCAGTTGCAAAGGAAGATCTGAGTGATTGCTGAACAGCTTGGAAAGCATAGCTGTTAAACTGTATCTGCCTGGAGAGGCCAGGTTATCTCATTAGGTGGACAAAATTTATACATGTCAAGCACATAACTGCCATTAGCTGAATTGTTGCAATATTTGATCATGAGAGGTGACGAAATTGCAGCTTTCAGGTATTTCAGAGAACAGCATCTCTTTAGATTAAGCTGATTCTTTGTAAATAATCAACCTATTGTCTGTGTTTAAAAGGAGGTGGGAGTTCAGAGCAGTTATGTGATTATAGTCAGAATTATTTCAAACACTGTGATGGGGTTTGAGTTCCCTTAAGGTAGCTGTTATATGAAGTTGATAATAATGTGTGTATTGAGCAGTTATTTAAAAGAATTCAGAGATTTTTCTGAACTGATGCTTAAATGTTATCAGTTATGCCTCATCCTTGCATCTTGGCTTCGAACTTCCCAGTGAATGTTTGATCAATCAGTTTCATTTTGTTTCATGTTTGTGTTGGTTTTCTCATGTATTCCTTTAACCCTGTGCTATTTCTTCAGTATTCATTTTTCTTAACATGTTCTTCCACTTTCACCTCCTGACTTCACATACTGCCAAATTGTTACCTCCCCTATTGTAATAATCTCCAGTATATTTCTTTTGACTGTCCTACAGGCAGATAGTTGAAGGAAAAAGCTGTAATGAACAATGTGGATTTTATGTGTGTACTTTCTGTATCCCTGTGTACATGGGGAATTTGGAATGGACTGCCATCTTTTTGGTAGCCCGTAGTCCTGTTGTCAGTGGGATCATGGTTATGATCAGAAAGGTGCCCGGCTGGCAGCACTTAGGATCTGGGTTGCTTTTAAACTCACTTTAATCATAAGGAGGATTACAAGAACCATGCCAACTCACTCCCCACCCCCAAAATAAAAAAAAAAATGTTCAGGTTTCATCTGGAGATCTGACTGCATTACAGGTCTAATAGCGTTCCAAAAAAACCAAACACGTTTGAAATGCTAAACAATGGAAGCATCCCCCAGAGTGCGTGTCGGTGGGATCTCTGGTGCAGATACACGTTTTGTGTAATGAAACAGGAGTATATTTTATACAGTTTTGTCTGGATCTCTGCATTTGTCATGTACAGATCCCATAAGAGGGCATAAAAAGTGATGCAGCTATGGTCTGTGCTCTGTTTCTATCCTTGGTATTGACAAAACTACTTTTTATCCCTTATGGTATTCTACTTGATACTCTTTAAAACTTCAAAAATTGAAGGCTTTTTTTCCCATATATAGCGCTTTTTTTGGGTTTTTGTTGTTTTGTTTTTTTTTTTTTCTTTGTTTTAAAGACTTTCATCTCTTACTACCCCTTTGAACTGGGTGTTTCTTTGAAAGGAAGAAGGAAACTTCCTTGGATAAGATGCTTTGTGTTAACTGCTTCGCTTTGTAGCAGGCTCAACTTCCAAAGTTCAGATGCTGACTAGATTGTAACAGACTCTGCCCAGCGTGGCTGATTGCTGCTCCAAGCGTGGTGACTCCATCTTGGGTGTACATACTATGTCTAATCTTCCTTCTCAAAGGCTTAAGTGCAGATTTTTTTTTTTGAGTCCCATCTGCCAGCTTAACCTGCACTGTATCACTGCTGACCTAGAGAAGGTGTCAGCAATGTGATCAGAGCTGTAAAAACTGCCAGACTTTTCCCTAGCAGAGGCTAGAGTTGAGAAGGCTCTGGAATTCAGAGAAAGGGAAGTTGCTGGATGCATGTGCAAGCCCAGCAGACCCGACTCTTTCCCTGGTGTATGAGTCTGGTGGACAAAGCTCAGAGCAGCGCACGCGAGGCTCCACGTACATATAACAGTCATACAAGTAGGGGCCTAAAAGTTTGCGTGTCTGAAAGTGTCAAGTAAGCTCCATACGGCTCCAAAGGCTGCAGTCATAACATGCCAATTAAAGATAAGTTCATACCAGTCCTGAAACTGGTGTGGGTATTTGAACTCTATGAAGAGTACAGGTTATAATCAGAATGGAAGATCTAGATGTGTATTGTCTGCTGAAATTACTCCCAATCATTGTATTTCAACCTGGAGTCCTGTTGTTTCGAGGCAGGATTGTTCTCATTTTCCTTTCTCATTTGCGTGTTCGCTTGCACCCTGTAGGGTCTCATCATTTTGCAGGCAGAGAGCAAGTCCATGGAAAACTATGGAGGGCATCCACTTCTTGCCTTCTTTCCCCTTACCCCCAGCATATCGTCTAGTTTGTTCCCTTCCAGCATGCCATTTTGGCTGTATTAGAGCCCTACTGATCGGTTTGTTTATATCTGGTTACTGATATTTGTCCCTAAGCAAGACATCCTGCAAGACTAATCCGGTGTAGTTTGCTGTGTTACTAGCTGACTAGAGTGGGTCTCTTACAAAGTGGTGAGACAGACCTTGATGCAACTCCAAACTCTTCAGAAATGTGCCGTTTTCCAGGGTCTGTGAGGGGAAACCTGGCTGACTGGCTTTACAGTTTTGAGTTCACCTGATTTCAAGAACAAATGCCAAGTGGGAGAGCAGTATCGCAATCTCTGCTTGATACAAGTGAACACCATTATAGTATTCAGTGTATTCAGTGGTGTTTTCAGTTGCCTGTGATGGTCTTGTGGTCCTGTAATTGGAGGAAGAATGGTTGCATAGGTTGCACTAGCCAAGGGTCCTTGAAATGTCCTTGTGATCCCCATCTGCCCTAGCACCCATGTTGTCACTGAGGCATCTTGACAAGTATTCTGAGTTCAGAGTCAATGGGATGAAGGTCATAGCCATCTATTCTTCATGTGTGTGGGAGCATAAAGTTCCTCGAGTGACTGGAGCTGTTAATACTACAGTGTTGAAAAGTAATAGTTTATTGAATTACTTGCATAAATGTCTCCACTGAGAGTCATGCTGACTAAAACATACTTTTGGACAACAATTAACATAGGGTAAGTAATTGTTCTTCAGCAAAATAACTGATATTTTAGTGAGCAACTTTATACATCGGCAACAAAACAGTTTTTCTGTATGTAACCTCTAGCTATAGTTTTAAATCATAAAGGTGATGGGTATACATGATTTTCCCATATGTTGATCTGCATGTTCCAAGGTGTGACAGATGTTGGGAGTTCCTCAGAGACTTGTCTTGAACGCTTGTCTATTTTTCTTTTTTAGATGTGCTGAAAGACATTATGACACCGCCAAATTTAACTGCAGAGGTACGTTTTTCCTATCTAGAATGCGTTCTTCTCTTTAAATTTCACTGGTTCTGAGTGAAGGTATAAAGGAGGAGCTGATGAGTAGTAATGTAGGAGATTTGGGCACAAGGAATAATGTCAGACTGCTTTGAGTCATTGGAGAAATTTGTTATACTTTTCTGAAAGCATCAAGAATATGTTCCTGACCGTTAACTAGATCAAAATCTAATAAGGCAGTCAGAAGTCCACTGTTGCAAAAATTTCTGCAGAATAGGTTATATAGACGTTTCTGCTTGCTTCAGTGTGGAAACTTATTGTAAATTTTAGATGTGAAGCTTAGAGAAGTCTGCTTTTTATGCACAAGCATCACTAAGAATAAAAATGGAGAACACTTAAGCCACTGTCACTATTCATATAGAACACTTTTGAAGATCTGGAACAAAGTTGTTTAAAAAAAAAAAATACCAGAACCAGTGGGGAAACTTTTAGGGGCTCCTTTTGATCAGACCCTTGGTGAGTGGAAACTGAAATACCTATTCTGTCGGTATTAACTCCTCAGGTAATATAAAAATACAGATTTACCTTTATTCTTTATGCAGAGGAACATCTATGTCCATAGTAGTTCCTCTTCATACAATGCTTCAGAATGTCTGGGTAGATAAGGAGTACTCGTGTGTAGGAGATGAATAAATTTTGGCCTTACTGGCTAATACTACATCATAGCAAGGGCTCAACTTCTATTATTACTATTTTACTTTAAACCATCCTTCTAGTGGTAAAGAGAATGTTTAGAACATGACCAAAATGTAATTGGGTGCTTTAATGTCTGAATATAGAAGGACTGAAATTGTCATGTTGAAGTCATCTTCGCTTCTGATTTGCTCTTACGATGTTGAATGACAGTGTCCTGAAACCTCACTCAATACATACAAGCCAGAAAAAAAGTATTTTAAGATCTGCTTGAGCAATACTTTGGGTACGAGGAGAAAAGGCATAAATGAGAAGGACATGCTTCTAATATGTCCAGAACATATGCTTGCTTTAATTCATGCTTTTTGTTACGGGGGTGCTCAAATCCCTTCGCTGTCAATCCCAGCCCAAAATGTTGTTTGTGACAGCACCTTTCACAGTTCTCTGCACAAGACAACATGTTTGTAAGGAGCTACATGTTGCATTTTTTTTCTTTTCATCCACAAATTAGTTACCTTAGATAACCAAATTGGTGACTCAGGGCTTCCCTCAGCAGAGGAACAACAGTTCTACTGTGAAATCTTAGGAAGTGAATTAATTTCAAAGGGCGCTTCTTACTTCTTACACTCACCATGAAACACCATATTAGTTCATTATTCAACTAGGATTCAGATTCAAAACCAACCAATGAAAAATCTTCATCTTCTTTGGACGCTAGTTTCCTGTCTGTGGTTTTTGCAGTTTCTGAAGTACTCCCATGCTGGATATTGCCTTCTGCTTTGCCACAGGCCTTCCTTTTTATTTTTTTTCTTTGCTCCTTTATGTGCTATGGGATTTTTCTTGCAGCATCTAGGAGCTTGGAGAGAATCATCAGAACTGTTCTCCATACTGTGTAGTCCAGTGTTAGGAACCAAAATTCGTTGAGGACCTGCATGCTCACAAGGACCTGCTCAAGACTGTGCAGCTTAATGTTTCCTAAGGTTGCTTTTTGGACTCTTAATCCCTCTGCACCATAACAGGGCATCCATTTCATCTGATGCTTATTCCATCTTTGAAGAAAATATTGCAAGGTTTGCCTTTGATCCCAAATCTTGGAGAGCGTCTTCAGCATGCTGTTTACTACTTGGGATTTTTCAGACCGTTCTTTCAGGACTACTTTCTCTCCTTTTCATGGGAACCTAGCTGGATGTAGTTATGATAGACTAAAATTTGTATGGACAAATTCGTAGCATCTCCTAAAGCTTCTTTTCTTGGGCATTTCTAAATAAAATCCTCCTTTCATTTGCATCTGCTGCAAAAAGTGACAACTCTGTAAGTCCACATAAAATGATTATTTGGGGAGTCTTTGGATGTTCCACGTGGAAGAATTTATTAGGGTGTGTTAACGTTTGTTAATCTTTGCTGTTTCTTTAGCAAAGATTATTCACTTTATCAGGCTTCCCTATGTGGTCTTCTGGGCGATTGTGGGCGGTCTGTAGTGCGAGCAAATAAACTGTCCTTGCAGATCCCTCCAAAATGCTTCAGACTTGTGCTGCAGTAATTTAGCAGTCCCATAACTTCATCCCTCACTTCTGTTCTTTAAGTCCCTTGGGATTCATCGACAGGAGCCTTGCATGTGTGACGAAAGTAGTACTTTTGGCAAGTGTTCGTATTCTTTTAATAAAATGAAATTTATTGATTTTTAGACCAGAAAAGGAAATAGAGCTTCTAGCTGAGAATTTTTAAGTGAACCAGAGTTGTATTTATAAGATCTCAAGTCTGTTGATGGAGAATTGGGATGCATTTTATAAAATGCTGTTCTCCTGATAAAACTGATAGAGCCCTGTGTAATTCTGCAAGTCAGCATGGCATTGTCTGTCATCTTAAGTGTTAGAGGTTTGGGTGCTTGTGTCTGCTTATTGCTTAGTTTTTGCTCTCTTAAGTTGTCTTTCATTTCCTGCACGCTTGTTGAAATCCTTTCCATCTCTAGATGGAGAATAGTGTTTGTGTGTTTGTATATATCCATATAAGAAAAAGGAAAACTTCGTTCAGTGGTTTGACTTTAAAACCCATAAGTATTGCAAGTGCCTTATATGAGTTCTTTTTCGATTACCATTTTTAATATGGAGATTGCAGGTTTTTGTTTCAAAACACCTTTGAGCAAATTCTGAGAGTTTGTTCCTAATCTAGATCCAAGTGTGCACAGAGTTTTTCAGCAAAATTCCTATTGTCTGATCAGTGACTGAGGTCTGGCCCGGTTTTCTCTCAGCAGGTAGTCTAATTATTGCTAGAGTAATGGGTTTTCACAAGGTTATTTTTTTGTGCCAATGCACTCCTAAATTCTAGAAAAATTGTGATGTAAGATACAGTCTGTGCGACTCATTTCAGGAGTAGTGTGAAATAGTCTCTTCATGTAGCAGGATGCTTGCTTATGTATTACTAGAGAAATGTCTGCAATGCATATAATATGCAGTACATTGCTGAATAATATTAGAGTAAAAAAACTTACGTATCTGTACATAAGGCGGTTTTTATTTAGCATGCTTATCACAAAGTTGACCTGTCTAGTTGAGTTTGCTATAACATCCTTCTGAGATTTTGATAAATTACTACTTCTCATTGCAGTTGCACAGTACCCTTTTGAAGACCATAACCCACCACAGCTAGAGCTTATCAAACCTTTTTGTGAAGATCTTGACCAATGGCTAAGTGAAGATGACAATCATGTTGCAGCAATCCACTGTAAAGCTGGAAAGGGACGAACTGGTGTAATGATATGTGCATATTTGTTGCATCGAGGCAAGTTTTTAAAGGCTCAAGAAGCCCTAGATTTCTATGGGGAAGTAAGGACCAGAGATAAGAAGGTGAGCTATTTTCTATTCTTCTGTTCCTCCTACCTGTATCTCTGATGCTTTTCTTTCTTGAGGTCGTTTTGAATAGTTAAGCCCTTTAAGAAAAACTTTCCATCAGTTGTGATATCTGGTTTGATTTAGTTTTTAATGTTATTGGATCAGTACAGTTGTTCTAAATGAAAAAGCTTTCCTAAGCAGCAGTAGCAGTTAGTCACAATGCTGAAACAGTCTGGTTTTTCCATCTCCTGTTCAAGAAGATCTGGACAGTTTATTTTAAATAGCCTTTTAAATAGTATTCTGCTGTGTGTTGTATCAAATGGGTGATTGATGAGTGAAGTTTCTTGTTCAGCATTTTCAGCCCAAATAAGAGGATTATTCTAGCTTGTTTTGCCTGAATGC
This sequence comes from Tyto alba, assembly GCF_018691265.1. Taxonomy (NCBI): domain Eukaryota; kingdom Metazoa; phylum Chordata; class Aves; order Strigiformes; family Tytonidae; genus Tyto; species Tyto alba. Next base: position 38,868,573 of record NW_024881261.1, on the reverse strand, counting down.
ATGAGTTGTTCATCTCCTCAGGTTCTCTTCATTTCTGTGGTGGTGTTTGGAGATGCGTAGTCATTGTTACAGTTGAATATCCATCCTGGAAGAGTATACTGGAAGAGTCTGTTGTTGACCCCTTTTCAATAAAAGGATAGTTAAGCCCAGACATTGACTGCCTCAGAGCCTGCTTCATGAGGTGCTGCCATTTAGTTTCTTGTATTTCTCCTGAGGAGAATGATGTTCCTGGCTATAAGAGCTTTCTGTTAAGACCCTTGTCAGCGATACAGGCAGACTTAGCAGGAACTCTGTTTGACCTTTTTGGCACAGTTATGCCTTGGTAATGGAGATTTGACCTCCTTATTTGAAATCTTCTTCAAATGCAAGGTCACTTCAGCAAGCTTCCCTGCTCATCTTCTATCATTTCCTTGGTGTGTTGGTAGAGCAACCCAGGGGGATCATCCTAGCAAGCCAGTTTCAGCTTGCTCAAGTACAGAGCTCTTTGTGTTCCTGTAGTATTTGCATGAAGTATTAATTTCACAGCGTGTAGACCTCTAATAAGCAGAGTTTCATGTTTGAAGGCTCTTGAGAGCAGAAGTGTCACACAAGGAATTTTAGAATCTGGCTGTTAATTCACTGGAAGGAGCAAATAACTTCTTAGTTTGCTGGTTTTACAAGATGGAGCTGTTATTCCATGTACTGCTGAGAAGATGGTTGTGATGTGGGTAATACTAGAGCAGAGACAGTGACGAGGTTTCCCATCAGAACTTTGTGGCTCTTGGTAAGAGTGCATGATAGGGAATAGGAATGAGCTGTGTGATGAATAAACAGTGTAGATTACTCCTGCTCATAAAGATTATCTAAAGAAACAGATAAAATTATAATGAAAACTACAAAACTTCACAAATACACAGTGAAGCATGTTGTACCTCAGTTTCCCTTTTGTAAAAAGAGGGTCATATTTATGCATGTTGGTGTGTTGAGGGGTAAGGTCAGTTAGGTGTTCATCAGTACCCCTGTGGTACCTCTGGCATGTTTGAGGTAACAGAGGACTTAGTAAACAGGAATAGTGAGAGTCTTGTTTAGCTTCACTGTAAATATTGTCTGTAACCAGCAACTTTGTTTTGGTTTCGATGGCTCTACTGGAAGAGTTGTGGGGTTTTTTGTTGTGTGGTTTTTGGTTTTGGTTTGGTGGTGTTTTTTTTTTTTTCCCATCCAGCTCCTCTTGAGCATGGCTATCTTTGTGGACTGTGGGCAGCATGTGATTCACATAATCCTTAAAGTAGTGTTTATAAACAGGTATTCCAGTGCAGGTTCTGGAAGCTTTTTCTTCCCTTGCCCATATTTCAGTGTTGTATGTCAAGTGCTGCTCTTTGATTCGACACTTCACCACACCTTTATATAACTCCCTTTCTGAACTAAAAGTAGATGAGGCATCAAAAGTGCTGTTTGCACCTAGGGACAAAAACATGCCTTTTGTTGTTGTTGCTGGACCAACATATGTATGATGAAGGAAAGCTGGCTTTAATTAGGTACCAAATTTTCTTTGTTTAAAGCAAGCACAAGGTACCCACTTCGTATATAGCTGCTTGGAATAGTATAGCTGCAATCTCTGTTGCCATTAATGTGCATGCCAAAGTGATTCTCGACACGGTTTAGTCCATGTCGTCAGGAAGTGTGAATGTGATTGCAAGAGGAAGTATGACTAATTGGTCAAGAGAACAACCTCGAGTACTTCTGAAGCAAGCTTTTCCCAAGTGCCTGCTGGGAGAAGAAGCTTCATAGAGGCCTTTGCAACATTAAATGAGAGTTGTTGTAGATGAGGCTGACAGTTGTTAGTTAGTCTGTTAATGTACTGTTGTCCTGGGAAAGGTAGTGGGGAATAAGACATTGCAGAGTTGAGTCTAAAAGCGTATCATTGACCAAAAACTGTTGGGTTTTGCTTTTTCTCTATAAGCTGCCTCTTTGAGTTCTGTAACTCATCATAGTGGGGGGAACTTTTGCAGAAGGGAATGATGAAGACTAGAAAGTATTGGCTAAATGGTTGGGTCTATCAGTCACTACCACTGTAGTAGAACAGGACTGATTCCTATTTTCTTTGAGCTAAGTGAGACAAGCTGTTTTCTGAAATTGAATAAAGAAGTATAATTGTCCAGCCTGTTTTTAGAGTTAGGGAGGTAAACCCCCAAAAAAGTCTTCTAAAAAAAGTTGCTGCTTCCACTGTTTGAAATGGCTAGCTTATCGCCTGTTTTTTCCTTAAGATGGACACTGAAATACTACTGTGATGACAGAGACCGACAACTTACCTTCCTACAGCTGGAGAAGGTCTCTATTTCTGCTTCTGCCTTGAAGGGTCTTATGATGAGGATTAGACTCAGAAGGAAGCGTAGTCTACTGAACGGATATGTATCAGCTGGGAACAGTTATTCAAGTGCTGGAGCTGGAGATGATCCATTCAGGAGCATTCTTTGACCATCATACTGTTGTATTTTTAGGAACAGCTCCTAATAGTGGTGTAACTGAACAGAAAATGGAAACCAGTTATTTTTGTGCGAAGAAGTGGCAGAATGACTCTTTGAGCAGGGTAGATATTTGACATCTAATGGGTCAGAGCTGATCAGTTGTGACGCCTTGTTTGTTCGATGTACTCAGGTGACAACCTCTGCTAAACCTGATGATGTAAGCCTAACCTGAGGCTGCAGCTTTAGCTTTACCCTCACAGTAGGGCATGTTATTAAAATTAATGTGGGAATATTACTTCCAAAAATGTTTGTTCTTTATAATGCTGCCTGTGCTACATTGGGAAGAGAACTAGAAGCAGTACCTGACAATTTTTGTTATGTCTTCACAGCTCGGCAGTGCCCTGTGAAACTCTGGCACAGGGACTAGAGAAGCTTACCTAACGTCCATTTAAAAAATTATGATGGTGATAGATGGGAAATGTAAGCTTCTTGAGGAGAAAATACTTAAAAGTGCTTCCCTGTTCTTTATTCTTGAGTAAAAGTAAGCAGGGGTTGATTGCATCTCTCAAAATATTAGCTTGTTATGAAAGCATTCTGCTTTGAAATCAGACCTTTGGAAAATGGAGAACTTTCTGTTCCGCTTCAGTGTGGCTGTTTTTTAGGATCTCAGGGTAAAGGCTATGTCTCTGGGGAGTAAAAAATCTCTGGCTGGAGGGAAAAAAACTGCCCTCTTGGCTGAGAACTGGTTTTGCTTTGAGATTGACTATCGCTTTATATAGCTGCAAAAGTGGCTGTGTTCTCTTCATTCTGGTCCCAGCCCTCGTTGTCCTGATAAGGTGTGCTGGGGTTTCTCTGTGGGGCACAACCTCTACAACATCAAGAAGCTATGAGGAAAGAAGGATGCACTTTACTTACCAGCATGGTTTTCTTCTGATTGTCAGCATTGTCAAATTACTGATGGTTTGCTCTGAGGCTGGGATTTTCTCAGTCATGAAGCTCAGAACCCAGGAAAGGAAACTTCAAAACTCCTCTAAGAAATGGATCTCATAACTATTGACATGACATCTGAACGAAAAACATGGTCAGTGTAGAAGGCTACTTAAGAAGGTCATTGTACAAGTGCTGTAGGGGAAAGTCTTTTGTGTAATTTAGAAACAGCTTAAGTGGTAAGGAGACATAATTATCAACTTTTTTTTTTTTTTTTTTTTTTAGATAATGGCAGGAAGCTAATATTTTCATGTATGCAGAATAGATGGTTACTAAACTAAAAGTACTCTGGCTACTTTTCGATTGACTGTTGTAAGGGGAAGAAGGTATTAGAACTAACAGTTTATAGAAATACTGTGTTCTAGGTTTTGTGACCAAAATACTCAGACTTCTATATGAAAATCTTTTGTTTGTCTCCAGTTTATTACTATTTCACATTTAGTTTTAATATGAAAGTTTACTTACTGATGCTGTTTCAAGTATATAGTGTAGATTGTTATAAACCATGTAATGCATTTTCTAGGAAATTAAATTATTTTTCATCTTTATCACTTTTTCTTGAAAATAGCAGCTATAAGACCTTTAAAACTATTCCCTTACTTGAAGTTTAAGTTGATTTAAAATCAGTAATAAAACGTTCTTTGGTTATTTGTTCTCAAAGCAAGTGTTCATTTCAAAGCTGTAATTCAGCTGAGAAGACCTTCATTTAACAGTTTGGGCTATTGGACCTATATTAATGAAACTTTCCACTTTTGGTTTTTGTGAAGACATTTCAGAAGGGCATTTTGTAATAGAAGGTAACGTCAGTCTCGAGTACAGTGATATTAGCAAACAAAATTAGAATCTTCTGACTTAAATGGCTGTATATAATTCCTGTATTGGTAATTAAAAATTAGACTATGTTCAAGGTACTTTTAACATCTGACACTCCCCATCCCAAAAAAAGGCAGTGGCGTGAAACCGTCTTTTACATGACCTTCAGGGTGTCTGAGGTGTTTGTTTTAAAGATACGGAAAAATCTGCGTTCTTTGCCTCATTGCTTGGGATGGATGCTTGGAGATATGTAGTAAAGTGACTGGAAGACCAGTGTCCTGCTTGTTTGGTACTGGGGACTGGTCAGTAATTAATTGCCTGGTGTTAGATAATACGTGCAAACAGCTTCCTCTTAAACACTCTGCAGGACGAATACAGGAGATGTGGACACGTGTCTGGGGAAAAGGGGAACGTGTACCAAGGGTGTCTGGGGATGGTTTGGAGGTGGATTATGTCTTTGCTAGTCCTTAAGGTGTCCAGCATGGTCCACAGTGAAGAAATAACTGCAGGTCATCACAAGATACTGTACTAAAAACTCATATGGCTGGCTTTCTGAGCAGTGTGGGAAGCAGTGCAGCACTCCCCTCCTTTCTAGGTACAGCCTGCTTAGATGCTTTACTCTGTGTGCCAGACTCCAGCGTAGCTGCTGCTGAGGTATGCTCAGCATAAATCATGACGGATTATTCCAGGTGCTTTAGCTACCTTTTAATTCGTGGTTTATTTGCCTTCAGATATATTCTGAGGTAACGAGCAGGAGCTCTGTTAGTGATGCTAATAAATGGTCTTGATGGTTTTTGATGCTTTTTCCCCTCTATTTAGGGAGTGACAATTCCCAGTCAGAGGCGCTACGTGTACTACTATAGCTACCTGTTAAAGAATCACCTGGATTACAGACCAGTGGCACTGCTGTTTCATAAGATGATGTTTGAAACAATTCCCATGTTCAGCAGCGGAACTTGCAGTAAGTACCCAGAACCCCATTAACCTCTGTTACCTCTTGTAAGGAAACGCATTGGCCTTTGAACTTGGTTTGGTTACGTGGCGGTTACCATTCTGTTACATGACCCGAAGAGGTACACATCTTGGTGGAGGAGAAGATCCTACTTAAGCACTTCACGTTCCAAAATCGGGTGGGTTAGCGTGGTCTATCTGCTAAAATCCTCCCAGGTGTAGTAAGTTGAGGTTTGTGAAGGACATGTATGGTTGTTTCACTACAGTTTCAAATTGGGGAGTATTTAATGGTTTGAAGATAAGTGATGTCATATATACTTATATTTGGATATTTGCTTCTTACTTTTATAATACAGCCTTTTTTTTTCTTTTTTTTTAATATAGCAACTCTTGGGAAATATGAGTTGCTGAAAAACATTTGCTTAAGGCATGTTGGCTTCAAATGCAACAACGTCATTCTTCCCATGTTTTGTTTTGTGTTTTTTTTTAAATATTCAACTGAGTAAATATCTAATTAACTCTAGAATAAACTTTTCTTTATATGGAGGCTTATAAAGTATTAATACACCTGTAAACCGTCGGGTTTGCTGATACACTGTGTTAGTAAGGAACAGCAGATTCCTTGGAACTTGGAAGTCTAAATACGAATTCTGTCCTTCTGTGGGCTGCGTTACAGGGCAGTAACTGTCTAGTATTGCTCGTTCTTTTTTTGTTAGTGGAAAAAGTCTTTCTGATGTTTTTGCTATGGAGTTACAGTTACTGCAATGTGTAATTAATTCCAGTGCCTCCTGTGGCTTTGATTAAAATTGCACTATTAATATTGTTGTAAGACAGTACCTGAATATATAATGCACATAAGAAACAATCAAACAACTTCTCAGGCTAGCTGTATTTATAGGAGGAAGAGGAAGGGAGGAGCCTCTGCCAAAAAAACCCTCTGCCTCCAGGGTAGAGGTGTGGAGGTTACAGAGTTCTGCAATTACCATTTATTTAATGTTTTGGATAAACTGTGCTATACTTGTGAAATCAAGCTACAAGTATGAATTGCTCGTGGGAGCATTAACTTGTTTGTCTGTTAGCGTGCTATTTTCACAGTAGGATGTTGGGATAAGCAAAAGATTTGTTAAGCACCTGAAAACAGAGTGACTGTTAACTTCAGCATCTTTGTGTACTGCAGTATTTTACGTTTCTGTGGAGTTCTCCGTGATTTTTTTCAGAAGGTGAAGCCAATGGCTTGTGTTATTTCTTTAGCTGTGTTATCTGCTGCGATGGTAGTAATTTTACCAACACATGATAACTCTAAATGTGACTTCCTTGTTATCTTCCTTCTGTTTTAAAGTCACCGACTGAGCAGAGTCACGTGTCTCAGGCAAAAAGAAGGGCTGACAGGATTTCTCAGCTGTGAGGATTTGAGGGAGATAAGTAGCAGTTTTATAGCTAGGCCATTCAGCAAGTTAGTGCAGGTATGCTCGGCAGGGACTTCCACAGCTCTGCAGGGGTGGTTTCAGGGTGGCTGTGCACTCTGCGGCAGGGTAGCGTTCTGTGTGTATCGTCTAGAGAGCATTCTGCATCTGATACTAACAGAGAAGTCAGGAGCAAATGCAAAAAGACTTCTTTGAATAAGTTTCATTTAATATTGCTGGCCTGCATGTTGGTGTCTGGCAATTCCCAAAGAAAATCTGCTTAGGCTGCACCAAAAAACCCTCATAATTTCAGCTGTTATGCCTGCAGATTTAATTCGGAAAGTTGCGCTGCAGCTGGCACTTTTTTGGTGTTGATGATTTACAGGACAGACTTACGATCTGTATCTGTATAGTCTGTTGGTGCTGGTTGGTTTGTGTATTAATGTTAAATTTTGTCCTTGTTTTTGTCTGTATAACAGTTCTGTTTGTGTAAGAGTAGAAATCAGTTTGTGCCTGCTCTCCAATTTGAAGAAGAGACAAGAAAAAATAAAACCTTTCAGTTACGTCCATATAAATACAGAGATGAGAAGCAACATGCAAGGAAAAGTCAAGTTGTCACTTCATATAGTCATTTCTTATTACGTTAAGAAGAAACAGCAACTTTCTAGGAACCCTATGGTTGCCTTAGAGTATTGCTACAAAGAACAGAAATCTGTAGGGTGTTTCCAGTAACATGTAGCAAAGTTTGATGCTTTGTGGTACTTAACTCTTAATAGATACTTATTTAAGTTTAAGAATAGCGTAGCTCATGATTGTGATTCTGGTACTAATATTGTGCTTTTTGACACTTTAAGGCATTTCTTATGAAGTGACACTCTGTTTTGCCATGCAGATCCTCAGTTTGTGGTGTACCAGCTAAAGGTAAAGATATTCACCTCCCCTTCAGGACCCTCAAGACGTGAAGACAAGTATATGTACTTTGAATTCCCTCAACCTTTGCCGGTATGCGGTGATATCAAAGTGGAATTTTTCCACAAACAGAACAAGATGTTGAAAAAGGTTGGTTTTCTTGCTTTTCTGGAAGATGTCAAGCCAATCCTGATGCAGGGCTGGGATGGTGGTTATTCTTCAGTGATATGTAATCACAGTATTTGATTCTTTGATGTCTGGTTTTCCTGAGGAGAGAATCTACCACAAAATGAAAGCTGAATATTTTGAGAGTTGGTGAGATTAAGTACAAAGGTTGGATAAAAATTATACTGGATAAGTATTGCAGTCGTTTGGGTAGTAGTGAGTAATCTAATTGAGGAAGAAACATTCTCATTCTAAAAATAGACTTGCATACTGAGCAAGTTAACTCCAGCTGTTTTCTTCGCTAAATTTTCCAAAGGCTTGAGCAGGCACAGAAGATCCTGTCTGTGTGCTGTTGGCTGATTTTACCCATCTGTCAAATTTGGTTGAATTTCTGAGATAATTGAGTCCCTACGCACTTTGTAAAAGTAGCTCTGCAATCTATTCAGCCATCTTTTGGTTCCCAGCTGCAGTGCCTTGACATTAGACGTTTAGAGAATTCACTCAGAACTGAGAATTTTATCAGTGTCTCCATTGTGGAAAAAATTACTCTAGAACTTATTTTGACACCAAAGTCAGTGAGTTCTTAAAGATGACACCCTCGTCACTGGGTTTCATTAATTCTGGTGCTTGTGGAGCTAGTTTGCATCTATCAAAGTGAGAGGGGAGGATGAGGCTGTGTTGATTGAAGGCTACCTTTGTGTTTTCTACTTATTCTTTTTTATCAATAGTTGTTCACTATTTAATGGATGTTATAAAACCTAAGAGCATTCACTGAGCAAATCTCATATACAGGCAAAGCACAAAAATAAGAAAATACTAGGGTGAATTGGGAGAAAAATGTAAGTGATAAGTCTCTTACTACTGTGCATGCAGGTTGTACCTACTAGATGTGTGTGTAAACACACGTGCACACTACTGTGGGCTTGTTCAGTTACAAGGTATTGTTAACTAGTTTAATGGTGTAATTTCACTAGCTGGAAATGTTGTGTTCTGTTGTTTTTCCTATTCATTGACGTCTGCAAAAGTTTTTAAACAGTTTCTTAATGGGAATATTTTCTTCTGCCTGCTTAATGAGATGTTTTAGTTGGTCAGCGATGCTACATGCAATACAGAGAGCTGTAAAACAAAGCATTTTAAAAGTAGAAATTCCACTTTAAGTCAACATTAAAATTACTGACATTTAAAACTGCAGTGCATGGGAGCTGGTTTGGAGAATGGACTTTTAAAGGAGCACCCAGATAAGAGCTGTGGGCTAGACATGAGGGGTGCAGGGAGGAGATGAAACAAACCCCAAACATCTGAGACAAGGTCCCGTTTTATCCATTATATGTCTTATCTTAACTGTGAATTTGTCGTTTCTTTACCATCTTCAGTAACACATGGATTGTGAACGGACCTTGTAGGAAGCGTTGTGCTGCATAGCCCCTCCCCCAGTAAGCCCCACAAAATACTGGTGTGCAGCTCAGATGCTGGATCTTGGCTCTGTAGCACCAGGAGTGAACTCCTGTGATTCTTTTACCTCTATAGAGAGCACTGAGATCCACTGACAGCATAAACCAGAGCTCCGTGTTATCACATAAATTTCTGTAGTATAAATTCGGTTCTCAAGATTGTGTAAAACTGCCTGCAGAAATGCAGCAAGCGTGCTACTATGCTGTAGTTTCATTTCAGTGTCATATCAGCCATGGTTTATTTTCTTAAGAATCTCTGTAGTTTCTGAGTATCTGGTTGATTTTTCTTTTTTTCTTGTCTATTTTTATCAAGTAGCCTAAGTATTTCAGTTCTGTGGATTACAGATAGTGCAGAGGTGCTCCTTTTCTCAGAGTTTTTGGACTGTTAGGGCCAAGAAATGCTGAGGTGGTGAAAGCTGCTCTTTCCACATCTGCAAGCTTTTCTGAGAGATAGAAACTGTCCCTTCACCAGGCGGAAGTCTTTTGTAAAGAAACCACCTTGATAATCTGCCTGAAAGATCTGTTGAATCCAGTGTTTAATTGCCCTCAAACTTGTGTAAGAGTGGAGGCTAAAAGAAAGTAGGTATGTGGTGTTACACAGTTCTGGTAAGATCACCTCTGTTAGCTTTACTGTAAATGCAGACATGAATCGAGGGCGTTTGGGACTGGAGCTCTGGATCTTCTTGGGTGCGATTATTTTAGTTGGTTTTATGAAACCACTGCTGAGGTCTTCATACTGAGAATAAGTGAAATATTCCATCTCTGACGTGCTTTGGCACTACAGGAGATCCTCTCACGTGGTTCTTTTGACAACTTCTAATGTAAAGCGACTAAGATGGAAATAGGGAGGTGAATATTTGTGGCAGAATACCTACCTTGGCACGAAGTTGAACACGTTTCTCTGTACAGGTGTTTCACATCTGTGCCTGTTCTTTTTCTAGATAAACTGACTCCATGCAGTTTTCACTCAAAACCCGAAAAGAGAGGGCCTTCCACTGCGTAGACTTGTCACATTTTGGAAATCACCACCTCTGTGCAGTGATCAATTAGTTAATGAGGAACAGCATAATTAAGAGTAACAGAATCTTACCTTTCAGAGATTCTGGTTTATTTACGGGAGCTTATAAAGGCTGGAGTTACAGGTCTGTTGCCTGTCCCTGGTTCTTGCTGTTCCAAGTTTTTCTGTTAGCAGATTTACAGGTAGCTGCTAAACAAGTTTTCTTGCACACACTTAAAGGCATTGCATATGTACCAGTTTCCATTTTAACTTTCCGTAAGAAACCTAATCAAAAGCCTAAAAACATTGAAGTGTCATTCTTGATCCATTCTGGGCCTCAGGCTGGAGAATGGCTATGTCCCATCTCTGGAGGTAAGGAAACTTCTGTGTCCTCATACTGGGTCTGGTTTGGTGTTTGATAACCCAAACTCAGATGAAGTGCTCCAGATTCACTCACCTATACTTGCTTTCAAATTTCTTAATACTCTGAAGAACAGTAGCATTATCTGCAGAGCTTTCTAGTATGGATGGTCCTCCTCAGCTTTGATCATGCTTTTCCTGGATAACATTATTGTCCATGAAACAAAACAAACTTGAGTGACTGAGTGACTTTAAGCACCTAGTGTTGCAGTGTCAGTGTGAAATTTAAAGCAGTCAGTTGTCCTGTTTTTTTAATGGCAAAACTTAATTTAAGCAAATTCAGTGGCTAGCAAGAGCTGACCTCAGCCAAAGGATTATTGGTGCTGTTGAGATGATGTTGGTAAGAGGGTGACTGCTTTGAAAGTTACCCTGTTTCAGCTCTTCCATAATCTGTGCCACCTGGCATCAGTTAGTAAGTCCACAACTTTTGGTCCTTTCATGTCTAATAAAGTTGTTTACTTTATTCTTGGACCATTTCTTCAGTATGATGTAGCTACTTCCTTTCAAGAATGAAATGTTTGCTCATATGAGAACAAAATGGCTTGAGGCTTGAGTGCAGTTATTATGTATGAATTTCTGATGGATAGAAGTTAGTAATTTGGGGAGTTTTTGAGCATAGTTTTTTGTTTCTCTAGCTTGCAGCGTGGCTGTTTTTCCATCTCAAACTGCTGCTGTAGTCTCTCTAGATTTGCTTCCATGCTACCTGTGTGAAACCTTTTTCTTCCAGTTATTGATGTTGACATGATAATCTTAAAGTATTTCAGGGTATCCTTGGTTCAATGAGAGTCTATTTAAAAATAATACAGAAGATCTTGTAATCATCCTGTCTGCAGAAAGGAGACCTTTTTCAGAAGTCCTCCCAGTATAGACGAGAGGGAAATGTTGGTGTGGTTTTTTTTTTCTTGCAAAAGTCACTGCTGTTTTATACCCAGACTCTAGCGTAGGCAGGACTGACAGCATTGTTTGAGCTGTTGGGTATGCCGTTTCATCTCTTGAGTCTGTATAGATGAGAAGTTCTGCCACACAGTTCAAGAGGACTTTGGGTGAATTCTTCTGTTTAGCAAACACTGACGAATGAACTCTGAAAATATCAGAATGAAACTGTTGATCTGGAAATGGTACAAGAAGTTCCATCAGTCATGACTACAGGAAAACTGTGAGGCTAGCATGGAACAGGTTGAAACATGATCTCCGTCTTCTGATTGCTGGATAGCATCTCCAAAACCTTTAGCTGGTTATAAATGTTTGTAAAACTGCAAAATTAAACTCTCAGGAGGACATGGGAACTCCTTGCTGATGCCTTAAATGATCTTGGATTTGGATTTCAGTCTGCAGTTAGAGGTGGGTATCGGCTCAGGAGTGAGGTATATTTGTCTGTCAGTCTGAGAACTGAAAATCTGCACAAAGTAGGGATAAGCACTGTATGCCAAAATAGTGTGATTAAATCAGCTTTCGTCTCAAGTGTCCGATACTGCTGTGTAGATTTTATGATACAGATTTGGTTATGGGAAGAAATACATCTGCCAGATGCCTGTGATGTAACTGGAAGTGAAGCAAAACACATTCAAAAAAAGCCTTTAGCTAATACTCATTTTCAGAAGCCTATTAATTAAATTATGTTCCTGTGAGCAATTGATCCGGTATTCTGATTTGCTATATAAATCCCAAGTTCAGTTCATGCCTTGATTTTTAAAATTCCTATCTTTGGCCCATATTTACATCAACTTTCTTCATTGTCTCCCATGAAGTATCTTGGAGCCTGATGCTTTAACTGAAGCTGGCTGAATCCTCACTTTGAAGAATGAGTTTTGTTTTTCGGTGAAAGCAGTGACACAGTTATCAGCCTTAAGAGCTAATTCAGAAAACCATGACAAAGTCTTCCCTCGATTTGAGTGGCCCTGTCGTGTTCCAGTACCCATGAACTTAGTTTATTAACCTAATTAAGTTAGTGTAGTGGGAAAGGAAGGAAAATAACTTGATGCTTTAAAAAGCTGGAGGGAGATAAAAGGATAAGTGACCAGCTTAGCCAAGTTGTATTGTTTAGTTTGAGTCCCTGAAGACCTCTGCAAATTTATCCCAAGGAAAACAGATTAAAAGATGTCTGTTGAGAAGTTTGTTGTCTGTCTTGTCTTCTCCAGACTATCGGTAAGGCTGAGTCCCCACAGTTGTTCGTTCAAGCAGGCCCTTCAGTGCCAAGTAAATCCTTCCTGGTTCTGTCCACCTGATGAAGTTTAAGGTGAGGCATGGCAAGACCATGCCTTCTACTTCTGCTGGTATTGGTTTATATCCAGTGGCCTTGTTAGTTTTGGCACTGCTTTCCTCCAAAGCTGCTTCAGCACTATTGGTGTAAGCCATTTTCCATCCAGCTGCTGCAGTGTGTTCATCAGCTTTGACCTCTCCTCTGCTGACCTCACTGGAAGTGTCACGGGTGGCACAGAGGACCAGCAGCACCAAAATGCATTGCTGCTTCTGCAGTGTGGTCCTGAGAAAGGATGAAGCATAGTAGTACCATCATCTCGGCTACAAGAGGTGGAAGCTCCCTTAACTGTGGTCATGGTGTGGAAATGCACTTTATTCTCTAAATCCTCACTGAAAGGATGGCCTCTTCACCAGTGGTGAGACTGCAGGTGGTATATCCACCTGTTAACAGAGCTGTCGGGTGCTGGAAACATCAGCTCAGGCTTGCCTTTTCCCACTGTTTGTTGCAAATGGCACCTAGACTACAAATCTCTCCTGTTCTGTATCTGGAAAGTTGATGCCATTGGTTGTTTCTGTTTTGACCTGAACTGGTCTTTTGGTTTGAGCAGGAGTAGCTGTCTCATCTCCTTGGAGGACCTTGTATCTTTTGAGGGACTCGTCATCTGGGCATAAGAGGAGCCTGGACCAGGTTATCCTGAAGACTTCATGGGGATTTTGCCTACTGCCACTTTCTTCATCAGCAGGCAGGCTGATGAATTGTTGGAGCATTACAGAAGAATAAACCCTCTTGCCCGGGATGTTCCTTTAGTTACAGATAGTGGGGTGGGCGTTTTTAGGGACTGTTTCTGAGGTAGTGTTAGTGAAGAAGAGGGTGCTAAATGTATGAGCAGTTTGGGCCTGACAAGAACCTGCTGACTGCTGCCTTGCATGGATGGGCTCTAACAAGGCTTCTTCATAAATGTGATGGCTTGAAGGGTCTCTTAGGTGCTTATAGAAACGCACATAAGCTGGAAGTGTTTTTATATACCTTACCTAAAACACTGAAAATGGGTCTACCGACCTTGGGCAAAGAAGGCAGGTGGAAATCGTTTCATTAGACACTTCAGAATTCCCAGCATTTGTGTGCTTATATGTTTTTATTAATTTGTGAGGAAGAAGAATGTAAGTTAAGCAATAGTCCAGCTCATCCCTGCCCCCTTCTTGGCCCAGGAAAACGTGATATTTTGGTGCCAAATTGCCTTCAGCAGGGAGGCATGCTCATATGATACACACTAGAACCACTTCTGTTCCACCTCTGATTTCCACCCCCCGCCCCGCCCCAGCTTACCAGCAGGGATGAATAACTAGCAAAATGGGGCAGGACCTGGATTTTCCAATAAAAAATTGGAATTCGATCTCGCTGGTAAACCAAAATATGTAAATTAGCTCAGAGTCGTTGGTTTGTGTTCTAGTCCTGTATAATAACAAGGAATGTTAAGATTCCAGTATGTGCTAGCTTTCTCACCCCTGCAGCTTTAACTGAAATGGAGAAATACTGAGTGTTGTGGGAAGACTGGTCATTTGCATTTTGGATCTTTTGCCTTAAAACTCAGAGTAAAATAGAAGGTTTCATTTGTAAAGAGGAAGTAAATGTAGTTCAGTTTCAGATGGAGAAATGCTTAATGTGCTAGTCTTGGAAACATCAGCTCTCAACTGACAAAAGTATGGCAAGTGACAGAAAACTAAACCGAGAGCATTCAGTGCATCCTACGGAGCTATTTAGCAGAGAACTTAAAAGGTGAAGTTCCTGAGCGTGTTATCTTTGGACGTTGTCTAGCCAAGAGCAAAACCTTGCTGCTTGTTCAGGAGCACATATGGAGATAGACACTCACAATTACCCTGCTAGTCATAATGATAAGCATGTGATGTACTGGCTGATATCAGCTAGTACTCCAGTGACTTCTGATGCATTTATATTTTACCTCTTTGTACAGGTATACCTGTTGCAGTGTTACAGTGGATAATCTAACTTGCACCTTCCCAGCTGTTGATGGTCATCTGTCGTATTCTGCATAAGTTGAACATACTTAAACTGTCAATGCCTCATCATCCGATTAAAAACTTCCTGTTGAAGGACAGCAGATGGTTCGAAGTCTGATTTGTCTTAGTACTGATCAGCACATATCTGACTGGTAGAAACCATCTCCATAAAGCAATAATGAATCCACTGTGATAGGAGTCCAGTATTTGTAGGGTGGTTTTGATCCATTACAGCCACTTCTGTATAAAAAAAAAAAAGCGTTCTGTTATGCAGCAAGCTGAGGGAAGATGTCCTCTCTTGATAAATATTACTCACCTAAGCTGGTTCACACAAGTTGTTTGTTGGGTTTGGCTACTGCTTGTCAAGGTATGGGCAAAAAAATCTCTTTATGCCTTGTGATTACAAGTTTAACACTTGTTTAACTTGTCATCTGCTTTTTTTTGTAGGTTTGATTGATTTAAATCAGCTTTTGATAAAGAGTGACTTCTGAAAGCTTAATTGGTTAAAATTGAGTTTGGTTAATGCAGAGTTTTGTGTATTATCTAGGACAATTGGTGAAAATGTCTTTGCATGCAATGTAACTGATGATGTACTGTTGTCCAGATGAGTTTTGTCTGATATTACTGATTTGGTTTTGACCAGTTAATGATATTAGTCTAATCAATGTGCCATTAGTGAATACTAAAGCAAGCTTGTTCTTTGTGTTCTTCCTCCCCCAGGACAAAATGTTTCACTTTTGGGTAAATACATTCTTCATAGGACTGGATGAAAATTCAGACAAAGTAGAAAATGGAAGTCTAGTTGCAGATCAGGAACTTGATGGTATTCTCAGTACAGAGCGCTCAGATAATGATAAGGAATATTTAATCCTTACATTAACAAAAAATGATCTAGACAAAGCAAATAAAGACAAAGCCAACAGATATTTCTCTCCAAACTTCAAGGTCAGTATATAATGTGGAAGCAAAGCTGAAAAGCTGCATGACATTATCCAATTTGTCTGTCTTGCCTTATGGAGGAACCATTTGAAACTGCTGTCTATGTAGAAATTGAATTCATGTATTAATATTGCCACCACTTAACACAGCTTCTAGCTTTGTAAGTTTATCTGCTGTTGGGGAAGTTGATAGATGTTGAGAGACTGGGAGTAAAGGCTTTGGGTTGCTTCAGGTTTTTCTCATAACCATTAAAGATGAGTAGTGGGAGACCCGGGGACCCAGGTAGCATCATTCCTGTACCAGCTGCATTGCTGTGAGCTCTGAGCTTTAGAGTAACTCCTGAGTTCCTTTGCAGAGGTGCCTGCTTCACGGGAATACCTTAACCTGTGAGTTGAGCTTTGAGGAATACGAGCCATTGCCAGCACTGTTGCTAAAAACGAAAAAGGCATTTTTAAGAATCTTAGTATTTTGTAACTTGCTCGTAAACTATCAGTAAACCCAGCAGTGCTTATTTTGAAGGTAATGGTCACAGCTGCTTGTTGGAGCGTTGCTTGATCAGACTGCTAATGCGCACAGATGCACATGTGCATCACCAGTTACAGAGTGTTTTGTTCATTCCTGTGCACTCTTTTTACAATCGCTTTCTGTGCTTGTAGAGGTCTAGAAGGTAGGATGGCTAAAAAGCTTAGTGGGTTCTGTCCCACCGCAGTGGTCTGTCCTGCGAGAACTCCAGTACTGATGGTTGGTGCAGATAGGCAGAACTCTTTCAGCTGGGCTTGAAAAACCTTCTGCTTTGCCAGTTCTTTATTTTGGTGGTAGTGAGAGGCTGGCTAACCTCAGAAGAGCTCTTGCTTTCCTTTTTTCCAGACTAGAAATGAGCACTCGTGTGATTCAGTGTAGCAAAAGGACCCATGCTGTTAAAAATTGCATTGTTGCCTGTGCTTGGTTGAAGTCCAGGTTCCCTTGTTAAATGTTGTTTTTTCCTTTCCCAGGTGAAGCTATTTTTCACAAAAACAGTAGAAGAGCCATCAAATCCAGAGGCTAGCAGTTCAACTTCTGTAACACCAGATGTTAGTGACAATGAACCTGATCATTATAGATACTCTGACACCACTGACTCTGATCCAGAGAATGAACCTTTTGATGAAGATCAGCATACGCAGATTACAAAAGTCTGAATATTTTTTTTATCGGAGATAAAAAAAAAAAAAAAAAACACACAAAAAAAAACCAACCACGAAGAGTGACAAACTTGAATAAACTGAAAAAAGGACCTTTTTAAATGGCAAAAGGACATAGTGTCAGATTACCAATTATAGGAACAATTCTTTCCTGACCAATCTTGTTTTGCCCTATAAATCTACAGGGTTTGACACTTGTCCAGTTGAAAAAAAAAAAAAAAAGGTTACGTAGGTCTAATATGTATATACCTTTTTGTGTCAAAAGGACATTAAAACTTCAATTAGGAACTATAAACATGGCACTTTCCCATTTTATTCCAGTTTTATAAAAGTGGAGACAGATCTAATGTGTATACGTAGGAATTTTTCCTTTTGTGTTCTGTCACCAAACGAAGTTTCGAAAATATACAGGTTCACATCCTGCCCCTTTTTTTGCACTTGTGTGGCAACAGAAAAGTCTGCAGTTGGCTAAGAGATGTTTCTAGAAGGTTTTACTACATTCTAATGCATGTATTTCGGATGGGGGATGGAAAGTAATGCTCAGAAAGGAATATAGTCTGCTGGAGCTTGGCCTGTGTACCATATCCAGCTATTTACATGCACCTTTCTTTAGCATGCTGCCGTAATTCATCCTGGATGATTGAAGAGTCGCCGCTGTCACTGCTTGTTGTTTGTGCATTTTATTTTTTTAAGTGTAATGGTGCTAGAAAAGGCAGCTAGAGGGAGTGATTCTGTATAGGGGTACAGGAATGAACCTTCACAACATCTTAAAGACCCACAAATGAAGGGAGAAAAATTATTGGGGTCACAGAAAGGAAACACAGCAACAATGACTTAACCATACAAATGTGGAGGCTATCAACTAAAATATGGGCTTGAAAGAAATTGTTACAAAATTTGACAATGATTTATTAATTGTTTTTTCAGAATTGTAATGGCTGCTCCATCTCCTGTGTAATCAAGGCCAGTGCTAAAAGTCAGATGCTATTAGTGCATACATCAGTCAACATCTTACACTTATATTATTAGTTTTTCAATCATATTCCTGCTGTGAATACTTCATGTGCTGCCTTGCAAGCTTTTTTCTCATTAATATAAAAATATTTTGTAATGGTGCACAGGAAATTTCAGTTGGAGATTCTCCAGGTTAGTGTTTGTTTTGAAGATTTATGATGCATTTATTCAATCAAACCTCTGTCAGCTGTTCCGCCCCTTTGACCTTACGCATTCTAGTACAATAAGTTTTGCAGTTTTGCACACTTTAAAAAAAAATGTCATTAACTGTTAGGGATTTTTACTTGAATACTCAGTATCTACAATGTTTTAAAAATAGACATTACACCACGATATAGAGAAAACCAGTGTTGCAGTAAATTCTCAGCACTGTGTGTATATGAAGATGTGTACTTTTTAAAAGCAGAGCTCGTCCCAGATACATTGTTTGCTATTAAAAAAAAAAAAAAAAAAAGGAAAACAAACCACCCAACAAATTAGATTTCTGAACTGGCAGTGTTGTATTATTTGTTCGTAGGGATATAGCCAGGAGTAGGGCTTGAGATTCACTTTCGGTATATAATTGACATGCCCAGACTGCAGATGACTTAAGAGTACAACTACTGTTGCATACAAATGCGAAGTAGCTGACAAAATTGTTCTCTCTAAAGCACGCCATGAATAGCTGTCCCCAAATTGACACTTTTTTAGGATGTAATACACCCCCCCCACCACCTTTTTAATTAACTTATTGGTGCTGACATTGAAGTTCATTAGCTGTGTTCTCGCCTAGATATACCAACTGTGTATGGAATCTGCAAGGGCCCTGTACAACAGCATTAATGGTAAGAATTTGAATGAGACAAGGCAGGACTTCCAGTAATTACTATTGGTAAACGAAGGTATAAAGTGCTTTTTTTTTTTTTCCGGTATCTGTTGGTCAGTTTTGCTCATCAGATTCATGATTCTAACGTCTAACAAAGCTGATAAATATTTTCTGACTTATAGGTTTAATTAGACTTTACTAGCTTAATGGATCAAGATTGCTGGTTCCAGTGCTCATTATTCCCACTGTTACTGACGAGCAGGAGGTGGTTACCTTGGGATGTGATGTTTAACTCTTATTCTTCAAATCATGTTTCACCTTGTCAGTTTTTTAACAGTTGAAAGTTGTGTTGGCTAATAAACAAAAATGTTCATACTTTAAAAGTATTCGGATATTGACACTGCTGCGTGTCCCACTTTGGCTAATAAAAATTGGATTGGTGCGGTTCCGGTATGTAACACCGAGGGCCGGATTGGAAATCTTGACATGATGGGCTTTTGCACTGTTATTTTTCCTTTGGAATGTGAAGGTTGGAATGAGGGTTTTGGTTTTTTTTGAATGTTTCGATGTCTTTGAGAAGCCTTGCTTACATTTTATGGTGTAGTCATTGGAAATGGAAAAATGGCATTATATATATATATATTATATATATAAATATATATTATACATACTCTCCTATACTTTATTTCAGTTACCACCCCCATAGAAGTTGACAAGAATTACTATGACTGAAAGGTTTTTGAGTCCTTATTAAAACTTTATTTATGACAGTATTCATAATTAGCTTGAACTGCATTCTGTAGGTAATCTTTCCTTGAGTTTCTGGACTGTATGCTTAAACCTTTTTGGATGTGCAACAGCTTACATGTCTGAAACTACTTGAAGGCATCACTTTGGTAAGAGCTTACTGTTAGGCCCTGAAGCATCCCCTCGTCATTGGTAGCCCCACTCAAAATATTTGCCACAGCTATTTAAGGGCAGTTGTATAAATAACATCCAGATTCATTCCTGTGGCACACATTGTAAACTGAAGTGGAGTTTACATGCAGCATCAAACGTTTCAGCTTTCAAAAAACAAAAACAACAACAAAAAAATAGGATGCTAGTGTGCAAGTTCCATGTTTAGTCATAGCAAATGTGTGCAATATGTTAACGATGCCTGTGGTTGCCACGAAGTGCCTCGTTTACCTTTTAAAATACTGTTAGAAAGTGTCATGCATGCAGATGGATGGGGTGGAACTGTGCACTAAAAGGGGCTCCAACTGCAGTGTTTGGCAGAGCTGCCTTTCTCTGCCAGTTCAAATTTTCAGTCTGTTTTCATATAGCATATATATATATAGATACTAAAAGAAAAAAAAAAAAAATCAGTCTGTTAAGCAGCCTTACTCTGATTCAGCCTCTTCAAATACTATTGTGCTGTGCAACAGTGGCTCTGTGTGTAATGCTATGCACTGAGAATACACAAAAACCAAGTATGACATGTACAGGATAATGCCTCATACAAATCAGATGTCCGTTTGTTATTGTGTTTAACAACCCTTTATCTCTTAGTGTTAAAACTCCACTTAAAACTGATTAAAGTCTCATTCTTGTCACTGTGTGGGTGTTTTATTGAAGCATTTTGAGTATGGAAATGGTCAGCTAAACCCTTTTGCTTGTAAGCTGTGAACGTTTTGAGCATGATCGTTAGAGCGAAGGATGCCCCTTGGGCATCAAGGGATTTTAAGGGAACTGCAGCTTAATGTTCAGAAGCTTGAAGCAAGTGTAGGCATTGGAAGCGCAGATTGTGTGCGGGGAGATCAAACCCTTTACCGGGATGCTGTCATGGTGAGATGCTGGACTGCTTTCCTCAGGAGCTAAACCATTTTTAGTCTCCAAATGAGAGAACTCTTTCCGAAATGCACATTGCCTTGTTTTTAGTGTCCGCCGGTACGTCTTCAGCAAAATGAGGCGCGAGTCAAACCTGAAAAGTCTTTTCCTGAAGTTGCTTTTAAATTGCTGTGAGATGCATTTTTTCCCCAGTGGAAAAAGCACGCTCACCGCGTGTACCAAGTACACAGTTTGAGGTTTCTTCTGTTCTTGTTGCTCATCTATTTTCAAACTCGACTTTAAACCGGCACCTTAAACATACGTGGTGCTCTCCTTTTGTGTTGGTGTTACCCGGTGAGTGTCTGGAAAAGAGAGACCAATAGGCCAGTGGATAGCCTCTGCCTTTCTAGTGCTGGTGAGGATCCAGGGCACTGCTCTGCACCCCGGGAGTCCCGGGGATGCTGAACTGGGTTACTTCAGGTAACTTTTGTTATTCCCCCCCGTGGTGTTAAATGTCAGCCCCATATCACATCTGGCTGAGCATCTCCAGAAAAATGCACGTGTCAAGGAGAGGTTTGGTGCTGTGGCCTGTGCTGCTCTTTGGTGGTTGAGAGAGGTGGAAAGTAATTTTGGTGCTTAATGGGGGGTGGAGTGTTTGCCAGCTGTGTCTGGCCCTTTCAGGTGAATGGCACAGTGAAGGGCTTCACACCATTTTAATAAAGCGGCAAGCAGTACTGCCCAATCTGTTAATACATGTTCCTTTTTTGGGGGTAAGCTTGTTTTTCATCCAGAAAATGAAAGTAGAGTGGGAAGGTGTAGAAAGGAAGGATGGGAAGCTTTAAGGAAAGTAGTCTGGACAGTGTTCAATATGTTGAGTAGCTTCTATATATATAACAATCTATATATATGAAGAGATTCTAGGCTGAAGACAGGTGAAAAGTGCTGTTGCGATGTGGATGGAATATTGTATTTGACTTATTCTTGTCACGTTGACTAAAAGTCCCATGCTCCAGTCCTTAGCAGCTAAAAGCCGCTTCTATAAAAAAAAAAAAATGCTCTTTTTTTTTTTTTTTTTTTTTTTTTTTCCATTTACGGCTATGTGTGCGAGTGCTCTGGTGACTAACGTGATGATTGTGCTGCTCAGGATGGTGCTGGGTGGCTGTACGGGGGCCGCTCCCGTGTGCTCCATCCCTGCACAAGTGCTTCCCGTGCCCTCCTGACCACCTCTGCTGCTGGGAGCTTCGGCACGGGTGCCCTGAGCTTTTGCTATCTCTGGCGTCGGCAGCAAACAGCAACTTGGTTTATGTGGATCTCTTTTTTAGACAGCCGTGGAGTGATTTGTTAATAATTAATTACATCTTTTTTTAAATCTGCAGCCAGAGTTATAAATTACACTCTTTTAAGAAGGAATTATGTTGGTAGCAGACTCTTTTAAAACACTTTTTTTTTTTTTTTTTTTTTTGCAGTTGGTTGGCATTTTGGTTATGAAATGAGTGATGACATCCGCTAGTGACGATGTTTCTATATTAGTCTAACCAGATTCCCTAAGGTGATGCGCTGCTGTGGTCCCCGGCCTGTTGCTGCAAGGAGGTGATGGTGTCTGTGTTCGGGGTGTGGCAGGAGCCAGGAGGCACAGCCAGGTGCAGTGGGACCCCTGCAAAGGGGTGGACCAAAAAAAAAAAAAAAAAAAAAAAAAAGCCAACAAACCAGCCCTACAGATTGAGAATATTGATATGAAGGGTGGGCAGGTCAAATAACAAGCTGGCTCGGTTTTCAGAAGAAGTCTTCTCGAAAACATAATATGAATTGCTTGCTACTTCTTCGGTTTTTTTCTCCACCTTTGGTATTTGCTCAAACCCCCTTCTTCCCACATCTACCCTTCCTGGTAGTTCCGGTCCTTTTTTTTTTTCATGCAGTTGAAAGCATTTTGTGCTAGGCAGATGAGAAAATACATTTATTCTGAACTGAACATGTATCTACCAGAATAAAAACACGTACTTCTTTTTTTGTCTTTTTGGTATCCCCTGCTCCCTGTACTTTGAGACTTTTTCTGGTTGGGCTTTTTTTATGGTGTTTCTCATTATTTTTCTGTATGTTTCTTCTCGTTTCCTGCTTTTCTTCTGCATCGGTAAACTTTCGAGCCACTGGTATCTTTGTTGCAATATAGGACAGGTAATTCTCTTCTGCCTGTTTCCTATTTAATCTTTTTTTTTTTTTGTATACAAAGCTTTAGTCTGAAGGCATAGCAAGGAGAAACGCTTTTAGGTTGCTTTTCTTAAAAGAATACCTCTGAAAAATGTTGTGCAAGTTCAGCAAATGCATTTGCCTCCGTGAGCTGCTGCCGTGCTGTACGAACCCGCACGTGTTTATTCAGCCTGATGGGAGCGATGAGCACGTGTACTTGACTTGTGATGAGTAACCTGCGCAAAAAAACTTGTTCATTAACTGCTGGGCTGTGTTTTCCAGCTGCAAATGTTTCTGTATGGGTTGTACTGACTATGGCAAAGTAGAAGAGGGTTTTAGTGAGTTTTATTTTTATTTTTTGAGGGCTCTCATGCTCGATGACTTACCTCGTGTCCCATAACTAACTCCAGATGGTGGAAAGAGGTGGCACTTCGCCTTCATGGGGCATCGCTTTCCTGCTTCAGAGCTTGTTCATGTAAGAGTTTTAAGCTGATAAAAGATGGTATCTTAAAGGCTGAGGTTTGTACTTTAAAATACCCTTTGTATAATTCAGGCTGCTTAAGGCTCTACGTTTTTTGGCCTTTGACAAACTAGCAATAGTATCGGGATTATGTGGGGTTTGGGAGATGAAGGGGGTGAACAGTTACTGGGGTGCTCTGTCCCCCATAATGTTTTTGCGGTAGAAAGAAAACAGCAGAAGGATTAGAAGGATTCTGTAATGGAAATACATGCATGAATGAAAGTTTTAAATGGAAATTACTGAGTTTCGAGGATAAGACAGCAAAGCCTTTGATGTAAGGCAGGATTTGGTAATGGGAGAGAGAAACCTCATGGGTGGAGGCATGGAACTTGTGAGAAAAGGGGTGATGGTGCATGTTCAGACAGATATGCTGAGGTTTTGCAAAGATGGTATAAAACAGCTGATGGAGGGGTGTCTGAGAGGCATCTGGAGGGCTGAGTTTAGGCGGGAGATGAATTTGAGAGGTTGGCTTGGGCATCATTTGCTCTAAAGGTGTTTGAAGCTATGGAAACAGGATGGCTGACAGCTATAGACTGTAGGTAGGACTGCAACCAGCTTTGGAAAATGTTGTCATTCACGTGGGAGGATGGTGGAGAGCTCGTGTACAGATCACACAGCAGCAAGAGTAGACCAATAACATCCACTCGCAAGGAAAAAGGAGTTCTTTCACTTGGGAAGGACATGACTTTTTCACAAGGCTTCTTGAAATCCAGATACACTGTAAAGTAGCTCCGATCTGTGGTTTTCGAGGATCTGAAGGTTCAGTATCGCTCAGATCTGACTTGCAGACGGGCTGCTGGGGCAAACCAACTTGCAGCTGAGACACCTTGGAGAGGGCTGAGAGGGCCTGATGGCATCCCGGATAAACTGCAGCCCCATTGGAAGAGGAAAGGGCTGGAAGCAGATGGGAACTACTGAACTGAGAAATACAGAGTAATAATAAAAAGCAGGAGGAGGAGGTGGTTCTGCCAGGTTGGGGTTCTTTTAACCCCAGAGAGTTGTCCATCTTCTTGGCTCTCAGCCTAGCTCTTCTGTGTAGAAAGGAAGGAAAAGCTTTGTACGAGAACTTAAGCTCACAGCTCATGTATTTGTGCCCTGCTTTATGAACCTGGGAAGCTGCTTCTTGCAATGTGTCTCCAGGATGATGTCCTCATCTCTTCCTGTTGAGCACAGAGGAATGATGCCTGGTGCCGTTCAAGTTGCCTTCCTTGGGTGGGAAGTATTTTGCTGCTCGTTTCTTGACATGCTGCTAGCTTTCTCTCACCATTTAGCTACTGATGTCTTCTTCAAAAGCCTCCTTTTGAACCATGTGCTCCTTGCAAGTTTCATTCTCTCACCAGCGGTGCTCCCAACATCTCTTCATGCCCTGGAATCTCCTCACTCCCAAATGATGGCCATTTCCCAAGCCTTCAACAAGACCTTAAGCTCTGAATCTTGTCGCTTGAGTGCACCGAAAAGATACCCCGTGACCAGTGCTGCCAAGCCAACCCTGAGCATCCCTTGCGCTGGTAGACCTTGTGCAAACAACATTCCTTGGGAGGTATCTGCTGTTCTTACTTAGCCGTTGGAACACATCCAGAGTGATGCAGGTCTTGGGCTCCTGAGGTGGCTCTGTAGTCCCCGGCTGAAGGCTTGCTCCTGAGCACGACGTATCCCGTACTGGTTTTGTCATGGGGGGCTTTGCCTCCACCGTTGCTGCTTCTCCTTCACTTCTGGTCCTTGTGGTGCTGGAGGCACCATGCTTTGGGACTGGGAGATAAGGTGCTGTGAACCGTTCCTCTGACTCCTGCTTGCTTCCTGAGTTTGGTGAAGTCTCCTGCTTTGAGTCCATCTGAGGTCTCTGCCCATTGGAGGCTCTTTGCTGGTTGCCAGCTTCTTGACTCGTCCTCCCTTGATGCAGGTGAAGGGATGGCACCCAAGGCCGAAGCCCACCTGTCCTTTTCTGGTTGGGTCTGTGCTGCAGGACTCCAGGGAATGCCCTTGCTTCCCCTGAAGGTTGAAAGAAGATGCTCCAGGGAACAAACTTTGCCTTCATTTCTGCAGCTACATCTGGCAAACCTGCATTCCAGGACAGTAACATCTGGAGATCTTACTGTAGGGGAATAAGATAAGGTCTGCCAAACTTTTATGTTCACATAGGATAAAATCCTACCTGTTTGATAAAATCTTGGCTTTGGCAGAGCACCTCTTGACCAGTATCTGGAGGGCAATATGATGCTGGTGGTGGAAATATGAAATACTTTACGCCAGCCTGCTGTTAATGTTGCCCATGGTGCCCAGTTGCTACGTTAACCAAGCAGGGAGAAGTGGATCCTCCCCTCTCTGCAGCGCAGGACTGCAGTTGGGGATGCCAGCCACTGTCAACAACATCAACTTCTCTGCAGTTAATTTACCCAGCTCCTCTGCTGTTCCTGTGGACGACGGCAAGATTGCAGTGCAGCGAGAAGTCAGGACCTGTGTGTCTTTGGTGAAGGTCCCAACCTGTGATCGTGAGCTTAGCTGGAGTTACTTACTCAGGCAGCATACTTTGCAGAGATTTTTTTCTCCCCGCTCACCTTAGCCCTCTTCTTCCCTGTCTTCATAGCAAGAAAGCTTTGGAGTAGGAAATTTTGATTACTTTGGTTCAGAGCTAGTGCAAGAACATGACTTCAGGCTCCTCTGGGGAGGTAGGAGTCATTCGTTAAGGATTTGACACATTTTGCAGCATCAGGACGTGAATGGGTGGATGCAGTCTTGTGCATCCTGCGCTCCCTATGGTGGTTATTTCATTTGGTGCTTGAAGCTGGGTCTTGCAAAGGAGGTGAGAAGATGCAGCACAAGGAGGAAGATGTGCCCTAGAGCCATTTTCGTTGGCCAAAGAGGGGCTGTGTAAAGCAACGCAGCTGGGAAAGGAGATTAGTTTGGGATCTGTTACGCATAGGACAGTCTTCTGAGAGCAGTTTGGGACCCTGTATTGGCAACTACACCTTCATTTAGGTGCTGTGGCACAAGCTGGCCAAGAAGTATTCTCCAGAAAAATCAGATTACCTCTTAGTGTTAAGATGTTCAGGGTGTGGTTTTGACGTATTAGTGGCTGCAGCCTGATGGTCTCGCTTTGATACTTGTCTGCCTTTCAAAAAGTGCATTTTTCTGAGTAAGTTCATGACCTTTTTCTGGATGAAAAGCTGTGCCTACTTCATCTGGTGCATGTCTATAGCTGAACTTTTTATAAATAAGCTTGCTTCCTGCAGCAGTTGCGTAGGAGCTGGTTTGGTCTTGTGGTTTCAGATGCAGAACAGTAGTCAATGGGTCAGCTATTTCTCTGGTACTTTAGCTTTGATGCTCCGCTCTTGCTTGATACCTGCAGCTTTGGGGGATTTCTTCATAACACTGCTAGTGAGATGAGTCGTGGCAGAAGTGAGTTCGCTGCTACTTGTCACTTCGTTTTGACAAAACCATTGGTGTTTGGCTCGTTTGCACATCTGTTTGTTGGCCTGGAGTGATTTATTTCAAATCGTGCATATTCATGTACAGCAAAGCTTGTGAAGTGCTGTCCAATTTCTCTTTCGACACTTTCCACGTGGAGTACTTTCTTAATGAAGAATTAAGAGACCGTAGGGACTAGATGCAACTTGATGATGGAAATAGTTGCACAACAGTGCATTTGATTAATGCCTTCTGACTTTCCCAAAAAATTGAAGTCCTTCAGACAAAGCAGACTTGGTTTGACTGCAGGAAGAATGGGAAGGCGAGAGAGAGATAGGCAAGGTAAGAAGTCTAGACAAGGAGATGGAAGGGAGATAAAGGGTGCTTGAATGTCCACATAACTGAATAGCTGAAGGGAGATCTGAAGTACAAGAAGTGAATAGCCCATTGCTGGCTACTTGCTTTGGATGGTTGGGTTTGGGTGGTTTTTTTTTGGTGTTTTTTTTTTTTTTTTTAGCTCAGCATCTTGCTGTAAAGCCTTAAAATATAAGAATAACAGTTTTGAATGTACATCTGTGTAACCATGCAACCGTTTGGGTTTCTGGCTTACTGAAATGGGTGTCCTGCCTTTGTGGCTGGAGGTGGCTGTTCAGGGATGAGTATGCAGGGTATGCATGTACAAGACCAGCCCGTAACCAAAGACAGTTGGTGGCCAAGGACTTCCTGAGCCTGGAGTGAGTTGTCTGTTTAGCAACCCTTGATACATTAATCTTCAGAGCACAGGTCCATGTTTGCCTTCAGATTGATGTGCAAACTCTTTGCATCCACTGCACCTTTGGACAAGGGGTTTCACAGGTTCTGTGGCCTTTTGGGTGAAGTGAGGAGAACATCTCCTTAACCTCAGTTGATCGCTCCTAGTCCTTGTGTTGGGAGAGACAGTGGAAGGCCAGTCCTTCCTCCTCCTTTCTCTGCCACTTGCCATTTTGTAGATCTCTGACAAAGACACCCCCAGGCTCAAGACTTCTAGTCTGAACTTCACACAATACTTCCAGGAGAAAAGGCATCTCCAAAGTTTTATGCCATGACAAAAACATCCTTTTAGGAGTGATTTGCACGGTGGCTGTATTTCACCTTGTCACTTAACGTGCAGCTGTGACTACTGGACCTGTGCAGAGTTTGCATTTCCCAAGAGATCACGCAGTTTTGCATCATCCTCTTTGTGACTTGGGGGGGGGGGTGTAGTTAGCAGTGAAGTAGCGACAGTTTGGTGGGGAGGCGGGCACGGATGGTTTTTCCTAGGGGTTTATGCAGCAGAAGTTCTGCGTGTGCAGTTACCAGAGGCCCGTGGGCCGCTGCGTGTGCCCCAGCTGCCTATCGAGGCAGGCTCTGCGGTACCGTTGCTAAAATGCTTTTTCTACGTGGTCTTTGTGTTGAATTTAAAATTGTGAGATCAAAGTCATCAGTTTCTATCTCAAGCACGTGTTTCCTTTTTTTTTTTTTTTTTTTTTAATTGAAGCCCGTTAAGTAGTTTAATTGGGAGACAGTTGCTCTTGAATAAGTGTTTTGAATTAATGAGCCGGTTTAGCGGTTCTTACGCCCGATAATGCTTTTTTATCTCATGTGAGCGTTCATTCTCACCTGTTTTCTCCCTCTTTGCTGCACTTGAGATGACCCAGGCTTTTATTCCCAGTAAATCTTTGCTTGCTCAGGGCCATCGGGCACTGCTGCCCTCCTACCAGCGTGCTGCTTCTGCACTGTGCAAGCAGCTGGGAAAGGGGTTTTCCCCCTTGCAGGGGTGTCTCCCCCATGCCTGTTTCAATAAGGGTGGTGGTTGTGCTCTGCTCTCAGCTGTCAGGGCTCAGTCGAAGCCCCAGCAGGGATTTTACAGCCTCTTGGCTGCTCCGTGTCCTGGCCCTCGTGCAGGCATGGCATGCACAACCATCGCCCAGCTACAGCCTCTGGCCGCTTCGGTCTCGCCAGGGCTGCAGCTTGGATATTTTTGTTTCACTTGCTGCTGAAAGTTGACTTTTTATCTTATCTGTAGTCTTTCACCACGAGCTGATGTGGTCCCTGCTCTGATTTCTTCTGTGCTGTGCGGTGCGTCAGCCCCACTGTGCTTCGGGGTGGGTTGCAGGGCGGCTCTAGAACAGCTGCAATCTCAGAAAGTCTGTTTTCCTTTAGCCTTTCTCCCTCCTTCATTGCAGAAATGAAAAGGAAGTAGAGCCTCTTTGTGTGATGTATGCATTAGCCGCTGCTCTTGCTTTCCTCATGTTGATACTTACCTTTGTGGGGTTGGAAAAAATAGCCGTAGTCCTTTGGTCTGATCTCCTCACGCTTCCCTCAGTTGGAACCATATCTTCAGGTTGAGCTATAGCATCTTTTTGAAGATGTTTTTTTTCATAATGCAAAATATACTGATATTGGACCATTTCAGTCAGGAGGTGGCAGACATCTAAGGGCTTTTATTGTAGGAACCTCTACCAAAGCTTGAGGCCGTATCCAGCACCCGTGGACCTCAACCAGTGTAAACCACGTCCTGATCCATAGCAAATCATAAATCTGTAGTAAATGCCAACAGCCTTGCTCTCTCCACGGACATGGACTTTCAGCACAGGGTTTGTCCTCCTTGGTGCAGCAGCAGAGGCCAAATAACAAAACCACTTCCAACTCCTTCTGCTATGAGGTGCCAGTCCCCCGTTGCAGGGTACGTGCTCCCAAGGGGTGGTTTCCTCTTGACTTTCTCATCTTCCTCCTTGGAGGTTTTCCTTCTTTTCTGATTCAGCTGGATTGCTTGTAATGCATAAGTATTGTTACAATTTTCTTAAGTTAGTTTCTAAATAAGAGTCGTGAACTGATTTTTTTTTTTTTTTTTTTTTTTTTTTTTTTTTTCATCTGACAGGCAAGTGTCTTTGCCAGCGCATCCCTGACACTCACAAGAAGTGCAGGAAATTGCAAAGTCTGAAACCCATCGGCTTTGCACAGGACTTGTGTATGTCTGGGCTTTGGCCATTGTTGCCCAGGGATCTTTTGGCTTTTTGAATTAAACGTGGAATAACCTAACCCTTGTATGCCCCACAGATGGAAATACCTTTCTTGCAGCTCCATCAGGGGTTTGGGTATGGATCAAAACCAGCAGGAGATGGTTACCACCTTATATAGGTGGTATCTTCCTCCCCCAGGCTGTCAGTTGCTCGTCGGGCTGAGATGCTGATGGTTTTCCACTCACATGAAAAGCTGGAGGATGAAAAATTCCCTGCTTTTTTTTTCTGTATTGGGACAATTAAAGAAAACGAGATGTTTTCAGGTTTTGGCATCCTGTATGCAGTGGTGTGGGGATGCTGGTGCCTTGAGCTCGACTCCTGGTCTTGTGTTGGGTGTAAATGAGACTGAAACCTGATGTTTTTCCTCTGTAGCCTCGTGCAGCGCTCCAAGTGCTGCAGAGCTCTTCCTCTACTCCTGCCTTCCTCTCCCCACAACGTGCTCTCGTGGGCTCCGCTGCTTGCACCACAAATCACCCGCTCAAATGGGTCTTTTCCCATGTAAAAGTGTTGCCAAGTAGGTGATTTTTTTTCTCCAGCAAAAAAAACCCATCATGGGCTGGAAAGATTTCTCACCTGTTCAATTTAATAGCAATGAGCTTCCAGGATGTGCTGTAAAATCTGCCCACAAGTCTATTTAATAGAAGTGGAAATTTTTTTTTCCCCCCCTGTAAATGGATCAAGAGGGTATTTTCACCTCCAGAAGACCCTGGGTAGAGGGCTATTAATACTGGTTTTATTTGAAATTCTGTTCCCATGGAGGGGGGGTGGGGTGGGGACTAGGATGTGCAGAGCAACGTCTCCATGGCCAAAGAGCTGGCAGCTGGCGCAGTAGGGGATTACCCAGGAATTAAATTGAGCAGAGTGGCCAGAAGGGAGCCGGTGCTGCCCGAAATCGTAGGGGCCTACCCGTGCCTGTCTGCTTGACCAACACCGAGGTCTCCTGTCAAAGGGCGCTGCTTTGCCGCAGCGGCTCGCTCTCTGGGGACGTGACAGCGGCCAAAACTGGGCACCAGGGGCCTCTCAGATGCCACCTGCCTGGCCTGGGTTAGAGGGGTGTGTTCGCTTACCCACCCAGCTGTCAAGAAATCTTCTGCTTTCTCAGAGACATGTTACTTGTGCTCTTTGTTCGTGATGCTTTGTGAGAGGACCTCAGTGTTTTAGCTTCAGATGCAGATCGCTTAGTTGTCGGCGTGCTGCTGGCTCAGGTTTGCTGACCCGTATTTGATTAGTGAAGTCACCAGCAACATTTCCGAGCATCCAAGTCTGCTTCAAGGCGATCGGGTATTTAAACATAGCTGGAGGTCGATGAAACTTGGGATTCGCCCTTCCTTTCACTCCCAGGAAAGTGTCTGAAGGCCCCCAAAACGCTGCCGATGTATTTGAAAATGAAGCTCCCTGTTTACTTCGTTGTAACCAAAACACATCTTGCTAAACAGATTCAATTAAACTGAGACCGTCTCCCAGTGAAATTCAAATTTGTTGATTTGTGACTAATTAGAATGCAATAGAGTATTTTCAGTTGGAAGGGACCTACAATGATCAAATTAGGTATTAGGCTCCCTGAAAATTTCCCTGAATTTCTCCTCTGTACAAGCTTTTCTTCAGTTGAACATGGTTTCACAATTACATATCATTTTATCCACTATTTTATATATATATATATATGTATATAATCGCTATTATATGTAATTTTTATGCGTAGTCATGTGAAATACTGCCTATTTTCTAATAGGAAATAAAAAATGTAGATCTTGCTAAAAATATCAATGTTGATTATTGTGCATAGTGATGGCAGGATAAGGCTTGTGCTCTAAGCAGCATGAGATTTTATTCAGGAGACATCTTCTCTTTAAAAAAAAAAAAAAAATTTAAGTCCCTCTGGAGAACAGCAGCACTTTCTCATGGAGCAAGATGCGGAAACAGGCTCATCGCTTCTGATTTTATTCTGCATAGTGAGTGGAAGAGGGATACCGAACACTTCCCTGCACCAGAGGACATCGGAGCATTTTTGGGATGTCGCAGACTATGCTGGTGTCTGTTAGACGTCTCCTGACCAACGCTATTTGTCTGAATTCCCAGGAATGAAGCTTGTTCTTCAGAGTGGAAAAATGTTCTATTTTTGGTCATGACAACTTTTTTTTTTTTTTTTCTGGGAAAAAAAAAAAAAAGTTTTAAACAAAGCATGGCAAGAGATCGTGTGTGTGTAGGTCTCAGTGTGTAATGGGGATGGAACGAGGCTTCACAAATAAGCTCCAGGCAAATACATGAGGAAGCTATTAATGCTCTACTTGCGATTTAAGGCTAAGAAAATGCGTTAAGTAGATGATTGTGGAGATCCTGGCGTGTTAGAGTGGAGGCAGACTTGGATACGTGGGAAAATGTCTTTTTGACCAGAAAAAGATCAAAACAAATGGGTAAATAAACATAGAAGCGTATGTCTTAAGACTGGAAAAAAAAAAACAAAAAAACAAAACAAAACCAAACCTGAGATACACGGTGGATCAAAACCCGGTGTCATTCAGGAGCCTGAAGACTCCTTGGATGAGCAAAAGGCCAGCAAATGGGAAAAAAGCCATTTTGGGGTGGCAGCTCAAGCTTCTCCAGACTTCACTGAAGTTCTTGGTGGCAGTGGCTGGTGGTGGATCTCCTCATGCCCTCCCACCCAGCCCCTGGAGTTTCAGCAGGAGAGGTGACCCGCTCTGAGGGGTGTTGCGTGCTTCCAAACTGGTCAACAGTTCGTTCTTACTGCGGGTTATGGCTCAAAAGGTTGGCTGTGTACAGCTCCATCCGTGACGTTCTCTGGGTGAGGAAGTGTTTCCTCGTGTCTGACCTGACCGCGTGGAGGGTGATCTGGGTCTGCAGCCCCTCGTATGGCCCGGGGCTTCCAGGAAGGGGCTGGTCCCACCCACCCCCTCCATCCCTGCCCATGCTGCGTTTAGGGGCTGCCCCCGGTGTCCCCGTGGCCAGACCCAACAAGCCCACGTACCTTGCAACCCCCGGATTGCACGTGTGCTAGCACAGCTTTAACCTTTGCAGGTAAAAGGGTGTTGGACACCAAAGGCAACGTTCCTAGGAAGGACCAGACTGGCTCGTCTACTTCTAGGTGAGAGCTTAGAGAAGGATTTGATTGACTTGACTGGTTCCTTCTCCTGTGACAGGCGATGCCATGTGTTAGAAGTGTTTTATGGATGTAGCCTTTTTTACCTCCTTTTTAAATAAAAAGAGCAAGCGGAGACTCTCAGATGTGTTTGGAGCTGGCAATGGATGAGCCCCCGAACTGCTTTCCTTTAGAAACTGCCCTGCAAAAACTCTGGTTTGAGATCTCTCTGAAATACTTTGAAGTAGTACTAAAGCAGGAAGTTAATTAGAGCTGCTTTGATATCTTACAGCGTGTTTTAACAGCTGCTTCGGAGGCAGCTCGAACTGTAAGAGCTAGCGTGGTTTAGTGCGTACTCCTGAGAGTCAGCATCGCCCCTACCAAAATGCCTCTGCGTGTCACAGCCGGTTGTTGTCTTTCCTAAGAGCTCAAGCTGACTTGCATGGGAACTTGAGAAAATAAAATGGCCAAACCTCATTGGCCTGCTTTAAGTAATATTTTCTAAATTACTTTTTAAAGTAATAATAATTAAAAAAAAAAAAAAATCCCTTGATACTATGATGTTGCAGCCACAGTCTAAAATTTCCCTGTTTCTCACTTCTGTTTTCAGTTGTCTTTCTCCCAAGTTCTCCAGCAGGCTAACATTTTCCATGGCTTATTTGCATTTAAATGACTTCCCTGGATATTTTGAAATGAAATCATTGCAGCGAATAAGTTTAAGCTGTCTCTTCTTGGTGAAGAAGCTCTGTATAGCTCAAAAGCAAAGGCTTTGACCCTGTTGGTCCACCCTCTTGGAGGAAAACCCTCTTGCTTGCTGGCAAACATTAATTGGAATGCTTTACTGTGATGATTAATGGTTGGATTTGGGCAGTGTGCTCTGTCATGGAAAAAAATTTACTCTTCTGAAGTTTTTACTTGCTGCAGCTGTAACTTTTATCCTTCTGTCTTGTCTTTTGCCTGATCTTTCATCTTATGACTTAATTTTTAGATATGTTATAATTTTGGTTGCATGACCGGTGCTTTGGAGTTGCACGCTGTACGTCAAATCCTATTCGTTGTCTTATTCCTTGAAGCCCATCTCCACATCACGCAAGAAGGAAGAGGTGGAGAGAAGCCACGTGTATTATTTGACGTGCACGTGCAAATCCTCGCCTCTCCTCCCTGTCGTGCTTTCCCCCCGCCCCTCCCATGATTTTAAGGTAAAATGAGAACACAGCATTGAGGCTGGAGAAGCCGCCTGAGGCGAAAAGTCCCAGGTCAGCCCTTCTGCCCTACAAGGCGGCTTCTCGCTATGACTGCATCCTTCTGGGCAGCGTGACAGTCTTTGTCGTAAACATAATGGAAAGGGCTGCACCTTTTCCTAGAATAGCGATTGCTCAGAGGTAGCGTTTTACCCCGGTGTGGGAGTGCAGGGTTGCAGAGCGGTTCCAGCCCGAGCCAAGCTCCAGCGCCGCTTTTACCCGCGGTTCCCTCGGTCGTGCTCTGCCCACGCTGGGTTGATCTTAAGCAAGGTCAGCGTCTGCATGTTAAGGGTTTAAAAAAATTACAATTTTGGTGACCATGGGGAGTAAAATAAAACTAAAAGAAAAAAGGAGGGAGGGTTTCCAGCTTGCATACCTGCAACCTACCGCTTCTAACTTAATGTGTGTGTACCTAAAACAGGGGGAAATATATATTGGTCACACAATAGTAATGAAAGCGGTGACTAGCTTAATTGCGGTGGGGCGGGGGAGATATCCGGGCTTTTTTTTTTTTTTGTTACTCTTTGCTCCTTCTCTTTTGGCTTTGTGTGTGCTTTTAGGGAAACATCTAGCCGGGGCTGAGCTGTGAACACAGGGGCAGGTCAGCAGGGGCTGTGAATCCGTGGGGCTCTGCTGAAGTTAGTCCGGTTAACGCCAGCGGGAGGGTCGGGCTTTGCAGAACTAGTGATGCGCAGGACCGAGGCGTGCGTTCCCCCCCGGGGAGGGCGAGCAGCACCGGCGCAGTTCTTCTGGAGGTGCATCCCAAGGCAAAGCTGGAGGGCAAGTCCCACCAAAGCCCTGTTGGACCTCCCGAGCGTCTCCGCTTTCTCCGCTTGGATCGGCATCGCTTCTGCTCGCCCTTGGCCCCGGGCCCGCCCGCCTTCTGCAATGACTTGAGCAACATCTGCTTTGCCCATTAGTGACTCTCCTCTCCTGGCCTCCAGCCCGCGCCTTTGCTGCCATTGATTAACAGCGATTTCCTTCCCTAACCTGAAAACCGCGCGCTGAATGGGATTGTTGCCTCCAAGCATCGGGCTGGGGGAGGGAGCGTGGGGTGTGTGCATGTACGGGTGTGTGAGTAGCACGGAGTCCTTGCCCCGTTGGGCATCTTGGGAACTCTCCTGCTCCCTCTGAAGTTGGGATTGCCTTTCAGCTGCTTCCCCTCCATCTCTGGCTCCTAAATCCGGTTCTCACCCTGCTTTCCCCCTCTTTTGCTTCAGCAGCCGTGGTGCTGGAAGTCGCTTGGCGGGGACTTTCACTCCCGGGAGCTATTCTCATCACTGTGCAAAGCCCCCTGGAAGATCTCCCCATCTGGTTGCTGGATGCAGACTGCAGTTACTCTTGAAGCCATAAATACTTGTACCTAATTTAAAGTGTGCTGAAGCCGGGGCGTGGGGCTGGTGTTAATTACATTTTGTAAATGAAGTGCTTGTGAGCTATCTATTTGGTTAGACGCAGTAACCAAATGGATGATTTAGGCAAGGATTTGGGGAGGAATGTGACGTCTTTCTGTGCTGTCTGATAGAGGGCTACTCTTGGAACAGATGCTTCTTTTTGGGGTGGAAATTGATGTTTTTCTTGCAAGAGTCAACAAAGCCTGCTACAGATGACGCCGGAGGGATGAGCTCCAGGCAACACACTATGGGGTATGAGGGAAAAGGAGCAAGAAGATGAAACACCTTGTAGCTGATCACCTGGTAAATGTCACCACTGCTGCTTCTGCAATATTAGAACTTGATATTTATTACTATTAAGTACTAATTCTATTTCTTGTGCTATTGGTATTTTGCAGGAATCTTCACTGGTTTCTCCTGCCATGGAAAACTAATGTCTGTTGCAGTTTGTGAAACACTTACTTGCCTTTCTGGAAAGAAAGGGATGTTGATAAAGTGTAACTGTGTGGTTTTGTTTTTTTGGGGTTTTTTTTTTACATAAATGATGTCTTGCACCTTTAAAAATATTTTTTTTTTTCACCCAGTGTCCCAGATCTGTAACCCTTTAAATCTCTAGAAAGCCAGTTGGATCCAAGTGTGTTTTAAATTAGCAAGGAGCCCTGGTGCGCTCCCCGTTAGGGCTGGAGGGGTGCGGGTCCGTGGGTGCTGCCCTGGCTGAGGTGTCCCCCTCCCTCCTGCTCAGGCCTGCCAACCCCTGTCTCTCCCTGGAGCAGAGATGCTGATGCAGCAGCTACATCAAGCATCTTGCAGTTCCCCCTCCTCGAGTGCCAGCACTACCAAGGTGTCAGCATGTTGTCCGTCGCTGCAAGATTAATATGTAGGTGAGGGTACGCTGCCTGAGGTGGAAGACGGAGCCCATCCATCGAAGCAGGGAAGGGCTCCTCGGGGAAGCGATGTACCTGGGAGAGCCTGGGTTGGTGGGGCATCAGCTGCTCTCCTGTTCAACGGACGTGTTCAGCTGGTTTAATGCAGGATGTGGCTGCGTTAGACTGTCTCCCAGAAAAAGAGGAGGCTGGGAGGAAGCCGTGCCTCCGTGGAGCAAGCATCGTGATGCGGAGGCAAACTAAAGCACCTGAGAACTTGAAGGAATAGTCTGGTGAAGTGTCTAGAGGAGGAGAGAGAATGGGACTTAGGATCAGAGAATAATTTAGGTTAGAAGAGACATCTGGGGGTCCCCAGTCCAACCTTCACCCAATGCCATGCCAGCTGTGAAGTTACTTCATACCAATGCTACTAGCTTCTGCTCACAAAGGGCGTTGTTGAAATCGGGTGCGATGGCTTTCCTCGGATGTCAGACTGCTGATTTTGAAGACCTGCTTAGAAAGGCACTTGGCCTCCAGGATCCTTCCTCTTGCAAATGGTGTCTGTCACCAAGCCGCCAAAAATGTGTAGAGGGAGGGGGAAAAATCCTCTTAAATGCCTGCAGGTCAATGTCCTTCCAGGAAAAAAATAAAGGGAATAATAGCGTTTGGCTTGCGCTAAAGAACAAACACCAAACCTCCCTGATGGCCTAAATTGCCATCTGCAATAAAGGGAAAGGGAAGAGCGTGTTTACCATGGCAGGCTTGAGGGTGATGCAGGCCGTCAGAATTATAAAATATTCTTAGAATTGCTAAATGTTATAGACGGTAATTCCACCTCGGAAAGCCTCCCGGTGCAAATGAAATCTATTAAACATCAGCTCAATGCAAAATGAAACCGGGCATCAGTGCAGGAATTAGCTGCTGTTTGGTCCCAGTTTATGGGAGATTGCTCAAGGATGTTTCACCAGAGGCTCCAAAGCCTGTAACCTGGTAAGGAAACAGCACTGCGCTGGCAAAAAATCCAGGTTGGCATAGAAGGGAAGTCAAAACAGCTTGACTGCCATTCAAAGTGGAAACCAAACCAAGCCTTGAAACTGTCTGCAGGAAATGGAAATAGCAAAGAGAGAGCCGTGGATGTCAATGAGATGTTAGGAGTTGTTCAAAACTGGCAAGGAAGTAAAAGTAACCGAGAAGAAATGTGGGGCCTGTGGGATTAAAAGGAGAAGACAAATGCCACCATCTCCCCTTCCTGCTGCCAATGTCACCGTCAGGAGACCTGGGTCTTCAGGTAGGTGGAGTTGGTTCACGGTGGATAAGGTTAAATGGTTGAGGTTAGACCTTAGAAGATAAATTACACGTGGATAAATTGACCAGGAAGGTGTTAGAGGTTCTTAAAATCAGAAAAATCTCCCTTGAGATGCCGTGCTGGCAGGGGAGAGGCATGGTGGGCAAACACTAATGCCCTCCCATGTCATTATTTGAAAGAAAACCAGCTATTGAATAGGTAGCTCCTGACAGATTTGAAGAAGCCTGAGTAGCTGTGAGAGCTGCTGAGAGCTACCAAAACACACTATTAAGATGGTGACAGCCCCCAGAGAGGCTGCAGGAAGACAACTCAAACCATTGCAAAGAGGTAGGGTTGACCGAAGTCCCTGGTAGCAGCGAGGGGGGATAATGTAAATACTGCTTAGTGAGCAATCATGGAAAAACACCTAGTCTAGCCTTTTTTGTTCATGACTGGTAAGTTTTAAACATTGAATCTCACACAGATGAGATACGTTTGGCTCCCGTTATATCTGTCCTGCATTATATCCTGGCATTGTGTCCGTCCTGCGAGACAGACTGAATGGGAGACATCTAAACACGTACATGGAACACATTAACGGGATTAAAACTGGCTGGTGAGGCTGGACATCCCTCTAGATGAAAATAATTGGAGGGTGTGATTCCCATAGCAAGGGCCTGGCCTGGGTTGATTCTTGGCCGCGTTCTATTTTTTATTAAAAAAAAAAAAAAATTAAAAGTTTTGGTGTTATTTGCATTATGCTTCTGTAGAGCTCTGTGAGGAAAAAGCCTTGCCAGGATTGTTTTCATGTTTTTATTAACTTTCATGCTGATGAGCTCTTTTCAGCCCTGGCCCCAGTCACACAGCAGAAGTGCCATTTGGTGACAGCACCGGGGTTGGCCGGGCTTCATCCAGCCCTGCATTGCATAACGGCCGCGGGTCCTCGGCTGCTCCTCGGGCTCCCTGTCCTCACACTGGTGGTGGTTGTTACTGCTTCTGATTTTGCCTCACTCTGGCAAAAGGTGATTTTGGAAGAACCAGGAAAAACGAAACAAAAATCTTCACAGAAATTGTCATGCGAAGAAGAGACGGCACACAAATAAAAGTAGGATAGCGCTTGGAAAAGCCAAGTTCTGCAGAATTTGGGCAAGTCCTGCCGAAGCTGCCTGGTTTGTCTGCTGCCACTGATGAGGCTGGCTGCGGAGCTCAATAGCGGCCTTGGGAGCAAGCCAACCAGATGCTATGCTTAAAGTAAAAAGGAAAAAAAAAAAAAAAGGGAAAAAGAAAAGCAGGCACGCCAGGATCCAACGTGTGCTTGTGGCCTGGGCGTCGCAGGCTGGGTTTGCAGCGTGGCAGGGACTAAAGCAGGGGCTGCAGCTCTCTGCTGTCTGCAGGTACCACCTCGGCTGCCCAAAACCCCTTGAGAAACCTCTCTCATGGCAAAGCCTGGTGTCCAGCCGCCTCCCGGCACCTGCAGAGGGAGGAATGTCGTAGACGGCAGGAGTGTGCTGGGTCACTGCTTCTGGGACTCTAAACCAGCACTGATGATGGGAAATTAAAAGGAAAAAAGCCCAGGTGGTGGAACGGCTGGCCTCAGCTGAACTTCCAAGTGGTGGCTCTTTAGGCCAAAGTCCCGCTCGCACGTCAAATTTAAACGGACACTGAAGAGACAATTTTGGGTAGACCAAGACTTTGATGACTGTTCTGAGAAAAAAAAAAAAAAAAAAAGCAGGATCTGCAATGCCATCAGCCTGGATAAAGTTTACTGATGGAAAACCTTGGGTAAAGAAGCACCCTTGGAGGTCCACAGGGCCAAGACTGCAGTTGTAGCGGTTGTTGGGGGCCAGGTCCGGGTGAATTGGGGCATCTCTGAGGATGGAGATCACCCACTGCTTGGGGACCCATCCTGGGGGTGCCCCACTCGCACAGGGAAGATCACTCTTTCCTATGCAGTGCTTAATGCGCAGAGGTAATAAACCAAGAAGCACAACTGTCAGCACTTAAGTTGGTGGGTTTTATTCCATAAAGAGTCTAAAAGTCTTGCTTAAACCTGGTCCCGCTCTGAAAAATCAAATCCTGCTCATGGAGCGTTAGAATATGACCTTGTTGAACTGTGATTCCCTAAAAGCAACCAAACCACTAATGATGGACCTATGGTTATTTTTGCATGTGGAATTCCTATTACTTGGTTTGTTTTCAGTTTTTCTTGAACAAGTTTGGCCATGGACATCTGTGGGCTTTTTTCTGGATTTGATAACAGGGAGCAAATTGAGACACTTGAAACATCAGTGTGGTTTGCTACTTGATTCAACAGGTTTCTGAAAAATTTTCTCACAGAGGGAATTTGGGAGAAGGTGTAAGGGTTTGCCTTCCAAATGTAGTTCTGATAGGGGATGAAGAGCAGCAAGCATATGGAAAAAAAAAAAAAAAAACAACTAGAACATGCAGAAAATTTTTTAAAAATCATTAACTGGCTGCAGAATTATTTCCTTGCTTGCTAAAATCTAGAGTGACTCAGCCCTCTTGTTTGGTTTTGGCACTGAGAGTGCAGACTGGACTTGCTCTCCAGGAGGCTAGCAGGTTTGAACCCAGCTGAGAGTCTTCCATAAAGACTTTGTCTTTAAAGGAAAAGCTGATGCCACTTCATAAAGACACGCTGTGGTGATCTGGACAGCCCAGAGGAGACAGCAAAGATGGGAATATGCTCATAGGACAAATGTGAGGCATGGAATCCGTACAGGAGATGCTGAATGGAAAAAAGAGATGGAGAGCTGGGGGAAGGAAAGTGATGCTGGAGGGGACCGGGGGTCACAAGGGGTGGTGAGCTGGTCCAGAGGCAGCAGTGAAGGTCAGCCCTGCCCAGGGCTCTGCTGGCCAAAGCGCAAGCAGCAGGGCTGGGGAAGGTGTAATTCCCTCTGCTCCGCACTGGGGATCCACATCTAGATAGTGGGAAGGGTTTGGTGCCCCCCAGTACGAGAGAGGCATCTGTAAACTGGAGTGAGGCCAGCGTACAGCCCCACGGAGACTGTGGTGGGGAAAGCAGCCCGGGGTTTTCTTTCAAAGGAAGAGTAAATGTTGGGGGGTTTTTTCTTTTTAAGGTAACAGGCACAGTATTTTGAAATGGGTGTAAGGAAATCCTCCCTGCAATACGTATTTCTCTTCCACAAAATCCGGGGAACCTATATATATGCTTTTGTTTGGGTTTTTTTGTATGTCTTCCAGAGGTGATTGCAAGCATTTGTGCACAGCTGCAATGTCGTGATGCTGTGCACGGGCTGACTCAAAGCACGGAGGTTTGAATGACTGATTTTATTTAGAAAGTTTCAAATCCACTTACTTTCCGACTGTGCTGGTTGTGCTCATTTATTAACTTCCTTCTCCACCTAATTTACTGTGTCAGACGTTCACACCCAGGAAATGTGTGCTTGCATAACTGAAACTTCTGCAACTTGAATGTTCAGTGGTAACTTTGGCTTCCAGTTTGTTTGGGGTTTTTGGTTGTTTTGTTTTGTTTTGTTTTTTAATTAAATTATGCTTTGCAGCCTTTGCCGTGCGTGCAGATCTATAGTTATAGCGTGCCGTTAATTCCTAGCCTGAGTAAAACAGACCTATTCTCTTCCTCCAACAGGTGATAAAAGCTCTGAAAAACAGTTCTGTATAGCGAGGGGAATTGACTGGTTTTTGTGGGTGGTGTTGGTCAAACCATGCACTTTGAAAGAAAATGTGAAGCAATGACAAGAAGCTGGGCTGCACAGATAAGAGCCAGGTCTGCTCTGGTTTTGATTCTTGAATTCACTTGTTTCATTTAGGCAATCAGCACTGTCTAAATACAGTGGATAAATACCTGTGGTAGCCAAGCACTTGTTTCAAGATCACTTATTGCATGCCCTATTACATTAAAAAAAAAAAAAATCATTAGATCTATATTTTTAGTAATAGTCAGGGAATAATTTCAGTATGAGAGTTTCATTGTTTGGAGGATGCAAGTAAAGAAGGAGCATGCATCTCATCCTGCCAAAGCACTGCTGGTTTTGATTTTTAATTTGCAGCTAGTGTTTTCTGGTGCATGACTGCCCTTGCTCCTGTGTGCAGGAGCCAGGGTCTGACCCCCCGGCCATGCGTTCCCTATGCAGGGATCTAGTCCCCCTGCTCCCAGCGTTGCTCTGTGCTCTCCCAGCCCCTCACGCTGCAAGATCTCAAGCCTGGGCTCTGTAACGGGGCCAAATGATGCATTTGCACAAGCGACCTCCCTCACGCAACCAGCCAAGCTCTTGGGCCTTGGGAGATGATGACTGCACCAATGAGCTGCCTATTTTTTTTATTTGTTGGAGTATCACGTACTCCAGCACAAAGGGAAAACCCTCAGCATTGCCTATGCAGACATCAGG
Source organism: Tyto alba (assembly GCF_018691265.1). NCBI lineage: Eukaryota > Metazoa > Chordata > Aves > Strigiformes > Tytonidae > Tyto > Tyto alba. The sequence continues at coordinate 38,826,649 of NW_024881261.1, read as the reverse complement.
GCACGAAGAGACTTGCCCGAGCGTTTTGCCTCGAGGCAAACATTACTTGTAATTGCATATAAATGGGGAGATCCTAATTTTGAGCTAATAAATGTGGGGGTTTAGTGCGAGCCCCATACGCTGGAGGGTAAGGGGGCTCTGCTTCCACCTCTTGGTGAAGAGGGAGAACAGCCACAGAGCCACAGCGTCCGGTCAAGCAGATGCTTACCTGGAGACCTCAAGTTGTCACAGAGAAGGGGAAAAGGTGGGCACAGACCTGAGGCTCCTGGCACAGGTCATCCAGACACCAAGGGGGATCTTTTTCACCCGTCGCTGCTGGGCTAGAAAATGCCACGGCTGCCCTGGTCCTTTGGCAGGAGCCAAAGTCCTGCTGGAGGGGAGGTTGCCCAAGTCCATCTCGGATCTCGCAGGCTGGAATTTGCTGTTGCCAGTCCGAGTGGGATTAGCAAATTGTAGGGGAAGGTATAATTTGCCCGTGGGTTTAGGGAAAGAAGAAATGCTCTGTTGGCTAAACCAGTATGAACAGTGTGGGAGCTAGAGAGCCATCGGGCAGGACAACCTCTGCTCCAGTTAGCATGGGGACCATCAGCTGTTCTTCTTACAGAGACCTGATGTTGCATTGTCTTGGTCAGTGTATGGAGAGACAGAGGCTGTTTGAATGATGCTGTCGCCATCTGCTACAAGACCGGCAGTGTGGTTTCCTACTGAATCCTCTCTAATCCAGGGAGCGGAGCAGATGCTTCACTGTGGACCTAACTAATTTTGAGACAGTTACAGTTCTCACACACCATAAGAGCAAAATTATTTCCAGATTGAACATACATATCCGAGGGGTTATTTAGAGCATGCAATTCACTGTTTTTTGGTCGATTGCAATCTCAAAAGAACGGATGCATATAAAGATATGAGGTGAGACGGGTTAAGATCTAGCAAGGTGTTGAAAGATGTGCAGCGATGAGAGAGTTGCATGGACTTCACTGGCTTCTGTATTTAACAGTTGTATAGCTACAGCTTTCCTCAAAGAGAAGCATTGACTTGCAAGAGTCCTCCTTTTTCAATGAGCAAAGCTGCTAAAACAAAACCCTGCAATACTACAAGCAGGCTTGTATCCACCGTACAGTCACACACACTGTCATTGCCTCATCTTTAAAAAAACATGTGATGTTCTGGAATGACCTGTGAACGCTTGAATTGTGATGAATTGTGGTCCTAAATTTGCAATAATACATCAGAAATGGTTCAATATCAGTACTCTGCTTAGCGAACAGTGCAAGTGTTGCCTGCATATGTAGCACGCCGAAGACCTTATCTGAAACCACAAAACAGAACAGCTCTGTAGCAAAATTTGTGCCCTGGCCAAAAATGTGGAAACAAGAGCTCGTCAGACCTTCACTTAGGATGTTCAGAGTGCAGTGCTGCATTTGCTGCATGATGAGTAAATGCCATAATGAGAAACAACGCAAAGGTTCAGCAGTGAAATCAGAAATGCAGTTTGTAACCTGGGTTGGGTCAGAATGAATTAGTGGTGGTGGATAAAGCTTCTCCATCACTGGGGAAAAAAATGTGCCCTGAAACAGCAAGACAACCATTGAGAAGACAATTCTGAGTAAGTGGTTTCCCAAGCAGAAGCTTCAGAGCGTGGTGGGATCAATGGTGCTTTGCAGATGATAGCAGAGCCTAAGGGATTGCAGAAGCAGAGTCACAAGCTTGGAAGTGAAACTGGAAGTAGGATCACCAGCGAAAAAGGTTTGGAAACTTCTTCTCTGCGGTTGGTGGTGATCATCAGAGCCCTCACAATGTGCAGAACTCTCAAAGGGAATGTCTCAACCACCAGGTCACGTTACCTTGCCAAGCTCAGTAACTTAGATGTAGCCAAAAGCCTCAAGAAGGGGGATCTCAGTTGGGAAAGAAGAGGAGCAAGTTATATCCCAGATCAGCTAGTAAACCGAAGGTGGAAAATCTAGGTTAGATTCCATGAGCTGAATTATAGCGGGAATTTAGTCCATGTGTCCTCCCAGAAGGCTTCTAAGCATCAGGCTGCTACTTATTCCTACAGGCTTCTATGAAAACCTTCAGTTTTAATAAATCTGAGTTTTTCCAGGAGCAACATTTTGTTGTGAAAAATGCTCAAAAGAACCTGAAATCATAGGTTTGCTAAGAAAAGGAGTGTATTATTTCCAGCATGGTGGGACTTCTTACATGAATTCAGTGAGTTGTTTTGGTGTGAGAGTTTGTTAGCCTGTGGCTGTGCACTAACCACACAGGTTTCCTGGGCCCTTATTCCTGTAGATAGGCTGATATGCTGGCTAGTCTAGAGATTTATGAACTGCTCTTGTCTTCCTCACCATGAGGGTTTCATAAATAACTCATGTGGTCGGTCTCCCAGTTCTCATGCTTTCAACTTTTTTCGGGGGGGAGGGGGCAAAATGACTACCCCCTCCAAAGCAATCCCAACTTTTGCTGATGCTATCTAGCATTTTCACGTTGCCATAGTTTCTCAATCTCATTTTGTAGTCCTGCTCAAGCATGTGCCAGGGCATCTGGGTTTTGGTACGCCACAGCCATCACCTGCTTCTGCACTGCTGCCAGCTTGAGGAAGGTGTTTAAAATGCAAAAGACCTGAATAGCCAGGGAGGAAAGCATGTTGCTTAGAAATTAAGGGCAGCCACACATTTTCCTTTTGGCTGAGGAATAGGGATTTCAGAATTTGGTCTGGATGTGGTCAGGTTTTAGAAGCCAGGCTTTGGTCCCAGGGGAAATCAACTTTGAACTGAACAGCTCTACAAAACCTCCATATTTATTTGGTATGTTTATTAATTTTTAAACTTTTTTTTTTTTCCATATCCTTTTCTTTTCGTTTGATAGAAGTTTTTTTTCAACTTCCTTTGGTGTCCATGGCAGAAAGAACAGCCTTTCCAGCAGCTACCAAGGGAGCAAGACGTGCAGCTGAGGGAACACGGCGTCCTTCTTGTGGGGTAAAGCCTGGGTCTGGTGGTGCTCACTTCAGGTGGCTACATGCGTGGCGTAGGTGCCATGAATGATTCACAGATGACTGCAGTACTTAAGACATCCTATAAGGGGTTGTTCTGAGGTGAAGAGAGAAAGGAAGGAGCAATCTTACATGAGTCTGTGGACTGGTTCTTCGAGGGTGATACAGAAGTCGTTTGCCTGTGAAGTTCTCCCTCTGGAAAAGCTTAGCCTTACAGCAGAATATTCTCAGGAGTTCTTCTAAGCTTGTGAAAGCCAAGATGACCAACGCATCCATCACATCCATCAAACTGAATGCAACCAAAGACTTTAATATGCCTTAATGCTGTGGAAACTCTGCCAAAACTAGAATTAAGCTTGTGCATTCAGACCATCCTGCAAGCAGCTTCTACAGGAACTTATTTAGGTCTACGGGAGAACTATCTTCAAGCTTGCCTTGTCCTCTGTTGCCCATATCTCTTTTGGAGGATCATAAGAGCTGGCTGTGGTTTCTGTAGTTAGTATTATTTCCATCTTGTTTCAGAAGTGCAGCTTGCCCATTCTCCTGCCCTGGTGCAATTAGAAAGGGTGCATGGATTCAAGAAATGCTCAAGTGGTGCACATCAAATACAATTTTCAACCCTTACCGCTTGTCACCAGCCCAGACACATAATTGTGGTTGTAATCACGAGTGCTACAACAGGCAAGACAAAGACTTAAGATAACATCAGTGGATTTTCTTTAACCTGATGTCAGCAATATTGAGCTGTCAATGGGCAATCTGTGTGTCCATTTGAAAAACATGAGCGAAGAAAACTACATGAAAGCTCAAGATTCCCCTGTGTCCTGGGGCAGAAGCTTTGGAGATGCCAGACGTTCAAGTAGCCCTGCGTTTGCCTAAAATTCACATCTGCCTTTCATGGCTTGGAACTAACCTTAACATAAGCAACCGCTTTGGCATGTTACACTAAGGCTCTATCTGGATGGTGTTGCAACGTCCTTTTGGGCTGTGGGAGAAGACAGCTCTTGAAATATGCATGTTTGAGCAAGTTCAATGCAGCTTGCCTTTGCTGGAGCCTGACTTCCTTCCTTGGATGAAGCCAGAGATTTGTGGGCTCTAATAATGTGGCAGCTAACCAATTTGGCATATAGAAGTGAGAAGGGTGCGTCCCTGTTCCAGTTGCATAAAAATGTCAGCCTGTGGAGAGTAGATGAAGGTAGAAGGAAGACCTAGTTTATTTTCTTTCCTTCAGAGTATATTGTGTTTCTTGTTGCTGACAAAGATTTCGTAATTGCAAGCATATGGTGAAAATTTCTGGGTATCAGTGGAAAGCTGAGGTCTGAACCTGTGGCATTCAGGGGGGGGAATCTTGTGGCAAAATTTCTTGACATTTTAACACAAGGAGAAAAGGAATAGATGTTATTTATGGTTATTGATGTCACTGATTTCTTGGGTGAATTTGTCTCAACCTTTCCTCTGGCAGACACCGTGGGCACTTCTGCTCTTGTGGTTGGGTGCCATGGAGCTGGTATGCTATGGGTGTTCATCACTGCCAGCCACGTAATGACCTGGCTGGCCCATGGTGATCTCAAAGAACAAAACTAGTCCATCATGGGCTGTTCTTTGTTTTCCAGCTTTTTGACACACTTAGGGTCATGTTTTTCAGTCGTGCCCTGTGGCCATGTGGACTAGATCTTTCCTTCTGACAGCAAGAATTGAGACTGGTGTAACTACTGGTTTTCAGGAGCAGAGGCTTTCAAACAAATCATCAGAAGTTACAAAACATGTTGTAAAACTGAGAGTTCATGTTTTACTTGTTACTGTTGTTCCAAATGTAAAACTGGAGCGCGCTTCAACATCATTGTCACAGCGCTCTTCCCCATGAGGAAAAAATGCCTTCAGTCTGCTGGGAATGACAAACAATGCTGGCAAAAGGAAAGTCAACAAGGCTAAAATCAGAATGCTTGTATTTTTAATTGATTTTACCATGGTCCCTGGAAAGCTCCTGTTGCAGATGCAGGGTCCTGTAGGGTTAGGTGCTATGCAGAAATAGAACAGAGCATAATCCCAGTCCCCAAAGGGTTTGAGCTATGTGGGACTCCTCCACTGGCCAGATTGACACCGACATGCTTGGAGACTGTATCACAGACATACTGGTTTTAATTGGAAAAAAAAATTATAGACTTCTTTTTCAATTGCAAATTAAATTTCTTCCGTGTTGTCAACGGCTCTTGGATGGCCACTGCAGAAGGATCCCTTTGGTGAGACAAAAAGGCTACAAAAATAATAGAAATGAACGTCTGCAGCTGAAGAACTTGACTGAGACTTGAAAAGTTTGCTTTGGGTGGGAGCCAGGTCCTGCTGAGGTCTGCAGGAGCTTTGCTCTTGGCCTTGGTGGGGCCAAGCTTCGCCCTTGGAGATCATGTCCTGAGGAAGAATTTAGTCTAAAATAATTTTCAAAACTTGTATTGTTTGACTCACATCCAAGTGTTCTTTTGAGACTGAGTGGCTTTGTGTTTCTGATTAATTCAGATCGCTCCCCTTAGCATCTTCCAGGGGTGAGCTCTCAATGAAGGGCCAAACACGAGGGAGAATGTGACAAGATGTGAAAAGGCCTGCTGCCGGGTTCCTAAACCAACAGCTTCTTTAATCGTGTGAACAAAAGGACTTCTTGGGTGTCTGCTTAAGCCATATATATTTGGTGGGAGATGTGCCTTGGAGCTCAGGCACATGAGAGAGCCACATTGTGGTCATGGGCAGGATCTGGAGAGTGGCATCTTTGGGAGATCCTTCCCCCCCTTCTGCAGATGTCTTGTCAAACAATTTTTTGATAGAAGAAAAGAGAAATGGTAAAAAGCATTTTGAATCCTACTGCATGTGCATGCTCCTCTCGATTATTTTCCCCTCCTTTTTCAGATCATGATGTCAGGAAAAGCAACTTGTACAGTTCACGGCCCTGAAACACCTGGAGATGCGAGGCTGGGTTTTCCCCTTGGTATTAAGACCTGCTCTAGTATCACACTTCAGCAGCACGTAATTATCAAGATTTAAGGTTTGCCTTCTGAAGTTCAATGGGTTCCATAGCACAGACCCTGACTTTTTTTTTTTTTACTGAAAGAGAGTGTGAAAACATTTTAACATGTTCTTTTTTGAAAACCTTGAAAACTGTTTAAGAAACAGATTTATAATGTATAGGCACTGTTCTGTTGCACTTGAAGTTGTCCAGCATCGAGTGCATGATTTAGACTTGGAAAAAAAATTAATCTGTGAATCAGTAACTGCAATACAGGGGCTATCAAGCATCAAGAAGCTCCTTTAAATCTCTGCTGAGCTGTTCTCTCTAATATGTGTGTGTTTGTGTGGGGAAGAATAATAAGAATAAAAGGAAATCTGAGAAATTTTGGGGGTTTTATTTTTAGAAAAAGAATTTCTTTTTGTTATGAGAATTTTTATTTTCTCTGCTCTAAAATAAAACAATGATATGGCCCTTCTGTGCCTTAGGCTGTCTGCTTAAAATAAAGAAAAGGCTAAAAAGGCAAACCATCTGGACACCTGTGCAGAAGGAGTGTACCAGTAGAGTTTGATGTGGAAGAGCATCCTTTGGACGTATTTTTTGAATCTGGTCAATCCACTGAGGGCTTTCTTTTTTGTGTGTGTTGAGTTGATGGCAACTTCTCAGAGGCTTTTGCTTCGTGTTCTAGTCCTGGTCATTTCCTTCCTAATTCATTACAAGGTGCAAGGGCACAATATTTCTCCCTAGAAGCAGCTTACCTCCTCCTGCTATGACTAGCACCAAAACCATTTCTACAGAGAACGGAGGGTGAAGAAAATGCATTTTCTCTCGGGTTTGGGGCTTTATTTTGGTGTTGTTTCCCTGGCTGGTTTCCTCTGTAACCAGGACAGCACTTTGCATAGCTGGTTTCACTGTTGTGATGAGTGCCAGTTGCGCTTCCTCTCCCATGCAGGGGGTGATGGACAGTCTCACCCTCACCTTCTCTTGCTTCGGCTTTGCAGCTGCTTTGCCCGAGCTTTTGAAACTGCTGCTGGGAGTGAGGATTCCTCTGGGTCAGTGGTCTCCAAACTTTCTTGATCATACATCTCTCTCTGCAAAAAATTTTTGAGCACGCACCTCCAATGTGTGTGCATATAGTTATTTATAAATGATGGACATGTGCTACTGAAATTTAATATTTCTTCCTGAAACCCAGTGGATCATCTTGTGCATCCCACTTCAGAGATCACTGCTGTAGGTGATGAAAGCACAAGAGGAGCCAGGAGGCTGGTGGCACAATCTTGGCCAGATCTTCTCTTTTCCGGGGCACAGTAAGGTCTCCTTCCTCTTCCCAGTTTTTTTGAGAGGCCTGGTTCCTGTGACACCAAAGCATGGAGTGGGAAGTTTTCCGTTTTGTCGGATTTTTCAGCACTGAGGCATTACTCAGCAGGCTTTGCTCTAATGCTGCTTCTGAGATGAGCAGAAATTTGCCCCCATTCCTGGGAAAAGATATTACTCTCCAGCACATGCGGCGTTCCTCTTCTTAGGTTGTATGCTCAGATGTTCAAGTCCCAGCCCTGCACATGATGATCCTGCACGTTCGACTTAGCCCATGCAAGGTTCTCTGTTGCTCATGATTACGGGACTGCTCAGACATAAGGATTTAGAGCCTCATAGTCACAAGCATCTGTAGGGGAACAAGGCAGCTCTTTTGTTTTAAGAAGTGTTGGGCAAATCAGATTTTTTTTTATTTTTGGTGAAAATTTTCATGACACAAGAAAGATCAGTTCTGCCTCCTAAAAGAAGCTCTCAATGCTCCATGTAACCTCCATGAGGAGACGATTCTTGGGTTTTTTTTTGTAGGGTGGTGGAGAGGGACATTTGAAAGCTGGTGCAGTTTTCCAAAGAGGACAAATGTAGGCACTTTTCCTCCTCTCAGTGTGACCCATGTGTTGAAGGACTAAAGGACACCACAATGTCGTGGTCATGTATGCCGTTAACTGCTGTTGCTTTCGTCAGCCCTATGTACAGCTGCGTTCTTTTTATAGTGCTGCATATGGCACTATCATAATTGAATTTTTCATAATAATTGATCTGACCTGTATCATTCTGTTCGCGTTAGCAGAGCTAAATCAAACAGATTGAGATTAGGACTAAAAATATGGCCTGGTTAGCAGGGGAACCATAAAGAGCCTGACTTCACAGTAATGATGATGCACGATCTGTTTTGCTCAGTCCGGTTCATACTATTTATACATAGTACGTGGCCAAGGCTGATACCAGTTTTATTTCTGTTTGTGTCTCCCCTAAGATGTGATACGGGGGGATCAGGTGGCTGCCTCTGTCCACATTATCACTGTTATTCCCTCCAGCTAGGCCAGCAGGTCTAGGGCTCAGTGGATGGTGATTCTGTCCATGTTGTGTGGAAAACATGCGTATGAGGGGTTAGAGCTGCAGTGTCCCATCCCTGGACAGTAGGATGCTAAAGGCTCTCGTACTATCTGCTCAGCTTCATACAGCAAACTATGGAAATATCAATGAAGAAAAAAGATGGAACTGATGAGCTGATTCTGGCCTTGTATTTTGAGGAAAAAGAAACCCTTTGGTGGTATCTGAATCTCCTCTTGCTAAATCCAGAGCTTAGCTCTTTGGTTCAGACTCTCAAATGAAGAAACAGTGGTGTCAGGCTGCGGACAACCGAACACGTTAAAAGCTGTCCTACAAGATTTAGGAAGCTGCAAAAATGAGCTGCAGTTACTTTCTCTCCCAGTGCTCTCAGCTGCAGCTGAGAATCTCAACCAGACTTTATTTTTGGCAAGGGGGAAAAAATAAATCTCCTTTGATACTGTGCAAAAAATGAAAGTAAATGTTGAGCCCTGTGCCTTGAACAAGGATCTCTTCTGCTGTATAACAGCAGCATTTTAGAGCTGAAATCCACTTGCTTTGATCACTGATGAGAAAAAGAAAAAAAAAAAAAAAAGACATAAAAGGGATTTATTGTGGAATAATGAACTTGATCGCTAGTAATCCTTTCTTTGGGATTAAACTTGGAATATTATTTTTGTGATCTCTGGAATTAGACTATGCTGGCGTAACAAACCAAAGCATGTGAGTTTCTCTGCAGGATGAGGTTGAGCTGTGAATAGAGTTGAGTGAATTACTTGCACAGAACAAAGCAGCTGATGAATTTACAGTTCTATTTTTGATTATGCAAGATCTACAGGCAAGCATAAAAACAGCAAAAAAAAAAAAAAACCAAAAAAACAACCCAAACCACAGCCCCAAACCCAGCCCACAGCAGAAAAGACCCCGGACCCTCTCTTCTTCATAGTTCATAGCACACGTGAGCAGCTGGGATCTCTGAGTACTTAGAGCTTCTTTTTTGAATATTTTCTACTTATTGGAATTACAATTTATATCTGCTCCTGTTGGTATGACTGTGGACATGAGACGTACAATGTCAGTGCAAGCTTGTTTGGTGCAGAAACTCATGTATGGCCACAATGCTTTCCAGAGAGGTTTGGCAAGCCCGAGTTCCTCTGCTCAAATGGCGCCCACATTCACAAGCTTTAGGTCTCTCAACATGTGGTTAATTTGGCCCAATACGTGCTGAGAAATCTTCCTGATTGTTTATGGGCATATTAAAACAAAATAGGTACAAAATGTGCTGTGAAGCCTTGGTATGTAACTTTGAGGTCACAAATCCTTCACAGAAAGCTACTCCAAGGAACTTCTCTCAGTTTCCCTGCTAATTTTCAACTTTCCACACTTGAGGTGGGACATAGACAGCTTTAAACAGAGGGAAAGTTCTGTGTGATGTTTTGAAACAGCTGATCTTTTTAAAAAAAAAAAAAAAAAACCAACAAAAACTCTGGGACAGACAACAAGCTATGGAAAGGGAAAAATATTAATTTCCTGCCCCATTCCTGGTTTTGCTGTTGGACTTGCAGCTTCACTTCTGGTTGCAAAGGTCACTTCTGCCATCAGACTTTGGTCAGGCTCCCAACCTCACCCTAACCTTGGGAGCTGCCATCCTGGAGCAGCATAAAAAGCGTGGGTGAAGAAGAAGCAAGGAAGTGAGCCCTGGAAACCACTTTGGGATCAGAGACCACATTAGTCCAATACCCCGCGCCAGCTGCATCTCCAAGGGCTTGGCAGTCATCTCCAGTGGTTACACTGCTGCGTTGCCACCAGCCCCTCTTCTGGGAGCTGGGGAGTGCCCCAGCCAAATTAGAAGCATCCCAAGCATCACATTTTTGAAAAAGCATTACCTCCTGAAAGCGCTGGGGGGTAGGATGGCTGTGCCAGCTCTCCAGGTTTGGGGAACTCATAGAGTGCTTGGATTCCCATTAAAACTTTTGCTGTTAGCATGGGGATCCCTACCAAAAAATAACTTGTAACGTCTTCTTGAAACTGGGCAAGGCATGCCATGTAATCCCCTAGCAAGCAGCCAGTGACTACAGCCCATTTTCCAAAGGTAAAACAGTCTCGTGTTTCCTTTGGGGGGATAAAAAATGTGTTAATCCTTTCCATTTTTCGTTCAGAGTGAGCGAGATACTTTTCCTAGCAGCAGCGTATATTGAAGGGTTACAAGTGGTGCATGAGGAGCTTGGAATAAATCCTGCTTGGCCGATGTTCAGAAGCTTTTCTTGAGTACACTGTGTCTGATTATGGCTGCTGACAGCCTTGTACACAGCGTACAGCAGACACCACGCCAGTAGAGCACCGTTGCATGCCACCTGGCAGAACCTCGGGTGTAAACTGCTGAGATTCAAAGACTGGCATGAGAGTTTCTTCCTGTGAAACCTTTAAGAAATGGCAGGAGGGACGATTCAGATGCATAGCCTCCAGCTCTGGGGCGAGTGTGTTCGTGCGTGTGTCTCGTTGGCTGCTGTTTATGAAGAGCTGGTAGCTTTGCTCATATGTATCACTGATGGAGGGGGGGCAGGGGTCCCTGCAGGACCCCCAAGTCCTCATTACAAGCCTTCATGGTGCTCCAGACCTGTCTGTGCACCACTCTGCTTTCATCCATTCAGTTTTCAATGCCTGATGCTGCTTCCTTCCCTTTCAGTCACATTGCGGAACGTTACCCAGACTTCTAATTTTTCTGATGTAAAATTTTGCTGTTGAGTATTCCCTGACCCTTCCTCCTTCTCTGTGCCTTTTCCCCCTACCTCCCACACATGCCCTTGGACAGAGAGCACCCTCAGCAACTTTGCAGACAATGCAGATGTCGGGGGAGTGGCTGACGTACTGAAGAGCAGAGCATCGGTCCAGAGGGACCTTGAGAAACTTGGGGATTCGGCCAACAGAAACTTCCTGCAGCTCAGCAGCGAGACGTGCAAAGCCCTGCATTGGGGGTGGGAAAACCCCATCGCACAGATCCAGGCTGGAAACCAACCTGCTGAGCAGAAATCCCGGAAAGGAACAAGGTTTTATGGTGGATGCTGTGTTGAATATGACCCAAGGTGTGCCCTCACCATAGAGGAGGCGCATCAGACCCTGGGCTACCTGAGGTGCAGCAGGGGCAGGAGATCAAAGGATGTTATGATCCCCTCCATCCAGTGCCAGGGAGGTTGTGTCTGGATGCTGTCTCCAGTCTCGGGCATCACCCACAGAGGTGGTGCTTGGAGTAAATCTGCAGGGCTCTCTGCTGGAAGATGCCGAAGGTGCTGGCAGATCCTGTGGGCTCAAAAAGAGAGAGGCTGCAACCACAGAATGCAGATCTGCTGGGAATACGTTAATGGAAGAGAAGTCTGCATGGAAAACTGCTAATTGTATTGATACCACCTCCAAACTGCTGGAGCCTGGTAGAGCTTTCTGGGGCTGTAAAGATACATGCTTGTGCTGTTCTTCAGTAAGTATCTATTAGTGACTGCTGCTGAAGGCATGACAAGGATACAGGTTTGAGCTGTAGCGACTGTTTTGCTCTTTTGCATCTTCCTGAGAAGCCCTTCTTCAGTGGGAATGGTGGCACATGGATAGAAAAGTGCCCAGGTTTGGAGAAAACTCAGAGGGTCTGTTGGAAGTGGATCTTGAGATAGTGTGCAAGAAAAACAGGATAGAGGATTTTTGCCCCATGCCCAGATCTCACACTTGGCAGGGCTGGGGGAAGAGCTGCTTTGAAGAACTTCCTTCCAGATCTCTCCCCTTGGATCTCCTTGGAAGCCAGACTCTAACCTGGTGGATGTGAATGTGATTTCAGCATGGCCTTTGTGTCTTTAGGCATCCCTGAGTTGGCTTCGTCGTTGCCTGTTCTCTTGTGGTCCTGTGTTGGTTGAACCTACAGATTTTTGTGCTTTTCCCTCAAAGATGCCAGAGTTCACAGTGCACAAATAGCCTTCCTGGAGTTATCACCCTCTCTCTAGGGAATCGTTTTCTCTTTGGATGCCAGAGCCATGTTCCTTCTTCTTGCCCCTGCCCTGCTCCCTGCACCGCCCCCCTCCATGCCTCCTCTTTCTTTTCTGCAATGGGATCTACTATTACTGGCAAAAATATAAATGTGCCAGGGACAACATTTTTCTTTTGTGAAATAGACTCAGTGCTCCTTCACAAAATTTGCTTCCTAACCTGAACAAGAGGCCTGCCACCAATGCCCCTTAAATTAACATGCTCAGAGGAAAGGTCTTGGGAGACATCCCAATTTGACTCAAATCAGCAAGAGAAATTCATGTTGACTTTACTGAGAAGTCTCTGTTACTGCAGTCTTGCTACACAGATCTTTCAGTTTGAATTTGCTTCAGAGATGCGGGCACTGACTCTGCAAGCTGATCTTGTGACCAGAGGTGAGAAGACCAAAGAGCAGGAGGGGCTTGTTTGCAGGTCTCAGGTGGAGGTCACAGAGAAAAATCATTGGGTGCTTTCCTGCCCATAAGCTTTTTTTTTTTTTTTTCCTTTTGTTAACGGGTGATGGTTCTCAAAGATAAACTCATCTTATTTATTTAGAGAATTCTTGTTAAAAAAAAGAAAAGGAATGGAACGAGAGGAAAAAGCAAATCACAAGTACTGCCTTTTAAATGTCTGTGTTATCAAATATTTGGAAGTTTGGGGCCTGAAAGTAAGGGATGGAGCCACAAGTTTCCATTAGCAGACACAGCTTGACAAGCAAATATACATACTGAGCCGAGCAACTAAGTAGCAGTGCCAAACTCCCCTTGTGCACTAGCCTGTGTTGTATCCACAGAGATTTTTTTTCCCCTCAATCTTCATTTAATTTCTAGATTTGGACTCTTTGATCCAAAATTCCCTATCATCAGAGTGATGATGCTTGGGAAGTTTGCTGGAGCTGATGAACTAGTAGCATACCTGCACTAGGGAGTTGTGACAATGTAAGTTGCACCTCTAAGAAAGGATCAGCAGCTCATGGTCTGGCATGTCTGGAGTAAAGACCACACAACATCTGTTTTTTTCCCAAGGGATTCACTCTCTATAGGAAAGCAAAGCCCACCCTTGCCTTGAACTCAGACAGTGCTAGTAGAGGAAAAGCACACTCATCTGTTGAGGAGGATCATATGGGTTTCAGATTTGGGTGGTGAAATTCCAGCTTCCCAACCTGACATCCCACTCTTCTAGTACCTGTTTTTCCATGGGGATCGTGTCTGGCATTAAGACTGGTTCTAGTCTGAACTCACAGTGACTCACAAGTGACAACCTAGTGATACAACAGATGTGACTTACAGTCCATCATGACCTTTGCATGAAGCAAAAGGGCACTGTAAATAGAGAATCTGGGTCCCTGCCTGGTAGAAAGAGATACCAGTGGAATTTTTGAATCATGTCATGTCTTGCTTATGCAGTCTGAACACCTATGCATGTCAGTTTTGAGTAGCTGGAAAGTTAGTCTAGGTACCGTTACATCAAGAGGCAAAATATATGTATTTATGCTAGGCTCCATGTTGGTCTCTTAGCACACCAGTGTGCACAGTCCTTCCATCTACACAGGACTTAGAGGAGGCTCTCTTTTACAGTGGGTGCTAAATATTCAGCCGGTAAGAGCATGCACAGGTGGAGGTCTTCAAGTTCACTTTTAATGTCAGGTTTCTTGTCATAAGCACACTCGAGAATAAACACATGGAAGACTTGAGAAAGATAGGGCAGATTCTTGATACAAATGCTGTAGGTATAAAAGACCATAGAAACCGTGGAAAAGCTGAATCTGGGAAAATACCCTCAGCTGCTGAGAAAAGCTTAGCAAAGACATTTCCAGGTCAACAGCACTGCTTTCCTGAAACATAAGGGCATTACTCCTGCTTTGTTTCAAGGCATTGTGCTGTAAAACAAAAATCAAAATTCAGTTCAGCTTTTTAGCTTGTCAGTGTGCCTGCAGCAAAGTTCATGCAAGGGGAATGAGGATTCCCCCCCACCTCCCTGAGGACCTGCTCCCCTCTCTGGGAGCCTCTTCTCTCTTCCTTCCTGTGCCACGGTCGGGGGGGATTCTCAGACCTCCCCCAACTCCCCATGGCCATCCCCAACAATCCCAGCTCCTTCTCATCAACTTGTTGGTTGGGTGCTCCAAGCCCTAAGCAGTTTGGTGGAAGATTATCTCCAGCAATCTGTCTGCTACCTCTGTTTCTACTCCACAGAATCAATACAAGACTCACCTAGTGCAAAGATAACCCTTTCATTATGCCACCACTTACTAGATCCAGGCCTACCAGCAAAAAGGCATCCATGAGATGCGTGTGTATTTGCTTGATCTTTCTCGGAAGCAAAGGAGAATTTCCCCTTCCTGCAATGAAGCCCGTGCTCTCCGTGTGCTGCCTGCAGCTCCAGAGATGAAATCTTTTTCACCCACGGGCATGGTAGGCTTCTAGTTACAGTCATGCAAATCTCTTCATACCATTTCAGCAATACCCTGTGCACCAGCTGTGATGAGGTCCCAGGCTGGCATCTCATTTGTGCGTGCCTGAGCTTTGGTGTTTGCCAGCCACGCTAAATGTGGTTAGCTGCATGGAAACTCAGTGTTGTCTCTCAAATTTACTGTTTGTCACAAGTAAGATTTCAATCACTTTCAGATAATTGTGGTTTCTGCCTGTCTACTTGGTGTTTCAGCCAATTGTGTTGTGGAGAAAGACACCATGTTTTGAAGCTGGTTAAGTCTTGCTTGTCTTCTGATTTGTGGCTCTTAGAAACACTTTTTGATCATTCCCTTCACTCTGCCTAATAGACGCAATGTTAGCTGCTGTGCTTCACAAGTTGCAGTTGGTGACTGCTGCTGGACTTCTCTGCTTTTCTCTCTTTCTGTTTTAAGCATATCATTACAGGGGCTTCACTTACCTCTGACCAGCCCCTGGCCCCTCTCCTTTCTTTGGGGCTCCCTAAATGAAGAACTGCTGTTCCTTCTAAAGTTCTAAGCTGGTTTGAAGGAGTCATGTACATGTGCTTGACTGGACTCCAGATACTGCCTCTTTCCTGCCCAAGAGGTTCAAAATAAAACCAAATAAAATAACAAAATAAAACCAAAATAAAACCAAAACACCCCAAAACACCCCAAACAACAGTTCAGTATGAGCTCCCCTAGGGCCTCATCAAACTCTGGAGCCACAGCTTGACTTCCAAGGACACATCCAAGGCAGTGAGACTGATTTGATTTTTCAGGTCCATGGTTTTGTCCCCATGCCATGCCCAGTGTGTGGTTTGTAGTTTACATTAAGGTCTCAAAACTTTTTTACTGTCTTTTGAAGAACAGAGAAGATGCCAACCTGTGCTTCAGCCAAACGGCCATTTACTTCTCTTTATTTGGAAGCATGGTGTACTATGTTATCAGTTCAGGCAGGTTAGTTCCTTTCATTTGACCACAGATTTAGTCCCAGAGAGTTCCTCACTCAGTATTTACACCGTGTAAGTAACCCTGAGAGGATATTAAAGAGAGGAACAGACTATGAGTTTGAGGCCTACTGTTGTAACTTGCTTTTTCCCTTCCCAGCAGATGTACAAGTCACTGGGATGTCTGTGAGACTTTTCCACGTGCTCCCATCTTCCCAGGGCCTTTACACTAGCGTCTCCAGACTTCTGGGTAGCAGTTGCTGAGGTACAGGAGAAAGGGTTGGAGGTGGCCTTGAGTCAAAGTGAGCGTTGGTGGGATCCTGACAGTAAGTACTCTGGGCTGGGAGGAAAAATCGCCAGTGTGATCACGAGTACTGGATCTTAAGTCATGGTGGAAGCATTTCACATGATGCTCTGAAAAAAGACAAAAGCTAAAGACCTCAACAACTGCAAAATTCCCACCCCAAACACAGCAACCTCTGCTTGCTTTCACTGGCAGAAGTGAACCAGCTGGGATTTGGTTCCCTGACTATCAGTCAGAGTCTTCTTCCCCATTAACTGCATTTACTGCTTGCTCACCCTGATGAACACGCAGTTTGTAGAAAGGTTTGGTGGAGCAGTAGTGGGAAGCTGACACTCAATACATACAACAAGACTTTTTCGGTTGGGGAAAAATGAGAATATCTTGACTTCCTCCAACCATCCTTCCCCAGTAAGGATTCCTCCTCCTCCTCTTCTCCTTGTATGCTTCAACTTCAGTCCATGAAAACTGATCCTTTCTACCTTTCTAAATCTTCCTCAGAGCATGCCTGTAAGTTTAACTCTAATCACCTTGAGCAATTGTCCCTGAGCTCAGGGAAAGACCAAACAGGCGCTCCTGTCCCTCGTTCAGTGGATACTTATCATACATGTTGGGTAACCACAATAAATCAGGCAATCCCCTTGGAGTTCAGCTGTATGTGCAAACTTGGGGATGAGGGTGTCATGGTTTAACCCCAACTGGCAATTAAGCACCACACAGCCACTTGCTGATTCCTCCTTCCTCCCAGTAGGATGGAGAGGAGAATAAAAAAAAAAAAGAAGTAAAATTTGTGGGTTGAGATAAGAACAGTTGAATAACTAAACCAGAATAAAATATAGTAACAACAACAATAATAAATAATAATAACAACGATAATAATTGTAATGGAAAAGAATATAATAAAAAGAGAGAGAAATAAAGTCCAGGAAAAGACAAGTGATGCAGAATGCAATTGCTCACCACCTGCTGACTGATGCCTGAGCAGCAATCCCCCCCCTCCAGCCAACTCCCCCCAGGTTATATACTGAGCATGATGTTCTGTGGTATGGAATAGCCCTTTGGATAGTTTGGGTCAGCTGTCCTGGCCATGCTCCCACCCAGCTGCTTGAGCACCTGCTCACTGGCAGCATGGGAAACTGAAAAATCCTTGATTTAGGATAAGCACTACTTAGCAACAACTAAAACATCAGTGTGGTTATCAACATTGTTCTCACACCGAATCCAAACCAGAGGGTTTGCATCTGGAGCTCTTCCCCACTGTAGGTGTGAAGGTCAGTTCTGAAGTTAGCCCTCGCTTGCAGGAAAGGGCTGCATGTCAGAGTTTTGTCAAGAGAGGAGGAGCTGTCTGCTAGGGCTCGACTTTGAGACCCTTTCTTGTGCATGTAGGGTACGCTCACTGATTCCTGACGGCAATGGAGGGATGCTGATGGGAATATCTATACTTTCAGAGAGGTATGTGTTTGGGCTATTGGGGGACACGCCCTTGCTGAAACCAACCTGCCTCTTGTGGTTTTAGCTCTTGCAAAGTATTGAGAGCTGAAATCTAGAGAAAGACTTCTTCTGTTTCTAAAGAAGCCTTTATCTTTGACCTTTATTTCTACCTTCATTTGTTTGGCTTTCGGGGCTCCTCCCACACAAGACAACTGTTGCTTGGACCAAATGCAGAGACTACCGCTTGCTGAAAGAAGGAGGAGGAGAAAAATCTCAATGTTGTTCAAGGAAAAATAACACTATAGGATCATTATTAGACCTCTGTTGTTTTCAATATCAAAGCTCTGTTTCCCTTTCACTATATCCAGGACAAATAAAATACTATGAACACTATGCTGTTGCTTTGTGTTCTTTTTTTTTTTTTTTTATTTCGTTGTGAGTCAGTGTGCTGAGGTTCTTGAAGAGGCTGGGAAGAGGAGGGTGCCTAATTTCCATGGGCACACAGAGAACCAGCATTTGGACAGAGTTATAACAAGCAAAAATTATATGTAATGTTTATGGTTATGAAGAATCTCAGTTTCTTGACCATATGAGGCATTCACAGATTCTGCAAGAGAGAAAAAAGGCTTAACTTTTTATTAAAAGTGACTGATAGAAGAATAAAACCAGACCAACAGCTGGAAACATGTCATCAGCATTAACATCAATCAGCTCTGCTGGCTGGGGCGAAGCTCACTGCATCAGGCATGCAGACACGTGTCCAGGTCCCTATCTGCCATCTCACGTTTCACCTGCTCTAGAAATCACAGGAAAACGCGTCATTTTGGTGACAGGAAAGAAGCAAAAGCACGGTGATGAAAGAATGAATCTCACTGGTGGATTTGTATTAATTCTCCCTTCCAGCTCAGGGTGGAAGAGGTCCATGCCTAAGTCATTTGTCTTGCTGGGAGCACTGAGACTGCCTGCAAAACTGGATTTAAGCTACAACTGGGGATGACAATGCTATCAACTAAAAGGAAGGGCACTTTTGTTTTCCCATGGAAAGGCTCAAATGCACCCAGGGAAAGAGGTTGTCTTAATCCTGTGACCTGGGGGTTGCCAACCTTTACGATCTCTCAGCAGATCTACTAATGGGTCAGGTCCAAGGTATCTGTGTGACTTTGGTTTGATAGATCTGGATACAGATAAATTGTGTCATGAGACAATAAACCTCCTGGTTTATACTTCTGCATCACTACAGAGCAAGGTGTATCAGCCCAGCCAACAAGAACCACAAACAGTTCCCTATCCTCTATTGTTTTTGCCCTCTTGTTGCTGCATACACCAGCAGCAAGATGCCACTGCTGTTTCATCCATGTTGCATTTCTTCTGCTGTTTGGTGTAAAGATTGATGGTCTGGGTTTGTCTACAGAGACAGGACTATCCTATTCCCTTCACTGTTGGAAGTGGTCTATTTGCCCATTTCAATGGTCCATTTGCCCATTTCAATGGTCCATTTCAAAATATCCATTTATTTATTTTTTCACATTGCTTATCTAGTTTGGTGAAGTGTTGAATATTATGCTGTTTTCAGTAGAGTGGGTTTGGTTTCCACTCTGGAAACAGCCAAAAGGAATTTTTCTTTCATTAAAAATGGCCTGATAGAAACTGAGTGTTGACACTGTCCCCACCAACACAATGGTGCCTCTCCTGATCCTTTGCATGTCTGAAAGCACAGATAGCACATCTAGAGGGAATATAGGGAAGCCAAAAATCCCTGTCAGGAAGACTCCATGGCCATAAGCCAAGGGGCTTCTTGTTTTAATGAGTCAGAGACCTGTCTAACATCAGCTGAAGAAAACCCAAGGGAAGAAAACAGGTACTGACATGGGATGTACAGAGTACAGTGTAAACCAGTGAGCGGTCCAACCTATAAAATCCATCCTTAAATTATAAAAAAAAAACCCTCACCACTGATAGTGTCAGGCTGCAAAATGCCATCAGGTTTGCAGCACCAGTGGGGCAGCCGGGAGGCAGCTGGCGGGCGGGCTGAGACCTTCGCTGGTCTCTGCAGGCTTCTGGGGAAACTGGACCCGAGCCTGCTGACTTCAAGGTGTGTATTAATAACTGATACTGAAAATCCTCCACGATAAGTAGCAGGTGATGGAAAGTGTTTCTTCATTCTTGAAAACTGGAACCACCGTATGTGTATTTTGTAAAGCGTGGGAACCCAAAAGCTTAAGTTTAGTTTCCATTACTCATTGTTTTAGTTTTACACAGTGATTTTTCTTGTCTAAATGGAGCGGTCTTCTGCTTAGCGTTGTGCGATAGACCTAATTTCTTTCTGTGGCCCGCTCACCTTGGAGGCAAGGTCAGACCTTGCTGATCTAGCAGGCCCCGATTTTTCTTTTCCCCACCCCCGATCACATGAAATAGTTTCTCAAACATACCTGCGTCATGACCTCAATTTTGGTAATCAGTCTGATTAAAGAAGTAGTTTTCAGAGGGAGAAAGAGGCAGCTATGGGGAGGTTCTGCCCTTTTCAACCCTGTTAGTGCAGAAACAGAACAAACCACAACCTGCAAAGCACCACAGACAACCCGAGGTGTGATGCAGGGCCCTCAGCCGATGAAATGAAATAATATAATGGTGGGATCATGGCACAGTAGGAGTTAAACTTTTAATTTCCAAACGGGTGCCTTCCTCTGGGCTGCAATGGAAGGAACATCTACTTGTTAGGGGGATCCTTGACATTAAACCAAACATTTCTTGGCATGGAGGTAATATCTGAAATCCTGCCATTCATGTTCAAAAGTTGTAGATCCAATTCTGTTTTCATTTTGTGCATAAAAATTCTCATTGAAAGAATAAAAAAGCAGTTGCATGTAGGAGGCTGAAGCACTGCTCTGTGTGAATCTTCATGGCTCAACAGGAGTCCATAGTTTTATGTCAAAGCATAGCAGCTGAGCATCCGTGCCAGAAACTTTTCTATATTTCCCTGCCTCATTGGCATATGTTGGTCATGCATTATTCCTGACTCTAGTTTGTTATGCAACAAGGGCCATACTAAATAGCATGAAGATTGAAATGTTGTTCAGGCTTTGTATTACAAAAGTTCATAGCAGGTCCTGTCTATCACACAGTCTTGCCAAAGAGATGCCTCACAGGCGATCTCACCAGGGTGTCCTTGCGCGCAGCTGGGCAAGGCTGGAGGCTTTCCCCTTGCTCTGTTGGTGTCAGCTGCAGTCAGCCCCTCTCCTGCTACTGGATGGACTGAAGGCAACAAAGCCATCTCCACGGCTGAGGGTCCCCTCCTCCCTTGTTGAGTCAGGATGCTCTGCCACATGGTCCTCCATGATGAGCAGTGTCTTTCTCTGCTGAGCTCACTCTTTTGCCCTCCCCAAAGACTTGGTGTTGTTCTCATGCATGATGTATCAACTTCTGGCCTAGGTTTGGCTACTGCCTTGAGAGATCCTGCTGCTGCCTATTCTGCAAAGTTCAGATGAAGTGTGAGACATGAGCTTTGGATATTCTTGCTCAAGCAGCTCATGAAGGTGTCCTCCTACCCTGGAGCAGCTTATGACCATGTGGTCTTGGAGTCTTTCTGGAAACTTCTCAAGTGGCTGTGTCTTGGAGCATTGGTGCATTTGTTTTTGAAGTGTGCTGTCACACCAGTGTCTCCAGCACTTGCCACAGAGTCTCAGCACAGACTGGGGGTGGGTTTAAGTACAGATAAGTCCTCCCTGGTGATTATTTGTCTGTCCAAACCTGCAGCAGAGTCCAAGGAGATGGCACTTTCTGCACCTATTTGCCTAGGGCTCCTTTGTGAGAGTGGGTTATGATGGAGTCAGCTCTGCCAAGATTCTCTATCACTATCTCAGCACCACCCTCCCAATTTGCACTGGTGGGTTGGAATAGGGCATTCTCCCTCCCTTGTCTCTGTTTCTGGCACTGATGAGGCTGCTTGGTAGGGGACTGTATTGGTTCTGCATGGCAAGGTCTTGGTAGCAGGGAGGATACAGGAATGGATTCTGTAAGAAGCTGTTAGAAGCTTCCCCCATGTCCAATAGAGCCAATACCAGCCGGCTCCAAGATGGACCCACCGCTGGCCAAGGCTGAGCCCGTCAGTGACGGTGGCAGCACCTCTGGGATAACGTATTTAAGAAGGGGGAAAAGTCTCTGTGCATCAGCAATTGCAGCAGGAGAGAGGAGTGAGACTGTGACAGAAATAACTCTGCAGACACCAAGGTCAGTGAAGAAGGAGGGGGAGAAGGTGCTCCAGGCGCCGGAGCAGAGACTCCCCTGCAGCCCGTGGTGAGAGGGCAGGCTGTGCCCTGCACACGTGGAGGTCCACGGTGGAGCAGATGCCACCTGCAGCCCGTGGAGGTCCCCACACCGGAGCGGGGGCATGCCGAAGGAGGCTGTGACCCCGTGGGAAGCCCACACTGGAGCTGGCTCCTGGCAGGACCCGTGGCCCCGTGGAGAGAGGAGCCCACGGTGGAGCAGGTTTGCTGGCAGCACTTGTGACCCCACGGGGGGACCCACGCTGGGGCAGCCTGTTCCCGAGGGACTGCACCCCGTGGGAGGGACCCACGCTGGAGCAGTTTGTGAAGGTCTGAAGCCCGTGGGAAGGACTCACATTGGAGAAGTTCGTGGAGGACTGTCTCCCGTGGGAGGGACCCGCGCTGGAGCAGGGGAAGAGTGTGAGGAGTGCTCCCCTGAGGAAGAAGGAGCAGCAGAGACATCGGGTGATGGACTGAGCACAACCCCCATCCCCTGTCCCCTGCGCTGCTGGAGGGGAGGAGGGAGAGAAATCAGAAGTGAAGTTGAGCCTGGGAAGAAGGGAAGGTTGGGGGGAAGGTGTTTTAAGATCTAGTATTTATTTTCTTATTATCATACTCAGATTGGTAATAAATTAAATTCATTTTCCCCAAATTGAGTCTGTTTTGCCTGTGATGGTAATTACTGAATGATCTCTCCCTGTCCTTATCTTGACCCACAAGCCTTTTGTTATATTTTCTCTCCCCTGTCCATATGAGGAGGAGAGTGATAGAGTGGCACTCAGGTAGGATCAACCCACCACAGACACCAAAGGCTGGGAGTGAAGTACGTTACTGCCTTCCTGGCTTTTTTCACCTGGTTTTGGTGCCTGACTTCAGTGGATGGGATTTTGTACTCATTCCTGAGGGCTGCCCACCTTTGTCAGTTCCCATGGGTGAGGTTTGATGGACTTCCCAAGCAGATGCAGGTATCTACTTACTGCAAAAGGGGCATCTTCCATGTCT